>NC_140589.1:1008924128-1009524128 GCF_964204655.1 Triturus cristatus
TACCCAGAATCCCCTGCAAACCTCAAAGTTAGCTGAAAAAATCACTTTTTCCACACATTTTTGTGTGGGAAAGTTGTGGCATCACCGGGCTGACAGGATTTTTCTACCACCCAGCGTTCCCCCAGGTCTCCCGATAAAAATGGTGCCTCACTTGTGTGGGAGGCCCAAGTACCCACGACAGGAAACGAGCCAAAACATTTTGTGGTAGGCAATTTTGATATTGCCTCAATATGTTTTGAGCCCTATCCTGTCGCGGGTAATTGGGCCTCCCACACAAGTGAGCCACCATTTTTATTGGGAGACCTTGGGGAATGCTGGTCAGGTCACCCCATCCTGGATTCCCCTGGGTGTCTGGTTTTCAAAAATGTATAGGTTTGCAAGGTTCCCTAGGTGCCGGCAGAGCTAGGGTTTAAAATCGACAGCTAGGTACTTTGTAAAAAAAGGGTCCATTTTCACTGCGAAAATGTGGTGTGGCCACGTTGCATTTTGGGCCCTTTCCTGTCGCAGGTATTTGGGCCTCCCACACAAGTGAGGTACCATTTTTCTCAGAAGACTTTGGGAAACGAAGGGTGCGTGGAGTTTTGCGGATCCACGCAGATTCCAGACCTTTCCACCAATGAAATGTGAGGAAAATGTGGGTTTTTTGACAATTATTTAGGTTTGCAATGGATTCTGGATAACAGAACCTGGTAAGAGCCAGCCAAGTCACCCCATCCTAGATTCCCAAGGGTGTTTAGTGTTCCAAAATGTATAGGTTTGCTAGGTTTCCCAAGGTGCCGGCAGAGCTAGGGTTCAAAACCTACAGCTTGGCACTTTTCAAAAAAAGGGTCCGTTTTCACTGCGAAAATGTGGTGTGTCCACAAAGCAATTTGGGTCATTTTCTTTCGTGGGTACTTAAGCCTCCCACACAAGTAAAGTACCATTTTTCTTGGAAGACTTTGGGGAGTGTGGGGTGGGTGGAATTCTGTGGATCCACGCAGATTCCAGACCTTTCCACCACAGAAATGTGAGGAAAATGTGTTTTTTTGATAATTTTTTAGGTTTGCAATTGATTCTGGGTAACAGAACCTGGTGAGAGCCAGCCAAGTCACCCCATACTGGATTTCCCTGGGTGTCTAGTTTAAAAAAATGTATAGGTTTGCTAGGTTTCCCTAGGTTCCGCCATAGCTAGGGTTCAAAATCTACAGCTAGGCACTTTGTAGAAAAACGGTCCATTTTCACTGCGAAAATGTGGTGTGTCCATGTTGCGTTTTGGGCCGTTTCCTGTCCCAAGTTCTTGGGCCTCCGACACAAGTGAGGTACCATTTTTCTTGGAAGACTTGGGGAACGCGGGGGGGGGGTGGAATTTTGTGGATCCACGCAGATTCCAGAACCTTTCACCACAGAAATGTGAGGAAAATGTGGGTTTTTTGAAAATTGTTTAGGTTTGCAAAAGGATTCTGGGTAACAGAACCTGGTGAGAGCCAGCCAAGACACCCCATCCTAAATTCCCCTGGGTGTTTAGTTTTCCAAAATGTATAGGTTTGCTAGGTTTCCCAAGGTGCCGGCAGAGCTAGGGTTCAAAACCTACAGCTTGGCACTTTTCAAAAAAAGGGTCAGTTTTCACTGCGAAAATGTGGTGTGTCCACATTGCATTTTGGGCCCTTTTTTTTCCTGGGTACTTAAGCCTCCCACACAAGTGAGGCTCCATTTTTCTTGGAAGACTTTGGGAAACGCAGGGTGGGTGGAATTCTGTAGATCCACGCAGATTCTAGACCTTTCCACCACAGAAATGTGAGGAAAATGTGTTTTTTTAATCATTTTTTAGGGTTGCAAGGGATTCTGGGTAACAGAACCTGGTGAAAGCCAGCCAGGTCACCCCATCCTGGATTTCCCTTGGTGTCTAGTTTTCAAAAATATATAGGTTTGCTAGGTTTCCCTAGGTGCCGGCAGAGTTAGGGTTCAAAATCTACAGCTAGGCACTTGTAAAAAAAGGGTCCATTTTCATTGCGAAAATATGTTGTGTCCATGTTGCGTTTTTGGTTGTTTCCTGTCGCAGGTACTTGGGCCTCTCACACAAGTGAGGTACCATTTTTCTCGGAAGACTTTGGGCAACGCCGGGTGGTTGGAATTTTGTGGATCCATGCAGATTCCAGAACTTTCCACAACAGAAATGTGAGGAAAATATGGGTTTTTTGAGAATTATTTCGATTTGCAAGGGAGTCTAGATAACAGAACCTGGTGAGAGCCAGCCAAGTCACCCCATCCTGGATTTCCCTGGGTGTCTTGTTTTCAATAACGTATGGGTTTGCTAGGTTTCCCTAGGTGCCGGCAGAGCTAGGGTTCCAAATCTACAGCTTAGCACTTTGCAAAAAAAGGGTCCGTTTTCACTGCGAAAATGTGGTGTGTCCATTTTGCGTTTTGTGCCATTTCCTGTCGCGGGTACTTGGGCCTCCCACACAATTAAGGTACCATTTTTCTCAGAAGCCTTTGGGCAACGCGGGGTGGGTGGAATTTTGTGGATCCACGCAGATTCCAGAACTACCCACAACAGAAATGTGAGGAAAATGTGGGTTTTTTGAAAATTATTTAGGTTTACAAGGGATTCTGGGTAACAGAACCTGGTGAGAGCCAGCCAAGTCACCCCATCCTGGCTTTCCCTGGCTGTCTAGTATTAAAAAATGTATAGGTTTGCGAGGCTTCCCTAGGTGCTGGCAGAGCTAGGGTACAAAATCTACAGCTAGGCACTTTTAAAAAAAAGGGTCAGTTTTCAGTGCGAAAATATGGTGTGTCCATATTGCGTTTTGGGCCGTTTCCTGTCGCAGGTACTTGGTCCTCCGACACAAGTGAGGTACCATTTTTCTTGGAAGACTTTGGGTAACACGGGGTAGGTGTAATTTTGGGGATCCACTCAGATTCAAGAATTTTCCACCACAGAAATGTGAGGAAAATGTGGTTTCTTTTGACAATTGTTTAGGTTTGCAAGGGATTCTGGGTAACGGAACCTGGTGAGAGCCAGCCAAGTCACCCCATCCTGGATTCCCCTGGGTGTCTAGTTTTCAAAAATGTATAGATATGCTAGGTTTCCCTAGGTGCCGGCAGAGCATTTTGGGCCATTTTCTTTCGTGGGTACTTAAGCCTCCCACAAAAGTGAGGTACCATTTTTCTTGGAAGACTTTGGGGAACGCGGGGTGGGTGCAATTCTATGGATCCACGCATATTCCAGACCTTTCCACCACAGAAATATGAGGAAAATTTGTTTTTTTTATAATTTTTTAGGTTTGCTAGGGATTCTGGGTAACAGAACCTGGTGAGAGCCAGCCATGTCACCCCATCCTGGATTCCCCTGGGTGTGTAGTTTTCAAAAATGTATAGGTTTGCTAGGTTTCCCTAGGTGCCGGCAGAGCTAGGGTTCAAAAGCTACAGCTAGGCACTTTGTAAAAAAAGGGTCCATTTTCATTGCGAAAATGTGGTGTGTCCATGTTGTGTTTTTAGCCGTTTCCTGTCGCAGGTACTTGGGTCTCCCACACAGGTGAGGTACCATTTTTCTCGGAAGCCTTTGGGGAACGTGGGTTGAGTGGAATTTTGTGGACCAACGCAGATTCCACAACTTTCCACCACAGAAATGTGAGGGAAATGTTTTTTTTTTTTTTTACAATGTTATAGGTTTGCAAGGGATTCTGGGCAACAGAACCTGGTGAGACCCAGCCAAGTCACCCCATCCTGGATTTCCCTGGGTGTCTAGTATTAAAAAATGTATAGGTTTGCTAGGCTTCCCTAGGTGCAGGCAGAGCTAGGGTTCAAAATCTACAGATAGGCAGTTTGGAAAAAAAAGGGTCCGTTTTCACTGCGAAAATGTTGTGTCTCCACATTGGGTTTTGTGCCGTTTCCAGTCGCGGTTTACTTGGGCCTCCCACACAAGTGAGGTCTCATTTTTCTCGGAAGGCGTTGAAGAACGTGGGGTGGGTAGAATTTTGTGGATCCATGCAGATTCTAGAACTTTCCACCACAGAAATGTGCAGAAAATGTGTTGTTTTTGACAGTTTTTTAGGCTTGTAAGGGATTCTGGGTAACAGAACCTGGTGAGAGCCAGCCAAGTCACACCATTCTGGATTCCCCTGGGTGTCTAGCTTTCAAAAATGTATTGGATTGCTAGGTTTCCCTAGGTGCCGGCAGAGCTAGGGTTCAAAATCTACAGCTTGGCACTTTTAAAAAAAAGGGTCAGTTTTCACCGCGAAAATGTGGTATGTCCACTTTGCGTTTTGGGCTGTTTCCTGTCGCGGGTACTTGGGCCTCCCACACAAGTGAGGTACCATTTTTCTTGGAAGACTTGGGGAACATGGGGTGGGTGGAATTTTGTGGATCCACGCAGATTCCAGAACTTTCCACCACAGAAATGTGCGGAAAATGTGGGGTTTTTGACAGTTTTTTAGGTTGGCAATGGATTCTGGGTAACAGAACCTGGTGAGAGCCAGCCAAGTCACCCCATCCTGAATTCACCTAGGTGTCTAGTTTTAAAAAAATTATAGGTTTGCTAGGTTTCCCTAGGTGCCAGCAGAGCTAGTGTTCATAATCTAAAACTTGGCACTTTTTTAAAAAAGGGTCAGTTTTCACTGCAAAAATGTGGTGTGTCCACTAGGCCTGGGCGAAGCACTACGCTACACTCGCGTAGTTTGCGAAGTTCGCGCTACTTCGCACTACGCGAACTGCACGTAGCACAGTGCGAACACGCGTAGCGTAGTGTTGCGTAGTGCTGCGGTCATTTTTTGCTTGCTCGCGGTCCTCAACGTCAAGTTGGCGACCGCGAGCAAGCAAAATGACATCCTGGCGAGACTTTTTCCTTGTTCGCGATCGCGAGCATGGAAAATAAACCTCCCGGCGAGATTCCCAACGCGAGGAGGTCAGGTTTCTCATTGCGAGGGGTCGCGTATGCTAGCGACCGCTCGCGATGAGAAACTACCAGTTCGCGTTGAGAAAGCTGCAGCTCGAGTAAAAATCTACTCGAGCAGCAGAAAACTACAGCTCGCACTGTGCAAGATGCCATTTTCAATGATTGCACAGTGCCGGTTGCTTGTCCGCACTGCGCAATCATTGAAAACAACATCTTGCACAGTGCGAACATGTTACTTCGCAGTTCGCGAAGTGCTACGCGTAGCTCGCGTAGTGCGAACTTCACTTTGCGTAGCTTCGCGAAGTGCTACTTCGTGAACTACGCCCACCCTTGGTGTCCACGTTGCGTTTTGGGACGTTTCCTGTCGCGGGTACTTGGGCTTCCCACACAAGTGAGGTACCTTTTTTCGTGGAAGACTTGGGGAACGCGGGGTGGGTGGAATTCTGTGAATCCACGCAGATTCCACAAGTTTTCACCACAGAAATGTGAGGAAAATGTGTTTTTTTGACAATCTTTTAGGTTTGCAATGGATTCTGGACAACAGAAAATTTTGACAACCAGCCTAGTCACCCGATCCTGGATTGCCCTGGGTGTCTAGTTTTCCAAAAATGTATAGGTTTGCTAGGTTTCCCTAGGTGCCGACAGAGCTCGGGTTCAAAATCTACAGCTAGTCACTTTGTAAAAAAAGGGTCCATTTTCATTGCGAAAATGCGGTGTGTCCATGTTGTGTTTTCGGCCATTTCCTGTCGCAGGTACTTGGTCCTCCCAGACAAGTGAGGTATCATTTTTCTCGGAAGACTTTGGGCAACGTGGGGTGGGTGGAATTTTGTGGATCCACGCAGATTCCAGAACTTTCCACCACAGAAATGTGAGGAAAATGTGTTTTTAAAAAACAATTTTTAAGTTTGTGAGGGATTCTGGGTAACAGAACCTGGTGAGAGCCAGCCAAGTAACCCCATCCTGGATTCCACTGGGTGTCTAGTTTACAAAAATGTATAGGTTTGCTAGGTTTCCCTAGATGCCGGCAGAGCTAGGGTTCAAAACCTACAGCTAGGCACTTAGAAAAAAAAGGGTCAGTTTTCACTGCTAAAATGTGGTGTGTCCACGTTGAATTTTGGGCCATTTCCTGACGCGGGTACTTGGGCCTCCAACACAAGTGAGGTACCATTATTCTTGGAAGACTTGGGGAACACGGGGTGGGTGGAATTTTGTGGATCCATGCAGATCCAGAACTTTCCACCACTGAAATGTGAAAAAAATGTGTTTTTTTGGACAATTTTTTAGGTTTGCAATGGATTCTGCGTAACAGAACCTGGTGAGAGCCAGACAAGTCACCCCATCCTGTATTCCCCTGGGTGTCTAGTTTTCCAAAAATGTATAGGTTTGCTTGGTTTCCCTCGGTGCCGGCAGAGCTAGGGTTCAAAATCTACAGCTACGCACTTTGTTAAAAAAGAGTCCATTTTCATTGCGAAAATGTGGTGTGTCCATGTTGCGTTTTCGTCCATTTCCTGTTGCAGGTATTTGGGCCTCCCACACAAGTGAGGTACCATTTTTCTCTGAAGACTTTGGGCAACGCGGGGTGGGTGGAATTTTGTGGATCCATGCAGATTCCAGAACTTTCCACCACAGAAATGTGAGGAAAATGTGTTTTTGTTTTTAAATTGTTTAGGTTTGCAAGGTATTCTGGGTAACAGAACCTGGTGAGAGTCAGCCAAGTCACCCCATCCTAGATGCTCCTGGGTGTCTAGTTTTAAAAAATGTATAGGTTTGCAAGGTTTCCCTATGTGGCAGCAGAGTTAGTGTTCAAAATCTCCAGCTTAGCACTTTGCAAAAAAAGGGTCAGTTTTCACTGCTAAAATGTGGTGTGTCCACATTGCATTTTGGGCCATTTCCTGTCGCGGGTACTTGGGCCTCCCACACAAGTGAGGTACCATTTTTCTCAGAAGACGTTGTGGAACGTGGAGTGGGTGGAATTTTGTGGATCCACGCAGATTCCAGAACTTTCCACCACAGAAATATGTGGAAAATGTGGGGTTTTTGACAGTTTTTTAGGCTTGCAAGGGATTCTGGGTAACAGAACCTCGTGAGAGCCAGCCAAGTCACCCCATCCTGATTTCCCCTGGGTTTCTAGTTTTCAAAAATGTATCGGTTTGCTAGGTTTCCCTATGGTCATGCAGAGCTAGGGTTTATAATCTAAAACTTGGCACTTTTTTAAAAAAAGGGTCAGTTTTCACTGCGAAAATGTGGTGTGTCCACGTTGCGTTTTGGGCCGTTTTCTGTCACGGGTACTTGGGCTTCCCACACAAGTGAGGTACCTTTTTTCGTGGAAGACTTGGGGAACGCTGGGTGGGTGGAATTCTGTGGATCCAGGCAGATTCCAGAGCTTTCCACCACAGAAATGTGAGGAAAATGTGTTTTTTGGACAATTTTTTAGGTTTGCAATGGATTCTGGGCAACAGAAATATTGAGAGCCAGCCAAGTCACCCGATCCTGGATTGCCCTGGGTGTCTAGTTTTCCAAAAATGTATAGGTTTGCTAGGTTTGCCTAGGTGCCGGCAGAGTTAGGGTTCAAAATCTACAGCTAGTCACTTTGTAAAAAAAGGGTCCATTTTCATTGCGAAAATGTGGTGTGTCCATGTTGCGTTTTTGGCCATTTCCTGTCGCAGGTACTTGGTCCTCCCACACAAGTGAGGTATCATTTTTCTCAGAAGACTTTGGGCAACGTGGGGTGGGTGGAATTTTGTGGATCCACGCAGATTCCAGAACTTTCCACCACAGAAATGTGAGGAAAATGTGTTTTTAAAAAACAATTTTTAAGTTTGCGAGGGATTCTGGGTAACAGAACCTGGTGAGAGCCAGCCAAGTCACCCCATCCCGGATTCCGCTGGGTGTCTAGTTTTCAAAAATGTATAGGTTTGCTAGGTTTCCCTAGATGACGGCAGAGCTATGGTTTAAAACCTACAGCTAGGCACTTAGAAAAAAAGGGTCAGTTTTCACTGCTAAAATGTGGTGTGTCCACGTTGAATTTTGGGCCATTTCCTGACGCGGGTACTTGGGCCTCCCACACAAGTGAGGTACCATTATTCTTGGAAGACTTGGGGAACACGGGGTTGGTGGAATTTTGTGGATCCATGCAGATTCCAGAATTTTCCACCACTGAACTGTGAAGAAAATGTGTTTTTTTGGACAATTTTTTAGGTTTGCAATGGATTCTGCGTAACAGAACCTGGTGAGAGCCAGCCAAGTCACCCCATCCTGTATTCCCCTGGGTGTCCAGTTTTCCAAAAATGTATAGGTTTGCTAGGTTTCCCTAGGTGCCGGCAGAGCTAGGGTTCAAAATCTACAGCTAGGCACTTTGTTAAAAAAGAGTCCATTTTCATTGCGAAAATGTGGTGTGTCCATGTTGCGTTTTCGGCCATTTTCTGTCGCAGGTACTAGGGCCTCCCACACAAGTGAGGTATCATTTTTCTCTGAAGACTTTGGGCAACGTGGGGTGGGTGGAATGTTGTGGATCCACGCAGATTCCAGAACTTTTCACCACAGAAATATGGGGAAAATGTGTTTTTTTTTTTTAATTGTTTAGGTTTGCGAGGGATTCTGGGTAACAGAACCTGGTGAGAGTCAGCCAAGTCACCCCATCCTGGATTCCCCGGGTGTCTAGTTTTCAAAAATGTATAGGTTTGCTAGATTTCCCTAGATGCCGGCAGAGCTAGTGTTCAAAATCTACAGCTAGGCACTTAGAAAAAAAAGGGTCAGTTTTCACTGCGAAAATGTGGTGAGTCCACGTTGAATTTTGGGCCATTTCCTGTCGCGGGTACTTGGGCCTCCCACACAAGTGAGGTACCATTTTTCTTGGAATACTTGGAGAACACGGGGTGGGTGGAATTTTGTGGATCCATGCAGATTCCAGAACTTTCCACCACTGAAATGTGAAGAAAATATGTTTTTTTGGACAATTTTTTAGGTTTGCAATGGATTCTGCGTAACAGAACCTGGTGAGAGCCAGCCAATTCACCCCATCCTGTATTCCCCTGGATGTCTAGTTTTCCAAAAATGTATAGGTTTGCTAGGTTTCCTTCGGTGCCGGCAGAGCTAGGGTTCAAAATCTACAGCTAGGCACTTTGTTAAAAAAGGGTCCATTTTCATTGCGAAAATGTTGTGTGTCCATGTTGCGTTTTCGTCCATTTCCTGTCGCAGGTGATTGGGCATCCCACACAAGTGAGGTACCATTTTTCTCTGAAGAATTTGGGCAATGCGGGGTGGGTGGAATTTTGTGGATCCACGCAGATTCCAGAACTTTCCGCCACAGAAATGTGAGGAAAATGTGTTTTTGTTTTTAAATTGTTTAGGTTTGCAAGGTATTCTGGGTAACATAACCTGGTGAGAGTCAGCCAAGTCACCCCATCCTGGATTTCCCTGGGTGTCTAGTTTTAAAAAATGTAAAGGTTTGCTAGGTTTCCCTAGGTGCCGGCAGAGCTAGGGTTCAAAATCTACAGCTAGGCACTTTGCAAAAAAAGGGTCAATATTCACTGCAAAAATGTGGTGTGTCCACGTTGCGTTTTGGGCCGTTTCCTGTCGCGGGTACTTGGTCCTCCCACACAAGTGAGGTGCCATTTTTCTCGGAAGACTTTGGGGAATGCGGGGTGTGTGGAATTTTGTGGATCCATGCAGATTCCAGAACTTTCCACCACAGAAATGTGAGGAAAATGTGTTTTTTTTAAACTAAAATTAGGTTTGCAAGGGATTCTGGGTAACAGAACCTGGTGAGACCCAGCCAAGTCACCCCATCCTAGATTCTCCTGGGTGTCTAGTTTTAAAAAATGTATAGGTTTGCAAGGTTTCCCTATGCGGCAGCAGAGTTAGTGTTCAAAATCTACAGCTTAGCACTTTGCAAAAAAAGGGTCAGTTTTCACTGCTAAAATGTGGTGTGTCCACATTGCATTTTGGGCCATTTCCTATCGCGGGTACTTGGGCCTCCCACACAAGTGAGGTACCATTTTTCTCGGAAGACGTTGTGGAACGTGGAGTGGGTGGAATTTTGTGGATCCACGCACATTCCAGAAATTTCCACCACAGAAATATGTGGTAATGTAGGGTTTTTGACAGTTTTTTAGGCTTGCAAGGGATTCTGGGTAACAGAACCTCGTGAGAGCCAGCCAAGTCACCCCATCCTGATTTCCCCTGGGTGTCTAGTTTTCAAAAATGTATAGGTTTGCTAGGTTTCCCTAGGGTCATGCAGAGCTAGGGTTCATAATCTAAAACTTGACACTTTTTTAAAAAAAGGGTCAGTTTTCACTGCGAAAATGTGGTGTGTCCACGTTGCGTTTTGGGCCGTTTTTTGTATCGGGTACTTGGGCTTCCCACACAAGTGATGTACCTTTTTTCGTGGAAGACTTGGGGAACGCTGGGTGGGTGGAATTCTGTGGATCCAGGCAGATTCCAGAACTTTCCACCACAGAAATGTGAGGAAAATGTGTTTTTTTGACAATTTTTTAGGTTTGCAATGGATTCTGGGCAACAGAAAATATTGAGAGCCAGCCAAGTCACCCGATCCTGGATTGCCCTGGGTGTCCAGTTTTCCAAAAATGTATAGGCTTGCTAGGTTTCCCTAGGTGTCGGCAGAGCTAGGGTTCAAAATCTACAGCTAGTCACTTTGTAAAAAAAGGGTCCATTTTCATTGCGAAAATGTGGTGTGTCCATGTTGTGTTTTTGGCCATTTCCTGTCGCAGGTACTTGGTCCTCCCACACAAGTGAGGTACCATTATTCTTGGAAGACTTGGGGAACACGGGGTGGGTGGAATTTTGTGGCTCCATGCAGATTCCAGAACTTTCCGCCACTGAAATGTGAAGAAAATGTGATTGTTTGGACAATTTTTTAGGTTTGCAATGGATTCTGCGTAACAGAACATGGTGAGAGCCAGTCAATTCACCCCATCCTGGATTCCGCTGGGTGTCTAGTTTTCAAAAATGTATAGGTTTGCTAGGTTTCCCTAGATGCCGGCAGAGCTAGGGTTCAAAACCTACAGCTAGGCACTTAGAAAAAAAGGGTCAGTTTTCACTGCTAAAATGTGGTGTGTCCACGTTGAATTTTGGGCCATTTCCTGTCGCGGGTACTTGGGCCTCCCACACAAGTGAGGTACCATTTTTCTTGGAAGACTTGGGGAACACGGGGTGGGTGGAATTTTGTGGATCCATGCAGATTCCAGAACTTTCCACCACTGAAATGTGAAGAAAATGTGTTTTTTTGGACAATTTTTTAGGTTTGCAATGGATTCTGCGTAACAGGACCTGGTGAGAGCCAGTCAACTCACCCCATCCTGTATTCCCCTGGATGTCTAGTTTTCCAAAAATCTATAGGTTTGCTAGGTTTCCCTAGGTGCCGGCAGAGCTAGGGTTCAAAATCTACAGCTAGGCACTTTTTTTTAAAAAAAGGGTCAGTTTTCACTGCGAAAATGTGGTGTGTCCACGTTGCGTTTTGGGCCGTTTTCTGTCGCGGGTACTTGGGCTTCCCACACAAGTGAGGTACCTTTTTTCTTGGAAGACTTGGGGAACGCGGGTGGGTGGAATTCTGTGGATCTAGGCAGATTCCAGAACTTTCCACCACAGAAATGTGAGGAAAATGTGTTTTTTTGACAATTTTTTAGGTTTGCAATGGATTCTGGGCAACAGAAAATATTGAGAGCCAGCCAAGTCACCCGATCCTGGATTGCCCTGGGTGTCTAGTTTTCCAAAAATGTATAGGTTTGCTAGGTTTCCCTAGGTGCCGGCAGAGCTAGGGTTCAAAATCTACAGCTAGTCACTTTGTAAAAAAAGGGTCCATTTTCATTGCGAAAATGTGGTGTGTCCATGTTGTGTTTTCGGCCATTTCCTGTCGCAGGTACTTGGTCCTCCCACACAAGTGAGGTATCATTTTTCTCGGAAGTCTTTGGGCAACGTGGGGTGGGTGGAATTTTGTGGATCCACACAGATTCCAGAACTTTCCACCACAGAAATGTGAGGAAAATGTGTTTTTAAAAAACAATTTTTAAGTTTGCGAGGGATTCTGGGTAACAGAACCTGGTGAGAGCCAGCCAAGTCACCCCATCCTGGATTCCGCTGGGTGTCTAGTTTTCAAAAATGTATAGGTTTGCTAGGTTTCCCTAGATGCCGGCAGAGCTAGGGTTCAAAACCTACAGCTAGGCACTTTGCAAAAAAAGGGTCAATTTTCACTGCGAAAATGTGGTGTGTCCACGTTGAATTTTGGGCCATTTCCTGACGCGGGTACTTGGGCCTCCCACACAAGTGAGGTACCATTATTCTTGGAAGACTTGGGGAACACGGGGTGGGTGGAATTTTGTGGCTCCATGCAGATTCCAGAACTTTCCGCCACTGAAATGTGAAGAAAATGTGATTTTTTGGACAATTTTTTAGGTTTGCAATGGATTCTGCGTAACAGAACATGGTGAGAGCCAGTCAATTCACCCCAACCTGGATTCCGCTGGGTGTCTAGTTTTCAAAAATGTATAGGTTTGCTAGGTTTCCCTAGATGCCGGCAGAGCTAGGGTTCAAAACCTACAGCTAGGCACTTAGAAAAAAAAGGGTCAGTTTTCACTGCTAAAATGTGGTGTGTCCACGTTGAATTTTGGGCCATTTCCTGTCGCGGGTACTTGGGCCTCCCACACAAGTGAGGTACCATTTTTCTTGGGGTCTTGGGGAACACGGGGTGGGTGGAATTTTGTGGATCCATGCAGGTTCCAGATCTTTCCACCACTGAAATGTGAAGAAAATGTGTTTTTTTGGACAATTTTTTAGGTTTGCAATGGATTCTGCGTAACAGAACATGGTGAGAGCCAGTCAATTCACCCCATCCTGTATTCCCCTGGATGTCTAGTTTTCCAAAAATGTATAGGTTTGCTAGGTTTCCCTAGGTGCCGGCAGAGCTAGGGTTCAAAATCTACAGCTAGGCACTTTGTTAAAAAATGGTCCATTTTCATTGCGAAAATGTGTTGTGTCCATGTTGCGTTTTCGGCCATTTCCTGTTGCAGGTATTTGGGCCTCACACACAACTGAGGTACCATTTTTCTCTGAAGACTTTGGGCAACGCGGGGTGGGTGGAATTTTGTAATTCCACGCAGATTCCAGAACTTTCCACCACAGAAATGTGAGGAAAATGTGTTTTTGTTTTTAAATTGTTTAGGTTTGCAAGGTATTCTGGGTAACAGAACCTGGTGAGAGTCAGCCAAGTCACCCCATCCTGGATTCCCCTGGGTGTCTAGTTTTCCAAAAATGTATAGGTTTGCTAGGTTTCCCTAGGTGCCGGCAGAGCTAGGGTTCAAAATCTACAGCTAGGTACTTTGTTAAAAAAGAGTCCATTTTCATTGCGAAAATGTGTTGTGTCCATGTTGCGTTTTCGGCCATTTCCTGTCGCAGGTACTTGGGCCTCCCACACAAGTGAGGTATCATTTTTCTCTGAAGACTTTGGGCAACGTGGGGTGGGTGGAATTTTGTGGATCCACGCAGATTCCAGAACTTTTCACCACAGAAATGGGAGGAAAATGTGTTTTTTAAAAAAAATGGTTTAGGTTTGCGAGGGATTCTGGGTAACAGAACCTGGTGAGAGCCAGCCAAGTCACCCCATCCTGGATTCCACTGGGTGTCTAGTTTTCAATTTTTTTAGGTTTGCTAGGTTTCCCTAGATGCCGGCAGAGCTAGGGTTCAAAACCTACAGCTAGGCACTTAGAAAAAAAAGGGTCAGTTTTCACTGCTAAAATGTGTTGTGTCCATGTTGAATTTTGGGCCATTTCCTGACGCGGGTACTTGGGCCTCCCACACAAGTGAGGTACCATTTTTCTTGGAAGACTTGGGGAACACGGGGTGGGTGGAATTTTGTGGATCCATGCAGATTCCAGAACTTTCCACCACTGAAATGTGAAGAAAATGTGTTTTTTGGACAATTTTTTAGGTTTGCAATGGATTCTACGTAACACAACCTAGTGAGAGCCAGCCAAGTCACCCCATCCTGTATTCCCCTGGGTCTCTAGTTTTCCAAAAATGTATAGGTTTGCTAGGTTGCCCTAGGTGCCGGCAGAGCTAGGGTTCAAAATCTACAGCTAGGCACTTTGTTAAAAAAGGGTCCATTTTCATTGCGAAAATCTGGTGTGTCCATGTTGAATTTTGGGCCATTTCCTGTCGAGGGTACTTGGGCCTCCCACACAAGTGAGGTACCATTTTTCTTGGAAGACTTGGGGAACACGGGGTGGGTGGAATTTTGTGGATCCATGCAGATTCCAGAACTTTCCACCACTGAAATGTGAAGAAAATGTGTTTTTTTGGACAATTTTTTAGGTTTGCAATGGATTCTGCGTAACAGGACCTGGTGAGAGCCAGTCAACTCACCCCATCCTGTATTCCCCTGGATGTCTAGTTTTCCAAAAATCTATAGGTTTGCTAGGTTTTCCTAGGTGCCGGCAGAGCTAGGGTTCAAAATCTACAGCTAGGCACTTTTTTTAAAAAAAAGGGTCAGTTTTCACAGCGAAAATGTGGTGTGTCCACGTTGCATTTTGGGCCGTTTTCTGTCGCGGGTACTTGGGCTTCCCACACAAGTGAGGTACCTTTTTTCATGGAAGACTTGGGGAACGCGGGGTGGGTGGAATTCTGTGGATCTAGGCAGATTCCAGAACTTTCCACCACAGAAATGTGAGGAAAATGTGTTTTTTTGACAATTTTTTAGGTTTGCAATGGATTCTGGGCAACAGAAAATATTGAGAGCCAGCCAAGTCACCCGATCCTGGATTGCCCTGATTGTCCAGTTTTTCAAAAATGTATAGGTTTGCTAGGTTTCCCTAGGTGCCGGCAGAGCTAGGGTTCAAAATCTACAGCTAGTCACTTTGTAAAAAAAGGGTCCATTTTCATTGCGAAAATGTGGTGTGTCCATGTTGTGTTTTCGGCCATTTCCTGTCGCAGGTACTTGGTCCTCTCACACAAGTGAGGTATCATTTTTCTCGGAAGACTTTGGGCAACGTGGGGTGGGTGGAATTTTGTGGATCCACACAGATTCCAGAACTTTCCACCACAGAAATGTGAGGAAAATGTGTTTTTAAAAAACAATTTTTAAGTTTGCGAGGGATTCTGGGTAACAGAACCTGGTGAGAGCCAGCCAAGTCACCCCATCCTGGATTCCGCTGGGTGTCTACTTTTCAAAAATGTATAGGTTTGCTAGGTTTCCCTAGATGCCGGCAGAGCTAGGGTTCAAAACCTACAGCTAGGCACTTAGAAAAAAAAGGGTCAGTTTTACTGCTCAAATGTGGTGTGTCCACGTTGAATTTTGGGCCATTTCCTGATGCGGGTACTTGGGCCTCCCACACAAGTGAGGTACCATTATTCTTGGAAGACTTGGGGAACACGGGGTGGGTGGAATTTTGTGGATCCATGCAGATTCCAGAACTTTCCGCCACTGAAATGTGAAGAAAATGTGTTTTTTTGGACAATTTTTAGGTTTGCAATGGATTCTGCGTAACAGAACCTGGTGAGAGCCAGCCAAGTCGCGCCATCCTGTATTCCCCTGGATGTCTAGTTTTCCAAAAATGTATAGGTTTGCTAGGTTTCCCTAGGTGCCGGCAGAGCTAGGGTTCAAAATCTACAGCTAGGCACTTTGTTAAAAAAGGGTCCATTTTCATTGCGAAAATGTGGTGTGTCCATGTTCCGTTTTCGGCCATTTCCTGTTGCAGGTATTTGGGCCTCACACACAACTGAGGTACCATTTTTCTCTGAAGACTTTGGGCAACGCGGGGTGGGTGGAATTTTGTAATTCCACGCAGATTCCAGAACTTTCCACCACAGAAATGTGAGGAAAATGTGTTTTTGTTTTTAAATTGTTTAGGTTTGCAAGGTATTCTGGGTAACAGAACCTGGTGAGAGTCAGCCAAGTCACCCCATTCTGGATTCCCCTGGGTGTCTAGTTTTCCAAAAATGTATAGGTTTGCTAGGTTTCCCTAGGTGCCGGCAGAGCTAGGGTTCAAAATCTACAGCTAGGTACTTTGTTAAAAAAGAGTCCATTATTCATTGCGAAAATGTGTTGTGTCCATGTTGCGTTTTCGGCCATTTCCTGTCGCAGGTACTTGGGCCTCCCACACAAGTGAGGTATCATTTTTCTCTGAAGACTTTGGGCAACGTGGGGTGGGTGGAATTTTGTGGATCCACGCAGATTCCAGAACTTTTCACCACAGAAATGTGAGGAAAATGTGTTTTTAAAAAAATATGGTTTAGGTTTGCGAGGGATTCTGGGTAACAGAACCTGGTGAGAGCCGGCCAAGTCACCCCATCCTGGATTCCCCTGGGTGTCTAGTTTTCAATTTTTTTTGGGTTTGCTAGGTTTCCCTAGATGCCGGCAGAGCTAGGGTTCAAAATCTACAGCTAGGCACTTAGAAAAAAAAGGTTCAGTTTTCACTGCTAAAATGTGTTGTGTCCATGTTGAATTTTGGGCCATTTCCTGTCGCGGGTACTTGGGCCTCCCACACAAGTGAGGTACCATTTTTCTTGGAAGACTTGGGGAACACGGGGTGGGTGGAATTTTGTGGATCCATGCAGATTCCAGAACTTTCCACCACTGAAATGTGAAGAAAATGTGTTTTTTTGGACAATTTTTTAGGTTTGCAATGGATTTTGCGTAACAGAACCTGGTGAGAGCCAGCCAAGTCACCCCATCCTGTATTCCCCTGGGTGTCTAGTTTTCCAAAAATGTATAGGTTTGCTAGATTTCGCTAGGTGCCGGCAGAGCTAGGGTTCAAAATCTACAGCTAGGCACTTTGTTAAAAAAGAGTCCATTTTCATTGCGAAAATGTGGTGTGTCCATGTTGCGTTTTCGGCCATTTCCTGTCGCAGGTACTTGGGCCTCCCACACAAGTGAGGTTTCATTTTTCTCTGAAGACTTTGGGCAACGTGGGGTGGGAGGAATTTTGTGGATCCACGCAGATTCCAGAACTTTTCACCACAGAAATGTGAGGAAAATGTGATTTGTAAAAAAAAATGGTTTCGGTTTGCGAGGGATTCTGGGTAACAGAACCTGGTGAGAGCCAGCCAAGTCCCCCCATCCTGGATTCCCCTGGGTGTCTAATTTTCAAAATCTTTTAGGTTTGCTAGGTTTCCCTAGATGCTGGCAGAGCTAGGGTTCAAAATCTACAGCTAGGCACTTAGAAAAAAAGGGTCAGTTTTCACTGCTAAAATGTGGTGTGTCCACGTTGAATTTTGGGCCATTTCCTGTCGCGGGTACTTGGGCCTCCCACACAAGTGAGGTACCATTTTTCTTGGAAGACTTGGGGAACATGGGGTGGGTGGAATTTTGTGGATCCATGCAGGTTCCAGATCTTTCCACCACTGAAATGTGAAGAAAATGTGTTTTTTTGGACAATTTTTTAGGTTTGCAATGGATTCTGCGTAACAGAACATGGTGAGAGCCAGTCAAGTCACCCCATCCTGTATTCCCCTGGGTGTCTAGTTTTCCAAAAATGTATAGGTTTGCTAGATTTCGCTAGGTGCCGGCAGAGCTAGGGTTCAAAATCTACAGCTAGGCACTTTGTTAAAAAAGAGTCCATTTTCATTGCAAAAATGTGGTGTGTCCATGTTGCGTTTTCGGCCATTTCCTGTCGCAGGTACTTGGGCCTCCCACACAAGTGAGGTTTCATTTTTCTCTGAAGACTTTGGGCAACGTGGGGTGGGTGGAATTTTGTGGATCCACGCAGATTCCAGAACTTTTCACCACAGAAATGTGAGGAAAATGTGATTTGTAAAAAACAAATGGTTTCGGTTTGCGAGGGATTCTGGGTAACAGAACCTGGTGAGAGCCAGCCAAGTCCCCCCATCCTGGATTCCCCTGGGTGTCTAATTTTCAAAATCTTTTAGGTTTGCTAGGTTTCCCTAGATGCTGGCAGAGCTAGGGTTCAAAATCTACAGCTAGGCACTTAGAAAAAAAGGGTCAGTTTTCACTGCTAAAATGTGGTGTGTCCACGTTGAATTTTGGGCCATTTCCTGTCGCGGGTACTTGGGCCTCCCACACAAGTGAGGTACCATTTTTCTTGGAAGACTTGGGGAACATGGGGTGGGTGGAATTTTGTGGATCCATGCAGGTTCCAGATCTTTCCACCACTGAAATGTGAAGAAAATGTGTTTTTTTGGACAATTTTTTAGGTTTGCAATGGATTCTGCGTAACAGAACATGGTGAGAGCCAGTCAATTCACCCCATCCTGTATTCCCCTGGATGTCTAGTTTTCCAAAAATGTATAGGTTTGCTAGGTTTCCCTAGGTGCCGGCAGAGCTAGGGTTCAAAATCTACAGCTAGGCACTTGGTTAAAAAAGGGTCCATTTTCATTGCGAAAATGTGGTGTGTCCATGTTGCGTTTTCGGCCATTTCCTGTTGCAGGTATTTGGGCCTCACACACAACTGAGGTACCATTTTTCTCTGAAGACTTTGGGCAACGCGGGGTGGGTGGAATTTTGTAATTCCACGCAGATTCCAGAACTTTCCGCCACAGAAATGTGAGGAAAATGTGTTTTTGTTTTTAAATTGTTTAGGTTTGCAAGGTATTCTGGGTAACAGAACCTGGTGAGAGTCAGCCAAGTCACCCCATCCTGGATTCCCCTGGGTGTCTAGTTTTCCAAAAATATATAGGTTTGCTAGGTTTCCCTAGGTGCCGGCAGAGCTAGGGTTCAAAATCTACAGCTAGGTACTTTGTTAAAAAAGAGTCCATGTTCATTGCGAAAATGTGTTGTGTCCATGTTGCGTTTTTGGCCATTTCCTGTCGCAGGTACTTGGGCCTCCCACACAAGTGAGGTATCATTTTTCTCTGAAAACTTTGGGCAACGTGGGATGGGTGGAATTTTGTGGATCCACGCAGATTCCAGAACTTTTCACCACAGAAATGTGAGGAAAATGTGCTTTTTAAAAAAAATGGTTTAGGTTTGCGAGGGATTCTGGGTAACAGAACCTGGTGAGAGCCAGCCAAGTCACCCCATCCTGGATTCCCCTGGGTGTCTAGTTTTCAATTTTTTTTAGGTTTGCTAGGTTTCCCTAGATGCCGGCAGAGCTAGGGTTCAAAATCTACAGCTAGGCACTTAGAAAAAAAAGGGTCAGTTTTCACTGCTAAAATGTGTTGTGTCCATGTTGAATTTTGGGCCATTTCCTGTCGCGGGTACTTGGGCCTCCCACACAAGTGAGGTACCATTTTTCTTGGAAGACTTGGGGAACACGGGGTGGGTGGAATTTTGTGGATCCATGCAGATTCCAGAACTTTCCACCACTGAAATGTGAAGAAAATGTGTTTTTTTGGACAAATTTTTAGGTTTGCAATGGATTCTGCGTAACAGAACCTGGTGAGAGCCAGTCAATTCACCCCATCCTGTATTCCCCTGGATGTCTAGTTTTCCAAAAATGTATAGGTTTGCTAGGTTTCCCTAGGTGCCGGCAGAGCTAGGGTTCGAAATCTACAGCTAGGCACTTTGTTAAAAAAGGGTCTATTTTCATTGCGAAAATGTGGTGTGTCCACGTTGCGTTTTGGGCCATTTCCTGTCGCGGGTACTTGGGCCTCCCACACAAGTGAGGTACCATTTTTCTTGGAAAATTTGGGGAACGCGGGGTGTGTGGAATTTTGTGGATCCACGCATATTCCAGAACTTTTCACCACAGAAATGTGAGGAAAATGTGATTTGTAAAAAAAAATGGTTTCGGTTTGCGAGGGATTCTGGGTAACAGAACCTGGTGAGAGCCAGCCAAGTCCCCCCATCCTGGATTCCCCTGGGTGTCTAATTTTCAAAATCTTTTAGGTTTGCTAGGTTTCCATAGATGCTGGCAGAGCTAGGGTTCAAAATCTACAGCTAGGCACTTAGAAAAAAAGGGTCAGTTTTCACTGCTAAAATGTGGTGTGTCCACGTTGAATTTTGGGCCATTTCCTGTCGCGGGTACTTGGGCCTCCCACACAAGTGAGGTACCATTTTTCTTGGAAAATTTGGGGAACGCGGGGGGGGTGTGGAATTTTGTGGATCCACGCATATTCCAGAACTTTTTACCACTAAAATGTTAGGGAAATGTGTTTTTTTGAAAATTGTTTAGGTTTGCAATGGATTCTGGGTAACAGAAAATGTTGCGAGCCAGCCAAGTCACCCGATCCTGGATTCCCCTGGGTGTCTAGTTTTCCAAAAATGTATAGGTTTGCTAAGTTTCCCTAGGTGCCGGCATGGCTAGGTTTCAAAATCTACAGCTAGGCACTTTGTTAAAAAGGGGTCCATTTTCATTTCGAAAATGTGGTGTGTCCATGTTGCGTTTTCGGCCCTTTCCTGTCGCCGGTACTTGGGCCTCCCACACAAGTGAGGTACCATTTTTCTCGGAAGACTTTGGGCAACGTGGGGTGGGTGGAATTTTGTGGATCCAGAAAGATGACCTATAATTCTCATGCTAGTATGGGTACTCACAATTTTGAAAATGTGCAAATATCTACTGTTTGTAAACTCTAGATCTTGTTCCAATTTCAGAAATACATAGGTGTTTTTCGTACAGATTTTTCCATGGAATATATTTACCTAAATTAATTGCAATATATCCGGTACATAATTAAAAATCATTGCAAGCCGCTTCTCAATTGTTGGCTCTGGGTTCATCGGGTTCTTTGTGAACCTACAAATCCTATATATCCCCACAACCAGAAAGGTCCAGCGGATTAACAGTATATTGCTTTCAAACAGCTGTCATAATTTGAAGAAGTTACAGGTGGAAACGTTGACACAAATGTCTCGTTTTTTCAACTAGTTTTCAATTTTTCCTATATTTAATGGTTAGTTTCTATAAAGAAACCTTGAAGGATCTTCAGAATGTTGTCTACTTTTCTAAAATGTGTAGATTTCCAGGATCCATTATTGCTTTTAATTGCCATTTCTAACATTAACTGGAAAGAGTTTGAAAGCACAAAAAATAGCAAAAATGGGCTACGTCCCAGAAAAATGCCAAAACTGTATAAAAGATTTTGGTTTTCTGACAAAAGTCTGCTTGTCCCTGAAAGCTGGGGAAAAGGTGTTTTCAGGACCACAACCCCTTTTTTGATACCATTTGCAGGGGAAAAAACAGACGCTTTCATTTGTAGCCTTTTTCCCATTTTTCCCAATAAAAACAAAATTTACCTGTATTTTGGCTAATTTCTGGATCCCCTCCAGGGTACTCCACAAACCCTGGTAGCTTTAGAATTATCATGATGTTGCAAGAAAAGGATGCAAATTTGGCATGGATACCTTATGTGGTCAAAAGTTACAGAGGCCTAATCGCGAACTACCCCAAATAGCCAAAAAAGGGCTCAGCACTGGGGGGGAAAGGCCCAGCAGTTAAGGGGTTAAGAGGACGGAATCCTGTCACCCACCGAGTTGGCATGCTTCATCATCTGAGATCTCCTCTTGGTTGCAAAACCTAGAGCAACCAAGGGCTGCAAGTCCCTCACTGTGAGGGAGGAGCTCACGGATGTTTTGATTGAATCAGATCTCCTAGGATCTGTGAAGCATGAGAGTATTTCTGATGGTGGGTGTTTGCAGTGCAGAAAAATGGTGATGAAGTGAAGTGACGTTAAAATTGGCTACCAAGAGACAGAGGCATGTTAATCATTGACTCTTGGTGTCAATGGTTAAATACAGTGCAGGCGTGATCTGAAAAAATGATCGAGCGCGGTGGTTTATATAGAGGGTCTACATGTTTCAGCCATTGTGATCGAACTTTGATCATGGCCTTCCTCAGGACCTAGATGGTACCGCTACCGCAAATGTTTGTGTACAAAACAAATTGGAGTGATACAACCTACAAAAACCTGTTGTCTCTTTATTAAAGAATCTACAGGATGATTGTTGTCACCCATATGTGTATGGGTGAACTCCTCACCACTCCTGGCAACAGCTCAGGGCGTGAGGCAACACTCTCTCCGTCTGTACCCTGGACCGTCTACTGGCTGTCACAAGCAGTCATTTGTGTTTGTTGCGAATTGTATTGGGGGTTGTGTCCGCGCAGGTCATTAAACTTCCCTTAGACCCTGAACCCACCTTCTGTTTTGTATGTGTCCAGTTTATGACCAAGACGGTGTCCTTCATTCTCTCCCTCCAGGTAATGTGGTTGGACTGTCCCTTGGGGAGCTTCTTGGCACTACCCCTACACATACTTTAGGTACACTTAGAGTAGGGTTTGCATAGTAAGAGTATGCCTGATTACTGCCTGCTTTGTTTATATGCCTTCATATGTAAACTGCTTTGGCACCATGTTAGATGTGTATCTACTATTTACTCTTTTGGCGCTCGTAATTACTAACATCTACTTCTGTCTGCTGATTTGACTGTGTCATGAGTGATGTAATCTCTGAGGTCATAAGCAGTGCATTGCGGGGGTGTAAGTTATAGTTAGTTTAGGTAACTATAACTGCTCAAATTCAAGGGATTTTACGAGTGAAATCTGTGCCTAACTTCAACGTCCCTGTAACCTTTGTTTTTTTCAGTGAATTTCCAAGTTTTTTTTAAATTTGCTTTCCAAACTATAACGTCCCAGTAACCTTAGATCCTCTCACAGAATTTCTAATAGTTTTTAAATTCCATTTTCTAACAATGATGTCCCTGTAACCATTCTTAGTGAAATTCTACACTTTTTAAAGATTGTTTCCTAACTAAAACGTCAATGTAATCTTCATTAGACCTTTATTTTGCCCCTTTCTGCTCATTGCTGACCTTTATTTTGCTTATTTCTCCTCATTTCTGATCTCTATTTTGCCTCTTTCTGCTCATTACTAACCTTTATTTTACTTTTTCATCCTCATTTCCAATATATATTTCTGCTTGTTTCTCACTTATTTTGCCTCTTTCTGTTTGTTGCTACCCTTCAGCTTTCCTCTCTCTGCTTACTTCTGACCTTTATTCTGTCTCTTTTTGCCCCCTTCTGACCTTTATTCTGTCTCTTTCTGCTTGTTTCCTACTTCCATTCTGCCTCTTTCTGCTTGTTTAGACCTTTATTAAGCCTCTTACTGCTCGTTATTCCCCTTTTTTCGTGCTGTTTCTGCTCGTTGCTGATCTTTATTAGGCATCTTTCTTCTCTTTTCTCACCTTTATTTTGCCACTTTCCACTCGTTGTTGACCTTTATTCCGCCTTGTTTTTGCTCTTTCTCACCTTTATTCTGCCTCTTGCTGCTCATTTTTTACCTCTATTTTGCCTCTTTCTGTTCGTTTCTGACCTTTATTTTGCCTCTTTTTGCTGACCTTTATTTTGCCTTTTTCTGTTCGTTTCTCACCTTTATTTTGACTCTTCCTGCTCGTTTCTCACCTCTATTTTCCCTCTTTCTGCTCATTTTTCACCTTTACCTTGCATCTTTCTGCTGACCTTTAGTATGTCTCTTTCTATTTATTTCTGACCTTTATTCCGCCTCTTTCTACTCATTTCTCACCTTTAGTCTGCCTCTTTCTGCTCATTTATCACCTTTATCTTTCCTCTTTCTGCTCATTGCTGACCTTTATTCTTCCTCTTTCTGTTGGTTTCTCACTTTTATGTTGCTTCTTGCTGCTCTTTCCTCTTGGACTGCATGGGGAGCCTCAAGGCCTCTGTGGTCCCAGCTGGCTCCCCGCCTCCTTTGGAAGACGGCATTGCTCTAGCATGAAGGGAGCTGCTAGAAATGCAGCTCTGTGTGTGTGAGAGCAATTGTTTCAGTTGCGGGCAGGGAAAGAGATGAAACCTCCGCTTCCAGCAAGCAGGAGCTGTTTGACAGCTCCTAATTGCTGGAAGCGAAGTGTTTTCTGTTGCTTCCACCAATCAGAAGCAAACATCTATCTGCCAGCGGTGGGCACCCCAAGACATAGCAGAGCCAGCCTGGTGGGTGTAGGTCCCCAGGGCCATTATTGGCTACAGGAGGGGGCGATGCAGCCCCCCTTCTTTGATCTGTACAGAACAGGTGGTTGTCCGCAGTGCCATATATGGCCCGGGATGGGGCACATTTCCCCCCTTCTACTTTAAAATGTTATTTTGACCCTGGGAAAGTAGTGGTGCCCGCGGATTTTAATGGCCCAGGAGGAGGATCAAGGCGACCTCCCTCTACTATTAAATAAATCCCCAGGGAGATGGGGGTCCCCGGGGCTCATTTAAGCCGGCAGAAGGGGGTCCGTGCAGCCCCCTCCATTAAATAAAATAAACCCCGGGGAAGTGGTGGTCCCCAGGGCTCAAAGAGCCTTAGGAGAGGGCCCCGGATGCCCCCTCTTTTTTTTTTACAAAATGTCCTTGGGACCTCGCTCACCCGGCGGCCCTTTTCAAAACGCAGGAGCCTGTGGTCCATTTTTTTTGCTGCAAATTTTCAAATTTCTTGAATTTGATGCAAACCTTGTCCTTAAAAAAATGCTTTTTTGTTCTGAAGCTGAGTCTCAAGATGGCTGCCAACACTTCCAAGTTGAAGTATTGATAGCCAATCAGAGCTCCGCTGTTATATGCACAAGCTCCTCATTATTCACAAAGTAACTGCAATCACCGTTTTCCAAATGTGGATTTTCTTATATTTCTCAGCAACTATTAAATAGATTTAAACCAAATAACTGAAAGCATGATCTGCTAACCAAAATCTATCTTTCAGCCAAATTTGGTGTAATTCCATCCCGCTGTTCGGGCTGTAGTCATCTCTAAAGGTCCTATGGGAATTAACATGGATATTTTTTTGATCCCCTCCCCTTTTTCTTGGACCCTGCTTGAGGGATCACCTTCAAACATTACATGCATGACAAGATTCACTGGAGCACGTGTTGTTGTAAATTTTGTGACTATTTGTCAAAAGTTACCAAAGATATACACAAGTCAAAAAACACTTTTTCTATGGAAACATGGTCCTAACTATAACTACCTACTGATGCCTGCCTTACATATATTACCTACTGGTGATAGCCAGTAGGTAGTTATAGTTAGGATGAAAGGTTTCATAGGAAAAGTGTTTTTCTGTTTTGCCAATATCTTTGGCGCCACTTTTCGAATTTTCACAACTTTTATTTTTAAACTTGTGGTTCAGCTGCTGTGTTAAACGTTTCAGGGTGATACGTCAAATGGATCACATGAAAAAAGGGACGTCCAAAATGCGTTTTCCCCATGTTATATCTAGGTCAATTTTTCATTTTTCGAACACCTTTTACCAGATTTGGAAGAAAACTAGACGTTGGTCCAGAAAGCGTGCTTTTTGTAATTTTGTGTAAATCTGTTCAGTAGTTTCAGAGATATTTAAGTTTAAAAAATATAGATATCTGGGAACACAAAATCTTACTGAATTCTTTTATTTTTCTTATTTTTTTATTTGCTTTTTCGAAAGAAAAACAGAAACATCAGTTACAAACAGCCAGTAGTCCCATCTTGTAAAATCAAAGCAGTATCAGCATCATTAGTCATGTACAGATTACATTTCGACCACGGCCCACCCCCCAACAAGATATAAAAAATCACCAAGTACTTTAGCAGCATGTGGAGTCATAAGTAATCACACGAGCAACCAGTGTTATAACCAACTGAGAGCGGGGCTTGTGATGCCCAAAGTGTGTAGTCCAGTGAAGGAACTAATGCATCAGTCCGGCTATAAAACCGTTAGAAAAGGGAGAACCACAACCCTTCCAACCATCCAACCCCTCCATCCCCTAGGCAACTAGGAAGATTTGGCACTTTTGGCCCGCACTCTGACCGTACCTCACATTGACAAAACTCAGCATCCTTACCGCGGATTTGCTCTCAGGAGCGAAATTTGAGTCTCCTCGTTCTTCCAAGATCACCTTGATCGCTTGCGGCGCTCAGATTACGAGTCCCCTGCTAGGTACTCTATTGTTAGCCAGTCGAGTTGTGGAACAAACCATTTGAGCTGCTGCTCCTGAATTGTGTCAGTTGTTGCCCTGCTTTGAATTTTTAAACTTGCTCGTTTGCACATGCTTATTTAATTGCCATATTTGCACATCTCTTAAATCTTACATCGTTTTTAACCTTTTATTGTGGTTACCTTGATTGCTGACTACTGCATCACCTGGTCCGCTGCCCCTGACCCCGTTCCGCCACGGCTTGTGCCGATTGAGCGGAGGGTCGGCGGGGCTAGCAACCACTTCCGGCTGTACTGGGCACTGCAGGTCAGCGCTCTAGCGTTGCACGCCTAGCACGCTCCCCTCTCTACTTAACTGGACTGAGGGCGCGGACGCGCGCAGCGGCGCTCAGATTACGAGTCCCCTGCTAGGTACTCTATTGTTAGCCAGTCGAGTTGTGGAACGAACCATTTGAGCTGCTGCTCCTGAATTGTGTCAGTTGTTGCCCTGCTTTGAATTTTTAAACTTGCTCGTTTGCACATGCTTATTTAATTGCCATATTTGCACATCTCTTAAATCTTAAATCGTTTTTAACCTTTTATTGTGGTTACCTTGATTGCTGACTACTGCATCACCTGGTCCGCTGCCCCTGACCCCGTTCCGCCACGGCTTGTGCCGATTGAGCGGAGGGTCGGCGGGGCTAGCAACCACTTCCGGCTGTACTGGGCACTGCAGGTCAGCGCTCTAGCGTTGCACGCCTAGCACGCTCCCCTCTCTACTTAACTGGACTGAGGGCGCGGATGCGCGCAGCGGCGCTCAGATTACGAGTCCCCTGCTAGGTACTCTATTGTTAGCCAGTCGAGTTGTGGAACGAACCATTTGAGCTGCTGCTCCTGAATTGTGTCAGTTGTTGCCCTGCTTTGAATTTTTAAACTTGCTCGTTTGCACATGCTTATTTAATTGCCATATTTGCACATCTCTTAAATCTTAAATCGTTTTTAACCTTTTATTGTGGTTACCTTGATTGCTGACTACTGCATCACCTGGTCCGCTGCCCCTGACCCCGTTCCGCCACGGCTTGTGCCGATTGAGCGGAGGGTCGGCGGGGCTAGCAACCACTTCCGGCTGTACTGGGCACTGCAGGTCAGCGCTCTAGCGTTGCACGCCTAGCACGCTCCCCTCTCTACTTAACTGGACTGAGGGCGCGGACGCGCGCAGCGGCGCTCAGATTACGAGTCCCCTGCTAGGTACTCTATTGTTAGCCAGTCGAGTTGTGGAACGAACCATTTGAGCTGCTGCTCCTGAATTGTGTCAGTTGTTGCCCTGCTTTGAATTTTTAAACTTGCTCGTTTGCACATGCTTATTTAATTGCCATATTTGCACATCTCTTAAATCTTAAATCGTTTTTAACCTTTTATTGTGGTTACCTTGATTGCTGACTACTGCATCACCTGGTCCGCTGCCCCTGACCCCGTTCCGCCACGGCTTGTGCCGATTGAGCGGAGGGTCGGCGGGGCTAGCAACCACTGAAGGACTGGGTTATTCTTAAGACCCAGCGGTGCCAGGGAACAACACCTGAAACCTTTGTGGGTTACCTGTTCTGGCGTACTAAACACAGAGACACGGAACACTTCCGGCGACGTCAGAGATCAGCGTTTATTTACTGCAGGGATACAGAGGTCACAAGAAGTACACAACGTGTAGGTTCTCGGAGACTGCTTCAAATTCGTAGAAGTGGGTCGGTCCTTTTATACAGGTTTTTGCCATAGCGCAGTATGGCGAACAAAGGTTACAACTCAGTTCCCACAATAAACTTCAAAAGGGTCGCGTTCATGTCTCAGGAGGCCGGAACATAATTACGACAGTCTTGCCGGTTCCCAACTGTAAAAACATATTTCCTCCGCAATAAACACATTCCATCCTAACCATAAACACATTAAGAGGAAGGACGAAAAACAGATGCAAGGAAAGGACAAGGATGCACAACAGGTTAGAAAAGAGTGTTGGGGGCAATAAAGGAAACTTGATAGAGGGGTCAAAGACCTCATGTCTAATGTATGCATGGCTGAAACAATAGACCGGCGCGGCAAGATGAGCCTCGAGCGGGGCCATCTGCCTTAGTCGTGTCGTTTCCCTCATCGTAAAAGTCACCTCAAAGAAACACGTGTCCTTCGTGTAAGCTTGAGAGTCCCAGGGTCACGGAGCGGACAAGAAGCCCGTTCGCTGGCTACCTGAGGGCAAGAAACAAAATGGATGCTGTATCTAAAATGGAACCCGAGGGTCCAGATGAACGAACCCAAAAATGAGACGAACCATACGTGGCTGCATAGCGAAACTGCGTACACCCATTATACTCGTCATTTGCGGTTCGTAGATACCAAACTCTTCCATATTCATTACCACTCAAAACTGCGGTCCCGTGTCATACGGAACCTCAGACCCTCCTTTTGCCCTCATGTAGGCAAGCACTAGTCAAGATCTGAATCTATGTCAATATTCATCAGATCGTTCAGCTGCTGCTGGAACATCATCCTATTCATCAATGTCTCCTTGGTAACAGATGGCCGCCTTATACACGTCGCAGCACATAGGCCACATAAGGCAGGACCACACTGTACACAAAGACAACACGTGAACAGAAACGTTACAACAGCCCCTACGATCATTAGAATCTTCCAACCCCAGGTTGACATTAGGCCCCACAACCATCCTAGGAGCGTCCAATTACCTTCGTCCACGTGTATGGACTCGGAAATCTTGTGCAACTTCGAGATGGCTTGGTATACAGTTGGAGCATTGTCAGGAATAAAAATGCAACAACTCGAATGGATAATTTTACACACACCCCCTCTATCTGCAAGAACAACGTCTAGAACCATACGGTTCTGCAACGTCATGAGTCTATCCGCCTGTAGTTCAGCTGTTAGATTACCAAGGGCATTTGCAGTAATATTAGCAGTCGACTCAACTACACGGGTCAACTGTCTTAGGTTCCTACTATTAACCATAGGTCCCCAAAACGGCAAGAAACCTTTAAAGAAGTCTCCCGCTTCTTGACCAGCAGTGTCCTCTTTGCTAATAACGCCTCTCACGACTCTAGTTCTGTGGTAGTCTGAAGCAACTGTGAAAGTCGGAGGTAAAAGATTCGCAATATAACAGGTACCCGAAAAATCGCGGGGTAACCATGTATATGCGCGTTCATAACATACAAAATAGGTGCCCTTAGCAGTCAGAAAAACAGGGGAGGAGAGCATGGGTAGAACATACGTATCAGTGCAAGCACTGTTCCCAAGTTGTGCTCTCGGATTTCGACCCAAACCTTTCAAGCAGAAATTACCAAGGTGCGGTACAATCCATATCGGGGACGAGCTCTTAAGCTGTCTATCACCCACTGACGTACTATACTCAGTCTCACTCAGATCCTTATAGGCCTGCACTTCTTCATCTGGAATGAGTGATGCATCAAAAACATCTCTATCCAGATCTGCTATGGCCATCGCCAAAGACTTGTGGTACGGCCCAGGACCAAAATTGACAGACCGTGGCTCTCGACTAGGGTAGGAATCTAGTGCACTACGGAACATAGTTTGGAATGCTCGAGCTGAACCCTGGGAGCTGTAAGGAAGGACCAAATACGGAATACCCCTATCCATAGTGTGTGGCATTAAACCACATACCCAACAATTGGTAGTATTCACCACCAACTGATGCTGATGTAGAAGTTGAACAAAGGAATTATTCATGAATTCCGCACGTCTAACCTGCTCATGCTGAGGCAAAGGATGAAAGGAATGTGGGGAGACAGTGGTGAGGGAACTTAGGTTAGGAGAAAAGGTAGGCGAAACAGAAGGCAAGAACAACGATACTCCAAAATACACTCCACCCACCAATAGCATAGATAAAGTCAGAAACAGTAGAAACACCTGAAACAAAAAACATTTTGTTCGTACAACCCTCCATAACTCTAATCTCTGTGCCGACACCCTTTCTTCTTCCAACAGCTTAGAGAATGCCATCCTCTACAAACCGTCCGTGACGTACTTGACGCACTTCGTTCTGAATAGCGATTATCAATCCCCAGGAGTTCCCAGAGATCGACAAAAGTAACCGACCTAGCGTCAGAAACCTGCTAAACAGAAAGAAGTACCCGCACGGCCCTACGGTAACCCGGATGGAGAGGTTTCCTCGAAACTTTCAAATTTATTACAAATCTCTTAGCAGTGGAAAGGCACATAAAAACTCAAAAAGGAAGGATGTAATTGTCCATAATATTCGTAACGTCAAAAACCACCGTACTATTAATTTTTATTAGTCCTTGAACGAAGAAAGTATCGGTTTCTTCCAGGTCGAGTTTGCTCTACAAACAATTGTTCAGCTGGCGCAACAGGATTCGATGAAGTGGACAACGAGTCAGACCTTGGGTTTTCTGCTACTGATGACTCCACATATGGGTTTGGCAGTGACGAATCCTCATCCACAAGTTGAGCGTCACTAAACGGCACAAAGTGCAAAGGAGTCTCAGTTTCTGTGGCCGAAATCCCAGTCCTCACCCAACCGTCAGTTGGTAAAGGGATCGGTACCTTCTTTGTGTGGCTGGCATGGACCCAGTTTTTCCGGCCCTCCAGTCGAACCGCTGTCCTCGTCGTCAACAAAACTTGAAAGGGTCCAACGAATCTTGGCTCCAAGTTACGTTTCCGACCAAAATTTCGGGTAACCACCCAGTCCCCTGGCCGGAGCTGGTGTCCAGAACCCTCTGTCTGCGCCGGTAGAGCTTCAAAGACCTGTTGATGGATTAACCGTAGTTTAGTGGTCAAATCATGCAGATAATCAATCAACATTGGATACTCAAGACTATCAAAAGCCCTAGGCCTCGGGACTCCCCAAATATTCGCAGGGCGACCGAACACAATCTCATATGGGCTAAGCCCTACTCGAGAGTGTACGGTTGCTCTGGTCGATAGGAGAGCCAGAGGCAAGGCATCAGGCCATGACAGACCAGTCGTAGCTTGAATCTTAGCGAGTTTCAGCTTCAGGGTACCATTGTACCCTTCAACCAAACCCGCTGCCTGAGGATGATTAGCACTGTGGAATTTCTGCCGAATTCCAAGGCCCTTACACACACTCTGCATCACACTTCCCACAAACTCGCTTCCATTATCCGACCACACAATCCGTGGCATTCCGTACCTAGGAAAGTACTCCTTCAGCAGGATTTTTGCTGTGGACAGGGCAGTATTATCCTTAAGAGGATAGGCCTCAATCCATCTGGAGAACGCGCAAACCACAACCAAAACATACTTCAGGTTATTGCATCTCTCCATATGGATAAAATCCAACTGGATAACCTCAAAGGGACAAGCAGGAGGAGCGAAATGACCAGGCGGAGTGGGGGTACCTTTTCCGGGATTGTGCATCAAACACACCATACAATTCTTAACCACTCTTTCGGCACACTTAGCAAAACCCTCATTCCTCCATACAGGGGACAAGAACTTACATATTCCTTTCGCACTAATATGTGACAACCCATGAGCCATCGTCACAACAGCTAATACATACGCATCTGGTAACATCCACCTCTGACATTCCGTCAGGTCAACCCAACATCCATGCATATCCAATTTTCCTGTACTTTCTTCCCACTTGGTCTTTTCAGCTTCAGTAGCTTCGTTCTGAATTGCTTTCACACTCTCAACAGTATTCTCACACATACCAGTCTCCGTCGGCCACCTCACTGAACTCGTGGCATACATTCGAGTCGCAAGATTCTTAGCCGTTTCCTTAGCAATCTCATCCGCAAACGCATTACCACGACCAACATCATCCGTCACTTTCCGATGTGCACTACATTTAACGATCGCCACTTGTTTAGGCAATGTAAGTGCATCCAAAAGATCATTCACAAGCTGCCCGTGTTGGATCTTCGTACCATGCGATGTCATAAATCCTCTTTCTCTCCACAACCTTCCAAAATTATGCGCAACACCAAACGCGTACTGACTGTCAGTAAACACATTCACTCGCTTTCCCTTCGACAAAACACACGCTCTTGTTAATGCAATTAACTCTGCCGCTTGTGCGGAATTCTGATTCAATCTCGCAGTTTCCACAACCGTGCTCAACGTCACTACAGCATACGCAGTCGTCACATCGCCATTCGGCAATTTGAAGCAAGAACCATCCACATACAAAGTACCATCGGGATCTGCCAAGGGAGTGTTTTTCAGGTCCACACGACCTTTTGTTTCTTCCTCAGTCCGTAAATAACAATCATGTGGCAGCACATCATCTGATTCCATATTAATCGGCAACAATGTCGCCGGATTCAGTACATTACAACGTTTAATCTGTATATGACTTGCCAAAAGGGTCAGCTCGTACCCAGACAACCTTGCACTCGTCAAATGTTGAGTCTTTGTCCGATTCAAGAGCGTATCAACTGCATGCGGAACCATTACTATGAGCATATTATCCATGACCAGGCCTGCGGACTGTCGAATAGACGCCGCCGCTGCCGCTGTCGCCCTCAAGCAACTCGGCAACGCTCTAGCTACCGGGTCTAAGGTCGAGGAAAAATATGCACACGGACGCTGTTTATCACCAAATTGTTGCGTTAAAACACTCAACGCACAACCGTCCCTCTCATGGACGTATAATGTGAAAGGCTTACTGTAATCAGGAGTACCTAACACAGGAGCCGAACACAATGAATCACGTAATTCAGAAAAACTTTTCTGACATTCCTCCGTCCAAGGCAAAGGAGTCGAAGCGTCCTTGCACGTGAGAGCTACCAATGGCTTCGCTAACAGTGAAAAGTTCGGGATCCACTGTCTGCAGTATGACGTGATACCTAGAAAGGCACGCACATCTCTCTGAGTTGTTGGCACAGACATTCGAGCAATTGCTGCAATTCTTTCAGGGGTCAACCTTCTTCCCGCCTTTGACAATAAGTGACCTAGATAGGTTACTTCTTGACAACAATATTGCAGTTTGGAAGGTGACACTTTATGATGTAAGTCACAAAGATGCTGTAACAGTGACACTGTAGCAGTCCTACAAAGCTGTTCGGTGTCAGCAGCGATCAACAGATCGTCAACGTACTGAATCAAGGCTGCACCAGCCGGTAACACAAACGCATCAAGTTGGCTCTTAAGAGCTTGGCTGTAGATTGATGGACTCTCACAGTAGCCCTGTGGTGCGCGTTTGAATCTGAAGCTGCGACCACCTAATGAGAAACCGAACAAGTCTCTGCTTTCCTCAGCAATCGGAATGCTAAAGAACGCATTCTTCAGATCGATGACCGAGAACCATGACGCAGTGGCTGGAATCAGAGTCAGTAAAGCTGTAATGTTTGGCACCACAGGAAACTGCGGAACAACGACTTTATTCACCTCCCGTAAGTCGATAACTAGACGGTACACAGGAGGCTTGGAGGGATCCGTTCGTTTCAGAATAGGCAACACGGGACTATTGCACACATTACCCCGTGTCTCCTCAATAACATCTTTACCGATCAAGTCGTAAATGATCGCTAATAGTGCCCTTTCACCATCAAGGGAAATACGATACTGGGGTATGCGTGGCAAACGCGCACCAACTTTCAGTTGGACAACATAAGGTGGTATATCCAACAGGCCCACGTCATTGGGACCTGTCGCCCACAAGGAGTCCGGAAGAGATCTCAATTCTGGTGGGAGCTTGTCGATCGATAAATACATAGGGGAAATCACGCTCTTACCCAACGTAAGCTCCACACCCGTAGGAGAACAGTGCAAAGTCGCATGTAACCTTTTCAACAAATCCAGACCCAAAAGATTCTCACCACAACCAGTAGTCAAAATCAAAGGAGCTTCTAGCTCATGAGACCCAATTGTAAGGGGCAAAGGGCTAGAAACTGGATTGCTAACGGGGGCGCCAGAAAATCCAACGGAAACATTCGTTAAGCCAGACAAAGGCGCGCCAGGGAGTTTCGAATGCATGATGGAACTTTTTGCTGCACCAGTGTCCAACAGAAAAGGCTCAACGACGCCCAAAGTGGCTACTGCAACATAAGGCCCTCTCTGATCAACCGGAACTGATACTTCTCCCTTCCTTTGTCTATGGCTGTCCTAGTAGATACCATCCGTATCAACATCACACTCAACATAACAGTCATCCACATGATACTGTGCAGACCGACCGGACGATGGTTCGCGCCTATCAAAACAATTTTGCGAGTCCGAAGACGTTGCAAAGCGTTCGGCCTGATTCTGGGTAACTCCACGACCTCTACCACGGGAAGCCTGTTGAGGGCCACTACGTCCTCCTCGAGCCGACACACCATTGTTCCTATCACGGAGAACCGGACAATCAAACTTCAGATGGCCCTCCCCACGACAATATGCGCATTGATTATATCCCAGCACAAAACGAGGTGCGGGGGAAGCATTTCGCGTCTGCGATCTGGAGAACTGTGATTGTGATCTATTTTGCTGTTGTGTATCACTGAAATGCGAACGCGGAGGATAGGCTTGCTGCAATAAGACCTTAGTTTTAAGATCCTTCGTTTTCTTATCTGCACGCTCACTTTCCTCTTTTTCTCTGTTTTCGTAATATTGGGCCGTAGCCAATATTTGGGCAGTGGTAGAAACAGCCCATGAACTCTCAGAATTCTTCAACTTGTTGCTAAGGTCGGGCAGCAAGTTCGATACAAACTTATCAACAAACAGCCGCTGACCACCCTCAGATCCCATGTCCTGACCACTATGATCAACAAACGCTTCCTCGAATCTCGTAAAGAAATCAGAAACGCTTTCATCCCTCTTTTGCTTGCATGCTGATAATTTGTCCCAATTGACGCGCATCGCTGGCATAAGCGTTTTCATGAGGGTAATTATCCTCTGAGGCAAAGCCACAATAAGCTGTTCAGGTTTAGCCCCACCGACCTGCTGGGCATCTGCCGCCGTAAGGGCAGCCCAGTCACCGCCTAACTCGGCTGCGTGATTCTCGTGACGAATTTTTGCCCAAATCGGCTGAGGCACCACATTGCCAAACAACATATCAATATCGGCTAGGTTCATAACAGTAGCATCCACCAATTGGGACAGCTCCTTATAATAACCTGCAGGATTCTTACGGGGATCGGGCAAAGATTGCTTCACTTGTAAAACTTCCGATCGTTTCCAAGGGAGGTGTATCCACACTCTCTGGAAACGGCCTGGAACAGGAGGGTTAGCAGCAGGATCACCTGGCATCCATACCGGAGGAACTTCTCGCATAGGATATTGACCAGGTTGTGCCATCCATTCTGCAGTCTCGTCCTTAAACAACGCACGAGGTTGCACTGTACATCGAAAGGATAACAAGCGCTCTAAAGCCTCTCGAACTTTGTCGCCTACGATTACACCCGAGGCAAACCGATGCTGCAGCTCAGAAACCTCAGACGGTACATTATCTGTCACATCATCGTCCCACTCCTCCTTCAACGAGTTACACAGTTCTTCAAACACAAATCGTTGCGTAGGCACATTAAACTGGGAGAACGTTTCAAACACTACACGTGAGGTGTATTTAACAGGGTTACGAATCCATCTACGTGCCGTTTTCACCAACGATTCACGTTCCCTACCATCAGGAAGCTGACTGCGCCTTTGAGCGACATCTGAAAGAGTCGAGCCAAGTATCGGCCCAAAAAGCGGAGAATAAAGAGAAGCAACAGCCGTCAAAAGACGACTACGAACAGAAGGAGAAGAGGAAGAAGATGCGGGCGCAGCAACAATAGGGGTGGAAACAGTAGAAGTAGACGCAGCAGCAGGAGCAGCGGGAACAACAGGCTGAGGAGGGACTTGGAAAGGCGCAGTAGGGAGAGAAGCCGGAACAAGAGGATGTACGATCTGGGGCCCAAGGGGATTCGGGAGTACGAGAGGAACGGCGGGCTGACCAGCAGCCGCCAAAACAGCGGGTTGAGGAAGAGGTGGACGCACGGGACCCATAACATCGGGAGCATAGGGAGGTGGCGATTTCATCAGATAAGACAAGAGCGGATCCTCCATCGTTTCTTCTCCTGTCTTATCGATATTAGAAGGTAGCACCGGATAACACTTATCCACTGCCATATGGTGTAGCCGAGCACTAACTTCCTGCTCTTTCTCATCTTTGTCTAATTGATATTGTTCTGCATTTCGCATCACTGCAATAACACCTTCTCTTTTATTTTTCTTATTCTGTTTGATTTCTTTCTGCTTGGCCTCTTTCCGCCACAACCGGAAGGAATCAAACATGGCCGGCCTAGCTTTCTTTTTAAACAATTTAGCTTCCAAATTATCTAAAACGGCAGTCTCGAAACTACCATGAGATGGCCAACTGAGGACGCCATCCTTTTTAGTGTAGCGGACCCAATATTCATTATATACGATAGGACCCACGCCATGACGACTATAGAGCTCGTAAATCGGAGTTCCAACCGGAGGTATCGGACATGAATCCTCCTGCCGGGAATCCATGCTGCAACATTTGAGAAACCCAAACAAAGTACTACGGCCAGGCATCGTGCACACTAACCGAGTTTACAAACTTCAAGGGTTATCGAATTACGATGTCCTCACAAAAATGCAAGACCCTCGGTTTTGGCAATTGCAATCGTCAAATAAAACCCAACTACTAAGAACCACGAATGCTATGGAACCATGCAAACAACAAAGCAACACTGGGAGCGACCCACAAATACTTAACTGAGAGAACAATGGCGTCACCAGGAAGGCCCGTCGATCGTCTCGCCGTACAAAGGACTACGCCAGGCGCCAAAACAGGTCGACAGTCAGGGCATCGGTCCGTCGCAGCCGTCAGGAGGCGGGGATCTTCGCGGGAAAAGACGTTGGGCCACTTATTTCGACAACTGGATCGATGAAGCGGGGTGCACCTTCCCTCGGAGATTTCACACGAAGTTCCTCACGATCGTCGGGCTTTGGACCGGTACCGTTGATGTCGCCCCACGTTGGGCGCCAACTGAAGGACTGGGTTATTCTTAAGACCCAGCGGTGCCAGGGAACAACACCTGAAACCTTCGTGGGTTACCTGTTCTGGCGTACTAAACACAGAGACACGGAACACTTCCGGCGACGTCAGAGATCAGCGTTTATTTACTGCAGGGATACAGAGGTCACAAGAAGTACACAACGTGTAGGTTCTCGGAGACTGCTTCAAATTCGTAGAAGTGGGTCGGTCCTTTTATACAGGTTTTTGCCATAGCGCAGTATGGCGAACAAAGGTTACAACTCAGTTCCCACAATAAACTTCAAAAGGGTCGCGTTCATGTCTCAGGAGGCCGGAACATAATTACGACAGTCTTGCCGGTTCCCAACTGTAAAAACATATTTCCTCCGCAATAAACACATTCCATCCTAACCATAAACACATTAAGAGGAAGGACGAAAAACAGATGCAAGGAAAGGACAAGGATGCACAACAGGTTAGAAAAGAGTGTTGGGGGCAATAAAGGAAACTTGATAGAGGGGTCAAAGACCTCATGTCTAATGTATGCATGGCTGAAACAATAGACCGGCGCGGCAAGATGAGCCTCGAGCGGGGCCATCTGCCTTAGTCGTGTCGTTTCCCTCATCGTAAAAGTCACCTCAAAGAAACACGTGTCCTTCGTGTAAGCTTGAGAGTCCCAGGGTCACGGAGCGGACAAGAAGCCCGTTCGCTGGCTACCTGAGGGCAAGAAACAAAATGGATGCTGTATCTAAAATGGAACCCGAGGGTCCAGATGAACGAACCCAAAAATGAGACGAACCATACGTGGCTGCATAGCGAAACTGCGTACACCCATTATACTCGTCATTTGCGGTTCGTAGATACCAAACTCATCCATATTCGTTACCACTCAAAACTGCGGTCCCGTGTCATACGGAACCTCACCACTTCCGGCTGTACTGGGCACTGCAGGTCAGCGCTCTAGCGTTGCACGCCTAGCACGCTCCCCTCTCTACTTAACTGGACTGAGGGCGCGGACGCGCGCAGCGGCGCGCCAAAGGCAAGCCCGTCTGCGCCCGTCCGCGCCAAGTCCGCTGCACGCTGCCAGTCCCCTTGTGCCCTCTGCTGCTACTATGCCAACATACACACGCGAAGGGCTTCTCTCCCTTTGGGACCGTTCAATCTGCACCCCCCACCTCCTCTACCCTGGCTCACCTATGGTTCAATGCCCTCACTGTGGCTACACCACTACGGAGACCCCCTTACTCCCTGACAAGTTAACACACCTCAAGGTGTTCAGTCTGAACTGTAGGTCCCTGGTTAGTCACTATGAGGATATTTATGATCTTCTGGCCGACCAAACACCTGACATTTTGTTTCTTACGGAAACATGGCTAACTAACGATACTCTAGCCATTCCGACCTTGTCCCTTCCACCAGATTACTTAATACAAATTCAGAACAGACCTGTAAAGAGAGGGGGAGGTCTAGCAGTGATTTTTAAATCCTCCTTTTCCTGCTCGCTCTCTCCGGCTAATATTGCGGATTGTGAAAGCTCTCTTTTTAAAATAAAGATCCTGGACACCTTCACGCTAACCGGGCTTCTGATTTACCGCCCACCTGGCCCTGTTAGGTCATTTCAGGATTCCCTGATGGCCACTATCTCTACTATGATTTTAAACTCCGCTAATTTTAACCTATTGGGAGACTTAAACCTACATTTTGACTGCAGTGAGACCTCGACGGTGAAAGGTCTCCTAGATGATCTAGAAGCATGTCAACTCACACAATTTATTAAAGGGCCCTCCCACGCAGCTGGCCACTTATTGGACCCAGTGTTCTCAAATATTCCGGACATTATTGCCTTTCCTCCAAGCCCCCTCAGCTGGACAGACCATTATTTGATCCACATTTCCATCCGGATAGCTAATAACTTTCAAAGACAGCTTCCCCCTCCTATCCCAAGACACCCATGGCACAAACTAGACAGTAGTCTGCTCATAGACAACCTGAAAACCACGTGCCCTGTTTGGCCGGTGAATCTGGAGGAAGCAGATGTCGTATATAGAGAGTGGATTAATAAATCGTTAGACCAGCTGATTCCCGCAACACTGTCCAAGTCCAAACGTGGGCAACCTCATCTCTGGTATTCAGAAACTCTTGCTGGACAAAAAAAGCAATGCAAGCTGCTTGAACGCGCCTGGAGAAAATCCTATGACCCCCAGGCCAAAATTATATTCAGGTCTGCAACCAAAAAGTATCATAAACTAATAAAAAAAGCTAAGGCCAGCTATTACACTGACAGGATTTTGTCAAGTGCAAATCAACCTAAAACAATATTCGCTATGGTGAAAGACATGACTAAGTTACCAGAAGGCCCTAACAATACGATCACTTCCAATGCTCACTGTGATGAGATTGCCACCTTCTTTATAAGTAAAGTACAGGGTATTTACAAGTCCTTCCCCTCGATTGCTGTAAGCCCCGAGTCTACCAAAGCCGAGACTCTACAAGATCTTCCACATTCTCTTTGCACTCTCCCTCCTATTTCGGCGGATCAGATGGACAGGCTGACTGCAAAAATTAAATCCGGATCCCCCGAAGACCCTGTAAAACCAGAAATGGCGCGACTTCATAAGGATCCCATTTTGTCAGAAGGTCGTATTCTGATCAATAAAACCCTGGAACTAACTACTATACCCAGATCCTGGAAGCATGCCAAGGTCGTCCCTCTATTAAAAAAACCTACCTTGGATCCCTCTAAGCCGGAAAATTTCCGACCGATATCCCTGCTGCCTTATTTATCACAGATAGTGGAATCTTATGTAAATTCCACTCTGATTAATTATCTAGAGGTCAATGGAATTCTAGATGACTCTCAAAACGGTTTTCGGGCGAATCATAGTACTGAATCGGCCCTATTAGCCGTTACAGAGCAACTGAGGGAGATACAGGACCAAGATGGTACAGCGGTACTGGTCCTGCTGGACCTAAGTGCAGCGTTCGACACGGTCTCCCACGAGATCCTCTTAAGAAGACTGTGGGAGATCGGAGTCCGTGACGGAGCACTAGAGTGGTTTGCCTCTTTTCTGACAGACCGCTCCTTTCAGGTCCATGCTCCACCGTATAAATCAGGAAGGTTCCCGCTGTGTTGTGGCGTTCCCCAGGGATCCGCACTCAGCCCCACGCTATTTAACGTATACGTCCGCCCCCTGGCCGCATTAGCCAGAGCTCGTAACATCAAATTAACATCTTATGCGGATGATACACAGTTAATTTTTTCCTTTTCCAGTGATACAGAGGCAGATATAACTAAATTTCAGGAAGATCTATTGGCAATTGCAAACTGGATGACTGAAAATCGCCTCCAGCTTAATTCATCTAAGACGGAAATATTACTGGTCGGTAAGGAACCTCAAAAATGGAACGATCAATGGTGGCCGTCTGCATTAGGCCCTGCACCCACCCCTAAGAAGGAAGTCAAAAACTTGGGTATTATGGTCGATAACCGCCTAGACCTTGACTCCCACGCCAAAAAGGTGGCAGGCACGTGCTATGGCCGAATACGGTCTCTGAGACCCATCTTGGGCTTTTTTGAACCCCAAGTCCGTCAGATGATCATCCAGGCCACGGTGCTGTCTAATATTGACTACTGCAATGTCCTCATGCTAGGCTCCAATCAATCCACAATCTACAGACTTCAAAGAGCGCAGAATGCGGCTGCACGCAGTCTGTTCGGTCTGCCTAAAAACTGTCATATCTCCCCCATACTTCATCGTCTGCATTGGTTGCCTGCAAAGCAACGCATTCAATTTAAGGCACTGTGCCTTATCCATAAAATTCTCTACTCCTCGGGCCCAAAAATTCTGCAAAATCTAAGTTCTCTTTATGTCCCTACTCGGGCTCTCCGTTCTGCAGATTTGTTTTTGGCCCACATTCCTAGGATCCGGAGAAGTAGAGCTGGAGGTCGATCCTTTAGATACCTGGCCCCAAAATTATGGAACACAATCCCGCTCGAAGCTCGTGTTATTACGAATCATCTGCTCTTCAGGAAGAGAATTAAGACCTGGCTATTTGCCACTCTCTAGCCCGACTCTGTGGCTCTTCCTACCTTTGGCCTGGTTGCTCAGTATCTAGTCCGTCTGCAAAGCGCTGGGACGCCCCGTTGCTGGGGTAGCCATGCGCTATACAAGCTACCATAACATAACATAACATAACCTTAATCTCACTACCTGAGAGGTTTTGTTTATACTCTCTAAATTCCAGTATCACTCCGTACCTGATTTCCTACTCAAAGATTACGCACATTGGAGGCACTGGCTCTTTATTTATCGTGCCCTGAAGAAGCCTTTTGTTTGGGTGAAACGCGTTGGCTGCTTTGTATCAAGAGCACATCGTGAATAAAAATCAAACGAACCCTAAACAACGACCTGAGGTTTCTCTCTGTCTCTCCTGAATTGTTGTATTTACTTTATACTTGAAAACCCTTTTTTTAAAAAAATATTGCCTCTCATACCCCTGTATTTAATAAGTTTATTTAAGGTCATATAGCAGCTGGCCATTTGAGGTGGGCAATAACTTATTACTTTACTGTGACTAGTCTAGGCAGTGCAGTCATCTACAACCCTGCTGCATGTTCTCCTCTTTTAAGCCTATGTGTTCTATTCAGCAGCCTGTCTCTCTCTCGGGCCCAAGTAAGAAATGGTTCCCAAATGTCACGCGGTCGTGATGTGGGAGGCATAAGTTCCCAAAAGGTGGTGAGCTGGGAATGCTCATACGTAATGTCCCTGATCCACTCCTTGATGGAAGGCACTCTCTTTCTACCCCAGTGTACAGCCACTAGTCGTTCAGCAAAAAGTAGAAGTAAACATGCAATTTACGAACATTAACCCCTTCAGCGCTGCGCGGATTCCCGCGCAGTGCTGAAGGATCTGAGCGCGGGCGGGGCCATGACGGAACGGTTCCGTCATAAGCACAGCCCAACCGACGTGCATGACGGAACCGTTCCGTCACAAGCGTCGAAGGGGTTAACAGGAGTGTCCTTTACGTAGCTCAACAGACCTAGTTGAGGAGATGGAGTTGAAGGTACGCCAGTTATCTGATTTATCAATTTTGAAAATCGTGAACCAGAATGTCGACCGCCTCGGGCAGTCCCAGGCCATATGGAAAAAATCGGCAGGACTAAAAAGACAACGCCAATAGCTCTCGTCATCCCGAAGTCCCATGTGATGTAGACTCATAGGGGTTCTGTAATAGCGGTGAAGGAACTTAAAGTGAATTAAACACAGTTTGTAGCTCGGGGAGAGCGTGGAAAGTCGGTGGCAACAGTACGACCACTGTTCATCAGTAAGTGGTTCTTGGAGGTCGTTGTTCAATGCCATGCCTGGAGTGCCCTCGGCTGTGTCAAGGGTGCCGTGTTTTGCATATGTGTGTATAACCGTGTAACAAGTTTACGAGGTGAGGGTGACTTCAACAGGTTTTCCAAGGCTGCCATAGGCATCAGGGAGCATGGGAAACTTACGTATAGGGATCGACAGGTGGACCTGAGCTTATGATATAAAAATAGTTCCGCGAAAGGCACCGACTGGCCCTCTTCTGCAACTGGTGGAGGGCGGAAATATCCTTTTGGGTAGAGTTCTGCGAAGGTGCGGAGAATTAGCTTTTGAGCCACAGTCCCGACAATACTATCCCCGAGGTGAGGCAATAAAGGGTTATGCGCCAGCGGTATGGATGGAGTATAGAAGACGGGGATACCTGCTCTTTTCCGCAGCTCGTTCCACACCCAGCGTACAGCTTCCACAGTGTCTATGTCTTACTGGGGCGGCTGTAGGGCTGATACAGGGAAACCCGCAGTGGAATAGGTGATGCTACGTCAGTCTCAATGGCCACATGAGGCTGAAAAGGGGTAAGGTGAACCCAATAGTGAAGGAACTGTGCTTGTGCACACCAGGCATATAATTGCATATCTGGAGCACCCAGGCCCCCCTGACTCAGTGGGAGCGTTAAAAGATCCCAGGACACCCGAGGCTACCCACCTGCCCACATAAGCAAGATAAACAGTGTTCTAAGAGTACGGAAAAGGCCTGTGTTAGTGGGATTAGAATATTGGCAAATAAAGAAAGAAACTTATGCAAGACTATCATTTTAGCGAGGGCAATTTTTCCTACCAGAGAGAGGGGGAGACTGGCCCACAGTGCGACCTTATCCTCCAACCACATGATGGCACGCCCGTAGCTTAAGTTCCACACCTCCTGCAGGTTTCTACTGAGCCAGATGCCCAGGTATTTGACGAAGTCTCCTTTCCACTTAAGAGGGAATTCGGAGAGGACTGGGGCGGTGTTGTCTGTCAAGGGGAAAATAACTGACTTGGCCCAATTGATAGAGATGCCGGAGAGGCCACCAAACCTGTTAATTTCCTGAAGGAGAGGGTCGAGATTCACCGCAGGGGCAACCACGTACAAGGTGACATCATCCGCATAGAGCGAGATGATGAGACTCCAGGTACTAAACCCAATCCCCTGGGCCATATGATGTTGTCTCACACACACCGTGAGCGGTTCCAAAGCGACTGCAAAAAGCAAGGGGGACAAAGGGCAGCCTTGCCGGGTGCCACGCGACATAGGGAAAGGCTCAGATAGGAGGCCGTTCACTCGCTTCCTAGCCATCGGTTGGGTGTAAAGTAAGCGGATGTGATTTATGAATAGCGGACTGAAACCCATGCGGTCAAGAATGGCAAAAAGGTATGGCCATTCAAGCGTGTCGAACGCTTGAGTAGCGTCGAGGAAAACCACCGGCGCTTGCACATCTGGGTGTAAGTAGTGTAAAACCTAAAAAATCATCCCAAGGTTCTGGGAAGTTGCTCGCCCAGGAATGAACCCCGATTGATCGGGCCTTGCGATTAAAGGGAGGAGGAGTTACAACCTGTTCGCAATCCATTTAGCAAGGATCTTGACATCCACGTTGATTAAGGATAAAGGCCTATAGGAGTCTATTTCAATGTCAGGCATTCCAGGTTTCAGCAACGTTATGATTATTGCTTCCCGTGTGGTGGGTGGAAGGATGCCGTTGATATGGGCCTCCTCGTATACAGCCAATAGATGCGGAGCAAGCTCCTCCGCGTAGGCCTTATAGAAGGCAGTAGTCAGCCGTCAGAAATGGGGGCTTTATCAAACGGCAGGGCTCTGATTACCTGAGCAACATCCTCCACCGTAAACGGAAAATCTAAATGGTCTCTATACCGCTGACTAAACCATATGAGCTTGAGGGAATCAAGAGAATCAAGAAAGGATTGCATACCTTCAGGGCATTCCGATTGGGTGGCAGTATATAGAGTGGAGTAAAAATGGGAGAATTCGTCGAGAATAGCCTTCTTTCCTCTAATAACCGCATTGGGTCGACTGGTCAGCTCAGGGATGTAGGCAGTGGAGCGAGGGGCACGGACCATCGCCGCCAGTGTCCTCCCTGGCTGATCTGCCTCTCCATAACATCTGGACTCAGCGTATTTGCCCCAAAACTTTACCTCACATTGAGCCTCCTCCTCAAAGTCTAGAAGTTTGGATTTCAGATGGGCCAGTGTGTCAGAGTCATCAGAAGCATAATAAAGTGTTTCATGATCCTTAATTTCCTTTTCTAGGAAAGCAATTGTACCGCAATTCGCTTTCAAAACCCCCGCCTGTCAAGCTATGCATTTACCCCTAATGCACACCTTAAAGGCCTCCCAGAGGGTCACCACCAAGGCCACCGAACCAGAAATGAGGGTGAAATATTCTATAACGTCTGCCCTGATCTCTTCTTTAAATGTGTTGTCTAGGAGCGCATGTAGTGGTAACCGCCACGTAAACATACGTGGAGGGGAATCAGGGAGCACCAGACGCAGAAGACAATAGGCATGATCAGACAGGGATCTGGGCAAGTGCGACACCTCCATGGTCAAAGTGACAACATCGCGCAACTCAAGCCAGAAGTTCAACCTCGACCAGGCTCCATGGTACTCCGATATGAATGTGCCCTCCCGAACCCCTGAGTATCTGCATCTCCAAACATCTACCAAATTGCCATCTGCTAATATGGCATTTAGTGCTGCGCTGGCAGCTGGGTGTAAAGTGTGGGATGCCCCCTTTCTGTCTAAATCATCATTTAATACCACATTAAAATCACCCCCCCATATGATAGTTTCACAACCGGTTGCTTTAACTCGAGCCCAAATGTCCTGAAAAATCCTGGGAGTGTCCACATTGGGACCGTATAGTGTAACAATAGCGACTGTGGTACCTCTCAGTGTTCCCAGGAGAATAATGAAACGCCCCTCCGGATCAGTATGTAGCTCCCCTTCCTTCCATTCCAGGCCCCTTCTAATCAATACAGCAACCCCGCGGGAATAGTTAGAGTATATAGAGGAGTATATCTGACTCCAACGGTTATGTCTGAGCCTGGGGGAAGGTGTAACAGTAAGATGTGTCTCTTGCAACATACAAATATCAATATTGTGCCGCACCAAATATGCTTGGACAAGTCTGGACTTACTGCCATCATTTAGACCCAGAATGTTCCATGTTAAAAAACTTAGATTTGCTGCGTGGTGACTAACCAGGTACATGTGAGCAGGGCAAGGACGAAGGTGCTACCACTAAAAAGTGTGATTATCTGACTGTAGGCAGACAAGTGACTGAAAGACATACTGCCGAACATCAGAACAACATACCCCACCCTCCACCCACCACCCACTCCAACGCCCCAATCAGGTTGTAGAATACCAACCCAAAATAACAAACAATGAGTCAAAATACTTAGTGTCTCTGAAGGGAGCTCTCCCATGAGGGCGTCATGATGCCGGCGATCTCCCCTGTAATAAAACAGGGTGGCCGAGAGTGCTTAGGAGAGCACCACAGTGTTAACTATAACCAAACCCAACAATGGGGGACATCCCGTTACCTAGTCACACACCACCCCACTTAATTAACAGTAGGTCAGTCAAAATTGAATGAAGATACCCGGAGCTCTCCCAGTCTAGTAGCTGGAGGCGAAGACAGCGGTAAACTTACAATACCCAAATCACTTGTTGCCACTGAGGTGATCAGTTTGTGTCTCTGTGTGGCCGTCGGAATGCTTATTCCTCTTGCCCCCAACGTGTTTGGAAAACTTCAATGCCGAGTTCGTATCCGTGAAGAGGTGGGATGTTCCTTCGTGTGTCACTTTGAGCTTTGCAGGGTAGAGCAGTGAATATGGAATCTGTGCCTGGAGCAGAATACGCTTGGCTGGCAGGAATTCGTGCCTTGCCGCCTGCACGGCCGGAGTAAAGTTGGGATAAAAGGAGACGTTGTTTCCTTTGTGTGCAATTGTCCCTTTTTCCCAGGCTAGATGAAGGATGAGGTTGCGGTCTTGATAATTCAAGGTTTTGGCAAGGATGGGCCTGGGAGTTGCTCCAACCAGTGACTTAGGACCCAAGGAGCGGTGGGCCCGTTCCACCGCGAAGCCAGTTGATAAGTGAGGAACTAGGAGTTCATGGAGCAGGTCCGCAACGTATGGCTGTTGTTTCCGGGATCCCTGTGATACGCAAATTATTTCTGCGGGACCTCGCTTCCAGGTCCTCGTTTTTAGCATGGATGACACTCAGAACTCTGTCCATGTGGAGCAACTGTTCTTTGGTCTCTACCTGGAAATCATGAAAATCCGAATGGCGAATTTCCAACACGTCCAGACGTGTCTCATGTGCCCCTACTTGCTGCTTGACTCCATTCAGTTGGTAGGTGAGGGTGTCCAACTTGGTACCGATATTCCGTAGACTGGACCACATCTCTAGCATGAGGGTATGTACATGTTCCCCTTGATCTTCAGTCTGTACATCAAGCAGTCTACCCATGCTTGTCTCGGGTTCTGATTCCGCAAGTCGCGTAGACCTCCTATTTTCAAAATTCAGCTTGAGCTGCTTGGCATCTTGCTTGCCCATTGCACGGCGATTAGGCCCACGTGTATCATGACCAGCACTGGTCCAGCAGCAACTTGTCGGGAGGCGCCACGCACCGGTAATGGGCGTCCAGCACACTCCAAAAGGCCTCAGCCCTGCCACAGAGATGTCTCTTCTGCCAGTGGATCTCCTTCACACAGCACCCCAGCAGCAAATGAGTCTTCAAGTCACATGCGGGCTCCACCGCGGCACCGACACAGCACAGCGGCGTAGGCACCCCCTGGACGAACCCCTCTTTCACCGGCGCTGCAACTTTCACTCGCCGGCTACTCCAAGTGCTGCAATATAGCCAGGGCCTTCGGCCATGCAGACTCCGCCGCCAAGTAGCAGACGGCCCGATCAGGGGCCCTACAAGGATCGACAAGGTAAGTCCTCGTCACTGCAGCTCCTCAGTTCTTCGGGGGTGATGAGAGGATCAACAATGCTGTCACGGGTGCAAACAGCACAGACAGGTGCGGCCGGCCAGAAAACCACTCAGCCTGCCCCTTCATAGCACGACCATGATCCCTGCAGTAGCGCACCACAGACAGCGGGTAGACGCCGGGCCGCTGTTGTTGTCCTCCCAGGCTCCGAGGAGATGTTAAGGGATATGGACCTCTTCACTTTTGTCAGTGTAGCTTCACATTGGGCTTCGCGGCAAACACGCCTCCAAAGACTCGCTGCACCACCTCAGCAGCCAGTCGCGGCCCGCTTCTTGGCTTGGACCTCGGCCTCAATTACAGCTCACCACCATGCCACCCTCCAGAGGGCAGGAGTCTCCCTGGTCCACTCAGCAAAACTCCGGCTCGCCCTTCGCTGCAGATTGGACAGCGATAGCCCCTGATGAAACCGTCTGCACCTCCAGCTCCTGGTAACATTCCAGGTGTAGCATTGCACCATGGATACTCCCCCTGTGCGCGGATAATTGCAGGAATAATTCCCAGCCGGCGGAGCTCGCTTAGCAAGCGGTCATTCCGCGGCATGGCAAACCACGTCCCCCAATCTTACTGAAATTTGATTGGCTCTCAACACTTGAACGAGGAAGTTGGCAGACATCTTTGGATTCGGCTTGAAGCTGTGTCCCACAAAAATTGTAAAAAAAAGAGGGGTCGTGGTAGAAATACCCTGACCCCTGGGCTTCTTGCGGGGTCCCACAGAGCCAAAAACACCTTTTTAAAAACTGTTTTGGCAGGATCCCGCAGAAAATGTATAATAAATTAAGTGCAGGCTCCTGCACTTAATTTCTAATTGCCCCTGGATGGGCTTGGTCCAGGGACATTGTAATAATGGAGAGGGGCACACAGTCCCCCTCCTGGGGCTTATTGATGCCCCAGGGACCACCACCTTCTGGGTCTTCTAGACCCAGAAATACAGGGAAGGCCTGTATAGGCCTCCTGTGCTGTCCCAGGGACTGTCATCTCGCCTGAGCTTTTCTTAAAAGAATGCAGAGGGCAGCACAGAACCCCGCAGTCCCGGAGGTCAACACCTACACGGCATATTTCGTACTACAGTAAACAGGTTCCCTGTGCTGGTAGTGGTACATGGCTCTTACATTGAACATGATGTAAACTCATATGTTTCTTGGCACATAAATAAGGTTGGTATTCCTGCCTAAAGCATTGATATGCCTACTCAACACATAAGGACTCCAGGTTGAATCGGGATCTAAAACTGCAACCTAGAGATGTTACAAACTCAGAAGCTGATGTCCAATTTCATGAGGTGTCTGTCATGCATAATTTATGCTGTGCCAATGGAAGCTGAAGACAAGGGAGTATTTAGAAAAATAAAATATTCCTACTTCAACCATACCTCTAATCGTACTGAGCAACGGCAAACCAAAGCCTCCTTAGGAGAGTTCATGTCATCAGTCCATTCGTCCATCCATGCATCTTATCACCCTATCTATTCATTCAATCATTTGTCGGTCCCTTCACTTGTCCACATATCGATCCATCCACAAACCTATACACCCTTCAATCTATCCATCCATCCTTTGACTCTTTCATATAGATATACACATCCTTTCACTGATCCACATATTATTTCTATGCGTTCATTGATCCCACCTTTAAATTTCTCTATATGTTCACTCTTCATCCTTCCATCTAGTCAACCTTTCACCTATGCATCTCTCCGTCCTTGGACCTTGGATCCATTCATTGTTTCGCCCTTCCTTTCACCCTTCTTTTTTCTTTTTCTTTTTTTAAATCTGTTATTAATTTTACACAACCATCCACGTAGGGAACAAAACGTGGTACAATATCATAGTTGTACATGGCATAATGACATACCGTCTCAAACAGCACAGTAGAATACACAGTTACAGTGTCGAAGCATTATGTGATTCCTCGCTAGACATTGTGTAGTGATTTAACCTTTGCAATTGAATCTCCTATTGCAAACCAGTGCGGATGCTTCCAGCTTTTGGTCCCTCATCCGGAGTCCAATTACAGCCTACCCTGAGTACTCAAATCTATCAGTGCACATTACATTGCCAACAACCCAACTAAAAACAAAAAGAAAAAACTGTACCCACCCTGCCCACCCCTCCCCGCATGTCCGGCACAAGTATCGATAGTAGCATTTACACATGTCCACAGATGGACTCGTGCGCATTCCGGTCCCACATCTGACTTAGGTACATTGCGCCGTCTTGTGAATCATCCAGTGTGACTACCCATGGATAATGTAAGGAGCCCCGGCGGCACACAATAGTGGTCCAGCCCCTCAAACCACAACAACGGTACACCCTAACTCCTTTCACCCTTCCATACCACATTTGAACTTTTGTTTTACATCTCACCCTTCCTTCCTCCTTGTTTTCTTTCTTACATCTTTCTCCCCATCTGTCTTTTGTCTCACATTCTTATGTTTCGTTCTGACCATTCTCTCCAGTGCTGACTGTTTCTGTTTTTACCTTTCTATCGGCTTCCCTCTACTTTCATCATTTCTTCAAATTTCTTTCTTTGTTTTTTTTTTGCTGTGCTTGCCAGGCCATAGCCCACACCATTTTGTCGTCAGGCTGCACAGTAACAGTGTTATTTATAAAGAAGAAGTTTTTTAAAACATATTTATGTGCGTATCGACTAGGCCAAGTTTTTGCATCTGGAATTTGTCTTTTAGCCTCAGTTAATATTATGCAATAGCATCCGCTGCATTGTTTTAAAATGTTTCCCTTAGGCCTTCTCATGAAAACTTTGGTTATTTTAGAATTATGGCTAAGTGCACCATTTTATCGTCATTGTTAAACCTACGCACTTTAGGAATTATGCTGCTACAGGATGAACAATTTTAATTGATTTTATTCCATTTATATGTATTTATTATTGTCTCCTTTCATGGCAAGTTGCCGATATAAAGATGATAAAAAGGAAATGGAAATGTTTTGTCTGCAGGCAGAAGAGGCCCATCAAAAAGCTACGTCTAGTAGGACTGAGTTTACCAGCCATGGGGCCCAGTGGCAGCCGCTGCTTGAGTGTTGGGTTCACTAGGCCACTGGCTTGAGGCCATTTTGCCAAATCTAGAAAACACTGTCATGATATACTGGCGGCAAGCGACAGCAGAGTAACCATAACCCGTATGTGCAAAAATACGTTCACACTTCTTTATATCCTTAAACCACTTACTAAAGAAAATAGAACTGTGATTTATGGCCAGGAGTTGTCCCGGGCCCACAACCCCTCTATTGGAATCGCCCCTAGACAGGAATAATATTGTTTCATTTAGTACTGACAGCAAACAAGCACTTTGACATAATGAGTAACTGCACTTAGGACTTTAGAATTTCCATTTCAAGCACCTGCCATCCAGCAATTAATAAATCCGTTGCTGAGTGCACTTGGCTGCTGCTTTAATCTTTTTAATCAGATCTAAGTGATTGAAAGGCGTTTAGCAGAGCATGTGATGGTTAGTATTTCAGCACAATGTGAAGGTCAGGGTCTGTTAACAGAAGGCGAGTGGTTCTCTTTGGAAGCTGATAACAGGAAAACAACAGCCTATCTCTCACACCCGAATGTGCTCATAGCGAAAAGAAAACCGGACCAAACTATTCAGTTTCATATTCATAACCAGATAATATTTGCCTTGAATTTTTGTTTACATAATCGTGATCAAATGACAAGTAAATTCATCAGTGACGGCCCGTGTAGGACGTTTTACCGGGGTGGTGACGTGGCGCAGAGGAGGGGCCGGGTGGGGGGTTGCAAAATGCGGCAAACGGACGATTTCAGGTAAGTTACGAAAAAAATTAATAAAACGAATTTCGTTGCGCGCGCTGCATCGCCAAGCTTTATCTCCGCCCTTTTGGCTTTAAAAGCCAAATAAGCGGAGATAAAAATATCGCCCTATCAACAACAGGGTGCTAACATGCAAAATCTCATGTTAGCACCCTTTTTCACTGTGCTTCCCTTTGCATCTCTAATGAGATGCAAAGTGGGCGTTCCAGAGCAAAATAATAGGAGAAATATCGCTTAATCCTATTATCAAGCTTCACACTAACCCTGTTAGAGACGAAAAAAGAAGCGCTAACCACGGTTAACGCTGCTTTTTTACGTCTGCTAATTTTCAAACTTAGCCATGTAATCCAATGGGAAGTGGATTACATGGCTAAATCCACCATGGTCTATCAACAAGGATATCCCTGGATTTTTTATCGCCTAGTCGGTTAGTGTTGTTAATAACGCGATAACCAGGCAACATTATCCAGCGGTAGCGGGCGTTAAAAAAATTAACGATAAGCGCCCTTAGAGTTAATTTTCCCTGTTCCTTGTTAATATGCCCCTGCATCTCTCTTTCACAGATCTGACACTAGCTAGAGGGGCTTAGATGCTCACTGAAACGTTTTAAGCGTAAATTTGGTTTAATGCATAGTGGCTTTATGCCTGTGGTCAAAGGAGGTTACCCTTTTATTTTTCGCGAATAAAGCAAATAGGGGCTGAAATCAGACTTGTTGTTTTTCTCATCTAGGTCTACTATTTCTGTGCATGAACTTTGAATGGCTTGGAGCACCCCTCATGACAGCCATCACCTTCTACTGAGTCTACCGTGCAAATTGTGCAATGGCCGGAAGAGCACACGTGGCAAAGGGGTGGAGTGAGCATGTCCTGCTCATCTGGCCCTCATCTCTCCTGTTTCGCCTGTTTCGTTAGAAGAATGAGGAGATGGCTGAAAAGGAGGGGGGGGGGTAAGAGGGAGTTAAAGTCAGATCAACATGGTAAGCAGTAGATCGGAGGTCTGCAACACAGCAGCATTCATGTCTCAGCAGCTCAGCTCCTCGTGGCTACCATGTGCACCTGCATGCCCACCAGCCCATACTCTGTAACATGAACCAATGCTGATGACACTTGTGGAGTCAATGGCCTGGCACTAAGACTACAACAATGCTTGAAATGTGAGACTGGGGCAGAAAAAGGCAGAGAGCACACTCACGGCTCAACTGCAGTTCCAGAGAAGCTTGAGGACATGGCAGTAATCGTGATGAAGCCTGAAGAAGATGAAATTACTTGACGTGTGCAGTACTTGGGTGAGATTTTCATTATTTATATATTTGTATTCTTAAAAAGTGAAATCTATAGATTTACGCGTACAAGATGATATTATTATTCTTTATAATACTAGCCCAATTAATTTTTGAAACTTCATCTCTTTTGAACATAGTGTGTCCCACTTCACTTCACTTTTCTTTTTTTCTTTCTTTCTCTTACTTTTCTTCATTTCTTGAAATACTTTGAGTGGTTTATTTTAAATTTAGGGGCAGATTAATGTTTCCTGGCGCATCCCTGCAAATCAGCAGGGATGCGCCAGGAAAGATGCGTCACGCAAGTTTACCCTTCCGCCACCACAGATGCGCCGCATTTACAATGCAGCGCATCGTGGCGCAAGGATAAACAGATGCGTGACGCATCTGATGGCGTAAGGGCGGCGCATTGCTGGAGTCATGTCGCAAGCACGACGCAACTCCAGCAATGTTTAGGGGCTGCCCATACCTAACATGCTGCGTCATGTCTTACGCCTGCTTCAAGCAGGCGCAAGGTTTTGACGCAGCAGCGTCGGAAAAGTGACTGAGTGAAATCTTGTAGATTTCAATGCGTCACTTTTCCGAGGCTTTGTCCGATGGAACGCCCACCCTGCATACATTAAACCTGATGCAGGTTTAATGTAGCGCACGGCTTTACAACGTGACGCAACTCCCTAGATGCGTCACGTTGTAAATAAGGCGCAACATGGAGCATGGTTTACGCTGCCGCTGCGTCACAAAAGTGACGCAACGGCGGCGTAAACGTGGCACAAGTCTAACATAAATCTGCCCCCATGTGTATTAGAGTTTAGTGCTTCGTTTTCATTTCTTTTGAATTATTCTATAAAGTTATAAATGTCCTCCAATTCTAAGATTCACCGTTTACTGGTACATTAAGGAATCACTTTTCCTAGATTATTCTTCGATTTTATTAATGACATTTTAATTTCCTATGCTAACCTATGTCCAGAACCGTTCATTATTATAATAATTTTTATGCCTATACATTTTTCTTGTATTGACTTCATACTTCATTGTTGCTATTCTTGTCAATCAAACGTTTTCTTTATACAATTCTAATAAAATCACTAAACTGAAATATTGTTTTCTTCCAAGTGATTTAAATGTGTACTGAAATTGGCACAGTGATATCCCTTTTCGTTATTATCTGTTTTCCTCTTACAAGGTAATGCAACTAAAGCATTTATAAATTGTAAATGTGGCTCTGAAAAAAACGTTTTGGTTAACACTGAGTCTAAAATAGAGATGTACATGGCCAGTTCAATTTATCTTAATTATTTAGTGCAGGGTTCGTGATTACACCTAATGTAAAATAATTTAGACAAGACGGCTTAGTGAGCAAAAATTGCTCTGCTCTCATGGGTGTCAATCAGACCTGCAGGTTGCACCTCTGAATTCTAGCATAGTAAACTCGGTCTTTCATCCTAAAAAGGATGATGATTTGACTAAAGGATGATTAAGTGACTGCAGTATTAAGTACTACATAATATTAAATAACATGAAGATTTTGTCTCTCATTGTGAGAATCCTTTAAATTCTGATGGGTCAGAGAATGAGAGTTACCGGAGATATTCCACTGGAGATTTCAATGACTAATGTTTGTGAGTAAACCAAAGTTTGAGAGGCAGGTATAACTTTATATCCATTACATGTAAATTATCATATTATTTTAGATATTGTATTATAAGCACAGTTGTGGTAATAAAGAGTGTTATGTTAAACGCATGCTCAAGATGTTATGTTATGTTACGTTACTGGGTATTTGTTGAGCGCACGGCTACTCGCAAGAGTGTCCTGGCGCTGGTCATAGGACCCGTAACAAATGCACTCAGCAATCGTAAACCACAGACACAGATCAGAGGAACAGCAATGTTTTTAGTTTGTGACAAAAGCACAGAAGATCATTTTTCTGGCGCAGTTTAATAGGAAGATTATTCCATAGTGCGGACACAAGTACCTGAAAAGAACGACCTCCCCGTAGTGTGAGGTAGAACCTGTGAGTGTGGAGCAGTTGGGCGGATGAAGACCATAGCGTGCGTGAAGGTACGTACTGTTGGCAGCGAGCACTTAAATAGGGGGCGCCGATGTTATGAGATGCCTTAAAGGCCAGTACCAGTGCTTTAAAGAGTATCCTCTTGCGTACTGGAAGCCAGTGAAGTGATTTCAAAAGGGGGGATGTGTGGGAACGCCGAACCGCTAAAAAAATCGCTCGGGCAGCGGCATTCTGAGCCACCTGGAGACGATTGAGAAGATATTCTGGGAGACCTAGATATAGAACATTCACATAGTCGTGGTGAGAAAGAATCAGAGCCTGCACAACTATCCTTCTGTGAGACTGGGAGAGCAGAGGAAGAAAGTTTCGCATCATCGTGAGCAGGCCGAAGCATGTGCCCACCACTGATTGAACCTGGGCATTCATGGAGAGCTTACTATCCAGTTTCACCCCTAGGTTTTTAACCGTAGTAGCCAGGTCAGTGGGCGGAGGCATATTTAATGGCCACCAATCGCGCCAATTATAATCCGGTGCGTCACCGAAATAAATAATTTCTGATTTATCCGAGTTGCATCTCAGGTGGTTGACATTAAACCAGTTAAAAACCGCAGAGAGGTAGAGCTTGATCTTCTTCCCGTCCAGGACTTCGCCCTTAGCACATGTGAATAGCAGTTGTGTATCGTCTGCATAAGAGATGATTCTGGCGCCGAAAGATTCAACCAACAGTGCCAGAGGAGCCACATACACATTAAACAATGTGGGGCTCAGGATGGAGCCTTGGGGGACACCTACATTCATTGCTTGAATGCAGGCCTCAAATGGGGGGGGACCAGACCGTTTGCTGTCGATTGGTTAGATAGGACCGAAACCATTGTAGGGCATTGTGTCTGATACCGCACCTCCAGAGACGCTCGAGAAGAAGGTCGTGGGGTACGGTATCGAAGGCTGTCGATAAATCGAGCAGTACCAACACAGCTCGCCCGCCGTTGTCCAAAGTGACTTTTATTGTTTCCGATACCTCAAGGAGAGCGGTTTCGGTGCTGTAATTAGCACGGAAACTAGAGTGACTGGGATGGAGAATATTGCTAGATTCTACAAACTCTCCGAGAATTTGGTTAACATATTTCTCTAGAGTTTTGGATAGGGCAGGAAGCAATGAGATGGGTCTGTAGTTGCTAGCTGTCCAAGGGTCCGCGGAAGTTTTTTTTAACAGGGGAAGAATTTTACCCAGTTTCCAATGCTCTGGAACTGTCCCTGTGGATAGAGAGAGATTCAGTACCCTATTGACTGCCGGATTAATTACCTCAGCAATCAAGGCCATGATTTTTGCAGGGCAGGGGTCTGCTGGGGAGCCTGACTTAAGGGAGTGGAGAAGGTGAAGAGATTTCTCTAAAGGAATTGCAGGGAAATGTAGTAGGCAGTTTACCGTAGGAGGTGGTTGCTGGAGAAGCCAATCCAAATTTGTATCACAATTAGGGCTAGCTACTTCAAAAGAAGTTTGTAGAGAGGAAATTTTATTGAAGAAAAATAGGGCAATGCCATCAGTCCAAGTTTTGGTAGGAGTGAAGGGATTTTTTAAGGCATTAGGGGACGTAAAATCTTTTACAACCCTAAAGAGTTCTTCACTTATGTTGCCTGCTTTCTCAATTTTTGTGTTAAGGAAATTCATTTTTCCTGAGCGAATCTTATTATAGTACGCTTTTAATGCAATCTTATAAGTTTGCTTAGCGCATGTATCGTAGTCCTGTCTCCATATCCTTTCTAGATGTTTGCAGTGGCTCTTGTTCTTCCTAAGGTCTTCAGTAAACCAGGGCGCAGTTGGTCTGCCTCTATTGGCCACTCATGTTTGTAAGGGGCAATATTGTCCACACAAGATTCAAGACAATTGTCAAGCGAAGATACATCAGCTGCAAGATTGTCCTTAAATGAGAAAGGGTGTGTTTTCAGAAAGGTTTCTACGGCAGCCGGGGTCATTGATTTGAATGACCTAAAGCTGCTAGACCTTGGTGCATAAGACTTGGATGCTGTAGCGAGTGTTTCTCTAATGCTAAAGGTAAGTAGATAGTGATCAGACCAGGCTACGGGTAAGGGTGTATTCATTTCAATAAATTTATTAGAGAAGACTTGGTCTCATATGTGTCCCTTATCGTGAGTAGAGTGGGTGACATATGGAGAGAGAGGAAGCATGTTTAGAGAATCATACAGCTTTGTCGAGTCCAGATTATGGGGCACATCCATGTGAATGTTAAAGTCACCTAAGATTAAACAGTGTTCATATTTGGCAGCCAGGGGAGAGATGGCAAAGTTCAGACCTTCCAGAAAACCTTTAGCCTGCCCAGGCGGCCGGTAGACCAAGGCCCCAGCAATTGAATGCTGTGGAGAAGTTTTTAGAAGGAAGCTTATGCTTTCCGTATTCTCTAAATCCAAGTTCGGGAGAGTGGAACAAGTGAGTGTATTTTTATAAATGATCGCCACTCCTCCTCCACGCCCCCCTACCCGATCATTCCTTAAAATCAGGTAGTCCGTTGGGATGGCATTGGCAATAGTGGGGTTAGAACCTTCGTGCAGCCAAGTTTCGGTAAGAAATAACACGTCCGGTTTTGAGTCGGAAAGGAGATCTAAAAGTTGGAATTCGTGTTGTTTCACAGAGCGAGTATTCAAAAGCATCAGTTTTAGATCAATGTTAGTATACTGACTCACTAACGCGGATTGAATGGATAAACGTTCCCCTAAAGAGGAGTGTTCCGCAGTGGTCTGGGGCAGGGGGAGAGCCCAGTGGCACAGGTCACAAGTCCATGCTTCCATAGAGCCTACAGAGAGAGAATGGGGGCCACAACTCTCAGCTTTATTAAACGTTTTAAGATCATCCATGGTGTACTTGAAAGGGGGGTTATGTTTGTTGACAGACAACATACCTTTGTTACAGAAAGCGGCATCGTCCGGCGCGTCAGAGGCGCGGACGGGCGCTGACAGGCTTGCCTTAGGCGCGCCTTCGGCGCACCAGCGGCGCGCCTGCTGCGCGCGTCCGCTGCGCTCTAGCGCAGCGTGCCGTTTTATCCCCTCCGTAGTTTTAAAAGACTAGACCGCGCAGTGCCAAGATGGCGGGTCTCTGCAAATTATTTCCCCCACTTCCTGATTCCCTCCATATACCATTCAAATTCCCTCCGTGAGATACAAGTCACTTCAGTACACGGTAAATATTTCTAAAAACAGGTGAATAAGCTAAAACACTTTAAGCAATGTTAAAAGATAAAAGCATACAAACAATTTCACACGAGGACAAATGTGCAAATTTTATCAAAATGTGCAAATTTTGCAAAGTGGCAAGATGATAAGATCAGTGTTCATAGAGCGGCAGCGTGAGTAGGCTTTACGGGTCCGTTGCGCGCTAGCGCAGCGTGCCGTTTTATCCCCTCCGTAGTTTTAAAAGACTAGACCACGCCGTGCCAAGATGGCGGGTCTCTGCAAATTATTTCCCCCACTTCCTGATTCCCTCCGTATACCATTCAAATTCCCTCCGTGAGATACAAGTCACTTCAGTACACGGTAAATATTTCTAAAAACAGGTGAATATGCTAAAACACTTTAAGCAATGGTGAAAGATAAAAGCATACAAACAATTTCACACGAGGACAAATGTGCAAATTTTATCAAAATGTGCACATTTAGCAAAGTGGCAAGATGATAAGATCAGTGTTCATAGAGCGGCAGCGTGAGTAGGCTTTACGGTTTAATGTTATGTTTTAGTTTTGAAGAATAGTGGAGTTTTATGACATGGCAAACAAAGAAAAGGTTGAAATTGTTGTGGCTTTAGGCAGCATTGAAGGTGTCTGGCATTCCATAATGGTCTATGGGATCTGCTGGTTAGAGGAAAGCTTTCCTATTCAATAGGGTGCACAGTGAGAGGGAAGGCTATTAGTTGTTATTTTATGTTGATTTTTAAAGCGTCCATTCCTGGTGCTTTGCATGTATGTGGAGATTGCCGCAAGGGGCTTTACTCAAATAGACAAGTCTTTAGTTTCTTGGGAAATTTTAGAAACACAGAGGAGGCTCTAATGTGGTGTGGAAGGTTCGTAGAAGGCACAACCTCAATTGCTTCTTTTCCATATGCATGGTATGTGTGTGTTATATCCTGCTGAGGCATTAAAACCTCTCCTATGTTACCTGGCTCCTAGCTGATCAGCATGTGTGAGTGTTCTGAGTGGAATGTTGGTGTGATGGCTATTTTGGAATGTTTGGGTGCTTGTGTGGTGAGATGTGACAGTTGAAGATGGGCTGAGCAGCAGGCAGGCTGCTCCTGATGGGGCAGCTTTCATTGGATGCTAACATTTAACTAAGTCTTAATAAAGAACCTTCAAAGGTACTCCTCATCTACATCTCTTAATCACAACATCATTTCGGCGACAATCTGGAGACAGACTCATGTCTTACAACTGGTCTTCCTGAAGCGGGCACTCTGAAGAAGATTTAAAACTAAAAGGGACCTAGAGAAAATACAGATGCTGACAACGTACAGTACATTTCCAGGAAGATGTTGCAAACAGAGAATCACAGCGCCCACAAGAAAGCAGGAATTTTTTCACAGAAAATCACAAGTGTTCTCAAGGAAGCAAAGAAACTGGAGCACCATGCCTGGCAGCCCCACCAGTATCCTTCACACCGGACAGCCAAAGCCTATGTGTGCTGTGATTATGAACATTATTCGGACTTACATTTTCAAGGCAAACTACATCAGTTGCGTGTACGCTTACTACAACAAGAATTGAAGCTATTTAAGCTCAACAAGATACAGCTTGCCACTGTCATAGTGGGTATTATAGTGCTTTGGAAAGGAAGCCTGCCTGTATGACACATCATATTGATGAACTTGTGTTTTTGGAAGTCACTGTAAAAAAATGATTGACTACACAACATGCAGAAGAGGCATACAAATGATTATGTTGGTTTTAGGCGAGCCGTCAACTGCGGTGTCCCTGTCGCAACTATGTGCTCTTTCAACATGAGGACAAGTGTGGGGTCACTTGTGAGTACTTTATTTCTTGTACAAGCCTACAGCGCTGTTTTCAGAATTTCTTTATGAATGCACTGGTAATACTACAAGTGTTTGGCACAACAGTTACTTACATTTGAATCACCATGTGCATGCCTTTGGTCATGGTGTGGTTGTTGCCCGAGTCCATGGCGTGTGCACCTTACCTCATCAATGGAGTCAATCAGAGCTGTTGAAGGATCTTCTGTGATGTCTTCCTATCTGTGCAGCTTCGGAGCGGATGTCAGATGCATTCCAGCATAGATGCACCATGAGCCACCCGGCGTGTGTCACCTCTGCGTGCCGCCATCTTTGGTGAATTAACTGATAGGATACCCATACAGCGTGGCATGCATAAGGGGTGCGTGCTTACCCCCACACTATTTTCTCTGTTTATTAATGATGTGGCTAGCGGGGGGCATGGCCAGCCAGCCAAGCATGGCGGATGCGAGTTACTAGAGCTCTGTCCTTCCTCCCCTAATTATCCTGTTCCATTCTAGTATCCCCCGCCATCCGGGCGCACCCAGCTGACACAAGAGCGCCTGAGCAGTGGCAGCCCAAGATTGTGAATGGATGAAGGCGGAGGAGGTGCGGAAAGGTGCTTCTGCGATCTCTTAAGACCCGGCGCCGAAGGGGCACGCCGCCGAGCACCTTCGTAAGCACTGCTGGCAGTTGCAAGGTGCCCTGCTTCCCCCGGCCTGAGAGTGTGTTGCAATGGTCATTGCTGGGAAAGAATATGGATGTACACCACCTGAGCAACCCTCCCAACGGAACCCACGGACCACTGAGATGGCGACGTGCCCTGCAGAGGCCCAGCGGTGAGGTGCGTACGTGCTGCAAAATGCCACGGCCTACAATAATGGCCTACGAGGTGCAGGCTGAGCGGAGGAAGTGTGCTGCTGAGCCCCTCCATCCTGGGAATTCAAGCGCCCCTCTATTGAAGAGAGATGGTGGGCACCTGCCATAGGCGTGGCCTACGACGCCTGTGCGCCGCTGTGCAGACGGAGGAAGAAAGCCATTGAAGGGACTCGGCGATCCCCGTGGATGACAAGGAGCGCACAGACTGCCTCACACATGGCTACGCCCAACACATACCTAACACCATGTTGGGGGACATTCGCGACACGCACCTTCTTCCCTCGCGCTGCGGATAGGCTGTGGGGAAACACAACTGCAACATGACATTAAGGGGCAAACTACTCTCTGCCACCGGCACACCACTCACACACACGCCACATGCCAGTTTGACACAAGTTTTTAGTTCTAGGCTGGGCAATACAGTTTGGACGAACTACAACTCGGAACTCGCCCTCATGGTTATGCAAAGATAAGTTCACGCATGTACCCTGTTTTTAGTAGCACTTAGCTGGAGCACATCCCTGCAGGCCAGGAACTGCAGCATTTTGCCCCCCCAATGCCGACTTGGTAAACGTAAAAAGGAAACATGGCTCAGGTCAACGTAGTCACATGGAACATGCACAGTATACACACCCCAGCACGTAGATATTCGATCTATGCCTATCTGCGGTGCAGACCCACCAACATATCGCTGCTCCAAGAAACGCACATGTCCCACGTGGAACTGGAGTGCCTACGACACCGTTGGAGGGGCCAAATACATGGCACCAGCTACTCAGCACACGCGCGAAGCACCCTCGTCTGGGTGAAAGCAGGGGTCCCGTTTACAAGGGAAGAAACGCTAATTGATCCTGAAAGCAGGTATGCGCTCATGAGTGGGAGACTCAACGTTCAACCAATCCTAATTGATTCCATCTTTGCCCCAAATGTCAGTCAACCCACATTTCTAGAAGACCTCACAAAAATTCTAGCAGGGTGAAGCGGAGTCCCCTGGCTCCTGGAGGGAGACTTTAATTCTGTGCTCAATGAAGACCTAGACAGATCGATCCCGCCCTTGTCCAGGACTGCAGCAGTGTCCAACACGTAGGCTCTCAAAGACTGGCTGGCACACTGGGCGTTATAAGACATATGACGCACCATCATTCCAGAGGCTCGGATCTACTCACACTAGTGAGTAGTGCACAAGCTGCATGTAGGTCTAGACAGAATACTGGGATCCCCCGCGCTGCTCCCTTTGGTCCACCATATAGAATATCTAGGCCAGATGCACTCTGACCACAACCCCCAGCTACTGAAACTTACCTGGGAACCTGAGCGCCCCCCTGCTCCCACGTGGAGACTCCAAACAGCCACACTTGAGGATCCACCTTTTCACTTCACACTGGGCATGGTGATCCTCGAATGTTTTGAGCTTAGGAGGACACAACAGGGGATGCACTAATAGAATGGGAGGCTTTCAAAGCCACAACAAGGGGACACTGCATGGGTGTGACATGGAACATGCGCAAAACTCTCACCTCCAGTCTGAGCAAAATAGAACTAGAGCTACTGAGCCACGAAACAGAAGGAGAGGGTGAGGGTAGAGACAGTCATCGTCTGGGGGCACTGCGCACAAAACATGCGGAGTTGATGGAATGCCTGCGCTGTCATAATTACACTGCACACATGTCCTGCGCTAACCAAATCTAAACTATATGCCTTTAAAGAGGATTGCCACGACCCAGTCCTTGTACTCAATGATGTGAGAGTACAGTGGACTGCTGACACATTCCGAGACCTGGGCATACACGTGTATCGCCAGCCGGTGGACCTTTTCGATGGAAACCTAGGCAGAGCGCTGATTGTGGTGAGATCCCAGATGCAATTCTGGAGTACGTTCCCTCTCGCAGTGGTCGGTAGAGTGGCGCTGATCAAAATGGTGGCTCTGCCGAGATTCCTCTACTACTTCGCCAATCTGCCCATCTATGTCCCCACCCCTTTTTTTGCTGCACTGGAAAAGATGGCCCGAGACTTTATCTGGGGGCCCAATTGGCACAGGGTGGCGAATAAAAAACTATATCTGCCCGATGACCAGGGAGGCCTGGCAGCACCTTCCTACGAGCATTACTAACTGAAAGCCCAACTTCAATGGATCGGCAGATGGATGGGAGACCATCAGTGTGAAGACACGGCGACCTTACGCCCTTCCTATACGCTCCCCCAGATCCTTGCGCTCTTCCACCCCGCCAAGCGGGTGCAACCTCTCAAGCCCCGATTCCTGAACATAGCGTACAGGGGCTACCGCAGAAGCCTCTACCTAACTCAGGGTAAAAAGCCCTTCGCCCCCGCGCTCCCCTAGGAGGGTACTCCTACAGGCCAGGCAACACTTACAGCCGCCGAACTACACGATGCAGGCATAGAAACCCTAGGTGATCTCTATCGCAAAGGCTCGCTTATTCCCTACACAACTCTAGTAGCCTAGTAGCCGATGAAGTACTCCCTACAGAGCAATTTATCCTGCACCGTTCATTGATGGCTACGCTCTCCTTGAAATGGGGAGACCTCACAACTGAACCGCAAAAACATCTCACTATACAATATATACATGTCATGGGATGTAGTAGGCACCTGATGTGGTGGTTTGCGGTCTCGTTGCGACAGCAGGCAGCAGTAAATCTAGACCCCCTCCGCCACAAATGGGAACAAGATCTGGGCCGACAATTCACAGATAAAGAATGGGAGCGGGCGCTGGCAAATCCAGTTCAGATCCCCAGGAAACGCTAGATTTAGACAAATCCAATTCTTCATAACGCAGAGGGCGTACCTCACACTAGCCAACATCAACAGATACTTTCACCGTGCTGACTCAGCCTGCCCCAGGTGTGCTACTGTAGATACAGACATGGTGCACAGGCTCTGAGGTTGCACCAGTCTGAATGTGTACTGGGAGGAGGTAGCGACCAGGCTCCGCTCCTGCACATAGAGAGAGAGATACCTTTTGATTGGCCTACATACTTGCTGCACCTATTCCGTAGGACACTAAACACTAAAGTCACCTCTAAGATCCTAGACCTGGGCATGGTGACAGCCAAGAGGCTAATCACAAAAAGATGGAAGGCACCTGATCCCCCGCATATAAAAGCATGGAGACTCTCCACCCTTGTGTGGGCCAGAGCTGAAGGTATAGCGATTCAACGGGAGGAAACCATGGGCCTCACGAAAATACCTAACTCCGCAAGTTGGGAAGCGATTCTGGTGGTGCTACAACAGTGTGCAGATCAACCAAATCAGTCCTCGCAAACACCTGAACCGAAAGAGGGAACTCTGCGCATGCGTCCAACATCCTTAAATCATTCATAGACATTAGGCCCGTTGTCCTTTGCTGTGCAATGGCAAGCTGGAGCACATGCTCACCAGACACCAACTACCAAAGCAATCAACATGGCTGCAAAAAAAAACACGCACATACACAAACACCAGCAGGCATGCAGGGTGGTTTCAGTTCTCTTCCAAGTTTTGTACCCCGTCTGCATTGTTTTATTTCCCCCCTTCTCTTATCAAATGTACAATATGTCAGATGAACCCAAGCCGAGTTAGATGCAATGCTTTACCCGTAATGTAACAAATCTGTAAAGGGCATACGATGTAAATGGCCGTATATGCAGTGACCAGACAAATGTAAGATGAACGCCCTGACATATCATCATACCCGCTGCAGAACCATCTGAAAAATACAGGGTTAAGATAAAAAAACTTTATAGACTCTGTGGTTACATGTTGTAGCAAAATGTCTCAACTGTCGAAAATGGAAAAGTGAAAACTTAAAAACTCAATAAAAAATATATATAAAAATAATTTATGATGTGGCTAGCAGACTACTGAACTGCAGGGATGATTCTCCCATTATGAATGGCACAAAAGACCCAATCCTGCTCTTTGCGGATGATTCTTTACTTATTTCCACAACACCGAAGGGCCTGCAAATTTTAGTGGATACATTTTAGATTTCTGCAGGGACAGGAGACTGGAACTTAACATTGCCAAAACAAAATATATGCTGTTCGGTAAAGTGAAAGAAAAATCACGCCAAGTTAGGATTGCATGTGAATCCCTTGAGAGACTGAAAAACTTAGACTACCCTGGGATAAGATTAAGCCACTCACTTGGCTGGGAACAACAATTAGATATGAGGTATCTTACCCCATGCCATAGGGGAAAATCAATACTGAGATATCATAGACAGTCACACATTTGATCACTGACCACAGCATTAGAAGTCTATCATGCTAAAGCCCAGAATGGTGCTTTGTATAGGGCCGAGATATGGGGCCATGCCAACATAAACAAACTAATGACTTGCAAACACGTATTTGTTAGATCACTTATCTCGGTAGCCATCACCACTCCACTGATCCCACAGTTTTTTTTATCTAGGGATGAAAAGAAAAGAGGAGATATGGCCTCACTGAAACCCTTAATGTATTCACTACGCATATGGACAACACCCCAGCTCTCTGATTATTGTAATTCCCTAAGGGAGGTTCTGATGGTCAGTTGTATTAAAAAACTACTGTGGTTCAAACATATCGCAGCTGGTGTAGATCACTGGATATGTCGGAACTATGGGAATATGCAGAGAGGGCAACCAGAGGTGATCTACTGAGATTGAAAGCCAGTTACTAGGCGGTTGTGGAAGAGTGTTACACTACTAAACCAGCAAATGGCCACTTTACAGTAAAATTCTTAAGTGTCAAGTCATGCCCAAGATTGGAACCCTTCCTAGATCAAATTACACCTCCATTTGCTAAAAGTCTTTACTCTAGATTCATGTATGGCAACTTACTCTTAAGGTTTCCCAGCAATCAGGCTGCAGGGTTATTATCAGAACTATGCCCTTCCTGTGTTAGAGTACAAGAGACAGAAGAACATATGCTCTTTTTTTTGTATCAAATACCAACTGATCCGCAGGAGGTGGATAAGACCGATCTGTTTAAATCTTAGAGCCAGGCAATGCTAGGTTGCCTACAGAATCCTAAAAACAGATACATCCGGGTCAGGAGATTTTGCAGTTAGTTGCTTTTTATTCTCCTTCTAGATTAATCGACAGAAGTTCTTATCTTAGGCTGCGATGGCTGTTATTATCAGAAATTAATTCTCGTGATTGTGAAATGTTGGTTACTGGAACTAATAAACTGCGTATTGTATATAAAGTTATATTTTCATATCTTCTCAAGTGGTGTTGATTTTAATTGGAAAGCTATCAACCAGAAGGTGGCCTGTTTTAATGCTTTTATTCCTGCATTTTTTATCATACATTTTACATGTAACCCAAGAACCCTATTCCTCTGTTTTAGACTGCAAAATGATTAATCTTTTTGTATACTTTGATGGTTTAAAGCAAAACAACTGAATAAAGTTATTTATGATTAGGGCTCCCGGTTTTCGGTATTTACGGATTTATACATATAAATACAGACGGAAATCGATATTTCCTTTGTCTGTATTTATAGTTATAAATGGTAAAATACGAGTAAATGATGCCGCGCTGCCGTGCAGTTTCTTTGCCACGCCCCCTGCTTCCAGGAAATGCCTTCCAGTTCCTTCCGATCTTCCAATCAGGGTCTTTTTGGTGCCCTCGTGTGGGCCTATGGGCTCAGGATCTTGCAGTGATGACCGGCCTCTTCCGCCAATCCTGGTCTGATGTAAGCATCACTGTGTGGGCGTGGTTCCTTAGCGCCGAAGTCTGCAGATTCCGCTGCTGATCTGCTTCCTCTCCTCTGCAGGCTGCTCGCAGTAGCAGCAACTCATTCTCTGGCTTTTTGTTTCACTATAGTAGCGCTTTCTACGAGCACCAGTAACATTACACAATTACAGTATGATATTTTTTGTGGACACAGGAAGATTAATCGGCAGCTCAGGGCATTACTTAAATGTCTTTAACAGAGATGCCGATTAATCTCCCTGTGTCTACAAAAAATACGAACATGTTACTGTGTAATGTTACTAGTGCTCATGGAAAACGCTACGAAACTGAAACAAAAAGCCCCCAGAGTGAGTGAAGGCTTTGTCTGGGGACTGATCTGACTCGACGTCTCCCTTGAAGGGTTGCTGAGAGTACGTTCTCAGTATCTCCCTTCTACGGAGATATATCATACAGGATCAGTGGCTCTTGCCTGTGTCGTGGTGGGCTGGTGTGCAGCAAAGTGTCTGTCTCTCCAGTGTAGTGTTATCAGCTGTATGTATTTAATTGAATTCTTTATCAAAAATCTGACAAATGCTGTTTTTTTTTGGGGGGGGGCATATTTATAACGCGCAAACTGACCCGGTATTGGTGCACTCTACATGAGCACCAGTTTCGTTACAGAGGGACACATTTATTTTTGGTCGACACAGGGAGAGTAAGTGATTTGCCCAGAATCACAGGATGCTGAGCCGCCGCCCAGGCTCGAACCCAGTTCCTCAGCTCCAAAGTCACCAGACGTCCTCTCCCCCCTCCATGTTTTCTTTACATGTTTGTGCACAGTACCCAAAGAGTTGAAGCGGAAAATGTTTTTTTCTATTTTTTAATGCCACATTTAAATAGGGGCTCGTCAATGAACCCCAAAATATGTGTGAAGTATCTTCATATTTTTTGTTGTGAATGTTTTGAATCAATACAACACTGTTGTGCGGCAAGATTGATTTGGTAAAATACGTGGGTAAAAACAGATTACTATCAAGGTATACCTACGTAACCCTCCAGTGCCTTGTTATAAAACCTTACTGCCGGGGCACAATGTCCTGTTACAAAAACATTGTGGACGTATGTGACCTTTTATATTCAGAAGTACTTTGCAGAAGTGCACAAGCGCATGCATTCTCAGACTATAGAAATGTCTCGGAGTTGTGAATTTGGCTTCTGTGCAAGTTCATAGTAAATGTTTCCTGTCTGCCGGCTTCGGAGTGAGGGGTTTATTACATGGTTTTGTTAAGGCCTCTGGGGTGGGTTTCAGAGGGGTGAAGCTCTAACAGAATCTTTTGGCCATTCCGGTATCATCAGCAAATATTGAACGGGGTTTCAGTGGTCTTCACTTCATTAACAAACCAGAAAGAGCCTCAATGCCCTCAAAGTCTCTTGAAATGCACATGTGCTTGTGCTACAATGGCAAAGTTTTCAGCTGAATGTATTGTGTTGCCCAATAACAACCGGGCGCAGGTGTGCCTTGTCAATGTAAATAAATGTGGAAAAATACTAGCTGTAGCATCGCCTTTTGCTTGTGGCAAAAATAAATATGGATAAATACAGACGGAAATGGCAAAACAATAAATACCATAAAACCGGGAGCCCTATTTATGATTGACTACACAACATGCAGAAGCAGCATACTACAGTGTCCCTGTCGCAACTATGTGCTGTTTCAACATGAGGACAAATGAGGGGTAACTGCTGAGTACTTTATTTCTTGTACAAGTCTCCAGTGCTGTTTTCAGAATTTGTTTTCAATGCACTGTTAATACTATGCGTGTTTGGCATGACAGTTACTTACATTTCCATGGCGTATGCACCTTACCTAATCCATGGAGTCGCGTGGAGCTGCTGAAGGATCTTCTAGGACGTCTTGCTTTCTGTGCATCTTCTGAGCTGATGTCGGACATATTGCAGCATGGACGTGCCTTGAGCCACCCGCTGTGCGTCACATCTGCGTGCCTCCATCTTTGGTATTTAGTTCAGGCAAGTCTGCAGTTACGCTTCAGGCAAGTCCCCGGTTGCGCTTCAGGCCACGTTGTCCGAGTGTGCACGTTCTTCAAGGAACTTTTGGTGACACAGCTTGTGGGTCTTGCCTTAACTCAGCAAGCAGGAGGAAATGAAGACAGGAGCTAGCGAGCAGATGTTCCTATCGGGATTGCTCTACATGATTTTGGTAACAGTAATTTTGCTGTGGCTTACCGTCAGTACAATTTTGGAAAATGCATGGAGTATGTACTTACAGAAGTGACGTGCAACAAAATAGAGGTGTTTTGTACATTGTGTTTTGATCCTGTGTTCACCTCTTTCAAGGCTCAACGTTCCAAGCTAGTCATGTGAGATGTCGCTCACAGTAGTTCTCAAGCTGTCTTAAATGGATCAGCCAAGTTTCTGCATAACATTGTTGTTGAACCTTGTTTTTGATGAGTGATGTTCTATTTACCTCTATGATGTGTAATGCCATCATTCTAGGTTACAGTGATGTTTTTGGTGTTAAGTTCCTGCATATCCAGTCGTCCTTGCTGTGGTCCAAAGTTTGCATTCTGTGGGTTTCCTGAGTGTATTATTTTGCTGTGTTCCATTATTTACATTTATGGGGTCCCTGCTGGGGTGCCATCCTATTTCTGGTTTGTGAAATTCCTTACACAAGCATGCATTTCTGAATGTTGCCACTTGTTGTCATTATGGCGAGTGGTGGGGATACAATTTCTCTTTTTACACTATTTTGCTTACACTACGTTGGAAAGTTTACATCTTACATTGCATGCATGCTACGTCACAGCGTTGAACGTTGCATATCACTTACTCTAGGGATTGCATTATGGGCTTTATCTGCCTATTTTCTTGTGTTGCTTTTGTACCCTCATGCTAGGCACGTCACACTGCTTTAGTGTGTGGTTTACACCCATTGCTTGGTTTTATGTTACACACCCTTACATTGAGGGATTGTTGTATGGGTGGAATTTGCCTGTTTTTGCATTGCACGTTACACTCACCTACATGAGGGACGGGAATGGGTTTTAGTCCCATTTCTACCCTGTACATAACAAACCCTTACATGAGGGATGTCAATATGAGTTATAGTCCCATTTCCATTATTTTCTGGCCCTTACATGAGGGGTGGCTTAATGGGTGTCAGTCCCATTTACATGGTTCACATTAAAAACCCTTACACGAGGGGTGTCTTTATGGATTACAGTCCCACTTCTGCAAATTATGGACCCTTACATGAGGGGTGTCAAGATGGGTTTTAGTCCAATTTTCACAGTTTACTTTTCAATTCCTTACATAAGGGATCTCTACATGGGGTGCAATTCACCCATGTCTATTTTTATTTGCTTGTTTCCCTACCTTAGGGATAGAGTTCTGGGAGTGTGTGTCCCCCGTGGCTACTTATTACATTTATTTTCCCTGTTTTGGGATGTTTGGTCGGGTCCTTTACACCCACTTCTGCTGTGTTTCACTTGTCTTTAACTCTTTCATATTCTCACTTAGTGCTTTTGAATTTTTCCTTGTCAGCTGGCTAGTTTCTTTTGACGTTTTAGATAACATTGTTTCTTCATTTTAATATGTTTTTATAATGGGGAGGATGGGTGATATTTCTTGTGCATCCTCTCTGCTTTTTTAGCTGTTCAGTTCCTCTCGAAATGTTTTGTTTGACCTTTTATCCCTGAGTTCTGAACTATTTCCTTCATTGGTACATTTTTGTGAATAGTTGTTTCCATTTCATATCTTTTTTTTAGTTTCTGTTTAAAAAGGGGACCATATGTTATATCCTGCTTAGGGATCAATGCATCTCCAATGTTACCTGGTTCCTATCTGCTCAGCCAGTGTGAGTGTTCTGAGTGGAAAGTTGGTGTGATGGCGATGAATGGAATGTTTGGGTGCCAGTATGGTGAGGTGTGACAGTTGACAATGGGCTGAGCAGCAGGCAGGCTGCTCCTGGTGGGGCTTCTTTACATGGATGCTAACCTGTAATTAAGACTTAATAAAGAATCTTCAAAGGTACTCCTCGGCTACATCTCTTATATCACAAGTGTGCTAGTGACAGTTCATCTGTATAGAGGTGACTTTCGGGTTGGAGGAAGTGTACGCAGTTGTTCAGGTAGGCGGGAGCCAGGTTGTGTAGTGCTTTGTATTTGTGAGTGAGGCATTTGAACGGTGCATGCAAATGTATAGATAGAGAGCCAGTTTAGTTGCCTTAGGTATGGTGTGATGTGAGACCGACGTGGGAGGTTGAGGACCAGTCTGGCAGTTGCCTTCTGGATAGTGTGAAGCCTTTTTATTAGCTGTTTGGTGATTTCTACGTAGAGTGCATTCCTGCTGGTCATGAGGGTTTGAGTGACAGTTTTCCTCGTGTTATTGGATAACCACTTGAATATCTTTTTCAGCATCCTCAGGGTAAGGAAGCAGGCCATGGTGATGGCATTGACCTGGGTAGTTTTGTCAGCTTGCTGTCGATAATGATCCAGAGATTTCTTGCTTGTGCACTGGGAGCAGGGCCGGCTTTATGGTGATGTGACTGGTGTGGGCTGCACTGGGTGCTGACCTAGAGGGGGGCACTAACCTCAGGGTGGGGCGCTTTGTTTAGAATTAACTTATAATTTGAAAGCACAATTTGCAGAGTTCCTTATGCATCCAGTCTTCATGCAGCAATAAGAATGTCAAGACAACTCTGGTGATTAATGTTCCTGTTAGAGATAGAGAGATCAGAGTTTTGTCTAATGGCCGTTTTGACTCCCATAAAGTAGCATAGAGGGTTAATATGCAATTTAAAACAAATGAAAAGTATATGAGAGAGGGGCTGTGGAGAGATGAGGGGCACTTTTGCCAGGTGGTCGTGAAAGAATCCAAAGAGGAGGTCCTGGGGTCACCAAAAAAGACTGTTGCCCAGGCATCATCAGTGCTAAAGTTAGCCATGTCAGGGAGTGTGGGTGGGTCCTAGGTCCGGAGGCCACCAAGAGGAGTCGAACTGTGAGGCCTTCTTTCTGAAGCATACCACTTTGATCTTGTCCTTGTTAAATTTAAAGCAGTTGGGTTTCATTCGGGGGGGTTGGTCATGCACAAGCTGAAATTGTTCCTGGTGTTGTGTGTTTTGTCCTAGAGAGAAAATATGAAATGTTTATCGTCAGCATAGGTGAGTATGTAGCCTACGTGGATGATGTCATGCAGTGGCATCATGCAGATGTTTAAAAGGGTTAGGAGAGTGGTAAGTTTATATTTCAAAATTTGCTATAGAAGTAAAGCCCAAAGCACATGTTTATGTACTGCAGTCTCTACCTGTCGTGCCTGGCATTTTATGAGGGAATCGTATCATGCTGACTAGTTTGGTTGAAAGGGGAGGAGGGTTGACCCAGTGCCCGTCTTGAAAGATACAGAAGACTATTTTAAATGCTCTAAGTTTAATATTCCATCTGACCAGCTCTTCTTTAATTAAACAAATGTCTGTACACAGGCAAGCTAGGAAGACTGTATAGGCTGTATATTGGTAGCCAATGTTGTTCACAACTGCAGCATGTGAAAAATACATTAATTAACAGAATATATTTTGGTGCACTTGTATATAACAGTTAATGCTAGATGTGCACAAACTAAAATAGCAAGGCATTTTTTCTAGTTGTCTGGTTTTCATTGGTTTTTCCTAACAAATAGTTAAGGATAGCATTGTCTGTGCATCATATTTATCTGCCTCAATGAAACCAAGAATAATCTACTCAGGAATAATGGTGAATTACCCACGTTGCATGATAGATGGGGCTACTTTAAGCACCATGCGTGGTCCTGTGGCAGGACTTTGACCTACCGATCGGAGGTACTGTTAAGAGTAGAGGGAGCAAAGGGGGATCACAATGCAGCCATCCCTAAAACAATGTCTGTTGGGCATAGTTCTAAAACAAATCAAAGAAAATGCAGTATAAACATATGCACCTTTCACTGGTACTGACGAAAAGATGTATAGCTACATGCTGGTAAGGGAGTAGAAGTCCTGTTATAAGTCTATTGTTGAGAGACACAATTGAGTGGGTGCTGGTGGAGGAGGATCATATAGGACAGTGTAGGTCTGAAGATGAAGTCCCAGCGAACCTGGATATATGGGCAAGCACAAAAACAGTATTTGAGGAGGTGCGGAGTCAAGTGGTAGAGCCAGGCTCTCAGGTACAGGATTTGGAGGATGGTATATAGAGCTTCAAGACTCAAGAAACAGTAGTGGTGCACCCATTGTAAACTGACACACCTCAATACTCAAGGTGTCCCCCCACTCAGAGACCTGTAAGTACTTTGGAGCACAAAACGAAAAAATGTAGCTACCTCGGGACTCACAATACTTTACACAATCTACATGTTTTGAATGTGCCAATTCGCCATTTCGTGAAAAGAACACTTATGTGCCTGCATGAAATATGTCGCACAAGGCAGTGCACACAAAAGTACATTTACACTGTCATTGAAGAAGCTGGCACCTTTTCTAAGAAGCCACTGTTAGAAATCAATGGTGTTGCAGAAAGTACATATACATGGGCCCACAGAGGTCTTGATGTCTTGAGACTCGTCAGTTTGTATCACCAACAACAAAGGAGTCTCACAAAATCAAGAGCACTGTGGGAACATGTATATGGGGAATCTGCCACACCATTTAATTCTAACAGTGGCTTCTTAGAAAATGTGTTTCATGAAAGTGGAAATGTATTTTGGTGTGCACTTCCTTTGGCAACTTTTTTCATGCAGGCACATCAGTGTTCTTAACACAAATCATCCAATTTCCACATTTAAAACATAAAGAACTGTTTGACAAGTGCTGTGAGTGCCAAGGTACAATTTTGTAAGAGTAACAACTTGAATTATGTCAGTTGTCACATGGCCATCCGTCACCTGATTACACAGTTGGCTACACATATGACCTACTGCCTGTCATCTGGAGTGGCACACATGTCCACACCCAGGACAATGCATAAGCTAATGGGCCTGCAATTGGGTAGAAAAAAAGCCTAGCTGTACAGTGGGGACACCCTCATTGCAAGCCAGAATATACACACAGATGTCATCACACAAAGTCCAAACAGCCTTGCATCTGAACCACACACAGGTGCTAAAAATGTATGAGCAGGAATCATGTTTTTAAAAAACTGACACAGGCTGCAAAGCAGGTAAATTAAGCACTGCCCAGCATCACAGGGGCACTGCACGGTGATTCTTTGTACAGCCAAGTATCACACACAAGTCAGACCTGGCAATGAAAAATCAGGGTTGCACATGTATGCCTCTCCTGCACACCCCACCCCATGCCTGAGTCAATGTGATTGATACAGATCAAGAAGTGACACCTCTTATTCAGGGTTACAATAACTGTGCTGGAAAAATAGCTTCATTTACAAAACATCACCTCGTGGGGCTGGCAACACATATTTGTGACAAACAACCATCAACAGATTGTTGTGAATAGCCACACAGGCATGCCCAGTGTGAGTATGCACAAGCAAAATGGTGCATCCCTTTCCAGTGGACACATGTAGCACACATTTGCAAAATACTAACTAGGCCAGGGAACAATGCCACAGAGGCAGACCTATGCTGCACACACAGAGAATGTGCACAGTGTTGGATGACACACATGATTAGGAGGCCAGGGTGTCTCAGGGGACTGTAGTGGGCACACTGCTCCGTGGTCCTGGAATGAGCTGACTGTACCATGTTCAACCGTCATGGCAATATGCATATCTCCCATTCATGCACATCATGTCTGAGGCCACAACATTGGTCATGTATGCTGAAAGGGTGTTCATTTTAAAGCTCACACTCCTATGTTGAGAATCATCATCAGTGCCAACAAATATTGACCCCCAACATAGTGAACAGGTCATGGCACAGACAAGCTACCAACACAAGTCACAGACCACCCTCCCACATGATGCCGAAAGCAATGTGCACTTAGATTTACTGGCACCCTAGATGACCATGTGCAAATGTGATTACACACAGACCAGGGGACACATGTCAAGGAGGGGAAGGGATGAAAAAGAGCACCCGGTGACATTGGGGAACCGAAAATGCACTGCACATATTAACTCTGGGAGTGTATCCAGGCTACAGAGCACTTCCAAAAGCTGGCGACACATAACACGACAAACAGCCATGTACCTACCCCCTCCTTGCTGCAGTCCCTCCTGTAACTGCCTATCGAGCTCAGGGAATACCACCGCCAGGACACGTTTCATGTGGGGGGTCAGGCATTGGCGGCCGCCGTGGGGGCGCGGACTGTCGAGCCCCAGCTGGACCCGGGCGATCCGCCGGGTCCAGCACCGGATGTCCTGCCACCTCTTGCGCAACTGGGGCAGCTGCCGACAACGCTCCCCCTCAGATCTCACGGCCCTGACGATGTCTTTCCAGATCATGCCCTTCCCGTAGGCAGTTACCTGTCAGGATGAGAAAGTGACACAACATCAATACACCTGCTCCATGTCCCAGAGACACACATTTGAACATCATTGAAACGTTGCAGAGGGCATAGGATGCAGACTGGAATTACATCATACACAATAAGAATTTGACCTGTGTGCTAGCCCCAATGCACTACATGGCATTGAAAGTCAACAGGTTAGCATGAGGGGTGCGACACACTCACTGATCATGCCACACACTGTGCAGCACATGCAACAGCAGGCTGAAGGGCAGCACGTGGCAAGCAGTCACATGTCCCGCTCCATTGATGCACCATACTAGACAGACACACCCAAGCGCAGATCACTCGCCTGTCATTGACAACACCGGATACAACCCTCACTCTGCACATGTGCCACTTGCCAGTGGGGTGTCACAGGTGTCATGCTAGCTCTGCAAGTCAGACACACAGCACGACTTACTTGTCACATCCGATGGGTTGATCTGTTGCCTCCTCCATGCAGCTGTGGTGCAACACTTCACATAGACACTCACCCACAGGACTAGGAACATTCACACAGATCACTGTCCATGAGGTCGTACACATCATTTGGACACTCTCACCACAGGGCCACTCAACTCATACACATCTGTGGGTACAGTCACCTGTCACACCGGGTGGACCACTGAATCACCTCAGGACAATAGGAAAAAAAGCCACCAAGGATTTGCCAGGCTGAAAGTGTAATGCATTAAGCAGTGAAAGTCACAGGAAGCACAATGCAAGTGAGGAGTGCACACAGGAACTACATCATGCTCTGCATGAGAGACATCAGCATGTCCCCCCCTGGGACCCAATCTAAACAACATTGCATGTCTGTCCCACCTGGACACAATATTGACACTCACACAACAGGTGCATAGGCAAAGTTAGTGGACTCAGCACTCACCTGCTCCCCTGGTCTCCCATACAGCTTGGTGTACTGTGGGAGGAGGACGTCCAGCAAGTCCTGATTCTCATCCTGGGTGAATGGCTGGGCCCTCTCCATAGTACGTGACATGGTCCAGAGGAAGCAGAGCCAGCAGCAGTGTGGTCGACAGGAAAGTTGTGCAGGCAAGTGCCCTCTCATGGGTTCTGGCTAGCGGTGGGCGGAATAACCGGAAGTGCCTTTCGCCAAATATCGCGAAACGGCACAAAATCTCTGCGATCACGCCATATTTCGCGTGTTCGCGGAGATTGTGCTTCCGGTTGGGGTTTCACTTTCATAGTGGGGGTAAGGGCGGGAAGACGATGCCCACCGCTGGTGTATGGGGCGGGGCTTTCATGCAGTTCACATGCCGCGGGCCAGAGACCGATCAGAGCAGCAGACGAGGAGACAAAACCTCCTGGTGTCAGGAACTACACGGGGATTGCGCTCGAGAAAGTCATGGCTGCACAGAGCTCCATCAGGTAAGGAGTCGCCAGGACCACAGCTACTTTTTGACGGTAGATATGGGGAGAAAAGCACACCTGCCCAGCCTCGACCTAGCTCCAGAATGTTTTGTGCTGATTAATGTGTTACTAAATTTGAGCTTGCCTGCTGCCTTCAAATCGACAAGGCGACAATTTCCGTTCCCTCGCGGAAATTGCGACGATTCGACATTTTCGCATTCCGGTCGGAACGCGAAAATGTCGAATTGTCGCAATTTCCGCGAGCGGGACGGAAACTGTCGACCACCCCTAGTTCTGGCTGCCTTATATCTGTCTTGCTGAGGGGCATTCATTTAGAGGAGTACATAGTGATTGGTCAGACTCATTTGCATCCTATGTTTACTCCAATCCCTTTAAACATACACCAATGACTTTAAACATACACCAATGACAGCATTCACATCGTTCAAATTTTGAGCATAATGTCAAGTCAACAACCACTTTGCAACATTGTATTTTGTGGCCAACTGACTGTTCCAGGACACATGATCGACTCTTTTCAACTGAAAACTCTGTCTCCATGACAACCAGCATGCATTTAGGGCCTGATACTTGTCCCTTATGTGTCACCTATGTAAATTTGAAATCCACACACAGGTACGGTGCATTTCACACGTACCCCTACGGCACAAGTACAATGGTGAAATGAAGCGTACACACGCGATGATAGCGGGTGTACGGTGCGTTTCACAAGTACCCCTACGGCACAAGTACAATGGTGAAACGAAGCGTACACACGCGATGATAGCAGGTGTACGGTGCGTTTCACACGTACGGGTACGCACTGGTTCACACGTACGGATACGCACTAGTAGTACAGTGCGTTAGGCACCTACGGGTACGCATTTCACACGCTTACAATGGTAATACAGGTGCACACATGCCAGGAATGGAGGGCTACGAGTCGCACAAGGATGTCCATCAAGTACTTGTCATTGCATACTGTTATGTGCAGGCCCTAGTTGTGTCAGCCAGTGATATTGCACAGGTCATCTCATCTAGTTGCACAATTGATGTGTGAGGACCTGTGGACACATGTCATGTGTGATGGGACACTATGTGGCACACATCACCTTGACACTTGCCACGTGTGTCTGTAGTCCAACTGTGTCATGCACAGCAGCAGTGGGATGGCACAGTCATCACCACCCGCACCTGTCTCCTGATGCCAGGGACAGGGACACTCTATCAACTGACATGTCACAAACGGCGTGCCCCTTTGTGACTATGTCAGGTGTGTGCCATGTGTTCCCATGAGCTTGTTGTCAGTGTTCCGTCAACTGCATCTGCTGTTGGTGCATCCAACATGGTTCTGTGTGGAGATGGGCATGGTACACATCTACGCACACCATGCCACATGTGGATTCCCACGTCTGTAGGGTCTGTGTGAATCGGACATCATATTTTCCCAGTCATACATGTCTGCGTTGTCTCAATGGCTGTGTCTTTCTCTTGTCACGTGTACTACTTTATCGCAATGTGTTTAATATGTACATTTGACATTCCTTGTGACCTGTGCGTGTGCCTTGCAGTTAGCTGTGTGGATGAGATGACATCCTTCCAATGCAGCTATGTGGTTGTGTGTCACTCCGGTGATATCTGTGGCTCTTCACTCAGACTGGCCACCAACTCATTTCAGGGCATGTCATGTAGACTTGGCAATCAACAGGTGTATCTGGCTTTTTGTAGGAGTGCCAGCAAGCTGGCATATGTGTCCTGTATGTATTGCACACACCCGACTCCATAGTTACCTGATGTGCACTAGCAGTGTAGCATGTGCTATGTTCATTGACATTGATATTGGCAGATTCTCAATCTTCATTCTTACAAACAATGTCTTGCAGGGCACCACCTGTCCCAAGACCGATTCCGGTGCCTGGACAAGACAGGCGGGTCCCTCCCTTATGCCCCGGAGAAGGTCTGCCAAATCTTCCTCGTGTGCTGCATGCTGCACAACATGGCAGTTGAGAAGGCAGTGCCACTCATCCTGGATCCGGATGAGCAGGAACATCCACCCGTGGAGGAACAAGGGCTTGCTCACGAGGCTAGTGATGAGGAGGAGGAGGAGGATGATATCCGGAGTCAGCTCATACGCAACTTCTTCTCCTAATGGTGAGTCACTGGGTATGAGTGTGCAAGCTTGTAGCATTGAGTGGCATGTGTTGCAATGTGTGTGTCCAGCTGACTGAATGCAAAGTGACTTTGATGTGTGTTCTGATGTGTCACTCGAGTGATGATGTGATGCCACACAGTTTTTCGGAGAGACTTTCATTGAAATTTACATGTGTCCAACATTGTTCATGTTTTGTACATGTCCCTGTGTGCGGCGAGAATTCTTTTAGGTGACTTCTTGTGTGTCTGTCATTCCCAGGTTTTTGCGCCTGTTGTCTGTGCGTGTCATCTTTGTCCTCCTGCTATTCCTCATGAGGATTGCAACGTGTGCTGAATCAGCGTTCCAGGCACGGACATGTGGAAATGTCAGTATGGGTAAGGATAGCAGCAAGGCTTTTTGGTGGTGGTACGGGTTGGGAATGTGTGGGCCTGCTTCTGTGCATGTTGTGGTACCATGCATACATGTCTTCTCACCATGGAGCATATAACATGTAGCATCACTCCCATGACATGATAGTCACCCTTCTTGACTGTCATCTGTAGTGGAGTGTGGCGTCTGATGAAGGCATCAATGTGTGTAAACATTGCGGATGCTACGGGTGGACATAGTGTGGGACATCACAACAACAGGCTCTATGGGGAATTGCAGCCTCTCCGTGTGCAGCAGGATTTGTTTGGCTCATCCCCTTGACTTGTGTGCCAGTTCATTGGGATTGACATCATCCGTGTCGTGAAGGGGGGGTCCAGCGTATGTCCCACATATTCCGTCAACTGACCTGTGAGTCTGTTCACATTGATGCATTTCCCTTTGTGTGTGTATGTGGAGTAAAGGTGTTCAGCACAATCCAAAGTGCCTCATCTCTGTCACTGCAGCTCTCTTGCCAGTTTGCATTCGTCATCTATGGCATACTTGTCAAATATTGAGCATATGTGTATGTCTACTTCGGCAACATGCATGCAGTTCTTCATGGCTAATAATATCTATTGGGCATGAAGTCCCTGGTTGTGTATGTATTTGTGCAGGTTGCTCCCCACAACAGGACGTGAACACATGCTGATGGTGTGTCTCCTGTGCACAGCTCCGCATTTTGTTGCCTGACCCTGTGACCGTCATTTTTGGTGATTGGTCATACATTTTCTCGTAGTGACCCATGAGTTACCTGACACTCCTTCCTTTACATACACCTGTTGCACTGTGCCTTTCTGCCCTCCTTGTCTTTGTGTGCTACTTTTTGCCTAGTTTCTCACCCCTTCCACCTGCTGCTGCCTCACCTGCGGCACCGCCCCACCGAGTGCCATAATTCTGCAACCCACACGCCTCCAAAATGCTCCTCTCTTCCCCCTCCACCCATTCTTTATGCAGACAGCAGCTTGTCTGTGCCACTGTTGCGCTAGCGCCGTGCCAAAGGCAGGACCGTGTGCGCCTGCAATGTGCACAGTGCCAGAGCCTCTGGTCTTTGCTTGACCCACGTCACACAACAGGCTCATGCTGCAGCCAACCTCAAAGCAATGTCCTCCACACAATCATCGGCCTGCTATCAGGCAACCCCTAAGCGCACACATGACACCTTCGCATGCTGAGTGTGCAACTCCAACTGCCTACACTGCGCTGCCCAGCCTACCAGACCCTGTCAGAACAACCAGGTCATGTGCCTCCTACTCCACACCCGCTCTGTCCACCAGCATGCCATTGGACTCTGTTACCTCCTCAACACATCAGGGCCACACATCACCTTCATGACAGTAACCTGGACATAAGCATCCTCAGCACACAACTTCTTCATTGCCATCTCAGACGGATACAAGATCACCCGCAGGGACGGCACCAACAGTCCCGGAGGATGAATTGCAATTGATTCACAAGTACACCCTCAGAGTCACAAATCTGGGTTTGCAGCAACTCCCTGGTAACCCTCAGAGTGACACTCATCTACAGATATCCAGGCCTACATCCACAATTGCGCTAAGCCATCAACATATACATCTGCACGCACGGCCTCACCTCCACAGGCTACATGTGGTTGGGGCCAGTAACTTCTGGCTGGAGGAGAACCACACCACCATCCATCATTGGTCCATCAACATTTTAATTGACGTCTCTGACAAGCAACACACTGCCCCACACCCTGCTAACGATCCCCCAAAGATGCTTGACAAGCTGTGTGGGGCACTAAAAACAACACCAACGCAACACCCTGAAACCTCACGCACTGCATCAGCAACTGATCCAACAATCTTTCAACATTGACGGACTTTCCTGCGAAGCACAACAATAGTTAAGGCACCTGGGACAAGGCAGACCTACTGGACTCCTACAGACGTAGCCGGACTCTTGTGCACACCTTGCAACACAAAGAGCCATCATTTACCTTACAGGCCTGGAAAAGACCACACACAGCCATCACCATATCATCAGCAAGGACAAGTGGAGATCCTTCAGATAGTGCTGAGACACCAAAACACACGACATCAAGGAGCTCATCAGCGTTGTGAGTGAACTGACAGCAGATCTCCATCCAAGACACCCCACCCTTACAAGGCAGATCACATCCCTTGCAACTTTGTACCACTGCTAGCTCATGGCCATACACAACAGCCTTGGCACACAGAGGCAGACAGCACTATTATCCGCAGGACAAACCCCCCTCAGGTTCTGGACTCCCGTCAGCAGCAAGTACACCACCTGGCTCATGTGCACCATCCACTCTGGCTCTCCATCAGGCCCCTTCCCACATAACATCTCAACCACATCATTCCCCATCGTTGAAGCCCACGTCCAGCGCGTCCTGAATGTCTTCTTTGAGTTGGCCACATTCCATGGGTGCTGGAGGCATGCAGAGACCCAGGCCCTTCTTAAACAACGGACGCCAGTACCGCAGGATCTCCTGGTACATCACCCTGCTTCCCTACCCAGCAAATGTAGTCCGGAAGACACTCAACAAGCAACTGACATATTTCCTCCACGCAACCAGCTCCAGGCAACCGGCACCAGACAATCTTCCACAGTAATCACACCACTGCAACCGTCATCATTGCCACCATCAACGACAACTTTGCCCTACTCAACAATGGTGAGCCCACCCCCCTTGACCTCTCACCAGCATTGTACACCATGGGCTACCACACTGTCAGTTTACACATCTCCAACACTGGTATCCAGAGGAGGGCCCAGGATTAAATCAGAAAGTAACTCACCAGCAAAGCCCAGCCACATCACCGTCCACCTGAGATAGCTAGAATGGCTCACTGTCTGCTGCAGGATCACCTTCAGACTCCTCAACCACACTCAGGAGGCAGTCCACAACCCCAGACCGAAAACAAACCTTGGACGATTGTCATCCAACACCCCGTTGGCCCAACTCCATGCAGCCCACTTTGCCCTGGCCACCATTCATCACATCCACATAAACACTGCATGCAGGAGATAGTTCTCCCACCTCGCCACACAGACCTGAGACTCCCTCCCCGGGCACATCAACATGACCCATGACCTCTACACCTTCATGATACTCTTCCAAATTGGTCTGTCTGAGCAGTATTGCAAGCCCCCCCTCAGCAGCTTGAGGCCATCACGGGTGAGTATTGGGCTCCATATCTGTATTTGGTGATAAATTGAGACACATGTGTGTCCTCGACCGGACTCAGATCCAAGTATATGGATGGCTGGAGTTAGTTCCACACTCAGGCATACTTTGACATGTCCCCACACGTATGTTGTGGACTCATGCTAAATGACTGCAACATCACATTTCACGTATTAATTATTTATTTATAGGTCTGTGGCATGATTTGTGCACTGGAAAAGGTGCAATGCAGGGACCATAGAATCCAAAGTTCACAGGGGGAGATGGGATCCTTGGCATTTGAAGTCATCAGAGTCCAGACCACAGTGTTTGGCATCATTAGTCAGACTGTGACCAGCAGGTCCATGTGGCAGATGATGTCAGTCAATGAGGTGATGCTGTCGCACATGAAGGCCAGGTGCCAGGCCAGGTGACCTGGGAGATGTGGATGGTCCCCTGCCTCTCACGGTCTTTTCCGTGGACGACCCACCTTCCTCTGGGGACCCTCAGATGCAGGCCTTGACGATGCTTGGGACGCTCCGTCAGACAAATCCTCCTCCTCCTCCTCCCTCCCTGTGGCTGGTGGTGGTCTTCGCCTGGTGGCACAGGGAGGGTTGCCCATGTTGTCGGCGATCCGACGGAGTGAATGGCTTATTTCCCTTTGCACCGCCAGGAGCTCAGTCAGTCTTGCCTCCATCCATCCTTGGTGTTCTTGTTGACTGGCGTGTTGCTCGGCCTGCTGGTTCTTGATCTCTGTGAGGGTCAGCACTACCTGGCTGAACTCCCTGGTGTCACGCAGGTATGCCTCCATGATATTGTGTATGTGTGACATACCGGTCCCTTCAGCTGGCTGGTCAGGTTCTCGCCTCTGCCTGCCTCCACTCCCACCACCCCTGCCCACACGAGCCTGGCCTGCCGTTGTGGGCACATCGGGTCTATGGGACCCCTGAGGGATGGCAGTGGCAGTGTTGTCTGCCTCCTCCTGGGTGCCCGGCGCTCCATGTCCCTCCTGGTCAGACTGGCTCAGTTGTTCACTGTGGGCAGGGCTCCTTGGTGTCTCCTGGGATGTGGCAGGAATGGGGGTGGTGGTTGGCACAGATGGTCCTAAACCAGGTTCTGCAGGGGCTTGGACACCAGAGGGTCCAGGTCGGTCGGGGTCATCCACAGAATGTTGAGAGGCGTCGCTGCTGGTGGGATCAGGTTGCTCCCAGGCCAGGGACTGTGAATCTTCACCCCCATTGTTGGGGGTAGATTCATCACGTTGCCCTGTGTGTGAGAGACAGACAATGTTAATGCTGTTTCATGCAACATGCATGTATCAACACATTCAAGTTGGCACTGGTCCTCCAGGAAGTTGTATGTGCCTAGCATTCTCCTCAATGTTCACTTGTGGATGGGTGTGTTGCGTGGGACAGATTGATATGTTCTCCTGAGTCTTTGACATGTGGATTTTTGACTTGGATGCTTCTTTGGCTATGTATTGCTGTTGTTGTGTTACATGTCCATTGTGACAGTGTGTAAATCCATTGCCTGTCCCAGGGGTGTCTGCTTGTGTGAGGGGTGTGTGTGATAGGGCCTGCTGGTGGGTGTAGTGTGATTTGGCAGTGGGGCTCCCAGGTGATGTAGCTGTCCCTCCATGGAGCATGCTGCCATGACAGTGAGTGTGAGTTCCTGTCCTAGATATCTGACCTTGTTGTCTTGGTGTTTGTGTTTGCACTGGTCACAGGAGGACCTTGTGCTGCCTACACCCGGGCAGAGTGTGTGCTATCTTGTCAGTACTTTCCCAATCCCTGTGCATTGCGCATGGTGCATGGGTATGTACCTGGGCCATATGGGATGAGGGCAATTGTGTCTGATTTGGAGCTCAACAATGTGTTTTGTGCCACCCACCCTCCCAGCTTACGGGACATCCATTCTTGGGTTGCTGCTTCATGTAGCATGGGACATAGCATGGCCTTGCTTTCTCAATGGAGCATACACATGTTAGTGGCATTAGCGTTATTTTTGACTGTGGTTGTGGCCGGTGAGGGCTTGGGGGTAGTTGCGTGCATTTTGTGTAGTTGGGTTGTGGATGCCATTACCCCCATGTTACGTAAGTTGTTTGTGCACTCACCGGGCACTGGAGGTCCTTGCAGTCCATGTACTCCCACCGGCGGAAGCAGGGCCATCACCTTCTCCTCCCAGGGATGGTAATATACTGGTCTGCGGGGCGCACCACCTCCAGGGATGTTGCTCTGGGCATAGTCATCATTCATTTTGCGCTTGACCGCCCTCCGCAGATCGTACCACCTGGCTTGGCATTCATTCATGGTCCTTCTGAAGGGTGCAACAGCATTCACCCTATCGACGATCCTCTGCCACAGGCGTGATTTTTCAGCTATGCTGGTCTGTCTGACCAATGTTCCAAACAGCTGTGGCTCGACTCTGATGACTTCATTGACAAGGATCTCCAGCTCCTCCCTTGTGAACTTTGGATTCTTGTCTATGGGCATGGTGTGGGGTGAGGGTGTGGATGGTTGTGGGTATGTGGGTCTGAATGTGACGTGTGGGTGTGAATGTGTAGATGGGGTATGTGTGAAGGAGGTTGTGTGACGGTGTATATGTTAAGGTGGATGGGTGCAGTTGTTGGTGTGTGCTCTGTAGCTACAGTGAGTCTGTTGCAAAGGCTCATGGTTTGTGTGTGTGGGCCCTTTTTATTGGTCCATTTGTGGGTGGGCCTCAGTTTGAATTTTTGGTGGGTGTGTTATAAGGGGTGATTGAGAGTTTGCCCCTCTGTTTGCCTGTTTGGATGTGTCCAGGTCAGTCATTTCCATTTTTAGTGCACTGTAGACGTGTTTTGTGGTGTTGTGCGAGTCGAATAGACCCTCCTTGTGCTGTTTTACGGTGTCCGTGGTTCAGTACGGTACAGGGGTACGAGTCGTACAGGCACACCCCCCATGAGTTGTGTATGTACGGTGCGTACACGGCCATTGCTATGCACGGTGCGTACACGGCCATTGCATATGTACGGTGCGTACACCGCCATTGCTATATACGGTGCGTACACCACCATTGCATATGTACGGTGCGTACACCGCCATTGCTATATACGGTGCGTACACCGCCATTGCTTATGTACGGTGCGTACACCACTATTGCTATGTACGGTGCGTACATCGCCATTGTTATGTACGGTACGTACACCCCCATTGCTAGGTACGGTGCGTACACCGCCATTGCTATGTACGGTGCGTACACCGACATTGCGTATGTACGGTGTGTACACCGCCATTGCTATGTACGGTGCGTACACCGACAATGCATATGTATGGTGCGTACACCGACATTGCTATGTACGGTGCGTACACCGACATTGCGATGTACGGTGCATACACCGACATTGCGTATGTACGGTGCATATACCGACATTGCTATGTATGGTGCGTATACCGACATTGCATTTGTACAAGTCATTTCCCGTGTACGGGACGTTTTCCGTACGAATCGTAAATCGGAAAGCCGGTCCGGATCGTACTTGTACACTCGGACTGTCTTTTTACGGTTCGTACGGAAAAGTGTCCAGGTCCGTCTTGTACAACTTTTCCCGCTACGATTCGTTCGGATCGGGCCGATCCGTATGTACTTTTTCCCATACGAATCGTACTTCACGGGTCGGATGTGACTTGTACAAATCGTACGGGAAAAAATACGAGTCGTACAGGAAAAAAAAATACAGGATCGGAATCGACCCCCAAATGTAGCAGGGATTCCCTTTTATAGTTGCAAATTCTACACCTGGTTATAAGATCAAGGGATTTCTTTCCTGGGTTTAGTTCTTTAATTGGAAAGGGTACTACTCTGGCCAATTGAATGTTTTTTAGAGCCTTCCTCCGCAATGCTTGTCTCAAGTAGGGCTGTATTTTTTGCTCTGTATATGATGTAATCAGCACAGGGAAATCTCCCCCACTATGTAGTTTGCTAAGTCTGTTTTGTGTGACAATTGGTGAATTTGTTTATTGAGTGCATTTTTTATGTCAGCATGATTTAGGCCCTTTAGTCCCCAGTTCTGTGTTGCCAGATCCAATCTTTCCACTGCTTTCTGCATATATATTTACCATGGGTTGGTTGTCCCTTCATAGATGGGTTTTAGCATGTTCTTCACGCTTCCTGTAGGAGCTTTCAAGACTTGGTAATAGTATTTTGCCTGCATTCCCTGACATTCTTAGTTTTTTTGCACCAGTCCAAACTCCAGGTGAATCAAGCTATTGCGGGTGTATTTTGGTAGCTTGAATATGCGTTTATAAGCCTTGCATTGTGCTTTTCCTAATATGCTATCCATTTTACATGGGAAAGCCTGCTGTTCATTACCTGCTATTGCCCTTATTTTGGATTGCGTTACCTTTCTTATTGGGACGGTCGTTGGACTTTGCAGTTTCTCGTGCAGTTTACAGAAAGCATACATTGTCGAATGTACTTTGGAATTAATTTTATGTAAATGTAGAGTCACTTTTCCAGAATCGCTGAGCCAAGCTCCAAGATAGTTATAGGATTTTGTAGTGGAAATTATCCCTCTGCCAACATACCATTTAAGCAATGCTTTTTTTGCACAACACCCAAAAAACATTACTTTAGTCTTGTGTTAATTTATGATTAAATCATTGGTCTCATTATAGATGTTTAAGGCGTTTAGACCCCCTTGTAGACCAATTTTAGTGTGGTCCATCACTAGTAGATCATCTGCAATACTTGGAACTTGTTAGGGTTGATTTTGTGCCTTGTAAGGTTCGCATTTTGAAGCATCTTACCTAAATTTGCTATGTATAGGTTGAAAAGTGTAGGGGCGAGAACGCATCCCTGTTTTAGGCCCCGGTTTGTGAAGTACTTTTTTGTTGTTGTGTTATCTGCTAGCTTGACCTTAATCCAAGTTTTGCTATAGAGGGAGATAATGGCGTTGAGGAGCCCTACTGGGATTTGCCAGTTACTTTACTTGGTTTAGAGCTTATGTCAGGAGACCCCATCGATAGCTGCTGCATAATCTACAAAACAGGCAAAGACAGTTTTTTTAATTGTTAAGGTTGGCTTGCTGGCTCGGGTAAGATACAGCTACTATGTTGTAAATTATTGAGCATCCTTTGCGAAACCCAGTTTGATATGGGGGGAGGATTTCTTTATCTTCAATCCACCTATTCAAACCTGCCAGTAGGGTGCTCGCATAGGCTTGCCCTTTGATGTCCAGGAGAGCAATCAATCTATAATTTTTTGGTTCTGTATTGTCTCCTTTCTTGAATATTGGTTGTAAAAAATGACCCGCTCCCTGAGTCTGAAGCCTTGACTTGCAGTCGACATTCAGTGAACAGGTTAGATAGAACTCCTCCCCAATATGCCGGGTCTTCTCTAAACATTCCTCCTGGTAACCCATTAGGATCAGAAGCCCAATCTTTTTTATTATCTTTTCGATGGCTTGACCTTCTTGCTCTTTACTCCCGGCTTCTAACTGGGGCTCATCTTCATCATTTGTGGACTCAATTAGGCATTCCTCTGTACTTACAGGTTGAACGTTGCCTTCGTTTTCTATGTAGATTGTAGATACGTGACTCAACCATACATCGGCATGGACAGAGTTATGCCGATCCACAGTATCGTTTTCCAGCCGGACTATGTATTGGCAGAATTGCCGATGATTGTAATGCTTGGATAGCTCATGGATCTTGATCCATTCTTCCTCTAGATTCTCCTGTTTAAATGTCCATAGCAGGTGTTTCGGCTCAGTGTTGAGTTCTCTATACTTGTGCCATGTGGCTTTCATACCAGCAATACAGTAAGTTATTTTTCCTTTTTTTAAGTTACGTGTTAATTCACTTAGCTTTGTGCTATCTTGCCAGATTTGTGTAGTAGATGTCACGTTTACTAGGAAGGTTGTTTTCTCATTTCTGCTGGGTCTGTTTTCAGTGCCAAAATCCATGCTCCCCAGTGTCCCACGGTATGCTCAGAACTAGGATGGTTGCGTCTGCATTCTTGTTCGTGTTTCCATGAGTTTAGTATAGTGGCCTTCTGCTCATTCCTTTTTATCTGTCTGATTAGTGAATGTTCCTCGATGCCTCTGGAGTGGGCTAAAGTGGAGGCTTGTTTCCGTTGTTTAATGTGGATACTCAGTTCTACCCGAAGAACTGCATGATCGCTTGATTTGAGTGTTTTCATTTCAAAATGAGCTATTTTTGACTGAGTTGATTACACACAATAATGTAGTCGATTGTTGTGTTTATTATTGACTGTGGCTATTTCCAGGTTTGGAACTGAGTTTTTGTATATTTCTTCAGTTGACTTAAAATCGTTATTTTGTAAAAAATTATTAAAGATTTTTTTACGAGCCTGTTAGGTGCATTGTTTCACTCATCTTCATTTCTAAGTGTTGGAGATTGAAGTCGCCCGTGATCACCTTAGCGGGTAGCAAGTATGTGCATAAGATTTCTTCTATTGAGGTGATCTTTTTCCCTGAGAACCGCTTCTGCCATGTGATGATTTTTCCAAGTCACTACGATATCTTTCTGGCAGCTGTTTTTCTCTTTGGATTCAAATTGAACACTGACCATATCTACACTTGTTATTTCTGTCAATGAAGGTATATGTTGAAAGAGCCTCAGTAGGTTTGCCTGATTAAGTGTGGTGTGCCTACCGTTTGATTTGTATAATGGTTGAAAGATGGTTTTGCATGTACTGCTTTTTGCAGATGAAGTTTGGTGTATTAGCCCTCGCAGTCTGTGGGTATTTTATTTCTACATGGAATGTCTCCTTAGGTAGGTCGCAGAAGGTGTTTTTCAAGCGAATTTCTTTTGTTGCTTGTGGACCACTCATGACCTCATGGTCACTGTGCTTGGCTTCTTAGCGTCCATCATCATGCCCATGTGAAACGTTTTTTGTGTTCCAGACCAACTCTGCTCCCTTTTGATTTGCCTCTATTTTTAAGACTGGTGTAATTGTGATGTTTCCCATTGCATACCCTTTTCTGAAATTTTTTTTTTGCTTCTGCGTCTTTGTGAAGATCGGGTATGGCTTCATGTTTGGTTGCACGTCCTGATTCCAAATTGACTTTACTATTGGATCTGCAGAAGTATGCTGGGGCTGTCCCCAGCTTTTTCTGACTTGCGTGGTCTTTTGACACTTCTGTTGTTTTTTTAATCTTTTTTTCGTACGTCATGACAACTTACTTGTGATTGTCTCTTGTTTACTAGGACCTTGTATTTCCTGTATCGTTGTTAACTCAGTGATTGACAAGTTGCCCAACTTTGTTGCCCCTGGTAATTTTTTTACTGTTTCAAGTTTGAGGACACCTTTGCAGGTTCTTCTTTTTGCTGCCTCTGTGTTGTGTTATCTTGTGTTTTGCCTTTTTTCATTAGGTTTACATTTGTTGTGATAGGCTCTGTTTTGCCCATGGGTAAGTTATGTTGATGATGACAGGAGTTGGGGAGGGGTCCTGTCATCTTATTCTTTTCTTTATCCAACATGATGTCCTACCTGTGCTTGGCCTTTTGAGTCTGGTCATATATGCTCGTTGTAAGGATTTCCTTGTCTAGGCGAAGTGAGGTTTCTCATTTCATTTATCAAAGATGCCAGGACTACGGGGAGTGTCATTAGTTTCTCTACAATGTCTGTGCACTGGCACTCTCTGACCTTGAGCCCCTTTTCTATGTTGTATAATTTATCAGAGGTTTTCACAATTGCTAGAGCTATTGTTTGAATTATATCCATCTGAATTTCTAGTTTGTTTGACTGCCAGGTGAGGGCATTGATTGCTGCCATGAGTGTCGTACTTATAGAGGACAGCAGTTTGTCTTGTGAGCTCGGAGCTAAAAAAATGAGCCATCTTACAGGGAATTACCATGTATTATAACAGGTGTGAAGGTCTTTCTGATGTTCCCTTGTATCCTGACCTCATTGTGAGGGATCCAAATCATCAATGTAACAAGGGCTCAGGAAGTTTCTTGTTCCATATCCTTGCTGAGTTGATGGATCTAAATCTTTGGTGTCACTTATGTTCACAGGTGTGGGATTGACTATACCCAACTGATCGCCACTTTTGTTGTGTGTGAACACATCCGCTATGACTGTTATTGATTTTTTTACTTCTTGCTGTTGATTTGTACTCTCTCCAAATCTTCAATCGTGCTCCTGCCAGACATTCCCTCTCTCACTCCTGGGAGAGATGGTTTCAATGGGAATCAAATCAGAAGTTGGACTTTTAGAAGGATCCTTTCATAGGAATTGAGGTAATTTGAGGGGTTGCAATCCTCTGACTTTCTGTTGTAAGATTTTCTGTTGCCATATATACTGATTGAGACTCCATTATATTCGTAACTGTTTTTAATAAGGTATCCTTTGCCCCTGATGGAGTGTTACATTTCAGAGGATTAAATGTCCTGTTGACTACAGTTGAGAAATATTCCGTTATTGTTAATGTCTTGAGTTTTGTGTCTTGGCGCCTGGACGTGTCTTTGGACTCTGCTAATTCACTGCTCAAAAAGCCTGCTATGTACTTATATTACAGTGGATGTTCCAAACGTGACATTGGAAAGTTGTGCTCGTACAGAGACAAGAGTATGCATTTGAGTCATACTCACTACTCACATCATATTTAATGGCTACATTTTGGATTCAAAACATATCCCAACTGTGTCTTTCAATAGATATAATGATTCAGACACATTACAAATAACAGATTTGCATGTTGTGTTACTCCATCACAAATGTGTATGTAAGACAGTCTGTTGTTTGACACATACTTGTGATAGGCATATCATTTGTCTAGAAACGCAGCCAGGACTGTGTAGACATTGTTTAGAAAGTAATACATAGCCAAGACCATTTAACTATGTCCTATGTTATGTCCAGATGTTATAGCGATGATTGGGTAAAATGGGACACCCAAAACGATTTAGGCAGTTTGCATGCTCTATCACATATATGTTGGAGTTTCCCATATTGTAGACTCCAAATCAAGCCAAACTCATGTCTCAATAGATAATTGGTGATGTGCATCAAGCTATAATCTGTCTCACATTGTGAATTGCATGAGTTCTTTCCATGTGTGTACCATACGTGAATCAGTGTACATCATACATACTGTGATGTGGTACCTTTTTTTGCTTAGCAGTGCAATTGGAAGCAAGCTGAGTGCCACCGCATGCCTGTGCACAGGACTTTGTAAAAAAGTTGAGAAACTTATTTCATTGTGAATAAATCACAATTTTTCTTTTCACCGAGTTTTTCCTGGCATTGATTTTCATTTGCAAATATTTGATTCCTGGCAATATTTCAGTGTAAAATGTGTAGTACGTGTTTTACTTTAGCATGATGACAGCAACTACTACATATATTTTAAATGTCTACTGTATTAAGTGCATACATTGGTTCACATGGTATTTTATGGCCATTTGAATCTAGATGAAGCCATTCAACATAGTAGTGGACACTTGCACCAACAAATAGATGTAGAGACATTATTTAAGGATATTTTGCTACAAGTGTATTTGTTTCACCTAGAGTGCTTATACGTATGTGCACATTTGAACACCTTGTATTATGATTATGGCTCCCGGTTTTCCATTTAAATGGATTTTATACAGACTGAAAACGTTTTGTTGTTTGTCTGTATTTATATATAAAAACGGGAAAATACTTATAAAACAAATTCTCCTGATGCCTCTGTGCTCCTCTGTAAAATCAGAGTCAGAGGTGCACTCGGGCTGCCAAAAGAAATGGGAAACTGTGTCTTCAAACTGCTCCAGAGACAGGGAAACAAGTGCAGCTGGGAGTGCCCTGTCTGCAGAGACCCTCCAGCACCCCTCACAGAGGTAGTCACTCAAGATAATTGTTGGAGCAGTGCAAGCAGCCAATGTCCATTAGGAGGTGTGAAAACACCCCAGGACATCGGCTGCAGCCCCAGCAACCTTTGTGTTTTTTATTGTATGGGAAGGTGAAGGAGGTTGATTTGGCAGGGCACGGGGCATACATGCCTCCAAAAACTATTAGCATAAAGCCAGGCTGTATCTCTCAGTGACTATGCACGCTGTGGGGCAGTGAGGCTGAGTGAGAGGTGAGCAAGTTAGTTAGCATGACTTCATTTTTCTTACCAATAACAGCCAGACTCTGGAAAAATAGTAGCACTTAAATAAGAATAAAAACAGAAATGACTGTTTCACCACCTGTGCTCTACATTTTCTTTATAGTGTCCATATCAGAACACTATTCTGTACAGATAAAGATGCAGGATTCTTTAGATATGTTTGTGATTTACAATGCCTCATGGGGTAGGTCGTCTTCTAGTGCACGCTAAGAATTATCTGATATTCTTCAAGCAGACACTCTCTGTGATGGCTGATTAAATGTGAGTAAAAGACGGAGAAATGCATTGACATTTTCCCAGACAGCTGCGCAAACGAGACCTAATCAAAATCACAAATTCACACATGTTTTTTGAGAGGACAGGGAAGAATTTTTCTCCTGATATGTAAAGTGCACTTAGCATTGGATCCAATTTTAAAAATCAGCTATAATAACCTAGTGCAAGTGCGCATGTCAATTTAAATAAATGTGGAAAAAAACTAGCTCCAGCATTTTTTTTTATCTTGCAACAAAAATAAATGTGGATAAATACAGATAAAATGACCCAAAAATAAATATCAATAAATACCGACAGAAATGTTAAAAAAAGAAATACCATAAAACCGGGAGCCCTAATTATGACGTGTAATTTGAAATTGTATACAATACAGGACTTGCACTAGTCAATGGGAAATGTTACAAGGGTGAATATGTATAGTGCTTCAAATTTGGGACTGCCATTGATAGGTAATCTATGAGGTGGGGGTTACAGTTTGTCTAGTGCAATTTCTACATGATGTTACATTGCACTTATCCCAATGTTGTGTGATGCATATTTTCTATTGTCATGCTTTGTCATTTTTTTGATTTGATATCATTTTTTGTGCAAGTGTCCTTTTCTGGAAGTAGCTTGCACCAAATTTATAAACACAATGTGGTTATACAGGTGTGTTACTTGGAATTTCCTAAACATCAACATTAGAGACATATGCAGTGCACATTGGTATGCTATTTCTTGTGTGATTAATTAAACAATGCGCGGGTCTGAGCAAAAGTGAACAGCCAAGTGAAAAGGTAACAGGTAATGGAGGAGTATCCCTTCGGTTCTGGTGATGATGGTGTTGATTTGCATTGCGATCGGCCAGCAGTAGCAGAGGCAGGACGTGTAGGATTGTGTCCATTTTGGTACAGGAAGTGGGAAGGTGAGTAAAGTTGAGTTTCTGCCCTATAAGGGTTCAATTCCTTCAACTCAGGTGAGGAGGTTTCCCCGCCGCAGTAAAGTTGAGTTTCTGCCCTATAAGGGTTCAATTCCTTCAACTCAGGTGAGGAGGTTTCCCCGCCACAGATGTGTTGACGGGAAGGTACATCGTGATTGGCCTTGCGGACAAAGTGGCTGTACCACCTCTGGAAGCCACTTTTGCCATCAACATGGTTGGGATTTCCTGGTGGTGATGGTAGGCCCATGATGGTCGTTTGCTTATGCAATAGCCAGCATCTAAATTAGGCCTGGGCTAAATTTCCGTTCCGCTCGCGGAAATTGCGATAATTTGACATTTTTGCGTTCCGCGGAGAGCGCGAAAATGTCAAAATTTCCGGAATTCTGCAGTTTAGCGATAATTTGGTTCTTGCTCGCGCTGTAAAATAATACATTCTCGCGGGCGCGCGCGATCGCCTTACCTGAATCCCTGCGTTCGCCGACAAGTTTTCCCGATCCGGTCGCGTTCTCCACAAGATGTTGGATTGTTGGTAGCCATTTGCGCTGTCTCGCAACAGTTTGCGCCCACAGTAACGTCATGCGTCGCGCGATCACGTCTTTCTTCTCGCGATCATGCACCGCGAGAAGAGTGAAAACAAGATGGCCGCGCCCGCAAGCAACCGCATGGGCAAGTTGGCGAGCCGCGAACACGCAGAAAATACCGCGAACAGGCGGGAAAAAAACTTCCGCATCTTCGCGATATTTCCACGTGTTTGCGGAGATTTTAAACATTTTCGCGATAATTTGCGAAAGTCGCTTTCGCAAATTCCGCCCACCCCTAATCTAAATTGGGCGGGCAGACCAGGTGGCAGGTGGGTGACCGCCGTGAAGGCCACAGTGGGACCCAATCCTCTAAGATCTAAATCAGGTCCTCAGTTCTGTGAAGCAATGGGTTCTACATTTATGGAACGTTCTACAGAGAATAAGAATTTTGATGATGAATATATTCAATTTATAGAGTCATTCATGAATAGAATCTCTTTATTTTCATATCTACATAACAAAACGAAAAAAAGGTTTAATACCATTATTTCACCAAGAGCATTGGTTGATGTAAGGAGGATTTCTAACCCTAAAGTGTAACAATAGTCCACCTCACTCAACACAGATTGCGATTGTTCCTAATTTTATAAGTAAAACCTTAGCTCTAACACCAATTAAAACAGAGATAATTTTGATTTTGATGTCAGATCATGCACTAACTTTGAGCCTCAATTATATGTCTTTTAATACATCCTCACTCGATGTTCAGCCATAAAATCCAACATGCCGTTTTAAATTCCATATTATCTTTTTAACTGTGACATGGTCACATGACTCTTGACCTGATATTGGTAATAGTATTTCCTTTGAATGTAAAAATCTTTATGCCTTAGGTTCCTTGCATCCTCCTGGTTTGCTCTTAGACCAAAGAACCCCCTCTATATCCTCAAATACTTCACTAGTCCAGAAACAAATTACTTTCCCTCAAACGAGAAGGTCTTATGGAAGTACAACATACTGTGAACATTTAAAGAGTCTAAGCAATCTTAATAAAAATATTTGCCTTGACATTAGTGGTACCAAACTGCAGCAACTCAATGCAGTTTGCCTTGGCCTTCTCACTGTTTGTTCCTTAGTGAAACTTGAAATAGAGATCACAATCTCATTTTATAAAAAAATAACTATGAGGCTTATTTACAATATTTGGGCGTAGGGCCACAAGCCTTCTATCTGTGCTGCCCTTCATCAAAAGAAAAGGGCAGGAATGCCCCATATTTACAAGATACGTTGCATTCCTGCCCTTTCTGCCAGCACCAGCAAACAAATTGCAACGGAGTGACAGGCACCCTTGCACTGAGGCATTTGCCTAGTTCTATGTGTGCTGTAGAATGCAGCACACATGGAAAGAGGAAAAAACAAGGAGGAATTAAAACATTTCTCCATGTTATGCCTGCTTTGGGAAGGCTAGTTTTGACACTGCCCCAGATTTATGCTGGGGCAATGTCAAAAACCATTGGTATTGTGTGGGAACACCCACAGCAACACTCATGGAATGCCCATTCCATGCAGAGTAAGGCATTGGCTTACTTCATATTTACAAGGTTATGAACAGCCACTCAAGGTGACTTTGCCTGTCCTTCTAAATATGGGCCAGCACACTACGTCTCAGTGTAAAAGTCCCGCAGGGGCATTGCAAATATGCCCCTCTGTGTTCTCTACCCACAGGAACATGGCTAAGAGAACAGAACTATGATATAGTGGAAGCCGTACTTATTGGATACACAAACTGACTGCAGTGATAAATGCCGCAAGGGAGGAGTCATTTTGATTTTTAAATCAGTTTTTTTCCTAAAAAGCACTTGTAACTTAGAGTTTACAGGTGCTGCAAAACTTACTGTATCATTTAATTCAATCAACACAGCTTCTCTGGATTTTTTGATTGTATACCACCTTCTTCATACACCTTCACCTTACACCACCTTGTTTATCATCGACAACAAATTCCATAACATTTTAGGTGATTTTTAACTTTGGTCTCTGATCCCCAAATGCTAAGGCCTTTGAGAATGTTCTCACTTTTAACAAAGTTCATACTTGCGATTATACCATAACCTTGCATATAACACACTTAACCTAATTTGCTCCCCACCCTGTGCTTTCTCTACCAAGCAAACTTTACCAATTTCCTGACTTAAATGGGCCATTTTCTTATCATCACTTCCAACAAATAATTGTGTTGCCTCATTTACCGGAAAAGTGTTTTTATAAAAATTAAGACATTGAAAAAGATTAGATTCAATACTTTTGAAGCAGAAATTCTCAGTTCTCCTACTGGGGAAACATGACATCTTACTCTGAGTTGGTAGGCTGGCTAAATATCAAGCTGGACAAAATTGCTCCCATTTCTTCACCTTCGGTCACCAATAATCCCCATTGACCTTCTACGTTCTCAGAGCGTCTGCCTCAGCTTGAAAGGAATTTTAGAACAGCAGTGTGCAAATGAGGCTTATAATTTAAGGAAGAGTAAAACAGCTGAAAAATCAAAGCTTAAAGTCAAAAGGAAGGCAATTTTCTGGTCTCAAAAAAATACTCAGAATGCATTTCAGACTCACATTCGAAAAAAATGATTGAATCTACAAGACTCATTTTCCCCGCATAGATAAGTGAACGTTGGGAGCGTCGTGTGCTCACATTCACATGCTAAAACGCGGTTAATGAACAAAAGACATTTTAACTGACCTTCAAAGCCACGCCACTTGTTCTGCTGCTTTGTTTCTCTATTACGGATCTGGAATCATGTGACCTTTTTGCGTTTTGCCAAGGAGAGGAGAGTGAGAAGTGAGGAGCGAGAAGCAAGGACGCCAAACCACTGGCTCCCGCAGACGGCCCTACCCCCCAGCTCCAGGTGCCACAAGCTTCATGGTCTTCAGTCTCAGTGGGAGCCTGAGATCAATTTTGCCGGTCCAGCTTTCCAAGCGGGAGGCCCGCATATCACCTGCAAATCACCCCTAATCATCTCTAATCAGACCGAGAGCGGGGCGGAGCAGGGAGTAAGCTTAGGTCAGCTCCCCTCGCAGTGCATCGTATAGCTGCTGGTCGGGCGGGCCGTGGGGGTGTGCGGCAGAGCGGCAGAGAGGCTGAAAGGCACGGCCCCACAGCAGCAAGGCAGAGCCGCAGAGAGAGGAGAACGGCAGAGAGGCTCAAAGGTACAACCCCACGTCAGTAAGGGAATAAAACAACTTTGAGCCTGCGCTCATGATTAAGCCGGAGTTGGAGGCAGGTTGGCTGTATCACCTGCGCGGTCAGATAAGTGAATTGCGCCCTTTGAATTGGACCCTGTCTGACACTTGTACCAGGAAGCAACCAGCCTACTGCCGCATCACTGCTACACTCAAGTGGGACTGGGAGTGTAGCGTGCAGGAAGACTAAACTCCCCACGGTCTTTAGCGTCGCCGTGCACCTGCTCTTGTCACTGCAGCGCGAGGAGCTGCGAGTACAAGCAAGCAGGGGGTCCCGCAGCGCCCGTCCGAGACCGACAGAGGCCAGGCCGGGCCATTCCTTTTGGCTTTTATTATTCAATTCTGGTTGCGTTGTACTTGTTACCTGGACAGCTGATTACCGAGTCCCCGCACCCGTGAAAGGAGATTGGCTTGTATCAGCACCTATCACATATTCATCGTTGGGGTACGTAAATTAGATATTGATACCTAAACTGATACCTAAACACTGTATTGGGAGGAACCTTTCCCTGGACTAAGTGCTAGATAGACACTAAGTCACAATCACGAGCAAGAAGTATCCCTCGTCCTATTTGTTTACATGTTGCCCAATTGTATTTAATTTATTCTTTTAATGTTTATATCTGTTTTAATTCAGCTGTGGTATTACTAAAGTAACCTAATATCACGGGGAGAAGAAATGTTCAGACAGGGACTGTTAGCGCTAAAACTGTGGATAACCCTTCATCCACTGTCACCACAATGGACTCTTTCCTGCAGAGAGCAGCCGCTATTATTGACAAAGAGATCGAGCTCGTGAACAGACGTCCTTCTAGATCCCCTCCTAATTATTTGCATCCATCTGCACCCAGATCCAGTATGCCAATGTTTGAATCGTCATCTGTCTGTTCTGACGGCCGCCAGGGATTGCCAGTAGTATCTTCTGTTATGGAAGATTTACTACCTATAAATGAAGTTTCTCTTTTGGTGCCGTCTCTGTCCCCACACAGACTTCTCTCCCCAGACATTATAATTGATAGAAGAACTGGTGCTGTTTTATCTCAAGGGAAGGATAGCACCAACCTACAGAATCCTCTATCTACCCACCCGCTTTTCCAGCATAGTCAACCCACTGGTCAGGAGGGAATAAAACGCAAAGTTTAAACCATCGGGGGTAGGACAAAAAGACCAAAACCAACCCCGGTGCCTAAATCTTCCAACAAATCCTTGATGACCAAATCACCAGATATAGACCTAGACTCAACGGTTATCACGGTATTTCAAAATATAATGACTACCTTGCTGGACACCAAATTGAGCCCCATTCTTGATAGGCTGGCGGCAATTGAGAATAGCCTTACAGGGGGGGCCCAATCTGTCACTTGTCTAAATAGCGGGGTCACAAACAATCCAGGTATAGTAGCTAAACTAGGCCCTCAAACATCTACAAATGTCACTGAATCACATGAAGTGCAGCAGCCCACACAGCGACATATGGTGCAGCTAACTCACGGGGAGAAAGACGGCCCAATGGGCGGTATGATTCCCAGTAGGCCTCTGGCTGCTCCTATGCACAGACGGGATCCCCAAACTACTGCAGGTCAGTCAGACTATCCTGTGGCATTACCAGGGGAGTTTTGCCAGAGTCATATTACCATCAATCTTCCCCCAGAATCCAAACCCTATGTAGTGGCCTTGGAGAATGTTCCGCCTCTTCGCTCAGATGCAAAAGAGGATTATGAAATTCTAAAGAACAAGGTACTTTACTGGCTAACATCTAATAGCCCCGTGCGTCCTGGGGTAGAACGCAGTATTATTATGGTGCGTCGAGTGGCTTGGGCGGGCACTTCTAAAAAGTCCGGAGGTGGTGATTGCGTTATAGTCAATTTTAACAGGCCTCCGTTGCCGAAATATTTTTGTCAGGTGTTGTACATGTCGGCCAGTCAACCCATGGGTCCATAATCCACGCACTCCCCCTGGGTTTCTTTTACAGAGGCGAACCTCTTGGGCCTAGAATGGTGAACAAAGTCAGGGAATCCACACAAACTAGATGGCTTAACAAATATCCTGTAGGTAACAATTATGGGCCCTCACAACCATTGTACATGTCAACTTATCTATGGGGGCCTAATTTTGCTCCTGCCACACCTCTGACCCCAGCACTAGCCAACAGATTTTCTATGTTATCAGGGCTGGAGGAATGCGACTGACTGGATACCCCTGCCGAGACCGTAATGGAGCCAATGTACCGGCAGGGGGCCTACCTAACCCCTTTGATCGAGAAATAGACATTGCTTACGGTACCCTCTCCATCACCACAAACAGACCTGTTGCCATCTGAGGAGGACAGTAATGTTGTATCTTGGAACATAGCAGGCCTGGTAGATAAAATTCAGGACGACCCCTTATGGCAACAGTTTATCAGGCAATTCTCAGTAATTTGCCTTCAGGAGACCTGGTCAGTGGATAGTAATCTGTTTCTGGAGGGCTTCAAAAGTTATTTTGTCCCTGCTTCTCCCTCAACCAGTGGTAGAGCCAAAGGAGGATTGGCCATTTATATTTCTCTGGCTGTTGATTGCCAGATACAAACCTGCCTCCCTTTTGGCCATGGCCTACGGGCCATCACATTGAAGAAGGGAAAAAATAAGATGACCCTGATTAATTTTTATAACCAACCAAACAGCAAAAAGGGGGAAGGTAATATCACCCAGCTGAGTTACCTTCTAAGGAAGTTGTGTGATCGTAGCTCACACCCCATGATGGTGTTGGGAGATTTTAATATCCATCCCTGTGGCGACCCAAAGACTATGAACATGTCTGAAATGGGATGCCACAAAATGAGGGGGTTTCATTTTGAACATTCACCACAGGGAGACGAATTAAACAATCTAGCCAACAAATTCGACCTGTTGACATTGTTGCCCCTCTCTGTCCCAAATAGCAAGAATCTCATTCCCACCTTTAAAGGAAGAGGCACCGGGTCCTTTATTGACTATATTTTTGTCTCGTCTCCATCTCAGTCCCTCTTTCGGAGGTTCAACATTAAGTATACTGGTTACAGTGACCACAATCCCCTTTGTGTACATTACTGTGGTGTATTTTTATGAAGCAAACCCAGAGGAAGGGAAAAAGGAGTTATGAGACCCATAGATGGTCGGCGCCGTCCTAAATGGTCCCAGATAGATCCGGATGCTATCTATAGGGAGTAGGCCTGGGCGGTAAATTCCGTTCTGCTCACGGCATTTGCGGAATTTGGGAAATTTTGCAATCCGCGGAGAACGCGAAATTGCCAAAAATACCGCAATCCGCTGCTTCGCAGAATTTTTGGGTTGATCGCACTTTCAAAATGCATGTTAGCAAGATATTTCCGCCCGAGCAGAACAAGCAATTCCGCGTGTTTGCGGATTTTTTGCATGCTCTCGGAGATTTTTTACCGTTTCGTGGAGGTTTGCGTATTCCACCCATCTCTAATAGGGAGGTGAAAGCATCATGCGCACTGGAACTTGCTGTTTGTACCAAACCAGAGAGTCTGCCGAGGAATGTTCTCAGAGCATTTGGTTCCATCTCACATAAAGTAGGGGAATTATTTAGGGCCCCAGCTTGTAAGGTATTTAATTCAAACCTGAGATGGTTTGATTCCTCCTGCTCTCAGTCAGCACGTAAGCTAAAAGAGGCACTGAAAGTAGTCCTGCGAAATCCCTTAAACATACAGGCATGTCGCACAGGATACAAGCAGGCCCTAGCCACCCGCAAGAGATCATTGAAGGAGGAGACATGGAGGGAGCTGCTAGAGCCCAGTACATTAAGGAACGGTACACGGTTCTGGGGCATCGTCAACAGACCCTTATTCTCTGACAATACAAGTAACGCCCTAGCTCCAACATCACTGAAGATGAATGGGTGGCCCACTTTCAGTAAATGTTTAAGGGTTCTACGGGCCCACTTGCTGTATCCCCTAGGACAAGAAATACCGAATACCTGGTCTTCGAGCTATCAGAGGTAGAGGAGGGAATTGCGGGCATAACCAGTAATAAAGCTCCCGGCTTATCCTTACTTCTGGGCCCCGATCCTGCTGGCTGTATTGAATGCAGCGGCCAGGGACGGTAACCCTGAATCATGGGCCATATCTACCATTGTGCCAGTGTTCAAAAAGGGGGACCGTAACAGTATGCACTGTTATCGGCGAATCTCTCTCATCGACTCTGTAACTAAGGTGGTGGGAGGGGTTTTACTGCAAAGATTATCTTTGTGGGCTGAGGAGCATAACATCATCACAGATATTCAATATGGGTTCCACATGGGGAGATCGATGGTGGCACAATGTTTAAACCTGTACCTGATCCTTGGCAAGTACACGATGGCCTGCCCGGGTACGATCTACATGGCCTTCATGGACCTATCGTCCACGTTCGACTGTGTTAACCGAGTCAAGCTGTGGCAGTCCATAAGGGCCATGGGGGTGGAGGCCCCTATCGTGGACTTTCTAATGGATTTGCATCGGGACACCAAGGCAAACATTAGGTTTGCACAGGATCTCAGGGTCTCCAGGGAATTTAATATTGAGAGAGGGGTGAGGCAGGGCCGATCTTGGCCCCCTTCTTGTTCAACCTTTATATTAATGATCTTGAGGGAGCCCTGATATCTACAGGGGCTGATTTTCTGCATGTGGGTCGCCGGGGTCTCCCGGTTCTCCTATATTTCGGATGATGCCGTCCTGATAGCGAGAACCGCCAGAGGACTTCAATCCTTACTAGATGCCTTTTTGAAGTTTATGGGGTCTCGAGATTTAGCGATCAATAACGCAAAATCTTATATAATGCAGGTAGGGGCCTGTTCAACTAAAAAGTTTTCTTTCTTTGTGGGCCCTGCAAAAGTCCCTACAACGTCAGTTTTTTCATATTTAGGGGTTGTGCTGGATAAACACCTGAAGTGGGGGCCTCTTGTCTCAAGGAAAAAGGGGGAGCTCATACGAATAACCGCTGCTATTTTCAGCTTCGCTGCTAAGATGGGCAAGCGACCCATCGCAGCCCTGCTGAAAATCTACCAGGTGAGGGGCGTGTCTACCGCATGTTATGGCAGTGAAGTATGGGGGTACGCCAATGCAGACGCTTTACAGGTGGGAGAGAACAATTACCTAAAACGTCTGCTGGGAATGCCAACCAGCTTATCGAACCTGATAGCCCACGAAGAACTGGGGGCTCCTTTTCTGTGTGGCACTCTCGCTTTGCGCCCTTTAGTGTTTTAGCTTAAGTGCTGGCCAAACAAAGAACTAAAACTTACCCAACAGATTCTAACGGACTGTATGTCTTTGGAACATGCATCCAGAATCCCGTGGCTGAAGTATGTTAAAGGACGCTTTTCAGAGTTGGGTCGGCCTGAACTTTTTTCAAGATCTTCAACCATAACAAAAAAGGACGTTGAACTGGTCAAAAAAGCATTTATTTGTACAAGGAAACTTGAAAGGGACGATCACGAATTATGTAAATCAAGTGTTCGTAAATTTCTGACCTTAAAAACACACCCACACATAGAGCCATACCTTCCGGGAACATTGACTACATACCAGCGGTTTTTACTGTCTAGGTTTTGTTTAGATTTTTTCCATCTTTTAATTGCTGTTCCGAAAGGGAGCAGCAGAGGCCAGGTGTTAGCACCCTGTGGTAGCGATAACTCGTCACCACAGGATGTGCTACACTTTATGTTCTTCTGCAAATTTTATGAAGTACCACGTAGACATTTTATACTCCCCCTTCTCAAGAGGCTTGATTTTAACCAGGTTCGTTCAGCACTTCTGTATCTGCAGTTGCTGAAACCAGACTGTATACATTTTATTGTAGGATGCTTGAAATCGCTGGTAAGAACCAGGGCCTGCTTGGAATTTAAATTTTTTTAGGGGGAGGTGGCACTCACAGCTCCAAAGTTTAGCATGCTCTTTTCCCGATGAATTATAACCTGTTTATTATACCTTGATATATTTTTTATGTGATTCTTCCTGCTTCAAGGTCATGACTTTTTAAACTTTTTTTTAAATGCATATTTATATGGGATGTGTATATATATATTGTGACTTTTATGGTTTTTACATTGTAAAACCGAATAAAGTTTATAAAATGAAATGAAATGAATGATTGAATCTATTACATTTTTTCAGCATACCTTTGTAGCACAGTTGATATCAAACATATGCAAAATGTCTCAGATGAACAGTCCATATAGATCTTGGTTTATCCACTTTTAACAACAATACAGTGTTTTTTTACAAGAGAATGTCAATCATCTTTCATCTGAAAAATTGTTCGATGCAAATAAGAATCAGTTTTGAATATTATGACAGTCGCTACACTGTCTCCACTAAGCCATTCTCTTGATGAACAGCTCAAAGATATTATCAGCACATCCCTAGAATTGAGAACACACGAGACATCACTCAAAGAAGGTGAAATTGACCCTTTGTTTGAAAACAGCAACCCTTGATAACACTGAGCCTCAAATTACCCAGTGCTTAATCTGAGCCGTTGGTTGCCGTTGGGGCCCAGCGGCACTCATTTCTGGCATTTGTATTTCTTCAACAAATATCGACTGCAAGAATGGGAGAGAAACACACACAAACTGGTAGGTAGGAGGAAGAGTAAGACAGAAAAATGGCCACAAAAGAAGGAAGTCTGGACCGGCAAGTGTGAGATAGAATGGCAGCAGTGCCTCTAATAGATTGGATACCCGGCTCCTGCGGCAGCTCAGCTCAGCACTATGTGACTCTGGGCAATAGCTCACTTAACCCCTTCCCCGCTCATGACGGAACCGCTCCGTCATGAGCCACGGTTGCCGTGTGCTCATGACGGAACGGTTCCGTCATGCCACGACCGTTGGCGGCCGCTCCACCCACGCGGCGCTGTTTCCCCACCTGTGCGGGGGGACAACGCAACTGGGCGGAGTCATGACGGAACCGTTCCGTCATGAGCACAGCTCAACTGTGGCTCATGACGGAGCGGCTCCGTCATGAGCACAGCGCCACTGCGCTGCCCCCCCGCACCCCCCAGCGCCGCGGCGGAATTCCCGCCGCGGCGAAGGGGTTAATTTCCACAACGGCCCTCAGCGCCTTGAGACCCGTAAGAGTGAGTAGTTTGCACTTTACAAATACCGATTTACATTTATAGATTAAAGAGTCCTGAGGTGAATTCAACAGTATGCCGCCTTGGCTTTTTGAAAGCCAAGTTTTAATGGCATAGCCGAGCAGAGCTTCAGGCACTGGCACTGGCACTCATTGTTTTATAAATTAAGATCTGAAATTACCTCCCAATTAACCTGCTCTGGCAGTAGCAAACATTCTTGAACATCACGTGACTTAAAAATTCCAACCCTTCTTGCTGGAAACTAACATTCATGAAGATTCTTAATCTGGTTTTTGTCTCCACTAGAGAATAGCATGTGCCATGATTGCTATTATTGATGAACTCAGCCACGTTGCAGATGCTGGATATAGTGCTTTTATTTTACTTGACCTGTTGGCAACACTCAGTATGATATACCACAGGTATTCAAAATCTTACATTTAAGTGGTTTTTATCTTTTTTTACTTAACTGGCACCAAAAAAAGAAACTCTGTTAAGCAGGTGTGTAGTGCCTCAGATATCTACCTTGCAACTATACCTCTTCAACCTAGGTATCAAGCCCTTGAACAGACTTCTTTATTATTTTACTCTCTAATCTGCCACCTACATAGATAACACACAAATTGTGTGTCACCTGATTGATTCAAATTCCAACATAGATGATCTGAAACAAGGTCTTCAGGCATGAAAAATTGGAAAGCAAGGAACTGACATAGTGAATGTAAATATAATCAAGGTCTTTATGAAGGAAGGTAAGGAAGGTTTGTGGTTCTTCAATCAGTGTTCACCTGGGCCATTGTCCTGTACATACAATACAGGTAAAGACTCCTGCTATTCAAGGTAGACTCCAAACTCAGGGGGAACCCTCAGGCATCCACAGTTGCTTTGGCTTGTAGTTTTCAAATGAGAAAGCTGTGTAACACAATGCCCTTGCTTTCAGAGGAGTGCAAGCAATGGTGGACTCGAGATTCAATTACTGCTGCTCATTATATCTTGGTATTCCCATATAACTCTTACATTGTCTGCAATGTATACAAAACCAGGTTGCAGAGCTGGTACTGTCTGTTCCCAGATTCAGAAGTGCCACCCTCTTCTTCAGCAGCTTCAGTGGTTCCCTATCCTGTCTAGGTGAAGTTTCAACCCTTTTATGAATTGTTGCTTCTTTGGCAAGGCTTCTTAGCTCGTTAAAGTGAAGGCACAGAAACAACTTCCAGACAGAGTTCTCCTTCTACTAGTCCACCCCAAATCTTGAAAACTTCCTCTCATCAGATCTCAGAAAACCATTGCTTGACTGACATCTAGACAGACACTTAAAACTTGACTGTTTACTCAACTTCCATTCTTGGGCCCATCTTTTTACCTCATTTTCCTCTTTTACTTTAGTATAGTGTTAGTATTGTTGCATATCCATCCTAAAACCACGGGACCTTTTTGGTAAAAGAGTGATCTATAAATCATTGCTAACATATTGTATCATTGGGACTGCATTAGTAAACCAGGTGACTTTCTTACTCAGATTTTTAGCGATACCTTAGTGGTGTCTATTCTTGATGCTGATCCTTTATCTCTTGCAAAAACTCTGCTGTTCCGCATCCTCATATATTCTTTATATTCAATTTCCAGATGCTTTATCTATTGTTCTCTGCGCCTGACCGGTACATTGGGAACTCTCAAGTCAGTTGTGTCTTTCAATTTATCCTCAAACCTTGGCACATTTATAATTTTTAGGTGATCTCAAAATTTGGCTGGACTGCCCTGAGGGTGTGAAATAAAGCTAACCCTTGACCCTCATTCCATACAGGGACTGAAAGAGGGTGGTATGACATTAGCCTCTATGTTAGGAGAGAACAAAAAAAGAGAAACAAACTCCCTTACTATTTCCAATTATTTAACTACCCTCAACAGCACTTATCAGCTATTCTAAAATGATTTGGTACTTGATAGTAATGATCTCACCTCGTGAATTTTATTGTGCGATACTTCATGTTCCATTTATAGTTCCCAGTGTTCTTATTGATAGTTTGCCAATGTAGAATTCCCCTGATAAGCTTCTGAACAAAAGGAACAATGCAAAAATCTTATTGTGCCTATTTACACGAAAATACTACTTCCATAATTATCTTTTATTATAATTTTTGCTAACTCGAGCAATAAAAGAAATTGACTTGAATGCCAGCTCGACAAATGCCCTGTGACCACCCCCTCTGTCCACTCACCGTGTTTAGTGTCAACAATTCAGTAATTCTCGTCTGGTTCAGGGTCACAATCTCTAAGACCGGCATTCCTGGTCCTTTTATACATTCCCTTTACTAATTGGTCGAACCTGAAGGCCTGTCAAACCTCTCATTTCTTTCTTTCTTTGTATTTTAGGTTTGAATCACAGATTTATCTGTGCCTGTATTTAACCCCTTCAGTGCCCGCCCCTTTCCCCGCCCTGTGCCGGCCGTTGTATTAGCGGGCGGGGTCTATGACGAGCTGGACTCGTCATGGGCACAGCGCCACCGCGGCCCATGACGAGTCCAGCTTGTCATGGGCACTGAAGGGGTTAAAGAGATAGTATTTTCTCATCAACCTTCCTAGTCTTAAAAACATTGTTTAAGTTAGTAGGAACAAATCTTTTAAATTCAAAATAGAGACAAAATGTTTTGTAAAACAAAGTACAAAATATAAATTGAATGGACGATCTTCATTGGATTTCACTTCCTACTAGGGGAAGCGAACCCAGAGCAGTGAGGCTGAAAGGTCCACTGTTAATCCTTTGTGCTAGTGAGGATTGACCTCTTCGGTTAGGCCCCAGTTTATGCTTGAGCTAATTATTAAATAAAGGAGCCACTTAGAAGACACTTTTCTAATATCTAATGATACTCTAGGATACACTTTGAATTCAAATGCAAACGCAAAAACAAATTAAAAACAAAATCGGAATATATTAATTAAATAAACGTTTTTTATTGAAAACAATTTCCTATATCAGGACGTGAACCTCCAACAGTTAGGTGTATAGCTAACGTGCTTACTCCTTTATGCTGGTGAGGATTTACATCTTTAATTTTGTCCCCTTGCTCTCTATAACTCTTCACTGTAGGACAATTTACTATACGTATAAAACATTAGTAAATGGTCAAATAAAAACATAGACTAAAGAGTTCTAATTCTAGATATTTCTGCAATCCTATTGGTATATCTGTAAATCAAATGTAGAGAGGGAAAGAAAAATAAAAATAAAAAACGAATTCGCTGGTCAAGGACTTCTCTAGTACAGGTTCATATCTGTACTTTAGTTAAAAGATGCAAAATTGTTATTCAAATTGGTATTTGTCATTCTGATTAGGACATATTTTATCTTTATAGTACTGTGTACAGTTCCCTGTCTATATCCAGACCAAATTCCACTGTTGCAATGTATTAATCCATAAAGTTTCTCTTATGCGGATCCTCCTTTCTAGGTCACCTCCTCTACTGTCTAGTGTTACATGTTTAAGACCCATGCAAAGTATTCCTCTTATTTCTGTCATTTTGTGATTAAACACGATAATGTATAGCCATAGGGTATTTTATATCACAGTTCCTAATGGCTCTTAAATGCTCCATCCATCTGATCTTAAGTTTTCTTACTGTGGACCCTACGTATATTTTTCCAACGATTGATGTCATGGCATAAGTACAACTATCTGTGTTACAGTTGAAGAATGAATATATTTTGAATTTCTTATGATATCAACTGTAAAAGAAATCCTTTGATTTGTCAATAACATGTTTGCAACAAATACACTTGTTACATCTTTAAAAACCATTTGGTAGCGCAATGTTCCCAACAGTTGTCATTTCTCTACTAGTGATCAGAACCTCATATTTCATAGTATTACTAGGGCTCAATATACTCCTAAGTGTTGGTTCTTTTTTATACACTATTGATGATTTTGCTGGTAATATTTTATTATTAGCCTTGTGTCAACACACCCCAGTGTTTACGTAAAGTATTATACACTCTACTGTTCCCTTCACTATATGTAGTAATATGCCTTACAGTATTGTCTTCTCCAGATTTATCCTTGCTTTTCTCCTTCAGTAGTTCTTCTCTCTTTACTTTCTGGGTCATTCTCCTTGTTCTTTCTATACTACCTAAGTTATAGCCCCGTTTAACAAATTTCTGTGTAATGTAATTCGCTGTTTTCTCATATTCTCTTCGTTCACTGCAGTTACATTTTGCATGTAGGAATTCCCTCTAAGGAATATTGTCTATTTATCTCTTCAAATGCCCTGATTCTGCATGTAAAATAAAGTTAGCTGCTGTGGACTTTCTATGTAATTTTGACTCTGGGTTTAAATTCTTAATATATAATTCCAAATCTAGAAAAAGATACACTCACTACTGAACTACAAAGTGAGTGTTATTTTATATTCATTATCATTTAGGTAAATATGAAATGGTTTATCATGTTTCTTCATTGTCTTTCCAAATTATGAAGATATCATCAATTTACCCAATATATTAAGTTATCTCCATATACATCTCTCATTCTCCAGGCATTCTCCTTTTCATAGTGGCCTATAAAAAGATTTGCATATGAGGGAGCAAATCTTGAACCCATCGCTGTTCCTCTATCCTGATGAAAAAGTTATTTCCTGTATAAAAATAAGTTATTCTTATAAACCAGCTCCACAAGCTCAAGAATCACGTTAGCATATAGTACGTAGCTGGCCTATTAGGTGTAAAGAAAGTATTTAACTGCTTCCATCCCTTTCTCATGTTGGATGCTGGTATAGAGACTATTTACATCCATAACAACCTCTGCTGCCACTCCAGTAAGAAGAATCCTCAACGATTCCTTAACTACCGGAATATTTCCAGAACAAATAAAAAAGTCGTACATATGCCCTTTGATGAAGAAAACAAACTTGGACCCGTTGAACACGTACAACTGCTGACGCATTACAAATGGACCTTTTCTGGGCAAACTGATAGAAAGAGCAGCGTTCGCCCAGACGTCACAATTCATTGAAGAGAATGCCATACTTTCAGACTTCCAAACAAGATTCCGTCCGGGAAGAGGCACAGAATCTGCCCTCATTGCCATATGGGATGACCTGAAAAACACAGTGGACCTCTTGGCTGCCTTTGACACAGTTGACCATGACACTCTGAGACAAAGACTCTGAAACAAAGGACTGCTCTAGACTGGATGTCGTCCTACCTTTGAAACAGACACCTTCAAATGGAATGCCCCATAGACATTGAAAACTCTCCAATTTTCAGTTGTCTCAGAGCCGTGGATCAGTGGATGACTAGGAGCCATCTTAAATCGAATGCTTCCAAAGCGGAAATACTCACGTGTGGCGATTAGAAACATTATGACCCGCTTGCCGCCTAACCTGATGAACTGGGATCACCACCTAAAGTATCAAAGAAAGTAAGAAACCTCGGAATGACCATGGACTCCAAGCTATCGATAAATGCCCAAGTGGGCAGACTAGCAAGATCAAGCTTTGTCACAATAACAGCACCGCGACTAATTTTCCCCCCATTTGGGATTTCCACACAAGGTTCAAGCTACCATCTCCTTTGTTTTGTCCAAACTTGATTACACCAATAGCCTCTACCATGGATCACCTTTAACAACTATGAAAAGACTACAACGGATTCAGAACTCGGCTGCCACACTACTCTTGCAAATCAAACAGCGAGACCACATCTCATCTGCCTTAAAAGCCCTGCACTGGTTACTGGTTGCCAGAAGATCCACATTCAAGCTGCTTTGTATCATTCACAAAGCAATACATGGAATGGGACCGCTCTTATCAGGAATAAAATCACCTAACACATTCAACAAAGGAACCTCTGCTCTAAAGTGGCACCTCGCTTCAAAATCCCAAGATACAAGAAAAACAATTGGGTGGCACATCCATCTCTGTTCAAGCAGCCAAACTATGGAACTCTTCTCCCCCCAACATAAGATTCACGGACAACCACCTCATCTTCAGAAAACTGCTCAAGAATTGGCTCTTCCCCACATAAGCACCAAACGTAAACAGAAATTTACAGCATATCCCTCTGTATATAAGCATTTATTTTTACTATAGATATGTACCTATCTTTGTGTATTGCTTCGTATAAACATGTAGAATAATTATGTTGTTAAAAAATATATAGAAATAACATTTTAAAGTACAATAACACTTGAAAACCAGAGTTTATCTAATACATCTTTTTACTTCCTTTATGCATCTATATACCTTACATGTACTTGGATCTATACATTTATTACTTTTCTCCTAAAAAAGCATATCCAAAGCACTACCCTATTTCTCATCCTATACCTCTATCAATATCTTTAATCTACATATACCTACTTCCTGTATGCATCCATGTACTTTCCGTGTACTTATGGATCCATATATTTATCACTTTCTTCCAATTCAGCATATCCAATGCACTATCCTATCTCTCACCCCATGCCTCTATCAATATATCCTCTAAATCCACTATCTCATTTATCCCAAACCCCATACCACTACTATGATCCCCAAAATAACCCTTTCTAGACATTCCCATACTCTACCCTTCCTTGCATCATCTGACACCTCTTTTACTATACCAATCCCCCATAACAAGCCTTTCTAAAATCTTCCCTCTGGCTCTTCCCCTCCACATCCCCTTTTTACTCATCCCAAAGCCTCTTCCTACTACTATGACCTAAAAAAAGGTCTAAATCCTTCACTCTTCTATCCCTCCACTATCCTTTTAAATCAAAATAACAGACTAACATGTTCACTTCTGAACTTTTATATTTCACTAAACTAATTTACCACTAATCCTTTATGGGTTCCAGAGTAGCATGCTACTCGCCAAAAAAGCACTTCAACACCTTATTGGAGGTAGCAAGCACTATATAAATTCAAACCTTTTTCCCTCTTTTATCCTTCCGCTAACCTTCTCTATCCAAATAACTGAAAAACACACCCCCCACTTAAATCACTTTCATATTTCACAATACTAATTCAACACTAATCCTTTATGGGTTCCGGAGTAGCATGCTACTTGCCGAAAAAGCGCTTTGAAGCCTCATCAGGGGTAGTAAGCGCTATATAAATGCAATTACAATAGTCACAAATCTTCTTCCCAACTTATGTCCCTCACTTGTTTAAAAAAAATCCTTAGTAGCTTTTATATAAGAACGTAATGTTCTGACAAAAGGTGCCAGATACATATCTACATACTCTGAAATGTGTTCAGTTACGCTCCTGATACTTGAAATTATAGGTCTTCCAGGTGGTATTTTTCCTGCCTTGTGTATCTTTGGTCAAAAATACATTTTAGAAATGTTCGCATTCTCAACCCACAAGTAGTTATAACCTCTGTGTCTAGCAATTGTCTAGCCAAATATAACCTACGTTTTTTCTTAATTATATATTTTGACTTAGCTAGATGGGTCATTGTCATGCAATCACCCAGGTATTACCTATGCCGTTTTTCATTCATTCAGAAAGTACCCATGCGCTCTTGCAATCACACAGGCACTAGGCATGCATTCATGTAATCACTCAATTATCACCTATGCACTTCTTCAATCACTCAGGTAGTACTCATGCAGTCCTCTAATTTTATAAGCACTACCCCTGTGCTCATGTAATCACTCAGGCACTATCCATGCATTTATCAATGCTCTCAGTCATGACTTGTGCACTTATTCCATTTACCGATGCACTCATTAAATCAGTGAGGCAGTACTTATGTACTTGTGTAATCAGCAAGTTAATATTCATCCTTTTCTGCAATTACTCAGCTAGTATTGTTGCACTCATATAAAAACCTACACACTACTATTGCACTCATCCATTCATGTAGGTACTACTTATACAGTCATCTATGCATTCAGGTTCTATTCATGGCCTTATCCATGCACACAATCTCCATGTCTGCACTTATGCATTCAGTTAATCTGCATCCAATGTCTCCTGCAATTATACAGACATTATCCTTACACTCATACAATCATCCAGGCACTACCCATGGAGTCATTGAATCACTGAGTCACACCCATCATATATCTTATCTATAAGTCTTAACATATTGTGGAAAACATTATACATATTTCTGTACCTTTTGGTAGTAATATTATATATTAAAGTAATATATAAATAAATGTATACTTGTGTTCTATATGTCTAGCATCTTCAGATACATAATATGTATCAGAATATATGTGCAAGTAGACATATACTTTAGTTAGTCAGTCAAAAGGCTTTATTTCGATAAAAACATATCATAAAAGCTGGATATAAATAATTTAAAAAAGTTATTTACAACAATCACTTTAGTTACAATACCATGTAGACCATAAAACTTGACAGATTGCTGTTCAGATTTGTAGCAGATAATGAAAATTATGTGGTATCCTTGAAGTGTAGCTTTCCACAGAGTCATACAAAGTAGAAGTGTAACTAATTATTCTCTTAATATGCCTTAAACCTCACTTTTGTGGTGGTGTTTCATCGTTCCATGACTACATATGGTGTTGGGCCTGGTGAAAGATATGGCAGTAATCTTTCATATGTCTTTGATGTAAGTCTCACCCTCTTCTTTAAAACATGCATGCATATATTTGTACCTTCTGTTAGTAGTATCATATATCAAAGAAACATACACATAGATGAATACCAGTGTTTTATATGTGTAGTATACTCAGATGTATAAAACATATCACAATATGTGTGCAAGTTCATACATATCTTAAACAGAAGACCATGAAGACATTAAAAGTTGAGAGAGTACGCTTAATATTTCAAAGAGACACTTAGATACATTTAGTGCACTTCAAGTGAACTTTTCCAGAGAGTCTTTTAAAGTATCATACTCACTAATTTGTCACTCAACATATGTTAAACATTAGTTTTCTGGTGCTGCTACTTTACAATTTTACTAGTAGTTAGGTATTGACCATAGTTAAAATAAATAACTAAGAAGCAAGAAAAGTGCAGACAGAAGTAACAGAGGTGCAGAAGGAGGCAAGTGAAGTGCACAAACAGTCCAAAGAAGTGCAGAGAGATCCAAGAGCAGTATAGATCAAACTAACAGAGGTGCAGAAGGAGCAAGAGGGGTGCAGAAGAAGCCAAGAGAGGTAACGAAATTCGCGTGAGTTTTAGAGAGAAGTAACAGAGGTGCAGACGGAGACAAGACAATTGCAGAAAGAGGCAGGACAGTTGCTGAAATAGGCAAGAGAGGTGCAGAAAAAGGGAACATGGGGTACGGAAAATTTAAGAGAAGTGCAGAGAGAGGGAAGAAGGGTGCAGAAAGAGGTAATAGGGGTACAAAAAGTAGCAAGAGAGGTGCAGAAAGAAGTATGAGAGGTACAAAAAGAAGCAATAGAAGTGCAGAAAGAGGCAAGACAGATGCAGAAACAGGCAAGAGAGTTACAGAAACAAGAAAAAATGTGCATAAAGAAGGAAGAGCAGTACGGAAAGAACAAAGAGGGGTGTAGAAGTAGGCAAGAGGGGTGCAGAAATTTACATAAGATGTGCAGAAAGAAGCAAGAACATTGCACAAAGAAACAACAGAAATGCAGAAAGAGGCAAGAGGGTTGCAGAAAGACTCAAGAGAGGTTCAGAAAAAGGGAATTAGGATGCAAAAAGAAGCAAGAGGGGTGCAGAAGGAGTAACAGAAATGTAGAAAGACGCAACAGAAGTGCAGAAAGAGGGAAGAGAGGTGCAGAAACAGACAAGAGGGGTGCACAAAGAGGCTAGAGAAGTTAAAAAATAAGGAAAAGAGGAACACAAAGAGGCAAGAGGGGTGCAGAAAGAAGTAACAGAGGTGCAGAAAGAGTCAAGAGGGGTACAGAAACATGGCAAGAGAAGTGCAGAATGTAGCAACAGAGGTGTAGAAGGAGGCAAGAGAAGTGCAGAAAGAGGCAAGAGAGGTGCAGAAAGATGCATGAATTTTTGAGAAAGAAACAACAGAAATGCAAAAAAGGGCAAGAGGGTTGCAGAAAGAGGCAATGGAGGTCCAGAAACAGGGAAAGGGATGTAAAAAGAGGCAAGAGGGTTGCAGAAAGAGGACAGAGAGGTGCAGAAAGAGGGAAGAGGGGTACAGAAAGAGGCAAGAGGGATGTAGAAAGAAGCAAGAGAGGTACAGAACGAAACAACAGAGGTGCAGAATAAGGCAAGAGAAACACAGAAAGAGGCAAGGAAGGTGCAGAAAGAGGCAATAGCATTGGCGAAAGAAACACCAGAAATGCAGAAAGAGGCTAGAGGGTTGCAGAAAGAGGCATGAAAGGTTCAGAAACAGGGAAGAAGGATGTACAAAGAGGCAAGAGTGGTGCAGAAGGAGTAGCAGTAGTATAGAAAGAAGCAACAGAAGTGTAGAAAGAAGGAAGAGAGGTTCAGAAACAGACAAGAGGGGTGCACGAAGAAGCAAGAGGAGTTCAAAAAGAAGGAACTGAGGTGCAGAAAGAGGCAAGAGGGGTCCAGAAAGAAGACAAGAGTTGTAGAAAGATACAACTGAGGTGCAGAAAGAGGGAAAAGAACTACAGAAAGAGGCAAGAGAGTTGCTGAAACAGGCAAGAGAGGTGCAGAAAAAGGGAAGAGGGGTGAACAAAGAGCAAGAGAGGTAGAGAAAAAAGAAGAAGGGTGCAGAAAGAAGTAATAGGGGGAGAGGTGTAGAAAGAAGTGAGAGTACCAAAAGAAGCAATAGAGGTGCAGAAACAGGCAAGATGGATGCAGAAACAGGCAAGAGAGTTGCAGAAACAAGCAAAAATGTTGCATAAAGAAGGAAGAGCAGTACAGAAAGAACCAGGAGAGGTGCAGAAGTAGGCAAGAGGGGTGAAGAAATGTACACGAGAAGTGCAGAAAGAAGCAAGAGCATTGCAGAAAGAAACAACAGAAATGTAGAAAGAGGCTAGAGGGTTTCAGAAAGAGGCAAGAGGAGGTTCAGAAAGAGGGAAGGGGGTACAGAAAGAGTCAAGATGGGTGCAGAACAAAGCAAGAGAGGTACAGAAATAAGCAAGAGAAGTGCAGAAAGATGCAACAGAGGTGCAGAAAGAGGAAAGAGGGGTGCATAAAAGGGCAAGAGAAGTGCAGAACGAAGCAGGCAACAGAGGTTCGTAAAGAAGCAACAAAGCTGCAGAAAGAGACAAGAGAAGTATGGAAAGAGGGGCGCAGAAGAAATAACAGAAGTGTAGAAAGAAGCAACAGAGGAGCAGAAAGAAAGAAGAGAGGAGCGGAAACAGACAAGAGGTGTGCACAAAGAGGCAGGAGAAGTTCAAAAAGAAGCAACAGAGGTGCAGAAAGAGGCAAGATAGATGCAGAAAGAGGAAGAGAGTTGCAGAAAGAAGAAATAGAGGTGCAGAAGGAGGGAAGAGAACTACATAAAGAGGCAAGAGAGTTGCAGATACAGGCAAGAGAGGTGAAGGAAAGGGGAACAGGGGTGCACAAAGAGGTAATAGGGGTGCAAAAAGTTGCAAGAAAGGTGCAGAAAGAAGTAAGAGGTGTACAAAAAGAAGCAATAGAGGTGCAGAAAGAGGCAAGACGGAAGCAGAAACAGGCAAGATAATTACAGAAACAAGCAAAAAAGGTGAACGAAAGCAGTACAGAATGAACCAAGAGAGGTGTAGCTGTAGGCAAGAGAAGTGCAGAAATATACATGAGATGTGCAGAAAGAGGCTAGAGCATCGCAGAAAGAAACAACAGAAATGCAGAAAGATGCAAGAGGGTTGCAGAAAGAGGCAAGAGAGGTTCAGAAGCATATAAGAAGGATGTAAAAAGAGACAAGAGGGATGCAGAAAGAAGCAAGAGAAGTGCAGAAAGAAGCAACAGAAGTTCAGAAAGACGCAATGAGAAAAATAGGTAGTAGTGTCCCTGGAGGAAGGGAAAAACGGCACACCAAAATGCAAAAAAAATATTTTTAGTCAGTAAGTTTTAGGCGTCAATAATGTGTTGAAATAAGTAAAAGGCTGTAGGGTGCTTAAAGCTTCAATTAGTGTCCACTACCTAAGGACACCATCAATATGTACAAGACATACCAACGCAAATTACTACAGTTTTTTAGAAGACTAATATTGCACACCCACACAATGTAAGGGTAAAGTACCCAACTGATACAAGTTTGTCAGTTCTTGATTCGAATCGAACGGGACGGAAGGCTGTGAGATCAATTGACCGGCAGTAACTAGCAGTGAGTGCGCTCGTATCACGGAGCTTGCACGTCACTTGGAAGATACTATTTGACGCTCGTATTTATATTGTATTGAACTTTGGAGACAAGAGAAGCGCGTATACTGAAATTGGATGGTGTGATCGCACATATGATGATTTTTTATGGAAAATCGTGTTTAAGAACCACAGGATTGGATACTCTATCAACTACCCCGTTGAACCTATTGCCTTGAAAAAGTCTTTTGCAAGACGAAACACGTGTCGGCTGGTCCGTGTATTTGGAATTTACTATCATGTGTCAATAAAGAAAGGATGGAAAAAAACGACTATTACTCCAAGGGTCCTGGATTTAACCTGTGACAGCTTAATGATTTGAAGAAATTGATTTCATCTCTCTTGACATTGTAACAGGCATATATGATCTAATCAAGAACTGACAAACTTGTATCAGTTGGGTACTTTACCCTTACATTGTGTGGGTGTGCAATATTAGTCTTCTAAAAAACTGTAGTAATTTGCAGAAGTTCAGAAAGAGGCAAGAGGTGTGCAGAAAGAGGTAAGAGAGGTTCAGAAACAGGGAAGAAGGATGTAAAAAGAGATAAGAGGGGGGCAGAAAGAAGCAAGAGAGGTTAAGAAAGAAGCAACAGAGCTGCAGAAACAGACAAGAGAAGTATGGAAAGAGGCAAGAGTGTTGCAGAAACAGTCAAGAGAGGCACAGAAATATTCAAGATGGGTGCAGAAACAGTGAAGAGAAGTGTAGAAAGAGGGAACAGGGATGGAGAAAAAAGGAAGAGAGGTGTAGAAAGAGGGAAGAAGGATATATAAAGGGGCATTAGTTACGTATTGAGTATAGGCAAAAACAAAGCAGCAGCCCTTGACATGTTTCTGCTGTAAGTTTCATTATCTTTTTGAAACCATGGATGCATGAGTCTGAACATTTTGCTAGTGTACTATATATAAAAGATGCATACAAATATATGTAGACTTGTGTTTTATATGTAAAGCATCTTCAAATGTAGGACACATATAAGAATACATGTGCAAGTAGAGGCATTTTTTGAGTAGCAGTAGAGAAATCCTTTAATTGTGCTCTGTGATTCTGTTGTAGAGGTTGTGATGCCTTCTAATCGTAGGAATTGTTTATGTCTGACATAGGTTTGTAATGGAATTAAAAATATTTGCTTCTTTATAGATGAGAATATTTGTAAATAATTATTTTAATAATATAACATTATTTAACAAAACAATTTTAACTTTTCTTTGTTTTTAGATATTCATCATTATTAGTAATAAATATTGAGTATGACAAGAAAAGATCAAAAGATAAGGAAAAAAATAGAACTATTTGAAGAAAATAGAAAAGCAGAAATTAGATCAAGTACAACATGTGTCGTTGAAGAAAAAGACTTCTGGCAAGAGAACTAAAGAATTTGTTAAGAGACTAATAAAGAATGTAATGAATTTCCAAAATGAGGAAAAGAGAAAGAAAAGTACTACAACCAATCAGAAGGGAACGAAAAAAGGACAAATTAATGGAAAAACAGTGTACGTTGAAAGAAGGATGAAAGTATATAAATATATCAGGAAGAAAATGTATAAAAGTAGAGTACTACAAAATGTATTAAAAGATTATAAATAATATAAAAGATCAGCATTTTACAAGAAAAAACAACAGATTGAAAGTGTATTCGAAATGGCTTTTGAATTAAAAAGAAGATTGTTTATATTAGTATTGTAGAGAATGAGAACATTGAATAAAACAATGCATTTTATGATAGAGAAAAATAAAAGAAAAATACTAGTTAATAGAACTAACCTGCAAATCTTTTTCAGGAGATTAGAAGCATACTTCTAGCACTGAACCTTTTTTAATGAAGAAGGCTATTTTCAACAAAATACATTAGTTCATGCAGTTCATACCAGTGGTCGTTGTTATGAGGTTAAGAATGGTTGTACAATTGAAAAGTAAAAGATGGTTCCTAGACATGTGTAGCAAGTAATAGTTGAAGAAGTTCAATGGAGACATACACAAGCTCCAGTGTATAAGTGGGATTATAGTAGTATTCGTAGTATACAACAGGAATCTATTGCTCTATTGCAACATTTCTTACGAGATTATGATTAAAAAAAAGTGTTAAACAGAATATTAAGATGTTGCAAGGACTAGATGATTGTAAAGTGAGAAAATATACTAACTTGCAAGGTCATTCTCTGGCTTGTCTTTCAAGAAAAGTGCATTGAAGTACTTTTCATCATTTAAGAATGTTAGCAGTACATCATCCAGAAATGCGGAAGTGAGTAAGAAGATTGTACTATGTGAAAAGTCCTGCATTATCTTTAAATGAAATAAACACAGCTCTTTCGCATGGTTCAGTATTGGATGTAAAAAAAGTTTCTGAAGATATGCTGTTTTGTTTCTTTGGTCCTCAAGAGGATTGTAAAGAAAGTGAGAGTTTGACAAAGGTAGGTGTTGAAGAAGAGGTGGAAGATAGTACTACTGAGATGTTTGTAAAATAAATTACAATATTTAAGGTACTTTCTTGTGAAAAATCAAACTATGTTTGTATTTGTTGTCAACATACTCACTATAGAAGTCAAACTAGGAATGTTGATGTGTATTTAAAAATTGAAAAGGAAAACAATGATACGTGGGAGCAATTTGGTGCTTATTTGTTGGTGGAAGGTCATTTTGAGTTGGGTTGTGATCAACGTATTTATAAATATTGTTACAACAAATTAGAAGAGAACAAAATGCCAGCTAGTGCTGTACATAACAACCTAGAGTTGGTAGCTATTCCTCCGGAACTAGTACATTTAAATACTTATGAGTACATTCTTGTTCAATCTGTGCATCCGTTTCATGCCATAGTTCGTATGGAGCCTAAAACAGGTAAGCAGCCTCCAACAGATTTACAAACAGCTTTAAAAGGGAAGGTTGTGTATTTACCTTTAGATTTTAAGAAAAATATTGAAACTGTTGGTACAGAGAGAGAGAGGAAAGTGAACCTGTAGTTATTCTAGTTAATGGTGTACCAACAAAGAGTTGGAAAATATGGCAAGAGTTAGTAGATGTCACCAAACTTCAAAAGGCTACATTATATCTTGTACAAAACAATATTTATCATAAAAATGTATATGTGGAAGAACAAGAATTATCTTTAGGAAATGATAGTGAAATTTCAACTGGGCACATAGAAAAAGTGGACAACTCTAGGAGTGAAGAAATGTATGAACATTACAGTATGCATCCTCTACATTCAAAAGAAGTTATAGGAAACACTATTGAATTATTCCAAATAATGAAAGCAAAGGGAACTCCCATGGGTGTATGGGAAAAGAGTTTAGAAGCTTGTTGTTTTCCACAGCTCTTTTCCACTAGAAAAGGTGGGCGATATGATAATAGACCAGTATGGATTCCAGCTCCAGAATATCGTACAACAAGATTGTACCCAGAAGATCCAAGATTTCGTCAGTGTATTCCTATTTAATTCATCTTCTGTTTGAAAGTGACATGTCTGGACTTTCATATGCAGTGAACCACATATTAAAAGGGGAGTTCATCTTACACATGTTTCTGCAAAGAATTTTTTGGACAAAGTTCAACAAAGAGATGATAATTTAGAATCTCAGTTAATTAATTTGATGGCGTGTCTACGTGGTGCTAATGAGTATTGGTATCATAGTCACGGAGAACTTAAATGTATGTTAAGAAACTTAGGAACCCCTAAGTGGTTTGTTACGCTTAGTTGTGCTGAATATGCATGGGACGATTAACATTACTTTCTATGACATGCAAATTCAGATGCAAAAAAACATTGAATTGAAGACAGCTGGAGAACTGTGTTCCTTGGATCTTGTAAATCTGTGCAGATATTTTAATCATAGGTTTCAAACTATGATGTATTGTATCTATAATAAAAAAAAACACCTCTTTGAGAAGTTATTGATTTCTTTTGGAGGAAGGACTACCAAGCCAGAGGTGCTCCTCATATACACATGCTATTATTGATCAAGGATGTACCTAAATTTTGAACCGATTCTGATGAAACTCTTTGTCTTTCATTGAAGATTATGTTACCTGAGCTATTAAAAAATAAGGAGGAGAAAATAGCCTAAGACAACAAGTTTTACGGTTTCAAATTCATCAATGCGGAAAATATTGTCTACGACAATACACGTAAAAGGGAAAATTTTATACAAAATGTTGTTTTGCATTCACACGTCCAGTAATTTACAAAGGAAGAGTAAATAGTTTCATGTCAGCAGTAAGGCATACTATCACTCGAAAATCTCCAAAGAATACTTACAACATACAAACTGAAGAATCAAAGTATATTAATGACTACAATCCAGTGATTTTGACAATGTGGAATGCAAATATGGATATCCAGTATGTTGCAGATAATTCATTGCTGTCGCTCTCTTTGTTGCGTCTTATATAACAAAATCTGAAAAGACAGAGTTGAAAGAAATGTGGGAAGAAATTTCACAGAAGAAGACTCTTAGTAACAAATTATACAGCTTTAGTTTGAAGATGCTTTCCCATTGAGAATTTGGATCCTACGAATGTTCGGATTGGTTGACCTCTGCAAGTTTATACTCAAAGCCAAGAAGAATCATTTGTGTAGGGCTAGGTCTTGCTGCAACACGAAATCGGGTATTGAAATCTCTGCAAGAAATTGAATACTTAGCATTGAATGAATCGGAAAGTACAGATATTGTTAAAACAAATATGTTGGATACGTACTATCCCAAAAGGAGTCCACATCAGGAAAACATATGTCTCTACGAAGTACTGCAACATTACAGTTTTAAGAGAAATGTTACAGAAAATAGAAATGAAGAAAAATACGGAGTAATTGGATGTAATGGATGTTTGGTGAAACATGCCAAAGGAAATCTTATTAACCACAGGAAACTCAGTTATGAAACTCCAGATAAAAGGGATTGTTTTTATTTAGCACTTCTGCAACTCTTTAAGCCTTTTCGTTGTAAAATGGAATTAATTGGAGACTTTGAATGCAATGAAGATTCTTTTAATGCATGTAAAGATAACATCCAATGCACAAGTTTTCTAACTTATCTACAAATGTTAAATGAAGAGATTGAACAAGAAACTACTATTGCATCTGAAATAGCAAAGACAGATCTCAAGATAATCAGAGTTCTGCTGTACTAAGTCAAGATGCACTAGGTCAGCCAATTCTTGAAAATGAAGCAGCAGTAGCCATGAATGAAGTAGGAATGGTAATGCAACAAGCACAACAGGATATTATTGAGTTGGAAAACCTAGAAAAAAAACTAAATATTGAGCAAAAAGAAATATATCAGCAAGTGACACAACAGATACAGCATGGTTTACTGCATGAAAAAAAAGAATGCCAATGCACATGATTGCAACCTGTTGGAATGTACATCGGTGGGCAAGCTGGAACAGGAAAATGTTTCCTAATTAACGTTTTGAGCAGTTATCTATATAAAACCACTCAATCACATTAATCTTGTGTTTTCACAGCTCCAACTGGGTTCGCAGTACACAACCTTACAGGGATTACGTTACATCGATTACTCATGCTAGCAGTTGAACATGAGAATAAGTTTGAATATCACAAGTTATCTGGTGAAGCTTGTTATGAAGATTCAAGAGTACTCAAGAAAATGAAACTTCTAATCATTGATGAGGTGAGCATGGTCTCAAATTTAAGAATGCAACAGCTGATGATGTTCTATTTGGAGGAAACATGTAATTGTATTTTGCAACCTACTACAACTTACTCCTGGAAAAGGACAACCTGTAAAACACTTCTTCATGAAGAAACTAAGAAATCTTTGTGAAGGATTGGAAATGTCAACATTTGGTATTATTTTGAATATATGCGACAAGCAAATGATGAACATTATTGAAACATTCTTCAAGAGGAAAGAATTGGTGTTTTAACAAAATATGGAAAATTAACTTGTTTCCAGATGTAAACATAGCACCTGAAATAATATACAAAACAATTGGAGAAAAGAAGTCTATAGGTTGCCTAATGCCTACACTGCAAGCGTGTTCCACATTCAATCAAGAACTTTCAAAATTGGAAAAACAACCAATACCGAAAATGGAAGCTATCTATAAAATGGAGCATGAAGGAGTTACTATTCTTCTCTCAGAGAAATTGCAGCCAAAATTCTATTCTTTGGAAAAGTCGGTGTCTAAGGCTGCAGGTTCAGAAAAGACTTTATATGTATGTGTGAACTGCTGGGTAATTTTACGGCGTAACTTGAATGTAGAAGAAGGTTTAGTACATGGAGCAATGGGAAAATGATTTAAAAATTTTCAGAACAGAGATGGAATTGAATTTTTGAAAATTAAATTTGATCCGATTGAAGAGGTGAAACAGGTTGGACGTTGTACCGTTCGTTTTTTGCTTGTAAAAGACTTTTATGTTTGTAGAAAACAGTTTCCTCTTTCTTTAGCATATGCTGTAACCATTTATAAATCTCAAGGTTTAAGTTTAGACACTGCTTTGGTAAATGTTGGAAGTACAGTGGTTAAAGAAGGCATGGGATCTGTTGCATTGTCTCCAGGAAGGAAATTATCTGGTTTGTATTTGATTGATTTTGATGAGAAAAAGATTAGTGCTGATGTAAATTGAGTAAAAGAGTACAATCAGTTAAGAAGACTTTATGCTCCTAACTTAGGTGAATATCCTGTATATGCAAGGAAAATGAAAATGGATACAGTTGATGATATTGTAGGATACCAGTTAGAAAATATTTCAGGTATCAACTGCTATGTTAATGTAATTGTTAATGTTGTGTTTTATCTAGATGATCTTCATCATGAAATTATGGAAAATCAAGAAAATAGATTCTGTTCTTTACTACATTATATTTTTGAAAAGTTGACAACTGATAGAACTAAAATCCATACTGCTTCTACCATTTTGCATCTTTTGGATATATGCACTGGATCATTGAAATTTACATTGAATGTACAACAAGATGCAAAAGAATTTCTTATGTTTATGCTTGCAGTATTGGAAGATAAAGGAATAGAAATTGAAAATTTGTTTGGACTAATTTACAGATGGGATCACAAATGTGAAGAGTGTTCACCCAGGCAGTATCCATACACTCCTCCAATCATCCAGCCAGTACCCATGCACTTAAAAAATCGCCCAGGCACTACTTTACCAATCACCCAGGCAATACCACTACATTCATGCTAAGACCCAGACATTAATCTTGCACTCATGCAATCAGCCAGACATTACTCATGTACTCCTCCAATTACCTACACATTACCCCTGCACTCATGCAATCACTTAGCCATTACACATGCACTCTCCAATGTCCCAGACATTACCCTTGCACTCATGTAATCACCTAGCTAATACCCATACAGTCCTTCAATCATTCAGGCAGCATCCATGCACTTATACAATCATCCAGACACTACCTATGCACTCATGCAATCACACAGGCACTACTGATGCACTCCTTGAGTCACCTAGGCATCACCCATATACTCCTCCAATCACCCAAGCTCTACCCATGTAGTCCTTAAATCACTCAGGCACTACTCTTGCACTTGTCCGATAACTCAGGCACTACTGCTGTGCTCATATAATTACCCAGGTAATACCCTTGTACTTATATAATCACCCAGGCACTACCTCTACGCTCATGCAATTACTTATACATTACTCGTACACTCATGCATGTACACAGGCATTACCTATGCACTCCTCTAATCCCCCAGACATTACCTCTGCACTCATGCAATCACATAGCTATTATCCAAACTCAGGCAGTACCCATGCACTTACAAATTCATCCAGGCACTACCTTTGCCCTCATGGAATCACACACACGCTACTTATGCAGTTCTGCAATCGTCAAGGAACTACCCCTACACCCATGCAAGCACCCAGACATTACTCTTGCACTCATGCAATCACCCAACCACTATCCATGCACTCCTCCAATGACCCAGACATTACCCCTGTATTCATGCAATCACGGAGGCATTGCCCATGCACACCTTCAATCACTCAGGCAGCACCCATGCACTTATAAAATCACCCAGGCATTATACTTGAACTCATACAATCATCGAGGCATTACCCCTGCAGTCATGCAATCACCCTGACATTACTCAGGCACTCCTCCAAACACTCACACATTATCCCTGCACTCATGCAACTACCCATGCATTACCCAAGCAATCCTTCAATCACCCAGCCACTACCCATACACTTATAAATTCATCCATGCACTAACTATGCACTCATGCAATCACTCAGGTAGTACTGCTACACTCATTTAATCACCCAGGTACTACCTATACACTCATGAATAACCTAGATAGTACTGATGCACTTCTGCATATACTTAGTCATTACCAATGCACTCCTTCAATCACTCAGGCACTATCCATGCACTCCTTCAATTACTCAAGCACTATCCATGCATTCCTCCAATTATTCAGCCAGCCAGTATGCATACACTTATGCAATAACTCAGGCATTACCCATACACTCTTTCAATCATTCAGGCACTACCCCTGCACTCATGCAAACATCCAGCCAGTATCCATGCACTCTTGCAATCACCCAGGCATTACTCATATACTCATGTAATCACTCAGGTAGTACGCATGCACTTTTCCAATTACGCAGGTACTACACATGCACTCATGCAATCACACATGCCCCTACCCATGCACTTCTTCATATATTACACTTTCTGCCATTCACACAACACATAGAAATGTGTCTATTTTAACCAAATAGGCATTTCTAACAGGAACCATTTTTTCTTCTTTTTTCTTTTTAATTTTCTTTGTGTTTTTTTAACTCTTTTATTTATTTTTTTGGTGTTTGAATTTTTTTTTTAAATCAATACAATTAACTGAGAAAATGGTGGTTTTTTCGCAGCAACCATAACAGATTGCTCTCCACAACAAAGAACTCTCTTGCACTTAATGCACCACTGCTCAAGTCCAGCAAACACAGGGATTTTTTGGGCTCTTTGAGTTGTTGGAGAAGAACCTGCTGAGGTGCTAGGCCCTGCGACCTGATCATTTTGCTGAGTTTGTTTCTGTAGCTCGCAGCGATGTTACTCTTGTGCAAGACGATGTGGATGCATTGTCTGCAGGTGTTTCATTATAGATGAAGTGCCGCAGGAGTATTTTTTGTCTGATCCACGAGAGAGGGCCTTTTGACATATAGTGCACATCGCCTTGCATGCATTCACCTTTTTTTCACCTGCTGGAATAAAAAAAGCCCACACAACACTTGCATATCACTGCTTAACAGGTTCTTCCAAATCTTCTTCATGTCCAGGAATGTCCTGTGGTGGAATTGAGGAAGCAATTTTTCAAGTGTAGTGAAAAAAACACCTAAAAAAATGCAAGAAAGAAGAACAGAAAACACAAGAGCTGTGTCTCTGAAGATTTTCTTGGAAGAATGAAACATTTGGGAGGGGTCCTGCAAGTTCTAGAATAAAAAGCTTCTTAAATAAGGAAAGTCACATGGGATTTGCACACCCAACTGACACGCACCAGACGCGAGGCCCGAAAAATATATTTAACAATAATAAATCTTAATTCCACTTACAAATATGTGATATTTACAATTATGGTAAATAATCTCTTGGTATAATAAACATATGAAAGTGATAAACATATACTTTTAAAACTTAAAAATTTGCGGTGGGTTCGTGCAACTGATGCAACCCCCGGAAATATGTATGTGACGTTACGCGGGGCCGAGAACCAAGTGAACCCAGACGCACATTATACATGACTTAAGCAATATGGTGGCAAAATTCTTGGATTTGCGCACCCACTGAGACTGATGCACAATTGGTATGCGAATCCACTTTTTGAAGAAAAAAATGTAAATTTATATTTTAGAAAAGAGAAAACATTACATAGTTTTTATAAAAATTAAAAAATTTACAAAAAGTATTGTTGGGAGATTATACTTAGAATTTAGAATTTAAAAAAACTTTGAAATTCACTGAAAAAATCATAGGTTTCAGAGAGGTTCTAGTTAGAAATGAGCATTTAAAAAACCTTTGAAATTCAGTGAAAATAATATAGGTTTCAGGGATGTTATAGTTAGAAATTAGCATGTAAAAATTTTTGAAATTCACTGAAAAAACACGGGTTTCAGGTACATTATAGTTAGTTGCACATTTCACTCGTACAAAACCAGAGAAATTCACCCGTTATAGTCAGTTGAGCTAACTATACCTAGCGCCCTCGCAATGCAAAGCTGATGACATCACATATTACATCACTCATGACATGTTCCCGGTTCCATGAAGTGAAGCAGAAGTTTGCTATGGCTGGGCGGGAGCAGTGCTCCCGCATACCCATACCAAACTGCAATTTCCCAGAGGTAGGCACCCTGGGACATTGCTGGAGCAAGCCCTGGGGGGTGGCGGTCACCAGGGCCAAGGAGGGCTCCTGGAGAGACCCCCCTCCCAATGTGAACATAGCCACGGGAAGGTAGTGGTCCCCAGGGGTCCCAGACTGACCCCGGTATTTGCATACTGTGTGACCCGGGGAGGTGGTGGTCCCCAGGGCAGTGTGGGGGGCTCAAGCCCCCCATTTGCACTATTTATAATAGCCCCAGGTGGATGGCAGTCCCCGGGGCTTGAGGGGGTCCCACAAGGCCTGCCGGCCATAATTAAGGAAAGCCCCGGGGAGATGGCAATCACTGGGGCTTCAGGGGGGCCGTGTGCCCAAAAGTTTAATTAATAAAGCCCCGGGAGGTGGCGGTCCCCGGGGCTGTGGGTGCCCACGTGGCTCCCACATATATTTGTCACATTGCCCCTGGGACATGACCCACCCAGGGGATTATTAAAATGAAGCGTGGGATTCGTGACTCCCGCCAATTGTTTTTTTTTTAACAAAAATGCTTTTTTGGGTCCTGGGGGTCCCTGTGGGACCCCCTGACCAGGCCTAGGGAGTCAGCGTATTTCTACCCTGCCCCTTCTCTTGTTTATTTACCTTTTTCCAACCTGTTTATTCTGTGTATCCCTTTGAGACAAACTAAGTGCGCACGAGTGACTGAGAAAAAGGTAGTATATTATTTCCACGATTCTGAGGGATCAGGGTTGTCATGTTCGAAGTTTGCCAAGAACTATTCTCTCTCCTATAAGAGGAGGTTCTAGTGGCACTGTAAGCTAGCTGATACAGACAGGCTAACATACCCAGTGGGGGTGCACGGAATCAGTCTGCCACCAGTCCCACAGTTTATGTTATCCAAACGCGTAGAACCTATATAGGTATATAGGAACTACACAACATGGTGCCGCCAAGGTTGGTTGGGTACTTATTTAACAGTAGACTCTGAGTAGTTCAGTCGTGCTATTCTCAGACACCCCTACTCACAAAACACCAGAGACATCTGTAGTGGGTGAGCACAAACTCCGCCACAGCTGAGTAGGCGAAAAAATCCTATTTATTGGCTGTTGGTTAATCAAGCTTGAAGGATAATTGGTTCCTAAAATTGTGCAAAACACCTATCTTAGTTCCCTTGAAAAGGTATTTAGTGTTCTAAAAACAATGACTAACCACTGGAACAAGCACTGCCCCTCTCGGAAGATGTGGAAGATGCAAACGCAATACACATTGCACCAAATGTTAGAAATACAGTCACCCTGAAACTGCTAGAGCATTGTTTAACACCTAGGGGTGGCATAGTAGCTTTCGTGATTGAGGCACACAAATCATACAGAACAGAGCTATTTTATTTGTGGGTTACATTTCCAGCAGCAAATGCAAGAACGCAAACATTTCACTTCTACACAGAAGGTGATATACCAGCGGAATATTGTCCATATGAGGACATTGAAGTTCCACTCACATACTGGTTTATAGGCGACCCTGCCCCATATAAGAAGAAGATTGAGACTTGGCCCACTCAGAAGAGAAGGGGCAACACAGCCAATATTAGCGGCCTACACACCACACCCTAACATTGAAACAATGCCACCAGGAGACTTTCTCACACAACACAAAGAATTGATAAAAAGTTACTGAAACTTGACGTAATTCGTCATGAGGACACTTACAGTCCAACCAGCAATGGTTACAGCAAATGGAACTCAAGCTCAGAGTACAGCAACTAAAATCACAATGCAGTGATGGGTAAAATGCCCACAAAACGTGAACAAATGCCATTCTGGGTAGCTCCGAAAATAAGACAGTTAGAGGCAGTAATCCCAAATACTACCCTGTATGAAAAACACAGAATGCTAACAATCTGCATGCCCATGGGGATAACAACGCAAATAGACTATTGTACCACTTGGGGTACAGTCTTTGCTGCCATATACAACAGAACACACGTTATCCTTTCATTAGCTGTAATACCAGATGTATTAAGACAAATACAAAATTAGCACGGAGCAGAACCTGTCTTGAACTTAGGGATGAAGTTAGTAGGTAACTATGCCCAGGTATCAGCCATAATATTAGCTAATAGTGAAGGGGAAGCAGCTTCAGTGGCTAATGGAGTTCAGTTCTTTAGAACAGGAATACAAACTACCGAAGATAATTGAAACTGCATATGCAGAATTAGACAGAGGCAGTTTGGGCGGAAAAGCCTTAAAACCACAACTGATGGACAGTTCTGAAAAAGACTCTTTCAAGCAGACACCTGCTTCAAAAAAGAAGAAGTGGGAAAATAGAAACAACAAAACTTTAAACTAAACAGATCTCAATCCAGAGGTAGATCTCCTCCACAGGAGCCCCTACAAAAAGAGATATAACCTTAGTAATAGGGATAATATTAGGAAACCTGACAGGTATCAAGATACTGATACACCTTCCTCTTGTTCCTTTCAGGGTTCATCGAAAAACTCCAAAAGTGAAGGACGGTCAGACAGACAAGAAGAGCATACAAAGTCCAGAGACAAGCAGCATGCTCAAGATTACACTTCTAAAAAAGAAGAGAAACCAAAGCAAAAGCCACAGTTCGAAAAGCTTAAGGTTGCAGGTCTAAAGATCAGATATGCCCAGAATTCTGAGGACTCGACTACTGAACAGGGAATGGGCTCTGACGATGCTAGACAGTGTGGCTGAAGTACCAATAGCTCACCAGAATCTGATGAAATTTTTGGTGACAGCGGACTTGAATGATTATATCACAGTGGAAACACCTGATACTAGGGTAAGAGTCCCACATAAGTTATACAAAATAACTCTCCAAATGGATGGGGACAAATGCAGGACAGTGAGAGGTCTCTTTTTGGAGAACCTGATATTTGGCTATGATATTCTGTTCGCTGAACAAGATTGGCAGCCAGCATTCATCATGATTTGCCCTAAAAGAGAAACAGTAGTTTTTCTTGCATTCTCAGACCATATTCCCAGGCACTTAAAACACACAAATGTGCAGCAGTGGGCGGTAGCCCAAGCCCCTGCATTATACAAAAGACATGTTGGATGGGATGAGGATTCAACCCACCACATAATTCCTTTATAAAATACTCCAACAGCACAGAGGCAGTATCCAATAAAGCAAGAAGCTAAAAACGAGGTCAGGTAGATCTTTGATCATCTTGAATACCAAGGGGTGATCAAAAATTGCACCTCATCGATGAATAATACTTTGTTTACTGTCATGAAACCTGACAATTCACATCATCTAGTTTTAGACTACAGACATTTAAACACTTGCACAAAGACATTTGTAGTACAAAATGCATACAGTGCCACATTGATGAATAACATTGTGTGGAAAAGATACAAAACGACACTTGATATCTCAAATGGAGTTTTCTGCCAAAATATAGTGCCTGAAAGCAGGTATCTAACAGCATTCCCGGTGCTACGGTCACAGGGGAAATTTTGTTGGCTCCCCCAAGGGTATAAGAACAACCCTGGGTTGTTTTCGGCCAGACTAACTGATTTACTTCAAAATTTCGATGAAGAGGCATTGACCTATGTGGATGATATCTATCTAATGGACGATGACCTAGAGGAGCAATTGAACGGAGTGAAAACCATAATTTTGGGATTTGCATCTGAGGGCTACAAATTCAACTGTTAAAAAATCAAAAATTGCCCACCTCAGTGTCTTGTTTTTAGGATATGAGCTTTCAGCTTGATGCTGAACAGTCAAGGCTGCTGTGGAATGCTCCCTGCCATCACATATCTGGTAACCGTGAGCTCCAGGGTTACTTGCTGTTTGCAAGTATTGTTTCCACTGACACATTCAGGCAGGGAGGCTCCATTATGGCCTTCACTGAATGTTTCTTTAATACGGTTTGATACTCCAAGCAGAATGAAAGACATGCTTCTACAGAAGTCTGTGCCCTTAACCTCCACTCAAGAGACTTTTGATCTCTAGATCGCAAGGTCTTCGGCATACAGGCACTTATTCATACAAATTGCTCTTCCCATTTTGCAGAAATGGTAAATTGTATCTTTAATATGTCTGATATGACAGGCATAGTCCACCTATTTAAGACCATAGGTTCTGGACTTCTGGGCACCTTTCAGACAGTACTTGGAGTTATACCAAACTTTATATGCTCTGTATTCAGATGCATCTTTGGAGGACTTCCGCTCATCCTGTTTCTAGTAGCAGGTATCCTGATTATTTTCCATCTGCTACGCAATGGATGTCCCGGTAACAAAGGAGATGGAAAAAGCACTCCTGGAGCGTAAATACTGTGACCTCATGGTACAACATCTAGGCACCCCTCGCCTAAGAGAACTAAGTGCACCTTGGTTCTTGTCATTTCGACTAGTCTGGATGGACTGCATGTTACCTGTCCTCCCATGCCTGTTTTGCAGAGGAGAACGCGTGTTAGACCTTTGTGTGACACTCCCATCATGTGCGTAACCAGACGTGAATGCTTTACTGGACCTGATAACGGCCCATGTTCTGCAGTGTCTGCAGTGTATTCCGAAGTAAATGCCGGCATTCCTTGAGCCACCACAGGTAGTAATAGCGGATCACTGACGAAATATCGAGAAGAAGAATATCAAATTGCCAAAATATCGAAGGAAAAATATAGAATGCCAAAATATCGAAGCCCTATCTCCAAACAGGTAAGTACAAAAATATAGAATCCAAAATATCGTTGTCAAAAATATAGTTAGTCACAATATCGAATTATTTTAAATGTCCTAAAATCAATGTAAAATTAATTAAATAAAACATATAATTAACTGAAACATACTTAAAAATACATAAATTACTTTAAAATTAATAATTAATGTAAGTAAAAAAACAATAATAATACATATATATTAACGTAATATTAATTTAAAAAATGCAATATTTTTTGCGTAGGATAGCGGGTGGGTAAAATTTACTATTACCACTCCAGTAAGTGCAATAGTAGGGAAAACGTTGGGTAGCGGCAGGGTAAAAATTACTATTCCCACTCTCGAGAGTGCAACAGTAGGGAAAGCGTTGGATAGCGGGAGGGTAAAAATTAGTATTCCCACTCCAGACAGTGCAATAATAGGGAAAGCATTGGATAGCGTAAGGGTAAAAATTAATATTCACACTCCAGAGAGTGCAACAGTAGGGAAAGCGTTGGATAGCGGGAGGGTAAAATTTACTATTCCCACTCCAGTGAGTTCAACAGTAGGGAAAGCATTGGATAGCGTAGGGGTAAACATTACTATTCCCACTCCAAAGAGTGCAACAGTAGGGAAAGTGCTGGATAGAGTAGGGCTAAAAATTACTATTCCCACTCCAGAGAGTGCAACAGTAGCGAAAGCGTTGGATAGCGTAGGGGTAAAAATTACTATTCCCACTCCAGTGAGTGCAACTCTAGGGTAAGCGTTGGATACCGTAGGGGTAAAAATTATTATTTCCACTCCAGTGAGTGCAATAGTAGGGAAAGTGTTGGATAGCGTAGGGGTAAAAATTACTATTCCCACTCCAGTGAGTGCAATAGTAGGGAAAATAATAATTTAATATTTTATTAAAAATAAATAAATTATTAATACCACATAAAAATATTAAAATTAATTACCAATCACACAATATGTAATAATTAATTTATTATAAATACCAATGTTTTTTATTAATAACCCATTAATAATTAATTAACAACCAATTCGTTTTCAATACTAAAAAGTAATAAATAAAATTTATACAAATTAATAATTAATTAAGAATAAATTAATTAGCAATATACAAAAATTATTTCAATAATTAATTATTTACAATTAAATTAATTCCCACCATATTCCCCTATAAACCCACAAGCCGCTACAAATAATAAATTAATACAATTAACATAATTATCAATTAAACAATGAATACTAATTAATTTCCAATTAATACTAATTATTTACCAATTAATAATTAATCAACAACCAATTCATTTTCAATACCAATTAATAATGACCTAATAACAATTAAATTACTTCCCACCCTATTCCCCTATAAACCCACAACCCGCTACAGAAGTAAAACACAAAATTTAATTAAAAATAATTAATAATTCCTAAAAATTATTATTTAATGTACTATAATTAAATTACTTCCCACCCTAATCCCCTATAAACCCACAACCCGCTACGGAATTAAATTACACAAAAATTAAATAACATAAAATTAATTACTTTAAAAATATTCAAACATACATTCCAAAATTTATACATACTTTTAACACATATACTAACACTTAAAACACTATAAAACAATTCGATATTTTTAACAACTATATTATGACTGTCGATATTACTTACTTCTATATTATTAAATCAATATTTTATTTCTTACCTGATTTTCGATATTCTTCACCACTATATTTTGGCAATTCGATATTCTGTCCATTCTATCTTAAAAACTTGATATTCTGTCCTGTCGATATTTTGAATTCGATATTATGTCTGTTTACCAGTAATAGCACCTGTTATTATGGACATTGGATCCTCCTCTGACACCCAGGCTTTGGACTGTGCACCGGCTGTGGACAGTATGGAACATCATCTGTGCTCAGTTGACGTACTCTGCGAGGTGCTACAGAGGCCGTCTACTGCGGAAGCAAGCAACGAAAATGTTGCGCCTACCAGCCAGGACAGATAAACATTTGACTCATTTGGCTCGTCGTGTATCGGAAGAAATTCGCCCTCTTTTAAACAAGCTCAAATTTGAACTCAAAAACAAAATTGACATTCCTTCCATTTATTGGGTATACATAGCTTTCTGATGCCTATAGTGGTTTGGACTATAACTATAGACACTTTAGAGCTATAGCTTGCATAATTTCTTCAACATTTTTTAAAGTTTTTTGCAATTTGTCAGAAGTTTTATACATTTTAGCAAAACAAATGTTTTTTAAAACTTTGTGCGTACCAATATCTAGTTGGGCTAGTAGTACGAAAATAAGTTACATATGTCGTCCAGTCGGAAGAGGAGTGGGTGTTATAGTCCATTTAGGTACCCTAATATAGGCGCAGGTAACATTGCAACCTTTCACCTATATTCTTCCCTACACTACACACATAACGGTTTACAGGGACTGACCTTTTACCTAGATACAACACTGCATTCAGAATGTGGGTTTTTCCTAGTTCGAATCTCATACATTATGCATGAATCTTCTTGGAAGCACAGCAGGACTACCATCTCCTGCATAATGTCTCTGTATAAAGTTCAGGCCCAACGTCATCCTTTCGGCCAACACAGTAACACAGCAAGGTAGGACCCCTGGGGAGACCTATGGGTATCAATACATCACGTCTTGCTTTGAAAGATAGAGACCGAGACTTCCCGGCTGACACACTGACCAGAGACGCTGAGTTCCCTGCATGCAGACGCTCCAGCTTGCAGCGGTCTAACATCCCTCGCAGGGTGTCCAACTCGAGACCAGGACGGGGTCCCATATTCTCTCATGCTCAGGTAATGGGGTTGACTAGATCCTAGAGGGATTCTTGGCGTAACACCTACAAAGATGCTACGCACATTTAGGTACATCTAGTTAGGGAAGCATCGTAGGAGTATGAACTTTGTAATCATGTGATGGTTTAACACCAAGGGGTGGCATAGTAGCTTTCATGATTGAGGCAAACGAATCATACAGAAGAGCTATTTTATTTGTGGGTTACATTGCCAGCAGCAAATGCAAGAACGCAAACATTTCACTTCTACACAGAATGTGATATACAGGAGGAATATTGTCCGTATGAGGACATTGAAGTTCCACTCATGTACCAGGAACCTTTATACTGGTTTAAAGGTGCTCTACCCCATACAAGAAGGAGAGTGAGACTTGGCCCACTCGGAAGGGAAGGGGCAACATGGCCAATATTAGCGGCCTACACACCACATCCTGACATTGACACAATGCCACCAGGAGACTTTCTCATACAAAGAATTGATAAACATTTACAGACATTTGATGCAATTTGTCATGAGGACACTTACAGTCCAACCACCAATGGTTACAACAAATGGAACTCAAGCTCAGAGTACAGCAACTAAAAGCACACGCAGTGATGGGTAAAATGCCCACAAAACGTGAACGAATTCCATTCTGGATAGCTCAGAAATAAGACAGTTAGAGGCAGTATTCCCAAATACTACCCTGTATGAAAAACACAGAATGCTCACAATCTACTTGCCCATGGGGATAAAACCGCAAATAGTGTATTGCACCACTTGGGGTACAGTCTTTGCTTCTATATATACCAGAACACATGGTATCCTTTCATTAGCTGTAATACCTGATGTATTAAGACAAATAAAAAATGAGCACGGAGCAGAACCTGTCTTGAACTTAGGGATGAATTACTAGGTAACTATGCCCAGGTATCAGCCATAATATCACCTAATATTAAAGGGGAAGCAGCTTCAGTGGCTATCCGCCAACGCCTAAGGGAGTTCAGTCCTTTAGAACAGGAATGCGAACTACCGAAAGTAATTGAAACTGCTTATGCAGAATTAAGCAGAGACAGTTTGGGTGGAAAAGCATTAAAACCACAACTGATGGACAGTCCTGAAAAGGACACTTCCAAGCACACACCTGCTTCAAAAAAGAAGAAGTGGGACAATAAAAAATAACAACAATTTAAAGGAAACAGATCTCAATCCAGAGGTAGATCTCCTCCACAGGAGCCCTACAAAAAGATATATAACCTTAGGGATAGGGATAGTATTAGGAAGCCTGACAGGTATCAAGATACTGATACACGTTCCTCTCGTTCCTTTCAGGGTTCATCGAAAAACTCCAAGAGGGAAGGACGGTCAGACAGACAAGAAGAGCCTACAAAGTCCAGAAACAAGCAGCACGCTCAAGATTACACTTCTAAAAAAGAAGAGAAACCAAAGCAAAAGCCACGGTTCAAAAAGAATAAGGTTGCCGGTCTAAAGATCAGAAATGCCCAGAATTCTGAGGACTCGACTACTGAACAGGGAATGGGCTCTGACGATGCTAGACAGTGTGGCAGAAGTAACAATAGCTCAGTAACTCAGTAATAGTAACAATGCAAGATGGCAGAGCTATACCATCCATTTACTTTCTTAGTGCTTCTAATCATATATCTATGCTACTGTCTAACGGTTTTTGCAGGCTCATATGTTCTACACTAGAATAACACCTGTTCAATAAATTCTTATTGCAAACGCCCAGCCTGTTTATTTTGTGTATCCCTCTGAGACAAACTAAGTGAGCACGAGTGACTGAGCGAAAGGTAGTATATTGTTTCCACAATTCTGAGGGATCAGGATTGTCATGTCCAAAGTTTGCCAAGAATTATTCTCTCCCCAATAAGAGGAGATTCTAGGGGCACTGTGAGATAGCTGATACAGACAGGCTAACATACCGGGTGGGGGTGCATGGAATCAGTCTGCCACCAGTCCCACAGTTTATGTTATCCAAACGCGCAGAACCTATATAGGTATATAGGAACTACACGACAGCACAGATGCTAAAAATAGTTTTGGGTGAACATAGTGCTTTTGTGCTATGCTGTGCAGTATGCAGAAAAATATAAAGTGCAGTAGTGATTGTAAAGAATGATTGTCACGGGGCAGGAGTAGACTATGTCCCCTTATGGATCTAAAAAGTGTTTGAAGAATAGAGACCAATAAATTGTCTCTGCTCTGAAGTGGAAGAGAAGTGAGCACTCCCATCTTGACAAGTCCACAGATAAATAAAAAAGGGATTCAGCAGTATAAAAGAGACTATAGTAATGCAACACCGAGGGTTTGGATAACTCGTATTTCAGCCTGGTGTTTGCATGATAGTCCATAAATAGTGCTTTCACCTCCATCCTGGCATTTTTGGGGATAGAACTGGTTTCAGTAAATCATCAGGATAGACAGAGAGAACCAAAAGCATCCTGCATATAACTCAACCAGGGTATGAAACATGCCTTATCCAATGTCGGACAATCAGATACTATGTCCTTACAAAGCTTACCGGCTGAGTTCAACCGAATACTAACCCTTAATTAAAGTGGCACCAGCTGAATCTTATCCTCTATGAAATCCTGGTTTAACTCAAAATGGGTAAGGAGACTACAATGGACGGAGGTGAACTCAACCACGTCACAAAAAGCATTTTTCCTCGGCCTGAAGAGAACAGCATTTACTAAAACCCCAGACTCCAGCTCCAGAGATGTCTAAACTAATGCATTATTTATACACTTTCAGTGGTGGCAGCACAGTCCCTTTGATATGCGGCCTAATGAGGTTGCAGACTTTACCCACAATTTAATTTAACACTGGCCTTAGCAAGATGGGGATTCCAGGACCCTGATGAACTAAAATGTAACCCTAAATAACAAAATTTGTCCACGGTCATCAAAATATGCCCATTAATGCAAATTTTATTCAGCCTTTCTTTACCAGGGCCACAGGACATGATGTGTGACTTAAAATGATTAGTATTTAGGTTCAGATTGTGAATAAAAGAAGCAAAACAGACCACCAGATGTCTCAGTGCTTTTGGAGTAAGGGCTAGCAATACCGCATCATTGGCGTACAGTAAATCTGGGATTGGGGAGCCTACGATGCTGGGTATGTCTGGGTGGGAATTAGGTAAGGGGGCTGTTAAACTGTTAATATATAAAATAAATATTAAAGGTGCCAATATACATCCCTGCCTCATGCCACTCTTCAGAAAAAAATCATAAAGAAAGGTCCCCATGGGAATTTAAATGAACTCGAGCTGAGAGATCTTAGGGCAGGCAGTACAAGGAATTCACCAGAGGGAGGTTCCATGCCTTGATCCAGCAACCTTAACCAGAGTTTGGTTCTGTTCACTAAATCAAAGGCAGTGGATAGATTCATGAAAGCTTAGTAGACAGGTAGCGCTTCGCCTTAGTATATTTAGAAATAGTCAGAGTCAAGTTCAGACCTTGTGCCTGGTTCCTATTTTTGGCTGGAATCCAAATTGAAAGGGGGAGAGTATGTCCTTGCCAGTTGCCCATTCGACTAAACTATTATAGATGACTCTTCCGCTGATTTTAATAGTGCTGTTGATGACTGAGATAGATCGATAGCACTTGGGCGACATACGGTCACCCTTTTTGAATATTGGTACTATTGTTGCGGTAGACCATGAGGGGGGAATAGTAGTAGATAGGGAAGTGCTAAATGTATTTGCAATAAGGGGACCCCAAATTTTGGGCCTGAATTTCAACAAGTCCATCGATACCCCATCCTAACCCGGAGCTTTCTTACCCTTACTGTGATTGATGGCCGTCTCGACAAGTGGGGGAGAGTTCTGCAATCTGTTGAGGAGGGTAGCAGACGTAATTGGTGCATCCTCATAGTGGCAGATAGAGGCGAAGTGGGTAACCCAGTCTGCGCCCGAGATGTTATTTTGCAGAAGGGGGTTGATAGGGGAGTTCCTGGATCTGATTGGCTTTACTAAGTCCCAGAAGGATTTACTATCTTTTTCCCAGGATGCATGCTCCAAACGTTCTCAGTTTTGATTATATACTTCCCTCTTTCTGTTTGTAAGTGCAATTTTGTACTCAGTACGTGCCAGGGAGATTTCACTCCTATTACTGGGGCAAGCATTTAGGGCTTTCTTTAGCTTCTTATTAGCAAGGGAACAGGCCCATCGAACCATCTTGGGTCCTTGTTTGAAGTACAGATTGCCTTTAGCATGGAGTCCCTGATTGTATGCATTAGCCTATTGAGCCATAGAGTCCTGTACGTTCTCCGCTAGGCAGTGGAGGAATTTATTTAAATGTGACTTGAGTAAGGCAGCTGTCAATGTGTTGCATGCTTCCCCTAGGATTTCAAGTAGGTCGATCAGGTCATGAGCAGTAAGATACTTAAAAAACTCTACTCCCCTTGTTAATGTTAATGTTAAGGTTAATATAACTTGTTGAGCGCACAAATACCCGGAGGTGTCTTGGCGCTTAGACAGTGGTAAGCCCTAGAGGAACCAGCTAGTTCTGAAAAACCCATGTCTTCAGGTCCTTTCTGAAAGTGGTGAGAGAGCCGGCATTTCTAATAGCAAATGGTAGCTTATTCCATAATTTTGCTGTGCCGTACGAGATGCTATGACCTCCCCAGCATAAGGTTCGGATCCTGGGAACCAACAGGAATCTGCTGTCAGACAAGCACAGTTGTCTGGCTGGGTGATGCCAGAAGAAAAGCTTTTTGAGAAACTTTGGTCCGGAGTCATTTAAGGCTTTGTAAGCAAGACATAGCACTTTGAACTTAATGCGCTGTGCTACCGGGAGCCAGTGAAGTCTTCCAATTTCCTTGGTTACAGACTCATATTTTGGGACATTTAGAAGAAGTCTTGCAGATGCGTTTTGAATCATCTGGAACTTTTTTAGGTATTGCTTCTGCATATTAAGGTAAAGTCCATTGCAGTAGTCCAGCTTTGACTGCACAAGTGTAGTCACTACTGCCCTTTTGGAGTCGTCAGGAATATAAGGTAGAACCTTCTGCAATTTTTTTAGCAAAAAATGGGAGGAAAATACAATGGCATTGGTCTGCTGAGATAAGGTGAGTTTATTATCGATCAGCACCCCCAAGTTTTTTGCCTTCTGGACTGGTTTTGGCGGTTCCCCCATATCTGCCAGCCACCAAAGATCATTCCATCTAGGTTGCAAGTTCCCAAAGATAACCACTTCGGTTTTCCTGGAATTGAGCCTAAGACAGTGGTTTCTCATCCATCTATTTATTTCCACCATGCAGCTTTGAAACTGAATTGATGGGGAGGCTTGATTTTTATACGCTGCCACCGCCATCTGGGTGTCATCGGCGTATGAAGTAAGGCTAAAGCCAAAGTCTTGGATCAACGGGGCAAGTTCGGAAACATAAATGTTAAAAAGTGCCGGGCTAAGCAACGAGCCCTGTGGGAATCCGCATGGGAGGACATACAGTGCTGATTTAGACTGGCCTAGTCCCACCGTCTCCTATTCTTTAGAAAGGAGGACAGCATGGCTTGTGCCAGGCCCTTGACCCCTAGCGTTTCCAGTCGCACTAGCAGTAGGTTATGATCCACAGTATCAAAGTCCGCCTAGAGCTCAAGTAGGATGAGGGCAGCGGCACCCCCATTATCCATCACCTTCCTGATCTCTTTGGTGGGTTTTAATTAGTGCTGTTTCTGTACTGTGTTCTGGGCAAAAGCCAAATTAAGAGGGTTCGAGTAAGTAATTTTCTTGTATGAACTGGAATAGCTGCCTGTTCATCATTTTCCACACCATTTTTTCCAGGAGTGGCAATCTAGATATTGGGCAATAATTATTGGGGTCGGAGTCATCTAGATTGTTTTTTTTTTTTATCAGAGGGAGTATTGACGCGTCTTTCCACATGGGCCCAGAAGAGCATCTCTAAGATCACTTCACAGCATTGAGGACATTAGCAATGACTTGCAGTGAGCAGGGCTTACATGAGTCCACTGCGCAGCCCTACCATCCCCATCTAATATAGTGTGGAAGGTGACAACTAGACCGCGCGCTGCCAGAAGTGACATAGGCTATGTGCGGGCGGAAGTTGGAATCCATGCTGCACCGCCCTCCATGCAATCGGCATGTCAGCCATGCCGGAATTGGGCAGGAAACAGCGGGAAGCGGAGCGAAGAGAAGGCAAGTGCAGAACAGTGCAAACAGTGAATTAGGGTAAAATTCTAAAATGCCAATAGTCTAAAACTGACTTAGTTAAAAGTGGTTACAAGAATGTTAAGATCCTAAAAAGGACCCAGAAGGGCGTCTTTAAAATCACTTCACAGCTTTGAGGACATTAGCAATGACTCGCAGTGAGCAGGGCTTACATGAGTCTTGCATCTTGCATAATGCAGTGCCCGTTCATATCAAAGTCTTTTGACCTTATACCCCTGCTAATCTTAGCTTTAAAATCACCACAGAGAAAAAAGTGAACTTGAGAAACACGGTTATCGACCTTAGTTTGTAGTAGGGATATAAAAATAAATATGCTGTTATTGTGTTTACAGCTAGCATTGGTAAAATCATTATTATAAAAATGTACCATATAAAAAGCCATTTTAATCTTCGGTCTGCGAATTATTAACGCTAAAAATGAAGAGGCGCTACAATTAATCTGTGAAACCTCTACCTGAAGGCTTAGGCTAATACAGGTAGCTAGTCCACCGGCCACACGGACATGAATAGTGGGAGAAGCAGAACCTGAATAAAAGGCATAGCCCTCAAAGTGTGGTGCACAGTAAGCCAGGTCTCCTGCAGAAGGATAAGGTCAAACTTGGAAACTAGAGCCCTCCAGTCTTCGTTATTAATCTTCCATTTAAGGCCTGCCACATTCCAACTAAGGACAGAAAGAGTTCTGTAATGCATATGCAGAGGGTGAGTTGCAACTGCCATTGTCCTTGAAGGGGGGAAGCTGTAAGTGTCACTAAAGGATTGTCATTCATAGATGTGATACAAGGAGTAGCAGATGTTAAGACTGCTTTAGGGCCAGTAAGTCAATCCAAGTCAGAAATTGCATCAAATCTATTTGATGTTGGTAACTACAGGCAAGACATTGGAGGCTAGTTGACTAACATTACTGTCTGTGTTAAATTATCTAAGTGTGTGTTGACGTCCCTGTGGCAGTAAGATGGAATTACATCATGTGCAATACAGATTGATGCTGAGTTGGGTGGGCACTGCCTAAGGTAAAAGGGGGGGGTCTGTAAAAAAAGACTAATGGGACCAAGAAGATGGAGATAGTGGCCCGATTACTAGGTCTAGAATTAAATAACAGATGATATGCCAGGTCTGGGAGACTAAAATTAATCACAATAAAATTTCCCTGAGAGTCTGGGCGATTTGGCCCAATCCATGCACATCTTCTTAGGTTCAGGATGTCCTTAGCATGCCAAAATGGCATGCCTCTGTATCTTGCCAGCTAGTCTAGGGTTTTATGGAAGAGTTGTTCATAGGATTCACGTAGGTCCAAACACAAAGGGTGGTATCCTTATCAGGACAGCCATGTACGGGCATGCATCAGGGGCGAGGTTAGTAACTGGTAGTAGTGACTGTGACTGGAAATGGACTGAAGCCGCTCTGCACTCTAAATCCCTTGTGGTGTTAATAAAGTTGGAAGTAGAGGTGGATAGTTGGACTACTTTCTGGCCTATAAAGAAACTTTTGTTGCATGAGTGATCTACATGGGCTAGTGGATTGCTAGAATTAAGCGGGCCTGTGTTACTGAGGTATGCTTTCCAGAAGGATCATCGATATTCTTATTCACAGTACAGTCCCTGGTGGGAGTACTAAGTGGGGTTCCTTTGGAGAGACGTGAGAAGTTGATACCAAGCGCGACCAAATTGGATTCAATAGTAGCCAAATGCACAACCAGAGGAGAAAGTATAATATTAATCGTTGAGCACAGTTTTTCTGAGAAAGTCTTTAAGTGGCTATCCAGAAGGTGGTTGAAAGAATCGATGAGATAAGAGTTGTCAACCTGTGAGAGTAGGACTGAGGTTGAAACTGGAGCCTCCGGGGCTTCGGGGCTTGGTGCAAAAATAGAAGCAGGCTCTAACACAGACACTTGTAAGGTCTCAGGAGGGGATAAAAGAGGGCTAGTCACCTGTTTACGTGCCTTGCTGCATTTAGATCTCGTGGGTAATGTTGTAGGCAAGGGCTTATTATTTTCTCCATTGAAAATAATGGAGGGAGTAGCTGTGGGAGGAGTAGGTACCCAATTCATTGTAGATCCATGTGTAGAAAGACAATCATGGGGTTATACTAGAAGCGTGTCCGAAGGAAGACAAGGGGAGCGGCCAGATAGACCTCCACTAAGAGCATCCGAATTAATGGAAAGTCTCTGTTCAGTTCAGGTGATCTCATTACTGATGGCGCTGATGGCTCGTTCAAGCATCCGGTTAATTGAGGTAGGCTTTACTAGGTGAGAAATGGCGGTACCACGCTCACCGCCTTTTCTTTTGCACATGCTCACGATGAATAACCAAATAATTGAAATAGAAGACTGAAGAAGCAGCTACAAGCCTACACAAACCCAAACTGAGAGCCTCATTCTGCAGCACACATAGAAAGAGGAAAGTACCTCATGGGATTGTTTTTGTGCAGAAAGGTTCCCCTTCCTGCACAAAAACAATCCTCGTTACAAGGCATCCACCGTTTTACCATGTTGTAAGGATGCCTGCATTTGGCATTAGGAAAACAAAAACAGGAGTAAACCCGTTATCCAAGCTGAGACCGGGTAAGTGCAATAACAGAAGAACAATGTCTCAACTGGAAAATCATACAAAGGGAAACACTATATATAAGAATCAATCCAAAACACAAGGGAAACCAGGGAGACCAACAGGGGATGAAAGGTTGTTATTTATAAAATAGAAGCACAAATTATACAATTAATTTACAGTAACCATAACAACCGTATGTGCACTGAGAGTGACGTGATAAGTGAATGGCGCAGTGACATAAGTGTTTAAGAAACAACGTGAAACGGCATAGGACACATAAAACATAGAGATCATACACAGGTATTTAAAAGAAATTTACAATTTACAAAGACTGATTATTCAAATTATGCATGACTCTAATAGAACCACAATTGGCGTTGTGGAGTCAACGACGTTTCAACCACTTTAAATTGAGGTCATCATCAGGACTAATGGTTACGGTGATTCAAAGGTGCTTCTGAAATGAGAAGGGCAAGGGGAGTAAAACCCCGTGGGGCGAGGGGCGAGGTGACATCAACCGGTCCATGAGGGGGCAATTGAATGATATCAATCCTGGAGATGAAAAAGTGCATCAAAGCACAAAACTTGTAAAGGTGGACCCGAGGGAATTCTCGTGGATGTAAACAACAATTCAGATAAATCGCAATCAAACAAGGGACAAGTCCATATAAATTGCGCGAACAGGGATTAGTCCGGACGACGGGAGGCAGGAAGACGAATGAAACGCCTACAGAAGCACCTTTGAATCACCGTAACCATTAGTCCTGATGATGACCTCAATTTAAAGTGGTTGAAACGTCGTTGACTCCACAACGCCAATTGCGGCTCTATTAGAGTCATGCATGTTCAACACTCCGTCCATCATTTCCTTTGGTTTTGCTTTGTTCGCCATAAGTTGGCAGGGTATGCTCAGACGTGAGTCCCTTGCTCACTTTGCCACTGTATTCAAGCAAGCCTGGCTGAAGACGGCTGAAATGCCAGAAACCGGTCCTAGGAAGCTTGTTTCCGGTCCAGGGAAGACATGGCTTGGCAGTTCGGGCTGGACTGTTCCCATGAGGCACAGGGTCAGACTGATTTACATATGGCCATGTCTGAACTGGGGTGGCAGAGTGGGCTAAAGAACGGTGATGGATTAAACCCAGATCAGTTGACTGGGGGTGAGTGTTTGCAATGTTCAACACTCCGTCCATCATTTCCTTTGGTTTTGCTTTGTTCGCCATAAGTTGGCAGGGTATGCTCAGACGTGAGTCCCTTGCTCACTTTGCCACTGGATTCAAGCAAGCCTGGCTGAAGACGGCTGAAATGCCAGAAACCGGTCCTAGGAAGCTTGTTTCCGGTCCAGGGAAGACATGGCTTGGCAGTTCGGGCTGGACTGTTCCCATGAGGCACAGGGTCAGACTGATTTGCATATGGCCATGTCTGAACTGGGGTGGCAGAGTGGGCTAAAGAACGGTGATGGATTAAACCCAGATCAGTTGACTCGGGGTGAGTGTTTGCAATGTTCAACACTCCGTCCATCATTTCCTTTGGTTTTGCTTTGTTCGCCATAAGTTGGCAGGGTATGCTCAGACGTGAGTCCCTTGCTCACTTTGCCACTGGATTCAAGCAAGCCTGGCTGAAGACGGCTGAAATGCCAGAAACCAGTCCTAGGAAGCTTGTTTCCGGTCCAGGGAAGACATGGCTTGGCAGTTCGGGCTGGACTGTTCCCATGAGGCACAGGGTCAGACTGATTTGCATATGGCCATGTCTGAACTGGGGTGGCAGAGTGGGCTAAAGAACGGTGATGGATTAAACCCAGATCAGTTGACTGGGGGTGAGTGTTTGCAATGTTCAACACTCCGTCCATCATTTCCTTTGGTTTAACATTGATTATATACATTCTCTGACACCGTTTAAGAAACAAGTTTTATTTCATTTGGTAAAACAGAGGATTAACCTACCATGTATTTTGTAAAAACATGTTCATTGTTAAGCTTACAAACAATGTAGCATATTGTTGTGATATCTGGTATTCAAAATCTGATAGCTGATAACGGAAGTTAATCATGAATACCATATCAAGAAAACAAGCACCTTCCAAAAACAAATTTACATGTCGAAAGTTATTATTAAGGGAAAACAGCAGGGAATTTGATCGCAATTTCCTTACAGTTCTTCATTTCAAGGGGAGATGATGTATTTACTTAAACACGAATTATGTAAGCAACCTTCAAACGCAAAAACTGCCGCACATTGACTTACTGAGACAGCAAAGGCAGAAAAAGCGGAGAGATTTACAGAGCACAGTTATATGAGCACTAAAATAAGAAATTGTTGGCGGGGAATGTTAGTGATAATATAATCCGGCTGTCCAGTAGATCAAAACACACTAGGGTGGACTCCGAAATTCCATGAAAAGATTTACAGATCTCCTCTTTCAATCACAGTTTAAAAATGTGCAATCCGTCCATTCTTAAAGTATGATGTAAAAGTAGACCCATCATTATAGAGCCATCAAAAAGGCAGCACACAAATAACCACAACAGAAATGTAAAAGAACCTGGGCTCCAAAAACAACATCCTCGAGAATAAAGGATGTGAAAATGGGATTTTCCTTGTCCCCAAAAAGTCTATTGATTCGTTCATATTTCCACCAATTTATTGAAGAACACGGCTCTAGCCTAGGTTTTAACACCTAACAAGAAAGAGCCAGGAGACTAATTAAGAGACAGATTGTGGAGAAGAAGTGAGAAATGAAAGCATAAATATGCATGGCATACTTGTAGCAATGCCCAACTGTGCACGAGTTTTATACGGTCTCAGACAATGCAATTTGCAAAATCACTGGGCTTGTAATATCAAAATACCCTTTTGGTCATGTACAATATTCATTTTGCGAGTCAGGAAGCTTTTTTCAACTTGCAAAATTGGTTATGTGGCACAAACCGAATTGCAATTTGGTAGTGGCATGAAATGGGTGTTCCTTCCAAATTGCATTTGTGTTTGGTATGTTTCAATGATTTCCGACTGCAATTCCAGTTCCAAACCATTGAAAAGTTACATACTCCTCAAAAGGAGTTGTAACTGAGTGGAAAGGAGTGGGTGTCATTGGGACCCTTTTTCCTTTGCAAATCTTTGTGACAGGCTCAGGGAAGTGTTTAGTGCCACTTGCTGTTCCCCCCGAATTTTTCCAAAAACAGAACCTTTTTTTTAAGCAGCACCAGTTACTTTAGGTTTAAGGTTTTATTTGTTTCCATTTTGGAATGACATCATAAGGAGACTGGTCTCCTGCGTGTTACAGGCCACCATCTCAGGAGGTTGCAATTTTTAAAATCTAAATTAATTAGAAGTATCAATCTGCAACCCCATAGGATGGGTTACAAAACACAATTCAAGGTGCAAAACGTCTATGCCCAATCTGTGATATTTTTTTTTTTGCAAATGGAAGAATAGTGTATCAATCCCAATGTTTCCTTAGAATGGCATCTAAAATCCTCCATGAAATTGAAATTAAATTTGGATTTGTGGTGCACTCTACTACCCGAGGGTGTCTAGGTGCTGTAGCTCTTGGGGAAGAAATAAGCTGAACTGAAGCTACAGAGGAAGAAAGTACTAAAACGATTTGTTAAAAAGACAGGTTATAAGGGCCTAACGGAAAAGGAGATGATCAGATTTATTTTTAAGGTCTGGTGGCGTGGAGTTCTATAACCTGGTTGTACAGGCTACAAAGCTTCTGCAACCCCAAGCAGCTCTTCTGACTCTGGGGACCACAAGATTGAATGCAGATGAGGATCGTAGTGATCGAGATGGGCCATACCGCTGTAAGCGATGTTTGAGATACGCAGGTCTCAAACTGTGTACTGCTCTAAAAAGCATTGCAGAGGACCTTGAAATCGATCCGCCTTTTGGTACGAAGCAGTGCAGTAAAGGGAGAGCATAGGCTACTGACTGGAGTTTAGGAATAGCTAGAAGAAGACGGGCAGCTGTATTCTGAATAATCTGCAGTTTATTTAAACATCTTTTTTTCAATACTGGAGAAGATGGCGCTGCAGTAATCAATTTTTGACATTATGAAAGTAGACAGCACAGATTTGTGTAAATCAAGCGGAATAAAAGGAAAGATTTTCCTAAGTGTTTTTAGCATGACCTAACCGAAAGAGGTAATAGATTTAACATGGCCTTCAAAGGAGAGCTGGTCATCAAAGTAAACTCTGAGTTTTGTTTACCTTAGCAACTAAGGTGGGAACCTCCCCAGCTCCTGAGGCCCCCACTTTGGAGACCAGAAAGACGCATTTCTGCCAAACAGCAACACCTCGGTCTTGGAAGAATTTAATTTCAAGCAGTTGCATGACATCTATTTTCCAATATGGGGTATGCAGTCCTGAAATCTAGAAGCTGTATCTTCTGGATTGCTGGCCACAGACACCACTATTTGAGTGTCTTCTGCAAAGGATACTACTGCAAATCCAAAGGATTTAATTAGATTGGCAAAGGGGGTAACGCGCAGATTAAAAAAGGGTCCGATTCAAGGAGGAGCCTTGAGGGACCCCGCAGAGTAAGGACAAGGTGGGGATTTCAACCCATTAAGGTCAACAAACTGTTCTCTAACCTAGAATAAAGATTTAAGAAGCATGAGAGCCTTAACCCTGATGCCAATGGTAAAGAGATGGTCAATAACAAGACTATAAATGACTCTCTCAAAAGCTGCAGAGAGGTCTAATAGGATTAAAGTAGCATTTCCACCAGAATCCAACGCTTGCCTTATTTCCTTAGAAGCAGTGATCAAAGCTAGTTCAATGCTGTGTTGGCTTCTAAAGCCATATTGTGTAGCCTATATAAGTGTGTGGTTATCTTCCATTCTATTGGAAAATAGCCTTCCTGTTAAAGATGTTAAAGATTTCCCATAGGTGTCTAGCAATGGCATCCGACGCAAGCTGGAGCATTTTAGGAGGGCATGGATCAAGTGGGGAGCCAGATTTAATTTGGCTGAGTAGAGCCTGAACACCTTATTCTGAAAGAGGGTTAAATGACTGCAAGCAGATGTTTTTAGCTAATGGAACTGCTAACGAGGACAGACAAGGCACGAGAATGTTACTTATCACGCCAAATTCATTTGAGGATAAATCCTTAGTCGGAGTTAAGGACATATCATCAGCTTCCCCTAGACCATTAGTCTGTTGGGTTGATGATAACATATAATAGGCTATTTGAACCTTGATTCGCATTGCTATTTTTGAGTTAAGATAACTTGCTCAGTTTCCTAGCGGTTGCGAAAAGTTCACGGTGAACGTTTAAGAAAGATTTAATTTTAGCTTTTGAAACTATGTCTTTATAGACTTGGATGGCCTGCTTGTATAAGGATTTATCACCGGATCGTATCTAGTGTGCAATTTTCTTTCAAGTTTTTGACCTGTTTTTGGCCTCAGAGCTCATCATCAAACCAAGGTTCAGAAGGAGAAGTTCTTTTATTATAGAATATCTTTGAGAGGGTAAAAAGATTAAGATTAGAATCAATCCATTGCCGATAGTTGTTGGTAACAGCACCAAATCTACAGTAATCTCTGGAGTAGATTGGGCTAAGTGAGCATTAAGTGCCTCAGAATTTATTTTATGGCAAGGATGACCCGGGGTGCGATCCACCTGAAGGTGAACCCTAGGTTCTTTAGCCTCCAATTTAAGCTGAAACATGACTGCACAATGGTCTGACCAAGATAGTGGGAGAACCGATGTAATTTAAAGGTAAAGGTTGTCAGTAAAGATGCCATCGAGAAAATGACTTCCTAATGTGCTGGTACCTTTACTAATTGGGCAAGGCCCACACTTGCCAGAGAATTTATCAAGTGAACAGAATCAGTGAACATTGAAGTTCCCAAGTATAATAAAGTCTGAAGAATTGACTTTAATGTCCCACGAACAGACTACAACTATTTAAGAAAGTCATTCTCGGTCCTTGGGGACGATATATAAGTACCCCATTGAAAGAGCAATGATTGGTAAGAGTTATTTTTGTAGGAAAGCGCTGCACCATTAGGAGTGGCCGGCAATGGCCTGAAAGTTGCTCTATGATAATCCCTATAAATGATCTCCAAAACCCCTCCCCTTTTCACCACACGATCTGGTCTGGAAAAAGCAAACCCATGTGCTATTTCCAATAGAAGATCAGGGTCTGAGGCAGCATCTGCCCAAGTCTTAGTGACAAAAGCCATATCTAATGAGCAGGCATCTAGAAAGACAGCAAAATCCAGTGCGTGTTTTGTAAGTAACCGGCTTTAATGAGTGTGCATTTGAATTCCTTTATTAAGGTAACAGGTTTGATTATGGGGGTTCAGAAGTTCATAAGGCATGTAGTTTAAGATGAGTTAAAGTGAAATTACGGAGTCAGTATGGGTCCTGGGCAGTGCTTACCTAAAAGTTTAATGCTGAGCAGTTCATCTCGTGAGTAGCGAATGGAGGAAGCTGAATGTGGAGCAAAACTGGCTGGGGGCTGAAGCTGAGCAGAGCCTGAGTGCAGATGGGTGCAGAAGGGCTCTTTGGTGTGCAATTGGCAGGCCCACTGAGCGCATCTGCTGCGCGAACAAGCTGAAGACCTGACTTTCAAGTCCGGCATTAAGGGAGAGTGAAGGGGGATTGTGGTAAAGCGCTACTGAGTGCAATAGTGATTTTTTTAAACTAGAATGTGAGGGGAAATAAAATATACAATCAGGGTCCAGTGAATCCTACATAAACCCAAATAAAATTTGAAAGAGTGATCTACCACTCAATTTGGCGACCAGGGAGCCAGGCACTTCCCGAAAAAGCACACTAGTGCTATAAGGAGAGCAAAAGTTCAGCAGGAGAAAGCACGTAACTGAAGGGAGAAGCTTCCTTCAGGAGCTGCGCGGACGTGCTGATGATCCATCTTTGAATTTTAGCATCAAGGGGGTGTGATGAGGCATGTGGAAAAGTGTGATTTTTAATAACTAGAATGTGAGGGAAAAATACAATGCACAATCAGGTTCCAGCAACTCCTACTGAGCCACACAAGCTCACTTGTGAGAACCACAGGAAAAATCCTAAAAACACATAAAACCAAATTAAATTGAAAGAGCGATCTACCACTCAATATGGACAAGGCACCTCCCGAAAAGCACACTAGTGCTACAAGGAAAGCAAAAGTTCAGTAGGAGAAACCATGTAATAGAAGGTAGAAGTTTCCTTCAAGAGCTCATGCGTGCATGCTCAGTCATTCTGACCTCCAGAATGCCACAGTGTTCCAAGATTTGCTTGATTCTATTTTTAAAAATGTAAGTCTATTTGCTGACTCTGGTGCGTGCTAAAAACATAACCAAGCATTATGTTGCTCTCATTCACTTCAGGGCTGGACTGGCCTTTTATTGTATCAGGCGTTTCCCCAGTGGGCTGGAGCCCTTGGAGGTTGGTTTCTAAAAGTCCAGAGCTATTGGCTCTGTCACTTTCTAGAGCTCCATGGCATTAATTGCAGCTGGCACAGGAGATCTCAAGAGAGAGAAAGAGAGAGAGAGGGAGAGAGAGAGAGAGAGAGGGGAGAGTAAGCAAGGGATCAGAGCTGGAGCAGAGAGAGAAGAGAGGAGAGAGGAGAGTGAAAGAAAGACAGTGGATGGATGGAAATATAGCAATACATTGAGGAGAGGAAGGGAGAGGGGCTGGTTTGAGCATTTTTGCCAGGGATGCTTTTGGGCCCCAGTAAGCCCAGATTCTCTTTACTGTACCTTTACCCATACTATCCTTCTCATTTTTAGATCTCGCCGGAAACAGCGCATGTGTTGTCACTTGTTAGTTAACTAAAAAACTAAAAGGGGCTTAAAGCATGCCCATTACTTGTTATTGGTTGGCTCCATCGTCATTTTCATTGTGTTGCTTGTCATTGGTCAGGGTATGCTGGTTTCACTTTCCCTCATAGTGTGTTTGTCTCTTTGATGGAGCATTGACCATGTTCTGATTAATGTCTCTCTGATTCAGGTATTTGTTTTTATTGTTGTTGCTTGCCCCATCTGTGTTGCTTAATTGCCATTGTTGTTGCATCTGACCTCTTTCCATCCTTATTGTTTGCCTCCCTCCCATTGTTGTTGCCCTCTCTTGTCATTCTTGTGTGCACCTCGCACCCATTGATGTTGGTCGCCTACCCTCCCTCCTGCCTCCCTTCATATTTGATGATCACCCGCGAGCAATCGTGAAATTCCTGACTGCAGAGATAATTCACTTGTTCCAACCCTGCCTCCCTCACCATACCGTCCTGATTCATATCGCTGTGTCCCAGCACCTCAGGCGGCTCTTTCCGGCTTATAAACCAATAACAACAACAACAAAACACGAGGAATGATGTGTTCTTGTCATGGCAGAAAAGGTACATGCGAGTGCACAAAAGAGACCTGACCAGGGACATCTCATACATGCTCCAAGCCCCATGACCAGAAATAAGTGAAGCTGGCCTGCTTCCAGGATACTGTGTGACAAAAAAACAGGCCTCATAATGAAACTGACAGCCTCCACAAAATGCTGTGTCATCAGCTTGAGCACAGCGCCTTTGTAACATTGTTACATGGCAGACCCAGGCGAACCTCAAAGTAACCCTATGCTTTGGTAGCTGTTGATGTGGTGGTTGGTGAGACCACAAATTATGAACACCAATTGGCTCTCTTTAGTTCAGGCATTCTGTACTGAAAAGAATGTCTCAAGTGTGTAGTGGGTGGGGGCACTAAATGGGTATTGGGGACACAAGAGCCTGGCAATGGTCACAACTTAACTTGTCAACTTTCTGCCCCCCCTCGACATATTGATGCCATTTACAACTTTGAGCCATCATTGCAAGAACAGGGCCGGACCTTTGGAGGATTGTGTGCAATAGGAAACCGAGACACTGACACAAACTTGGGACTGCCCAAAAATAGAGCCTTTTCTGTTTTAATTTCAACATGCTTTATTAATTTTTTACAGGACCACATTAGCAATACTGTTACAGGGTTGGCATGGGTTATTCCAATCGCTTTTCTGACATTATGACTTTTAGCTAACCCTACATGTCGTTAGCATTGTAGATGAGAGAAAGAAGACAGAATAGGACAGGAAAGCAAGGGGTGAAGGGAGATATTGTTTAAAGGCAGGCACCCTGCAATTACCCTGGGTAGTAAGGGGAAGATTGCACAAGGGCCAGAAAATAAGAGACAGACCCATTTCAGAGATTGTACTGGTCAGTAAGTCGCCAAGGGTGGGTCCCTGTAGCCTACGAACAGAGAAATGTCCGTTTCTATATAGGGAGGAGTGTTTAAACAAGCACTAGCAAAACCAACTGGATCCCATCACTGCAAGTTATACTGGCTTTGTTAAATTACTTTTTTAGCCTTGTTCTACAGGAACACAACACGGCTTAAAAAAAACATTGACAAAGCTAAATAATAAACCTATTTAACTTTTTTCTTTTTACTCAGGTTGTACAGCATGGTTGAAAGTAAATAAAAATAGCGTTATGACACTACCAGCATTTATGACGTCATAGCACTTTATTTTAATTTGCTTTAAAACCATCCTGCAGAGCAGCTGCGCTGCTGTACAACATGGCTAAAAAACATTGACAAAGCCAATAGGTCTCGCATAGGCAAGACCGAAGGCTTCTTTACTGTGTTTCTGGCAATGTGATTGTAGCTCATTCTAGTATGTTTCGACTGATGCAGAAGCACATACCTCTTTTTTCTGCTTTTTTTGCAAACTGTCTACTTCTTTTGCCATGTAACCTGTTAATGCTACTGCTACCCTGCAAATCTGACAATAATGCATTTTTCAAATCTTAGCCTTTATTATCTGTTGTTTCTTTTCCTTAAACAGCACTAACTACCCTTTTGTGCAGTAAAGACTAGACAGTACTACCATTCAGAATTAGTTACGTGGAAAAGCCTGGTGGGATCAGTAAAGACGAATGGATGGTAACGCTGATTAAACATCCAGCAGACATGAATTGATTAATCATTAACTATCTTACTATAGGTATGGGTGAGTAATAAATTCTTACTTTCTTTGTTTAGGTTTAGCTGCAAATCAAGTTAAGTGAGTTTATAAGTTTTATGTGCTAGTCATTGGTCTATCTGAGGCTGTATCCACAAAGCTCTGTATCCTTCCATGGTCAATTGTCATTAAACTGAGTAGGGCAATGTTAACACACTTTACTTGCTATGTCATTAAACAGCAAGGTAATAGTGGAAAATGCCTTAGGATTGTCATAAAGTTTGAGTTATAATGTTTGCCAAATTACTTGCGGCAATGTGTAGTTGATATCAATTATAAATATTACACAGTATGGACTGGACTGAACAGTGTGTTTGGTAGAGTATTGCTTCTGATTTTTTTTCCTTGCTTTTTCTGGAGTTTCATGTAGCGCAAACTTGACCGTAAGGTATTAGGCCACTTTACATGAGCACAACTTGTGTTACAGACGGACACTTTTTTTTTTGGTGCGCACGGCAAGGTTAAGTGATTTGCCCAGAATCACGGATGTTCAGCGTCCCTGCAGAGATTCGAGTCCAGGTTCCCCAGCTTCAAAGCCAACCACTCTGACCATTGGGCCACATTCTCTCCCCAATGGGAAGAGGGAAATTGAAAGCAGGATACAGAGCTGCAAAGTGTCTTCTAGACATCATTGTGCATCTTTCATTGATGCATAGTGTGATACAGTGCAAGGCGACATTTAAAGGGCCTCATTTACGATGCCCTTGCACCACCAGAGCATCACTTTTTTTTACCCTCTGGTGGCGCAGTTTGCTGGCCCATACTTGCAAAGCCATGAAAAGCCACTCTGTATGGCTTTTCATGGCCTTGTAAATATGGTCCCCTTTCACGCAGTGCTCTGCGTCAAAGGGACGTTCCATCGGTGTTGCTGGGAACACCCACAGCAACACCCATGGAATCTGACGCATTCCCAGAATTACAAGGTTTAGTAAACCTGGGAATGTGTCAGATTCCTACACCTCTCGCAGGGAAGGCATAAGGGAGGTGCACAACGAGAAATACCTTTATTTCCCCTCATATTTACTTTTTCTATGTGTGCTGCTGTCTGCAGCATTCATAGAAAGACGAAAACACCTCTTTTGATTGTTTTTGTGCAGGAAGGTCTCTCTTCCTGTACATAAACAATCACCCCTTCAACGCATACACACTAGCACCATGGCGCAAGGGTGCCTGTGTTGCAGCATGGAATTTTTAATCCTCCCTTCGTCACAGACCAAATATCATACTAGCATATTCACTCAATACATTCATTGGTGGGGCCCATAACACCAACACTCACACTTCATTGATCCGTTCTCACGGGAGAGATACATTTTCCAAACGCTGACATGAAAGGAATACCTTTTCACCTAAAGAACTTAATTCACATGAACATACATTAAGTACTTTTATTAAACTCAGAACCTCAAGATATTCCCTCAATTTAGTCGATGGATCAGTTAGTTGATATTGCATATTTGGTGACTCAATTCTTTAATCTACATTTAATATTATTCTAATTTCTCCAAATAACTCACCCAACACATTTGTTTATCTAATCAATTGCAATTTAAAAGATCATAAACCCAAACACCGAACATCATATTTACCTAATCTGGCTATTAGTCGTCCTCTAAGTCAATCAAGTCGTGGAAAAGAAAAGTCTTTAATTCATCAAAGTCAGGCAGCAATTCAGTCTGTCAAAGATTCAGGATAACAGCTGTCCAACAGTGTCACCATCCTCTCCGTCAGCATAACGTTAGGAAAATGAAAAAGGTTCCCACTAACTCACTAGTCTACCATCTTTTATAATGAATTTTATGTCAAGATGTACCAAAAATCAGTTTTAGACAGTCCTGATTGGATAATTTGGGGTCATTCAGTGAAGTTCTCACATAGTCTATTAGGTTAGGTCATCACACTTGCTGGTTCTGGTGCAACTTACAAATACGTCGCAAAGCAACATATATCATGCAATATTCTAATTTTCCACCATTAGTATGCGTACATATATTAGTATACAATTATTTCAGCCATGCAAATGCAAATCCCACGTTTAATTCTTTCCTTAATATAGTTGGTTAGATATCACTTCAAACAGATTAATAATATTATAATTAAGAGATTATTCGGATTAATATAAACATGCAGAAATGGGGGGGGGTTATACACAATGTTGTACTACCCGCTCCAGCAATCCCCCCTTTGGTGATTATATCACCACACCATCAAAATTTTGTATCTCTTTTACGGAATTTCAAAGTGATTTCTTGTTTTTATTCATAATTCAGTTTTCCCTGTCTCTTCTCTTTTTGCTGATTTGTACATACTCTCCTTAACTTCCTCCAATTCTATCTCATCAAATTATCTCTCTTGTTTTACGTCTTTTCTCCTTAAATTTTCTCTTTTTAACTTTTTCTGGTTTTTATTCTTTTTACAACAAATACACCCTAATCTTATTATTAATACTATAAAAATCACACATGTTAATGGAGATAATATCTTACCTAAAAAGGTACTACCTAAATTTACTAAGAAATCTTTAATAGCTGATATTTTCCTTCCAATCTTTTCCCATACACCTTCAACCTCCAGTGGTGCAATTTCGTCATGCAATTCTGTAATATTTTTTATATAAATTTTCAAATCTTTACTTTCGTCAGGAATGTAAGTACAACAATGTTGAACTTTCAGCATTCCACAGACTCCACCCTCTTTTGCCAATAATATATCAAGGGCAAGTCGATTTTGCATTACCATAGCACGCATGGCAACCATTTCAGTGTTTACCAATAAAAATCCTCCAGCGGTGCTTGTTGACAAGCGATCCACTACTGTTGAAAGTCTTCTGATTTTGTTTGCATTCAGAGATATTCCCACTGCCGGTATCAATGCTCCAAAAATATCACCTACAAATTCTGCCCAAGATTCTCTATTACTATGTACTAAATTACTACCTTAGTTATGTACACCATCTTCTCCTCTATCCATGTGAAAAATCTTCGGAAAAACCAGGCCTACATAACATGTGCCATACCAATGGTCTGGCAAACGATAATATGCCCTGTTCCCACAAATAAAATATAATCCAGGAAAAACTGGATCTTTTCCACCTTTAAATCCCCATCCACCAATGATTCGGTATGTATCATGGCACTCGCTATTCCCTATAAAATAATTATCATATGCAGTTTGATTCCTTCTAATACACAATTTCCCTTTTTGAGGCCAATCTAAAGCCATAGTTGGACTCGTTTCCCTTTCAAGTGTTCTTCCATTTCTACATCCCATATTGTTTTCTCCACCTTTCCTTCTGATGCCTTTCTTTGCATTTTCAGTCTCCTTTCTTCAACCATATCTAAAAATGTATTTTCCTCTTTCTTTAAACTGCAAGTCAAATTGTTTTCAAATATGTATTCTAATGTTAGTTCTTTAGTCTCTACGAAAAATTCACCTAATACCTTTGCAGGTTTTACCTTATTTAGCTTGTTAATTGACGGTACTTGTGAAAATATAGTATCTACATCTGAAAATTAATATTCTAATTTCCCTGTCTGACTAGCTATTACACTACAGGTTATTCCATAAGTTACTGGAAGGTGGTGATAAGTCGCTCCCTCCGATACAGAGGCAGGTAACTGCATACAGACATATCAGTCCCTTACATCCATTGTTTTTACATATTCATACAACAATTTCGAAAACACATTATTAGAAAAATAAGTTATAGACCTGTCTTTGTGTAAATAGTTTTTATCTATTCTAGTCGGAAGTACTTTTTGGATCCTACATTAGTTATGTTTTCACTATGTCCTTCTAGTGTATCTATAGTAACTTTAAATGAGATCAAGAGAGCAAGTACACTCCATAGAAGCATTAATAATCCTGTACAACAACAACACATCTTAGACCATCTTTTCAAAAATTTACATCTACCTATTCTACTATCTATGTCTGTCATCCTTGTTAACATGGACTGTGTCTTTTGACTTAGCCTCTTCTACTTCACAACTAGTTTTCTAACCCAAGGCTCTAAGCACCTACTTGGTTCTACCAGTTTTTGTCTTTTTCTGTATGTTTATTGTCTTTCCATTAGTTGTTTTCTTATCTCATTCAGTTTGGCATTTCATCATTTTTCACTTTTCCTTCGTGATCGGTATACAGAATGTCCTGAACATCCGCTTCTTCTCCAATATCGGACAAGATAACTCTAAGGATTTCCGATTCTTCGTCTTCCTCAACCACTTCTGGTACAACCACCTCTGGATTTCCTTGGCTATCCGCCTGTTCTTTTACTTCAGGCAAGGCCACATACGTCCATTCTGGTGATTTATACTTCTGGTTAGGTTTTCTGGTTCTTTTGCTCTCTTTAATTTCAGTGGTTTCTTCGTCATTTGATTTCACCTGACTTGTCACTTCATTCACCTGTTCAGCTCTTGGTGAATTTACTCGTGTCAGTCGGTATCTCAACCTTTTTATTTTATTCGGCCAAACATCATCTTTTGCTGCTCTTTTCAATCTACTTCCTTTATCATTCTTTTCAGTTCTCCAAGCTCCTTTTCTTAGACCTCGACCTTCAAGCATTTCATCTTCGCTTTCTTCTGACTCTGTTTCAACTTGCTTTTTACTCTCAACAGTTTCTTTTTCCACCACTTCTTTAGTTTTCCCTACTTCTGTCCCTCCTCGAATCTCCGACACGCAATCTTCCTGCTGACTACTTGTCCCTGTTTCTAACTGGATGTTGGAGTTCCCTACACCTCCTAGGGGGTCTTCCGCAATAATCTTTCCCTCTCTCTCTGTATCTGGCACCTGTCCATCTAAATGTGTTGTTTCAGGTGGAATTTCTCTCAATCTTTCATCCGGCACTTCCTTTTCATGAATCTCTTTTATTGTCTCTTCACTGTCTTTTTCTTTTGTTTTCCCTTGTTTTTCCCTTGAACACTTCGCTCCTTGTTCGGTCTCTGAGTCTGAACTGGTATCAGAAATCTGTAACCTTCTTCTCAGGGAAATATGTTAGACTTTGTTCTGCTTCCCCCCTTTCAGGGTTTTCTTTTGTTTTTGGCTCTTCGTCATCTGACTCAGTACTGGATTCTGATTCATCAAAATACTCCTTCTCCTTGCTGTCTACTGGATTTGAAAGTCTCAATGTATGGCTTGCATGGATCCAGTTTTTCAATCCAGCACACTTTAGAGCTGTTGTTGTGATCAAGATGACTTGTCTTGGTTTTCTCCACCTTTGAACCAAACAGTTTCTTCTTCTGTGTACTTTTACTCTCACCCAGCCCCCTGGGCTTAGATCATGGGCTGGCTTCTTTTCAAGGGTGGTGGCATCCGCTCCAACCTGATAAAACACAGAATGAACTGCGTCAGCCAGGCTTTTACAGTATTCCAACACCATGTCATCAGTTATAGTCATCAGCTTGTTGACTGGTATATACACGTACCGCATAGCTCGTCCCATGATAATTTCATGGGGGCTTAACCCTGTAGTTCTATCTGGAATTGAACTTAGAGTCATGAGTACCAGAGGCAAGACATCAGGCCATTTCATACCTGTGGCTAAACACATTTTCCCTATCCTGTTTTTGGTAGTACCATTCATCTGTTCCACCACACCAGAAGCCTCTGGTCGGTAGGCACAATGTAGTTTTTGTTGTACATTCAATGCTTCACAAATCAGTTTTATGATCTCATTATGAAAATGTCCTCCTCGGTCTGATTCAATTGTCACTTGGAACCCAAATCTAGGGATGAATTCCCTCAAAAGTAATTTTGCCACTGTCATCCCATCATTTCTTCTTGTTGGGAATGCTTCTACTAATCTAGAAAACAGACAGACCATAACCAAAGCATACCTCAGTCTGTTACAGGGAGGCATCTCAATGAAATCCACTTGCATTCTGGTAAAAGGCCCTCCTTCTCGACCTATTGTTTCTAGACTTACTACTGTCTTTCTTCCAGGATTGTATTGCTGACAAATTAGGCATCTCTGATAAAGACTTTCTGCTACAAGTCTGAATTTTGCATTGTACCTGGTTTGTTTAAATGACCTGACCATAGCATCTCTTCCTAAGTGTCCATGACCATGATACATCGTGCCATGGCAGACATCATGCTATCAGGCATGACTGGTCTTCCATCTCGATAGACCCACACATCATCCTTTTCTCTTGGAGCACATCTTGCTTTTACCCACTGCTTCATTTCCTCATTTCCTGCTTCTTCCTGCAATTGTCTCACTTCTTCCCATGTTCCCACAATGTTAATAAACATCAAGGAGCAAGAAATCACTAATCGTTCCTTAGCCAGATTAATGGAATTCTGATTTTGTGCACAGTATTGTGCCATGTCATTAGCGTATTTGTTGCCAGTGGCGATATAATCACCAGTTTGACTATGGGCGGCACACTTTACAACAGCCAATTGCCTAGGCAGCTGTATCGCCTCAAGCAATTTTCCAACTACTTCAGCATTCATAATGGGAGTTCCACTTGATGTCAAAAAGCCTCTCTGAAGCCATATTTGACTGAAGTCGTGTACGACTCCGAATCCATACTGGCTGTCAGTTATCACAGTCACTCTCACACTTTTTCCAGTCTTGCATGCTCTAGTCAAAGCAACAAGTTCAGCTACCTGTGCCGATTTTACTCGTTTCAGATATGATGCTTCCATTACTGCTGCAACCGTACATACCGCATAGGCTGCACTTAACACTCCATCATCTGTTCTCAAACAAGACCTGTCCACAAACAGAACAACATCACTTTCTGGTAAGGGTACATCTTTTATGTCAGGTCGAGGTTTTGTACAGAAAGCAAGTACATCCAGACAGTCATGATCTGCTTCATCTCTGACTTCCACATTCTCAGCATCAGGCAATAATTTTGAAGGATTCACATTCAAACATCTCACAAGACTTACATTCGTGGCACCTAGTATAACTTTCTCATACTTAGGCAGCCGACTATGTGTCATATACTGAGTGCGACTCCATGTTAAAAGGATTGCCACATCATGAGGTACAAACACTTTCACAGGATATCCCATCACAATTCCCTCACTCTGTTCCAAACTTTGGAATATAGCAGCTACTGCTTACAAACACCCAGGTAAGGCCACAGCTACTGGTTCCAACATTGATGAAAAATATGCAATTGGTCTCCTCAGTTTTCCATGCTTCAATATTAGCACAGAGAGCGCACATCCATTTCTCTCACTGCAATACAACTCAAACTCCTTTTCATAGTCAGGCATACCTAATGTAGGTGCTTCACACAACCCATCTCTCAATCTTTTGAATGCTGCCAATTCTTCTTTGTTCAAATCAATGGGATCTTTCACATCACTTCTTGTCAGTCGCACCAAAGGTTTTGCAATCAACAAAAAGTTGCTAATCCACTGATGACACTATCCAACCATTCCCAGAAACATTCTCACCTCTCTTTGGGTCATGGGTGCACTCATTCTTTTTATGATCCTGATTCTATCTATCGTTATTTTTCTCAGTCCTTTTTCAATATGATGTCCTAAATATTGTACTTCTTTCTTGCAAAATTGTAACTTTGATGGTGACACTTTAAGTCCTCCATCTGCCAAATGATTCAGCAAGGCTATTGTGTCAAGTTCACAAGCCTCATGGGTTTTTGACGCCACAAGAAGGTCGTCGATGTACTGGACTAATACTGAATTTTCGGGTATTTCTAGACTTTCCAAAGACTTCTTTAATAGCTGATTAAATATCGAGGGGCTTTCTGTATACCTCTGTGGAATTCGGCACCAAGCCAAAATACGCTCGCCGAAACGAAATGCAAAAATTTGCTGACTATTATTGTGCAATAGGATGGAAAAGAAGGCATGACATAGATCAATTACTGTATACCATTCTGCATCATGGGGAATCTGATATAAAATCACAGATGGATTTGGTACAATGGGACAACATGACACAACAATTTTGTTTATCTTTCTCAGATCTTGTACTATCCTGAACTTCCCACTAGGCTTTTTCAGTCCCATTATTGGTAAATTACATGGACTACTAATTATTTCTCTCAAAATACCTTGTTTTATCATTTTCTCAATGACAGGAGTCACTCCTTCAATTATTTCAGGTGTCAATTTGTATTGGGGGACATTTGGATAACTTACTCCTTCTTTTAAGGTTATTTTTACCGGATCTACATTTCACATTAATTCCACGTCTTCTCCTGTGAAATCCCAAACTTCTGCCTTAACAGATTGTTTTAATTCTTTAGGTAATTCATCAGGGTTAAATACAGCAAAGGTTTCAATAACCTTATTTTCCCTGTTTGTCATTGTCATTTTATACAGCACATCTTCATTTGGGGTTTCAAATGCTATCCCATCCGGGGTAAAAAATATAGTGCATTTCATTTTTCAGACCATTGTTTTTGAAATATGGGATACGTAACTGCAAGGATGCTATGACTCTCTTGTTTAGTCTGGAGTTACCTATGGAACTGGCTAGGTTTGCCAAATTTGTGCACAAAGTAAAAGACTGCTTAAATAACGCATCTTGCTATCTAGAACTTTAAGACTGCACCTTGGGCATGTCTAGACGTGACTTGTATGTTGTGACAAGACGCATTTAATACTTATTGAATCTATATCTATATCTTACTTCTTAAATAGATCTTCAAATGTTTTATTCACATGAATTTCTCTGTATCGTGACGCTCCTGCTCAGAACAGTGATGGATTAAACCCAGATCAGTTGACTGGGGGTGAGTGCTTGCAATATTCAACACTCCGTCCATCATTTCCTTTGGTTTTTGCTTTGTTCGCCATAAGTTGGCAGGGTATGCTCAGACGTGAGTCCCTTGCTCACTTTGCCACTGGATTCAAGCAAGCCTGGCTGAAGATGGCTGAAATGCCAGAAACCGGTCCTAGGAAGCTTGTTTCCGGTCCAGGGAAGACATGGCTTGGCAGTTCGGGCTGGACTGTTCCCATGAGGCACAGGGTCAGACTGATTTGCATATGGCCATGTCCAAACTGGGGTGGCAGAGTGGGCTAAAGAACAGTGATGGATTAAACCCAGATCAGTTGACTGGGGGTGAGTGCTTGCAATATTCAACACTCCGTCCATCATTTCCTTTGGTTTTTGCTTTGTTCGCCATAAGTTGGCAGGGTATGCTCAGACGTGAGTCCCTTGCTCACTTTGCCACTGGATTCAAGCAAGCCTGGCTGAAGATGGCTGAAATGCCAGAAACCGGTCCTAGGAAGCTTGTTTCCGGTCCAGGGAAGACATGGCTTGGCAGTTCGGGCTGGACTGTTCCCATGAGGCACAGGGTCAGACTGATTTGCATATGGCCATGTCCAAACTGGGGTGGCAGAGTGGGCTAAAGAACAGTGATGGATTAAACCCAGATCAGTTGACTGGGGGTGAGTGCTTGCAATATTCAACACTCCGTCCATCATTTCCTTTGGTTTTTGCTCCTGCTCAGGGGGACAGATGTCCTGAGCTTTTTAACTTGATACACGAGTTACACTATCTTTTTATAAATTGATAATTTTATTTCTTCTTTTAGAACTTATTGATTAGATTTGTAGTATTTAATTGGGTCCATTGCAGTAAATAAGCTCTTGTATATTATATTGGAGATATATTTGTAACAATTTTTGTTAATTGATACAATAAAATTTACTTACTTACTTTTGCACAACAAATCTCTACCTAACAGATTCACAGGACTGGTATCGCACACGACAAAGCGGTGCATTTCAGAAAACTTCCCTATGCTAACTTTCACTGGGTCTGTAAGATAAGTTTTAATCTGCCTGTTGAATACACCAACTACTTGGATCGTTTCATCCGAGAGAGGAAGATTCTTAACATCAGCTGATCTGACAGTTGATCGAGTAGCACCAGTATCAAATAGGAAAGTAATGCTTTCATCATTAATCTTTCCATCTACAAATGGGCCTGACTGGTCTACTTCTAGAGTTGCGCCAAATACGCACTCTTCTTCCTCCCTTCGGCACCGTCAATAACTTTCTTCTGAATCACTCTCATTGCGTTGCAGCCAATACTGCTTAACAGTGCTAGTGCGCGGCGGTTTATTTACCTGTTCTCCGTTGTAGAATCCCATTTCACTACTATACCTCTGGGAGTTTTTGCTCTGTGGAAAAGGCAGTTTTGGCACCTGATTCTGTTGGGTAACAACCTGCTGCTGTCGCTGCGGCTGACCACTCACCTCATTCTGCACCTGTGGATTCAATGATGCATTTTCATCGTTAGTACTTGGGGGAAATTTACACTAGGATTTCCAATGCCCTATTCTTCCGAAATTATGACACGGGAATTTTTTTTTAGCTTCCTCTATATTTCCTTTACCTTTTCCAGGGCTGAATTTTTGTCTTGATCCTGTATTATTTGCTTGTTCTGCTAACTGAGCTTCCTTCACTTGTGCCCACATAGCCTTTTCTTTCAATTTTTGCTGTTTAGCTTCAATCTCATCACTGAAATATTTTGTGTGTCTCAATACTTCGTCTATTTTATTTTTCTGCCAATCTACAGTATGTTGTCTTATCATCTCACTAATTTCTGGAGGAAGACCATATACAAACCTGTATGCAAAATGACTTAGATCCTTTTCACTAATTTTCATCTCCACTAAACTGTTTAAAGGCCAAGATCAGCCTCTCATAGTATGCATGTACTGACTCTTTGCTTTCCTGATGCGTTCTGTCAATTTTTACCCAATCTGTCTCTTTAGGTGGAACCTTATTTTTCAGAAAGGCCACAACCTGTTCGTATTTCTTCATTACCTCGGGGTCTGGAGCCCCTGTTCTTGGATCCCTTGGGTATTCTTGTGTTGGCCAATCTATCATTATTTTACACGCTGTCCATAGGTCTGCTGGTACTATTATGTCAAACAGGCTGTTTAGATCAATCCATAATACTTTGGACAATTTCACAAATCTGTCTACCTGTCTATACCCCTCGACGGGTTTTTCACGTAGTCTAGGGAAGTCATTTGTGAATGACAAAATATCTTGCCTAGTCCATGGGACATGTACATATCCTCCTCCTGGAATCTCTCTCATAGGATATTCTGTTACTACCTTCTCCTTTTCTCTAACAGGGAAAGCTGAAAAGGTTTTATCTGAAGCATCATCTCATCTACTTTTCCATTTGTCCACATCTCCCCATTTTCTCAACAAGATAATTATTTCCTTAATCTGACTCATTCGTCCTGTGGTATTCATATTTTCAATGTCCTTTTCAGTGAAATCTATTCGATATGGTTTCTGTAGGGCTTTTACCTTTTCAATATCTGTACCCATTTCATTTGCTACTTCTTCTAATCTTTCATGGAGACTTTTTGTTCTCCAAGTTATGCTTTTACACAGAAATAACAACTCCTCATCCTGATAAGTTTTTAACTTCTCCGTAGGGATAGTTCCCACTATTAACTCTTTCAGTACCATTCGTAGTTTGGCCACATCTATTGACTGAGATTCTTTGTCTTTTCTCTGCAAGCTTCTCAACCATTCACTTAATTCCTCTGTAGATGGTCCTACTGACTTCTCTACATTACCTTGTTCTGAATCCTTTTGTGTTTCTAATATTGACTCCACTGTTGTTATACGTCTTTCTGTACAATTCTGGCCTACAAATGGATTATTTGAAACATTTGGTTCAATCATACTTATTGTCTGTCTCCATGTATTTTCATTCTGACTCGCTTTTTGCTGTTCTACCTGTTTATTGCTTTTATAAGGGACCGTTAAACAATTTTCGCTATCTTTTTGTTTATCGAAAATTGGCATTACTGGTCCTATCATTACTGGAACTGTTACAGCTTCCAGATTTTTGGTTAATTCTCTTATTTTCTCTGTTAATTCTAAGGTTGTCTTTGCTAGTTCTGCTGAATTTTCACCATTATTCTACTTTCTACCTCTCTAATGGAATTGTTTTGTCCCAAATCCTGGAACTCTGGTTCCGTTTTATGATTTGTAAAGTTTCTTTCATTGGGGCACTTGGTGTTAATATTTCTTGTTCTGGCCAATATGGGGGAGGATTTTTATAGAACATGTCATCAAGAACATCATCCTCTGATTCATTCACTCCATACCCTCTCGATTCCACATTATGTCTTTTTTCTGCGCATTTTCTTCCTTCATTTTCTCCTGCAGTTCTTACGGGAAACAAACCCTCAGTCATACTCCTATTCCGCCACCTTCTCATTCGATAATCATGATTCTCATGCCCGTATGATCTACCATACATGTACCTATACCTTCCGCCACTTCTCTGTCTTTCTCGGTATGCATCTCATCTTCCCATTCTGTCAATGCTTCAAATTGTGTTGGTCTAGGTCTCGGTTCTAAATTCATCATTTTCTCTGTTAAATTTCTCAAAACTGCCAAATTAAATGAACCATGTTCTGGAAAAGCCAAAACTCCGTCATCCTTAGTATACTTGACCCAATTGTCTAACCAAATACAGGTGTGATATCCATATTTCGCAACCATAAAGGATGCGGGGGTTTTTGGTGGAGGAAGTAATTGTCCTTCCCTAGTTACAATCGGTTTGTCCTTCTTAAACCACTTTTTAATTCTACCAAACCAGGACTTCTTCTCCTTTTCTGGTGGATCGTAATACATCTTTCCTGTCCTTTCGTGTATCACTGCTCTCTCCTTTCGACTGTACCGCTTTTCTGACCAATTGTAGCGCGACTCACACTAACGCACCAATTCGGAACGTCTACGTTTCAAACTGACTGGCCAATCCCAGCGCGGTCGTTCTCACGTCAGCAGCCGCTGCCGCAGCTCCTGCTCCTGTCTACCCCTCCTTTACAAAATTCACTCGGTAAGTTTTGTTTCAAATTTACAAATCTGTTAGTAACAACACAAAAACACCACCATTGTCCGCTTCGCTAACCAAGGAATAGCAATAGAGCTTTCTCACGAGAATTTCGTCTTTCCCGAGAGCAGCGCTTACCTCTGCCCTACAACGGAATCGTTACTTCCGTTGATAAAGTAGCACATCCCTCTACCTTACCCTTCTAACAAGCATTAGGTAACTGTTTCTCCAGAATTAAGACACTTAATTGGAGACCCAATGCTCCTGAGAAATAAAACTAGAGTTTCACAATTAACCCGAATGCCTTTACATTCACGCCCTTTTACACGAGAAAATGTAGTACATTCACACAGAATTTTGTCTTTCCCGAGAACAGTGCACAATCTGTCCTGCTACAGAATTATGACATACGTTGATAAAGTAGCACTTCCCTCTACTTTACCCTTCTAACAAGCTTAGGGAGCACCTATTACCTTTCTGGTGATAAGCGTTATCGGAGTGCCATTTGGACTCCTGGTACCTAAGACCAAAACTTCACAGATGACCTTTGCTACTATACACTTCTTTCATACAGTAGATATTTCTAATGGCAACATGCAACGATGTCACCGGATCAAACCCAGACAATGCGTCGTGCAACTTCAATTGTTACACGTTTTTCCCCGTGTACCTACAGGGCAACAACAATATCGTCTTTCACGAGAACAGCGCTTACCTCTGCTCTACTACGGAACTGTTACAAACTTCCAACTTCCTACATCCCAGAAGCCGTGCAAAACAACATAAAACTCGACGCGGCTCAACATAGAGTGTTAATACATAAATCAATACTAATCAATTACCAATAAGCAATTTACAATCAATAATCACCAAACCAAAACAATAACAACCATCATACTGCTACCAGAAAAATTGATGCAGCGTGGAATTTTTAATCCTCCCTTCGTCACAGACCAAATATCATACTAGCATATTCACTCAATACATTCGTTGGTGGGGCCCATATCACCAACACTCACACTTCATTGATCCGTTCTCACGGGAGAGATACATTTTCCAAACGCTTACATGAAAGGATACCTTTTCACCTAAAGAACTTAATTCACATGAACATACATTAAGTACCTTTATTAAACTCAGAACCTCGAGATATTCCCTCCATTTAGTCGATGAATCAGTTAGTTGATATTGGATATTTGGTGACTCAATTCTTTAATCTACATTTAATCTTATTCTAATTTCTCCAAATAACTCACCCAACACATTTGTTTGTTAGAATATTAACTTTGTTTATCTAATCAATTGCAATTTAAAAGATCATAAACCCAAACACCGAACATCATATTTACCTAATCTGGCTATTAGTCGTCCTCTAAGTCAATCAAGTCGTGGAAAAGTCTTTAATTCTTCAAAGTCAGGCAGCAATTCAGTATGTCAAAGATTCAGGATAACAGCTGTCCAGCAGTGTCACTGTCCTCTCCGTCAGCATAACTTCAGGAAAAGGAAAAAGAGTCCCACTAACTCACTAGTCTACCATCTTTTATAATGAATGTTATGTGAAGATGTAACAAAAATCAGTTTTAGACATTCCTGATTGGATAATTTGGGGTCATTCAGTGAAGTTCTCCCATAGTCTATTAGGTTAGGTCATCACACTTGCTGGTTCTGGTTTTAAAGACAGTCTTTTTGTTTGACAAACTTGGCAACTCTCCCACTGCGTCCTTGATGGGTACATCTCACATGAGGTCAAGACAAGGCCACTTGTTGCTGGCTGTGGCGCAGGCGCACTTCACCCGAAACTTCGTGCAACAGTGACTAGGCCGTCATGTCGGAGTGTGCCATCTTTACGAAGGCCCAAATTGGTCAACTTAAGTAAAACAAACACAAAACGTAATTAAAACATTGAAATGGCTAATAAAATGTTAAACCCTCACTAATTCCCCTATGTATATGTAATTATCTAGCATGATAGCAACATTTAAAGCATTTATATTCACCCAACGATGTCATCTGGTGCAACTTACAATTACGTCACAAAGCAACTTATATCATGCAATATTCTAATTTTCTACCATTAGCATGCGTACATATATTAGTATACAATTAATTCAGCCATGCAAATGCAAATCCCACGTGTAATTCTTTCATTAATATAGTTGGTTAGATATCACTTCAAACAGATTAATAATATTATAATTAATAGATTAGTCGGTTTAATATAAACATGCAGAAATGGGGGGGTATACAAAATTTTGTACTACCCGCTCCAGCACCTGCATTGGTGCATGTCAGCCCATTGTGAGCCAGCGCAGGGGAACAGGCCAGAAATTCTCGATATCTCATGGATACAACACATTCCTGCCTTTTTCTTTTGACGTTGTGGAACTGCCATGCACAAAACTTCGTAAATGAGGCCCAAAGTATGGTGATCTAGCGAGGTGTAATTTTAGCAACTTGCCAACTACGCCCACTAATGCTACCTCCACACAACCTTTACTCTGCACAATCAACCTGTTAATAACAAAAACTTAACCAATCAAATCCATGAGCTTATCAGGCTCACCAGCAGCCCTGTGCACCCCCAAACATAAGCAAAAGTATTCCCTTACCATCTTCTGCTGCCGTACTGACCAAAATGATCATTAATTCTTCCCTACCAATTGGAAAGTTCCTCTGTGCACTAAAGCCACTTACATTAAACTCACCCTAAAGAAGTAAGGACATCACCAACCTAAATAGGCAAATTACAGTCTGTTTTGAACCTGTACACCTGTGGCCTAAGCATATGCCACATAGCAGGAGGCCATTCTGTGCAGCAAGACCATTTGAAACTTAACAATCAACCTGTGGACCATGGCAAAATTATAACTCTATCTAATCGTGGTCTCTGAAGATTGGTTTCCGCTTATCATCTCGGCATAAGTGAAAATGTTGACTCCCATCTCGAACTCCATCCTCTCATGCCAAACCCACGTTATCCAGGTGATTATGAGCTTGTTGCAAAAAGATCCAGGTGCAATGCCTTATTTATTGTTCCCTGGGTGATCTATGGGATGGGACTGAGGGGCATAGTTATAGTCATTTCATGCAACAAAACGCAGCAAGACTCTGCATAAAACAGAGAGGGCAATAATGCACCATATCAGTCAAGATATGGTGCATTCCTGCTATTTGCCTGTGCTGGCATTCAATCTGCTGCCTAGCGCCAACGAAGGCACACTTGCACGGTGCAAAGATGCCTGTGTTACAGGCAGGATTGTTTTTGTGCAGGAAGGGACACCATGCAGGAAGGGACACCATCCTGCACAAAAACAATCCTTTTAGGCTTTTTCCTCTTTCTATGTTTGCTGAAACATGCCGGAGATATTTCTTCTCATTACTCCTCTCCTGGGAGGGTATAACATTCTGACACATTCCCTAGTCTACCAGTATTGGTAAATCTGGGAATGCTTCAGAATCCATGGGTGGATGTGAGGGAACCCCCATGCTGCATCCATGACAGTCCTCCCTGGGGCAGAGTAATACAAGGCAGAAACTTAAGCTGCCTTAAATTACTCCAGATTTACCCAGCTATGCAGGGCCACGTAAAGGGGCCTTGCGTGGCTTGATAAATTCATTATAACTTTGTGTCGCCATTCCATTACCTTGCGTGGCGCAAGAGTGATGAAAAACTTTGATAAATATGGCTCTCATTTTCTTACGCCCAAGCTCTACAGTCAAAGCAGAAACTTCTGATCCAGAATGTCATGACTCCTAATCCCTCCCCTCTATAAGACAGGTGGAAGCTTTTTCTCTACAGAAAATAAATCTCTAGAACACACTCCCGAAGAAAATGTGAAACATCACTAGCCACCTTAAATTCAAGTAAGCAACAAAGACATGTCTGTTGACTAAGCATAATTCAACTTTTGTTGTGGCTACAAGTTATTCTACTTTATGTACCCAAGCTGGAACATACCCACCCCTGATATTCATTCTCACATCCAAATTTGCGCGCCATGTGCTGCTACATGTCACAGTAATACGTTTGGAGCCTCTGGTGTGACACCAAAACATCTCTTCCAAATGTGGACAGCAAATGAAGTAGCTACTTAATCGACCACCTAAGAAGAGCTTTGGGGCTATGGTGCTATCAACAATTGCACACTCTCTTATTACTGCAATCTTTGGTAACACAATTTGCATTTCTGCAATGGCTGCCCCCAAATGAGTGTGCTGTTCAGACTTATCCCCTTGGTCTCTATCACTTTCCTCTTCCTTTTACACTCTCCCTTCCCATCTCTCCGTGTCCTTCGATTCCTTCCTAGCTCATACATCAATTTCTTCGATGTGCTTCCTTTAAAAAAAAAATCTGTAATGCCGAGTCCAACCTGACCTGCCCTTTTTCATCGTAAAATGCTCACATCCCATCATTCTCGCAGTTTCACAATTGCATATACCTGCGCTGGTGCCAGTTTCAATAGCTTTTCACAGCAAGGATCATTTTGTTTTTTAATATTCTATTTTTTCTTGTTCTTTATTCTGATTTTGCAAGTTTCTTGCATTCTTTTTTCCTACTTTATTCCTAACGGCTTGGTTGTGAACACTCATCGTCACCTTGTCACGCTCTCCTTAATAATTACGTTTCCAATAATTTTAATTTCATTGATATTTATGCCGCAGTGTATTAGAGTGGCTAATTATTGGTCATCACGTGCTGTAAGATTCCATCGTGATTACATTGATGAGAATATGTAGTTTTGTAGGACACACTATAAAAACGTAATAAATGTTCTAAAATGCATTTTCATGCCCTCGGTGATGCGGCATACATTATAGATCTGAGCCTCGGAGGCTTTTGCCTGCTCAATCAAAACCTTCATATATCATCATAAAGTGTGTGCATGTCCGAAGAATTCCCAAAGATCTGCAATTCACGCGCTGTGCTCCTCTCCAGGGGCTCCTGCAGCAGCCGATGAGCTGTGATAGAGGGGAAATGATGCACTGGAGCCCAGCCTGCCAGAAATTACTAGGCCCCAAAGCTTGTCACTGAACAGGCCTGGGATCATCAATTATATATCTGTGTATATATGTATGTATGTATGTATATATATATTTATATATGTAGGTATGAAGGTATATATTTAATCATATATGTATGTAATGTATGTATATATATCTATGTGTGTATTGCAATATGTACCTCTGTGTGTGTGTGTGCTTTTTTGGTATTTCTATAGCTGGAACTTATCCAGAAATAGTAGATCTCTGCACAGGGACAAGCATAAAGTTAATGAGTGATAGTTGGCTTATGGACCCTTAATGCACTGTGATGTAGTGTCCTTTAACCCGTTCGCTGCTTCTGTCGGCCAACGGCCGTTGCGAGCACTACCTCCGTAGTGCTGCGCATGTCCGTTGGCCTACGCGGCCCTGCCCACTCTTCAAAGGCGCCACACCGCGGTGGATTTTCGGCCACAGTAAACGGGTTTAAAGAGATGTGTCTTCAACGCTTTCCTAAATTGGGGCAGTGTTGGGTCTGTCCTTATGGATATGGGGATGCCATTCCAGATCCTGGGTTTATAGATGGAAACATGATGCTTCCTTGCTGTTTCTTTTTTACACCTCTTAGTCTAAAGTCTGTTTGCATGTGGTTATGGGCATGCCGAGAACCACTAGAGATGGTGAGCTTAGGCTGCAAGGTAAGGAAAGCCAATATGGAGGGGAAGTGGCCTACTGGGCAAAGATGGCAGATGTAGCTTAGTAGAGCTCCACTAGGCCACCACTTAAATCTGGCATAATCTGAGTGGAAGCAGGGACCGACTGAGCATTATGCTGGCCCAGTAGATGGGTGGAAGCAGTGGGTTGTGAATACTGGTTGTGCTGGCCCTGTCAATGCCTATGACCGGTAGAGAGCAGATGAAAAAGAAGACCAATGTTGTCAACATTTGCACCACAGGAATAACATTTGGGTCAGTGTCATCACTTTGTCAGAGGCTGCTTGCACCAATGAGAGACACGGTGAGTGCTCCAGGCTTGTGGAGTAGGCCCCTTGGACTAAAATGCGAGGCACTGCTCTGCAATTTGTCCTGAACACTTGAGTAGAAGCTCAGGCCCGCAGCTGGTGTTGCGGAGCAGGCTCAGGTAACGGCCTCACATCAAGTTATAAAGAGATGGTGTGGCCAGGGGGCCCAAGTGGCATGGCTCTGATGTGATAAGTTACTGACTCCCCTGCCCTAATAGATGTCTCGGGATTTAGGCCGCATATACAGCAGGCGGAGTTTGAGGTTCTTAGAGCTCACTAAGCCCCGGCGAGTAAAGAGCTGAAAATTGGAAAGAGGCAAATGATAACTCCATAGAGCCTGGACATTGGTGAGTGGTGAGAGTGGGGTGGACTCCACTGTGAGCCCACCCCGAGATCCTGACATGTAATGTACAGTCCTTCATTCCTAGACTCTGCTCTGCGCGCTCAGGGGAAGATAGTCCCTTGGAGCAGACTATAGGTATGGCTGGAATGGCTGAATGAGAGTGACTGGACTGGGTTGAGAATATACTGGGGGCAAGACATGCAAAAGACTGCAAGCAAGGGTACACAATTGGCTTAGAAGATAACCAAGAGAGAAAGGGCAGGCCCTCTCCTCAAGGAGGTGAGGAATGCAGTTTTCCATGCACACTTGATTCTGTCAATGCCACAGGACACAATTGGGTGCCGGAGGCAGTGATATGCATGCACATGGGACATTAATTAACAGGGCGCTACGCACTGAGCATCTAGGGGTGAACTCCCAGAATAGTACCGGTGGACTGCTTGTGCGGCTATGGCCCCCCAAGCAGCTGTGGGATCAAGAGCCGTGGCAAGCGAATCAGTTGTGAAATGGCACTGAAACCGGGGTCAGATTCTGAAGATGTCTCACATCTGAACGCAGTAGCTGAAGTCTTCCGTTCCATACTTTCTGGTCTTTCCTATCTCAACTTGTGCCGATGTGCAGACAAGCACATCCACCACTGGCTAACCAAATGGGAAAATCCAGAGTAATTAGAACACAGTTGGTTCCCCGATGCATCCCAAGAATGATATAGGTGCAGAGCTATACTTTTCCAGCCTCTCAATCGGGGGCGCAAATAAATGTAAACATCGGGGGGCTAATACATGGATTAGTGGAGACAAATCAAGATTACTTGTGGGGGGCTCCCTTTACTTTTCTGATGTAGTGCATAAAACACATTTTTTGAGACTGCATTTGGCAGAAAGTGCACTTTAAAGCACACAGGGTCAGTAACATTATTCTCAGCATAACATGATTTTGGGGCTCTCAAGGACTTTTAGCACAGTGAATGACAAATGTTCTATTTTAGTACACATTAAGCCAGTAATCCTGGTGCAATGTGAAACACCAGATTCTATTTTACAATACATCAAACTCTCAGGCAAATCGTACACTCCAAACACTCTGAGCCAGTTGTGTCAACCTAACTAGTCTTAAAAAAATCTTTAACAAGATATTTCACCATTCTTCCACCAAAGGAAGTTTTTGAAAATTGGAAGCAAATAATGCAGTTTAAGCACATTTCTTTAGTTAGTGCTCTGTTCATCCTTAATTTACCTGCACACAATACGTTTATTTTATTTTCTGAATATGTTGTTAGTATAGTAAACAGCTTTGAAGCTGTTTGCGGGAAGCTGCCACATATCCTAGCTCTATAGCACAAAGAATATTGAGTATATATTGTTTGGTACTTTGTGACAAAGCCCACCAAATATTTTTCAATGTGAAATGATTAGCAAGAAACAGAACCTATGTTTGATTAGATTTGCTCTAATAACATACATTGAGGATAGAAACTGAGCACACAAGCTTGATTATAGATGAAAGCCCAACATCACAGATGGGTGTCAATCCGGGATTACCAAGGGTATAATATGTTGACCTACTTTTCCATTTGACACTCATCATACTGCACTCAGTACCCCTTGTCTAAATGAAAGAGTCAGAAAATAAAGAGAGCTTTAAAAGTCTTATGTATTTCTCATATTCCAGGCCCTCTACCTAGCCACTGGGCAGCAAATAAGTAGCTGTTGTTGAGCTAAGCATGGGGAAAGGGATCAACCTTTGATGCTATTAAAGCTATTGCGGCCATTTTAGTGAATAAATGCCATGGTAGCTCAAACCTGCAACGTACCCCTGAACACAAATGGGAGCAGGAAATTAGGAACAATTGCTAGGCCCTGCAAATCTAATCCCAACCTCATTTGAGCAGGAAGCAATTTCTGCAGGGACAAAAAACACTTTCACAAAGTATTATCCATTGTAAGCACTGCCCCTCCTGCTAACATAGCCTTCTGCCCTATAAACTATTAAAGAAGACAAGACAACCATGCTGGCCCCTGTCCTCTGTCCTCAAAGTAGTAATTTCTCCCTTTCACATTCCCTCAGCTAAATGTAACTATTATAGCGAGGATCATGAGAGATCTGCCTTGAGGCCCTGTGTAGAAGGTGGGCAGCTATTGCTTCCAATGGTTTCTTCTTGGCCTGTCCTAGTATCTCCTGCTCTCAATCTAAACAAAGCTTTACTGATACACACAGGCTAGAACTCTGGCCTCAAAACTGGCATTCCAGCCCTCATTCATTTCCTTCAGGAAGCTACACACTGATGAAACTTCCTTCTCTGTCCACAAAGCAACATTTTAAAGCTCACTCCCTGCAAAGATAAGAAACATATAAAACCACCTCAGATTCAGGGATGCAGTAAAGACCTGGCTATTCCGTAAAAGGTGACACCCCTACTGCAAAGTGGTCCCAAGTCCTAACCAAACAAGGTTGTCAGTCACCTATGTAGTGATGGTAGGTATTTGCATCTCTCACTCCTCTTGGCTCCTTTCCAAGCGAAAGTGCATCTAACAATATTGCATGCATGTATCTTTTCCGCAAAACACATTGAACAGTATGCTGGTTGGACTGCACAATTTTGTACTGTGAACTACGTAATTCTACTTAGGCCCTGATTACAAGTACCTTGAAGGAGAGTGTGATATCTATTGCACATGTTAAGTTAGATACTACGAGGGGGGTCCCTATCCAATGTGATAAATAGCATCAAATGTGAGTTTTGTCTTAAAATGGGACATAAGATACAGATATTTGTGTTCTCTGCACCAAAACCTGCATGGTCTGTTATTTACAAGGCATTTATCCCCAGCAAAGTTTTCCCAGGTACATTTTGGCAAGTGAAACCTGTTGAAATTTACCTTGGAAAAATGTTGTGCTTGCAATATGGATATGTGCTGTACCAGAAGCTACCATACATTTTGAAATTAACTAGGCCAAACATAATTGGTTGCTTTAACCACTTAAGTTCATAGAACACAACGTGTTAGGCATGATACAAAAGTGGGCACTCCAAACCACAACACTCAAAAGTATATCTCAAAGGTTTTTGAAAAGCATCATTGATGGTGCTTTTAAAGCTGTACCTAATTCTGAATGACAAACCATTCCTCCACAGCATACAATATAATCAAGATATCCGAAAGTGCTGTGATTTAAAAAAAAAAAAAAGCAACATAACTGATGCCCTTTTGTAATTTTGAGACTTTTATTTATATGGGTTCTAGTATAGAACACATTGTGAACTTTGCAGTGCTTGAAAACTGTTTAACTTAAATATATAAATGTGTGTTCCACATTACACAGGCTACAGGATATTTTATAGTTTTGCAGGATTGTATTAGCTATTTTATCAATCCCAGAAGGATGAAAAGGTAAGATGCCTTTGTTGGAATTCAAATTCAAATCCATGTCCGGCGGGCTTTTGAGTTAGTTGAGTGACTGAAGGTTCAAGCCAGGCTTGAGACAGATGCCTTGCTCTGGCTCACCTTGAGGTCCTCTTAGATCCTTGAGACCAAAAAGAGCCAAGTTTGCTTGAGGCTTTTCACTGCCACTCATACTCTAACCTCATGCAGTAAGAATTAAAAACAAACCATTAAGCAGTGATGTAAAACAAGAGAAAGTAAAAGTCATCTAGTGTCTGAAATTCACAATGAGAAACCAGAAAAACTGAGTTCAATCCCAGCTTCCTTGCTTGACTAAATGGTGTGATCCTAGGCAATATTTAATTTTTACCATACTTCCTTTTATTATTGCACATTGCAGCACCTTGAGATGTGTGGGCACTGTATACAAATGTCTTGCATTTGGTTTAATAGTCTATAATGCTTGTTCATGTATAATAAGAATCTAGTCCACATTAAGGGTGCACATGACAACTGTCTTACGTCTTAGTGGCTTATTTATGGGATTTTTCATAGGGCAGTGCAACAAGACACCTTGTTGTGCTTCCCTATGCCAAAGTGAAAGGGCAGGAATGCATCACATTTTTGCAATATGGTGTATTCCAGTCTTTTCACCATGCACTGGTGCCATTTCTGCAGCATAGAGCCAACACAGGGACCCTTGCACCATGGTGCAAGGGGGCCTGCGTTGCATGCAGGTTTGTTTTTATGCAGGAAGGGGCACTCAAAGCAAAGATTTAGATGACACGCAAAGGCATTCAAGGTGGATTTGCGTGGCATCTTAATCCAAATGAGAGCTAGTCATCTGAATTATGTACAGCAGGGTGTCGGAGCGCATTACATCACACACATATAATATAGAGACAATGACTCATAAATGTGAAAGTCAATGTATAGGAAATGTTACTTAAGACATTGAGGGCTGCAAGGTCTAAGAGTCAGATGTCATCCATACTGGTAGGCAGTGGCGTAGTGAGGGAGGGGCCACAGTGGTGGTTGCCCTTGGCGCAATATTCTTAGGGGTGCAAAATTTCAAAAGAAAAAAACATTTTTGGTGGAAGGGACTCAAGTCACGTTGGTGCTGTTGTCTGTAAGTGCAGGTTATGTTTCTTGCTCGTCTTTCCCCGCAGAAGGGCTGCCCAGAGCTGTGTCCTCAAGCATCTCTCATGGCCTCAGGGCAGGTGGCAGATGCTCGTACTGTTTCCCGGTGGCATGAGAGCAGCGCCGCCGAGTGGCACAACAGTGAGACATCTCTTGTAGTACCATGGTGCCATACAGGGAATTCGTTTCTGCTTTTCGGCAGACAAAAGGAGCATTTCAAGCCCAAGTTCTGCGTTTGCTGCCTGACGTCATGTGTATGTTTGGGACGGTGGGTTGCCTCACCCGGGGTTTGGCATCCATTCATTATTTCATCCATTATTCAGTCTTTCTCCGTTCATTCTGTCCTTTCATCTGTGTGCCCATCCATATCAAACCTATTCAGCCATTTCCAAACCTATCCATCATCTATCCTTCCATCCCACCATCATTTCACTCATCCATCCCTCCAGCCACCCTTTTACTAATTCATCCATCACCCATCCATTCTTTCACCCATCCAGCCATTCTTTCACTTACTCATCCATCCATCCATTGACCCAGTCACTCATCCGCCCATTCATCCATCCAGTCACCATTTCACTCATCCATCCATCCTTTCTTTCAGCTCTTCACGCTCCTTTTCACTCAGCTATGCATTCTTTCACTCATCCATCCTTACATCCTTCTTTTCATTCATCCATGCACCCATTCACCCATCCATCCTGTCAGTCATCCATCCATATTTTCACTCATCCATCCATCCTCTCTTTCTTTCTCTGCTACCCTTTCACTTAGCCATCCTTTCACCACTCCATTCACCCAACAATCCATCTACTCATCCACTTATAAATCAATCCATTGGCCCTATCACTCAGCCATCCATCATTTCTCTCATCCATCCACCCTTTCACTCATCCATCCATCCTTTTGCACATCTACCCTCCCTTCACTCACTCATCCATCCTGAGATCCACCCTCACACTCATCCATCCATCCATTCACCTTTTCACTTATCAATTCATCAATCCATCCATCATTTCACTCATCCATCTGCCCATTCACTCGCCCATCATCTACCCTTTCACTCGTCTATCCATCCTTTCACTAATCCATCCACCCTTTTACCCATCCATGCACCCTTATACCCATCTATTCACCCTTTTGCCCATCCATTCACCCATTTACCCATGCATCCACCATTCCACCCATACATCCATCATTCCACCCATGCATCTTTTTATTTACCCTTTCTCTCATGCATCCTTCCCCTCACTCATCAATCCATCCTTTCTCTCATTATCCATCCATTCACCCTTTCACCCTTTCACTCATCCATTCATCCCTTCACTAATCCGTCCAGCCATTCACCCATTCCTTCACTTACTTACTCACCCACCTTTTCACATTAATTGTGAGCTGAACCTTTGTCTGCAGAGTTGCAGACAGAAGAGGCCCATCAAGAACTTCAACCTTGCTGTAGTTCCTTAAGCAGGTGGTGGGGCAGGGTAGGGTTCACCATGCCCCTGCACATAGATAATCTGAAAACCTGGAAGGCAGGAGTCTTACATAATGCACAGTGCCAGGTTGGAGGCGACTGTGACATGTTGTTGTTTCCAGGGCTTTAAGTGGGTTGTTAAAACTTGGGGGTCTCTCCAGACTTGGTAGCTAAAAATCTGTGTTTAGCATAGTGTGTTCTGCTACTTCTGTTATTGCCTCCAGATATATAATATATCACACTTACAACAAGCCAGGACTATTGACTTTGTCAATGGTTGTTAGTTGCATAAAATAAAAAAGCAGCAACTGTGGCGTCTGTATATAATATTGTAAATGCTTCAGTTCTAAAATGATGAGACTGTGAAAGACTTATAACCCCTAACTTCTTTTTTTGCTGGCATCTTTGCATGAACTGGATTCTGTACATCTCTTCCATCTGGGGAGGTACAACATGTTTCTTTATCTATGGGTAAAACAGAATGCCCTGCCCTAGACCGAGGCAGGAGGAGGCCCACCACATGCTTTAACAGCCAAGACTGGCCCATTGTCTTTCTGTATGTGACAATCTGCTGCAGACAGAATGACAATGGGCCGGGTGGGGATGCTCTTGTGCTCAGAGGAAGAGTGCGAGGAGGCCCCATCAGGGAGTTGAGACTTCTCACAGGGCAACAGTGCTGTTCCCTAATGCCCAAAATTACAGACAAAAGGCGTCCCTAAAAGGGATCATCATGGATAACGGACGTGAGATCCAAATCATGGATGGTCCGTGAAATTTACGGACGGTTGGCCACCCATCTTGAAGGTCAGGCTGGCAGAAACCAACTCCAGCCTGGGCAGCCCAACTGACAGGGTGGCCAAAGCCCGTTCCGCCCAGTGGATGTTGCGCACCTGCTCTCAACAACACCACTACTGACTCATACAATTGTCAAGAGTGCAGATAAATTGGACATGATACAGTCAGCAGTGAACTGTACCAGAGCTCTCTTGAAATAAAGATCAATGTGGTTGCAATAAATATGTGGCTCCTGTGAGATGACCAATGAAAACCTTGTGGAGGGGGTCACTTAGATGGGGCCCTCTTTACAGCAACCGCAGCCACAAACCATAGGTCTTCGTCATTGGGGTTTTGAGGGTGTTAGGCGTAAGCCTGCACCCATGGGGTTTTCGGGCAGGTTGTGCGATCCTAGGAAGGAGGGAGTCAGGATTGGTTAAGGTAGCATGGGGTGGGGTTTAAGGTTTTAGAAGAGGTGGTGAGGATCAGTTAGCGCAGCACGTCGGCATGAGCAGAAAAAGTTTTTGAGCAGTAAAAGGGTTTTGGTAGGAAGAGTTGGGGCCTCGTAGCTACAAGCGCCCAGAGCAGGAGGGTGCTCAAAGCCCTATTAACACTGGAAGAAGAGGGTCATGCTGACCTTCTGCTGCCCAGTGTACTCGACCAGGCATCGGTGCCACAGCCATCGAGACCAAGGGAGAGAGCAGTTAGTGGCGTTGTAGAGCCTGTTACGGCCTGCACACCACCAAAGCCAAGGTCACCTCTAAAGGAGCCCAGGCTTCGGAGGTACAGGAGGTAGGGCCAACTCTGCGTTAGGCTGGCCCTCAGTTCTGAGAGGCCAGCAGCGTGGCACCTGCAATGAGGAGAGTTGGAAAGTGCAAGGTAGGTCCCAGCACTCTGCAGCGCATGCAGAGACACCTGACATTACTGAGAAGGCCCCGGCGACAGTAGCAGTACAAGTTGCCATGCCAGGGTTTTAGGTGACTGAAGGGGAGGCAGCTGAGATAGTTAGGGGGCCCGTAGGAGACACAGAGTGCAACAGATTGCAACCACATGCAAGGGAAGCCAGTCCTTTCAGGCCTGCACTCCTCTGAGACGCAGTACGAGTACAGGTGGAGGGAGAGGTGGACACAGACCCTGGCCTGTCACTGGATTTATCAGCTGGGGGTAGACAGGCCTGAGTTCTGAGCAGCAGAAGTTACTTTTTGGCACTAGAGACAGATGCAGGGGTGCCTTTGACATTGCCTGGGAGCTTCAAGGCTAGAAATGCTAGTGCAGGGAGAGTGGGGTGAGCTCAGGAGCAGAGTTTTTTGGGGTATCAAGAGCCTTGGGCCCCTGGATTGGTGGTGGTCACTGGGGTAATTCTGGGTTCAGAGCCACGTCTAATTAGGAGAGTTCACAGTTGGGTGGGGGTGCCAGTGGTGAGCAGTCAGGTTGCCCCTTTTTCTAGTCAGGTGGCTTTGGGGTCTGTTCAGGCGGTGATCAGTTGGACAATTCAGGTTGCCCAGGGCAGTGCGGGCCCATTCAGTGTCAAAGGGTCTAATAGGAGCAGATGGCAGTGAATCCCTGATGAAGAAGTGGTGGGCCCTGACCATATGGGACAGGCAGGGGATATTGATGGATACTTGGCCAGAATGTGCTCACAGCAGAGAAATCTACCAATGGCTCTACAAACACTCTCCGAAGGCAGGACATGTGCCTACGCAACCTATTCCGGATGGCAAGGGACCAATCTGTTGGCCACAAGGAAAGGCTTACTGCTGCCTTCCTGCATAACAACGATTTGCATAACGTCTTATATGGAGAGCACCTTGGGGATGGTGGTTTAGGTGATGGGGAATTACCCAGTACGACTGTCAGTATGTGTGATGACTTGGATGTGGGCATGGATGAAATAAATTATGAAGAGGAAGAGCTGAAAGAGGGTGAACTGCAATAGGAGGCTGGAAATAAAGCAGTGTGGTGTTCGACACGCAATGATTCACATCATGGGGACCCGGCGGATACTGATGGTACATCACTTAGTGTCTTTAAGGCCATGAAAAAGAAAGGAAGGACAAATGGGTTTGTGGTATAAACCAAGCGGGGACCAGCGGTGAGCCAGCGAGTGGTGACTCAGACTGCGACCTTGGAACCAGGTAAAATAGGAAACTTGGGTAAGAAGGTAGGATGTCATTCAGTAAGAGTATATACAAGAGGAAATAGGGCAGAAGAAGGGATCAGGCTGGTGAAAAGGACATATGTGCAGGAGTAGGAGATGTGAGTGAACCTAGCTTCATAAAGGCATTGAGCGAGGATAATGAGGCTGAGACCGAGGCAGGCAGTACGGAGCGCGGAAAAGAGGAGGGGGACAAGAAAGAAAGTAAGGGGTTAGACACTAGAAGCTTCCATACATGCGTATTACAAAACCCTTGGAGGCACATCTTACCATGGTCACAAAAAAAAATATGGAAAGGTGAGTACATCGAGATGTTCAAATTGCTGCATATGGAGGGTCTAAAGAAGAAAATTAATTGGTAAAACGTCCCAAGGTGCCAGTTAACATTTAGAATTGGACAGCTACCTTATTAATATATGTGTGACAGGGAGCCCCAGGGAAACGGCAGAGGATGCCCCAGGGGCACCAAACTACACAGCTTTCCGCCATCTCCAGGGAAACCGGGAAGGATGGAGATGCCAGAAATAAAAGAGCCGGAACACACCGAGGCGGAGAATGTTCGGAGAAGCCGGGGAGAGACGTGGCAGCGCCCTGGGCGCGGACCAGAGGGAGATGAGTGCCGAGGCGGAGGAGGAGATCCCAAGAAGAGGAGACGACGGCGCAAAGAGACCAGAGGCCGGCGAAGACACCGAGGATCAAGGAGCAGAGGCGTCCCCTGTGGAAGGCGTGATGGACGAGGCGTCCGTGACCCTGTCAGCGGGTCATGGCTTCAGGCAAGTCATCGCGGGAACCGGACGCCGGCTGGGGGGTTGGTGGCACCCCCAGGTGCTTTACACAGAGTTATAGAAGGGAGCAGGGAAGCCAGAGACGAGGGACAGAGAGAGAAACCATTCACCTCCCTGGCTGTCCGTCTTGCTCGTTATCCTTTGTTTTTCTTGTTTACAGTGCACTCGCATATTTTGTTTGTTTAACAAAAGGGGGGGGAGAGAGAAGAAAGAGAAAGGTCCGACTGTATATACCCAGGTAGGGTCTCAAGAGAGCACCAGGACTCAGCGGGGCTTCTGAGGTAAGAGGCTCTTCAGGGCTTATCAGACGAGAACCCCTTCAGGATGGACAGAGGGCATAGGGGAGAGTAATATACAGAGAGGGGAAAAAGCGAAGAGGTTGACAGGGAGCTTGAAACAAACCAGGGAACCCTTAATGACCGCCTTTCTCCCTTCTTCTACTGAGGCGACGACCGCAGTGTGGACAGAAAGGAACAGGAAACAAGAAGCAACCGGACTCCTGTGGTACCAGCGGATGTCATGACGGTCCAGAAGGTCTATCCCTCCGGAGAATCCCCTTTTTCACTCTGTGCCGAGCTATGAATAAATACCTCTAGTGCACCAAAGTTTTCGTCGTGGTCATTGGGCAGGTGACAATATGCAAAAGTCTTTTGTGAGAACTATCCAAATTGATGTGTGGTTCTGCTCAAATACTTAGACGTGGTGCGTAAGCTGCAAATTACCTTTGGAGGTTGGGCATGGGTCAGGTATGACCAGGAATTTCGAGCAAGAGTAGCTGACAATGAAGATGGGGTGTTTGGGGCAATTAGATAATGAGCTGTTTTTGCAGACCATGACACCAGCTAGGCCAGCACCAACAACGTATAGAAGCCCTTTTGTGACCGTCACACCACAGTGGGGGTGGGGTTCATGGGGAGAGGACAGCAGAACATGACTAAGGCATGGCCGGCATTCAACAAGGGATTGTACAATAGGGTACATTGTCACTTACGACATGAACGTTCTCAATAAGGAGCAAGACATCCAGTTTCCAATGCAGACCTGAAAAAGGAGCGGACAAGGGGTAGCACAAGAAGGTCGGTGGCAGAACAATAGTGAGGGTCAGTAGAAGTCTAACAATGACAGGGGCAGAGGAAGAGATGGTCCACACAACATGGGAAAGGGCTTGCATGCCAGTTAATCTTGATCATTTAAGATATTGGTTGAACTATTGTGTATTGACAGTCAAAGGAGAACAACTGCTGTGTAGTTCTGAGTATGGATTTCACCTGGTCTATGAAGGTCCTACGGTGCGTGAATGAGCTGAGAATTTCCATCCAGGGCCAAGAAGAGCTAGTGTGGCTCAAACTGATGAAGGAGCTCGGTGAAGGAAGAATGGCCTGCCCTTTAAATGATTGTCCATTGCCACATTTTATTATTTCTCCCATTGGGGTAGTACCGAAGAAAGAACCAGGAGAGTTTCGGATGATTCAGCATCTTTCATGGCCAGAAGCCCACTCTGTAAATGATTTTATATCTGAAGAAAGGAGAAGAGTGCACTATGCATCAATAGATACATTGATGGCCCTAATAAGCAAGGTGGGCAAGGGCACACTGATGGCAAAATGTGACATCAAATTAGCTTTCAAGCTCTTGTCAGTTCATCCAGATGACCTTGAATTGTTAGGTATTCAGTTTGCAGGTTGTATATTTGTAGACAATGCGATGCCCATGGGATGTTCTGTTTCATGTTTATTGTTGGAAGCGTTTTTCTGGTTATTACTGTTTCGGAAGCAGTGATGCACTACTTCGATGATTTGTTTCTTGGTGCTTAAACTATTGAGAATCTTTGTGTTAGAATGTTTGCGGTTGAATGTGGTCTTAAGGGCACTGCATATTGCAACAGCATTACCGATACTTTTTCTCGTTCTCAGTGGCAGAGATTCCGTGGGCTCACACCTGGGGCCGATGGGGAGAAGACACCAATGCCAGTGTACATGTGGACAGTGGGAGAGAAAAGTTGATGGTCTTCTAAAGAGTTCCTTGTCTGAGCCGACATGATGAGCATTGAGTCAGGCCTGGAATTAGTTCAAAGAGACAGGTGCTTGGAGGAGGAGGCCGGAACGGGGAGATGCATTGTGTAGAGAGAATGTGGTGAAATTCAGTATGATCTTAATTGAAAAGGGTTTGTCATCTCTGAAAATTGTGGGTAAACTGGCAGGTGTGGCCTTTTTCGGAAAATGGTATTAGGGTTATAAACCATCAGCAGGTGAGCTGGGGAGGGGATTGCTGGAGGGTTGGGAGGGGTCCAGAAGAACATGTGGGGAGGCCGGTGACGCTACAGTTGTTTAGGTAAGTGATTGGGGTGTTGCCGCATAGTATGCAATAGACTAACTTGTTTTCGGTGGTGATAGTATGGCTGTCTTTTGGGGCTTTCCATGTGGTTAAGGTGATTGGGACCAGAACGAGTTGAAGGTATGGCTGCGAAGGTCAAAGATGGATCAAAAGGGTAGAGGGAAGTGTGTTAAGGAAACAAGGTATCCTGACAAAACGGTTTGTCCGGTTCACAGGTGGCCTGGTGGCAAACATACACAGGAGGGGTATCTCCACTGGGAACACTTTTCATCCATGAGTTTGGGGATAGGCGCCTGCAGTGCCAGGTATTAGGAGTACTGCAGATCGCTTTACACGAACTGGGCATACAAGACAAAGCCTATGGCACCCATGCCATTTCGATTGGGATGGCAATGGCAGCAGAGATGCGGGGGTGGCAGGAACATGAGTTTCAGAAAGTGGGGAGGTGAAGGTCATATTGTAAACAGTAATACATGAGGGCGGGTCTTGATTGTTAGGGATGTGGTTTAATGGATATTCTCTGTTTGTTATAGGTTGCATTGAAGGACTTTCCGCCTGAGCACATCGAGGCCTGGATTTGCAGGCAATTCTTTGTGAAGTGGGTGGAACGCCAGACTGATTCTGCTAAATTCGGCAAACAACTGGGTTTTGATGATTTGAGAGTCCAAATTAAATTGTTTGGAAAAGGTGGGATGTGCTGGACAGAATTGCTGCCTAGGTTGGACGATTTACAGAGAAACTTCATTGCCCAGATGTTGTAGTATTGCATTTGGGGGAGAATGATTTGGTGAGGATAAAGAACTTGCCCATTACACAATGCATTATGGAGGACTTGCATGAGATCGAAAGGATGTGGTTTGGCATGACATTGGTGTAGACAGCAGTCTTAGGTTTGCATAAGATAAGGTTAAAGTGTGGCCTTTTCCACACTATCTGTGTCTCAGGGGTTTTAATGAACGCCTCCTTGCCTGATGTGTGTAAGAGCTAACAGACCACATCTGCTTCTCGCAGGGCAGAGAACTCCGTGGGCCACACACATCAATCAATCAATCATAGAATTTGTAAAGAGCACTACTTACCCGTGAGGGTCTCAAGGCGCTGGGGGGGGAGGAATGATGCTACTGCTAAAAAAAAACAGGTCTTGAGGAGTCTTCTGAAGGTCAGCAGGTCTTGAGTCTGCTGTAGGTGGATGGGGAGGGTGTTCCAGGTCTTGGCAGCGAGGTGGGAGAACGATCTGCCGCCAGAGGTCGCACTTCAGATGCGGGGGACTGTGGCGAGGGCGAGGAGGGCAGAGCAGAGCTGGCGGGTGGGGGTGTAGAATCTGAGTCGTCTGTTGAGGTACGCTGGTCCGGTGTTGTGGAGAGCCTTGTGTGCATGGGTGAGGAGCTTGAAGGTTATCCTCTTGTTGATGGGGGGCCAGTGCAGGTCTCTCAGGTCAGGTGTGATGTGGCTGTGGCGAGGAATGTTGAGGATCAGGCGTCCAGTGGCGTTCTGGATGTGTTGAAGTCATTTCAGGAGTTTGGTGAGGCTCCTGCATAGAGGGTATTTCCGTAGTCCAACCTGCTGCTGACGAGGGCCTTGGTCACCATTCTTCTTGTGCCGGTGGGGATCCACTTGTAGATCTTGCGGAGCATGCAGAGGGTGTTGAAGCAGGAGGAAGAGACGGCTTTGACCTGCTAAGTCATGGAGAGGGTGGAGTCAAGGATGACCCCTAGGTTGCGTGCATGGCCGGTGGGTGTTGGAGCTGTTCCCAGTGCAGTCGGCCACCCGAAGTCATCCCAGGCCGAGGGGGTGGATACAAGGATGAGGACCTCCATCTTGTCCGAGTTCAGCTTCAGTCAGCTGTTCCTCATCCAATCGGCGACGGCCTTCATTCCTTCGTGGAGGTTGGTTTTGGTGGTGTGGGGGTCCTTGGTGAGGGAGAGGATCAGCTGGGTGTCATCAGCATAGGAGATGATGTTGAGGTCGTGCAGTCAGGCGAAATGGGCGAGCGGTGCCATGTAGATGTTAAACACCGTTGGGCTGAGGGATGGACCCTGGGGTACACCGCAGATGATCTCAGTGGCTTCGGAGCGGAAGGGGGGGAGGCAGACGATCTGTGTTCTGCCAGAGAGGCAGGAGGTTGTCCAGTCCAGGGCCTTCTCTTGGATCTCGGTGTCGTGGAGGCGTGTGCATACTGTGCAATGGCAGACCGTGTAGAAGGCGGCTGATAGGTCCAGGAGGATGAGGGCCGCGGTTTCTCTGTTGTCAGGCAGGGTCCTGATGTCATCGGTGGCGGCGATGAGGGCAGTTTCGGTGCTGTGGTTGCTGCGGAACCCGGACTGGATGGGTCCAGGATGTTGTTCTCCTCAAGGTAGCGGGTCAGTTGTTTGTTGACGGTGTTCTCGATGACCTTCATCAGGAACGGGAGCAGGGAGATGGGACGGAAGTTATTGATGTCCTTGGGGTCCGCCTTGGGTTTCTTGAGTAAGGCGTTAATCTCGACGTGCTTCCAGCTCTCCGGGAAGGTTGCTGTCTCGAAAGGAAATGTTGATGGTTTTCCGGAGATTGGGTGGGATGGTGGTGCTGGCTTTGTTGAAGATGTGGTGTGGGCATGGGTCTGACGGAGATCCAGAGTGGATGGTGTTCATGATCTTGATGGTGTCGTCGTCGTTTATGTTGGTCCAGGAGAGCTAGCAGTTGGTGCGGATGGTGGTCATGGGGGCGGACGTCTCTGTGGTTGTCGGGGCGGTCGTGACGTTGAAGCTGTCGTGGATGTCTGCCATCTTGCGATGGAAGAAGGTGGCAAGCGAGTCGCAGAGGTCTTGCGGAGGTGGGATGTCATTGGTGTTGGAGCTGGGGTTGGAGAGTTCCTTCTCGATGTTGAAGAGCTCTTTGCTGTTGTCTAGGTGGTCTTTGAAGGAGGCCCATTTGGCGGATCTGATGAGGTGATGGTGTCTGCGGGTGGCGTTCTTGTGGGCTGCGTAACTGTCCAGTGTTCATTCACGTGCCAGTTCTTCTCTAGCTTTTGGCAGGTTTGCTTGGAGGCCTGCAGGTCTTCAGTGAACCAGCTGGCTTTCTTGCTGGTGTGGCTGTTGGAGGGTTTCTTGACCGGGGCGAGGATGTTGGCACAGTTGTCGATCTACTGTCTGAGGTTGCGGGAGGTCGTGTCGGGATCGGTGGGGTCGGCGGGTGGGCTTCGGGCGAGGGTGGTGGTTAGCTGGTCTTTGGTGACTTTGCTCCAGCAGCGGTGAGGGATCTGTTGGGTGTGGTGGTGCGTGGTGGGTTTCCGGAAGGTGAAGTGTATGCAGCGATGTTCGGTCCAGTGGAGTTCGGTGGTGTGGTTGAAGGAGACGTGGGTGCTTCCGGAGAAGATGGGGTCAAGCATGTGGCCGGCGGAGTGGGTGGGTGTTGTGAAGAGTTGCCTGAGTCCGAGGTTGGCGAGGTTGTCGATCAGGGTGGTGGAGTTAGTGTCATTGTTGTTCTCAAGGTGGAAGTTCAGGTCCCCAAGGAGGATGTAGTCCGTGGAGGCAAGGGCGTGTGTGCTGATGACGTCGGCGGTGGAGTCGCAGAACTGTGGTTGGTGTCCGGGGGGTCTGTAGATGAGGGTTCCTCTGAGGGTGGTGTTGGGATCGGTGTGGATCTGGAAGTGTAGGTGTTTGGTGGTACTGAGGGTGTCGTCAGTGTTGGTCGAGACTCTGAGAGTGTTCCTGTGGACGATGGCGATTCCTCCTCCTACTCCATTGGGGCGGTCCCTGCAGGTGATCTTGTAGCCTTCCGGAATGGCTATGGCGATGTTGGGGGCCGTGGAGGGGTTCAGCCAGGTCTCCTTCAGGACGGCAACGTCTGGGGAGGTTGAGTCGAGAAGGTCCCAGAGTTCAACGGAGTGTTTGCGGGTGGAGCGGGTGTTGAGGAGAATGCATCTGAGGTAGATGGGTTCTTTCCTGTCAGTGGGTTAGCGGGCCGGATGCTGGTGAAGCTGCAGTTCCAGAAGGAGAAGGGGCCTTGGGTGCACTTCGGAGCGGCCAGGCAGCAGGTGCGTGATCGTCCGGCATTGAGTGCGTGGAGGGTGCTGGAGTCATAACGGAGACAGGCCTATTCAGTTAGTAGGGCTCTCTAAGGGCATTGAGATTAAGGACTTTGTGGCTTATTTGGAAGACTGGGTAATCACCTACATAGTGTCCCATGGGTTCTCCTGTGTTTTCTTACTTGAGCATGAGCATCGGGTCTCTTCAAGCCTGGTGGTTCTGGGAGTACCCCCAGGCCAGGGTTTGTCAAACACCTCCATTTCCAGGGCTGTAAAACCATCCTAGGCTCAGCCAGAAGCTCTGGTCACTTCATGGTAGGCAACATAAAGTCCTTACCTTTCTAGTTTATACCTTGGTGTTGCAAAACCACCACTCAGCCTTCACAGGAGTAGAACACAAATGATGTGAGATGGGAATTAATTAGGCCTTACTCTTCCCCTTGAACCTAAAAATAAGGCTAGACAACAAGTCCTTCTTCTTCACCAACCCGGTGGAGGTATAGTAATGGTTAAAGAGGTGGAGCACTTTCTCTCAGGAGAATAACACAGGGGTCTGGGAGCAACATCAGCTTGGAGCATGATGCAGACGTGGCCTGGGACAACGAGTAACAAACAGCCAAAACAGATGGACTTTGAATCAAACACAGGCCACAATGGTATGCACATCTGCCCTGCTGGCAGCTGTTGCCACTCAAGGGCAACCTAGATGATTTGTGACAGAGTTTACCTGTGGCACCGAGATGCATCACCTATCGTCCAGTTCCAGCTATGAGGATACCAAGCATTGACCTAAATTAAACAATGAGTCAACAACACAATGAACACTCTGTCATGACTTACTAGTTGCTAGGTCTGACAGATCCATGTGGTCACAGAGCATTGGCCTCCCCTCTATTATCCATACTAATCAGGACTTTTTCTCTCGCTGTTTCCTTGCCCTTACTTTATCCTCAGGATCTTTCTTCACTCCTTGACTCTTACATTTAGAATCCATCCCTTTATTATAAACAATAAACTCTCATGCAGGAAATTATTGAATGCCTTGCAGAGACTATATTTATTACCATGGATTGTATATGAGCCTCTCCAGCTTATTAAGCCCTCCTCTTAAACATTACAGTTTTGTATGCTGTAGAAGTTGTATTCTTTAGTCATGCTTACATTCCCCTTTCTGTAGTGTTGTGCAACATCTCAGACTGCATATGGTGGAGGCCTAACATGTCGGTGGCAGGTACAGTACTGAAGTAACAGAAATACATGTTTTTCTTCAGGGACACCGCTAGTACAGTTGAAGTTCAGGGTTGCAAAATACCAAGGCTCCATAGACTTGAATGCAATTCATGCATCTTTCTTCCACCACTCTATACCTTTGCAGATATTTTTCCATCCTTTGTATTCCCTTTGTCACTGTTTTCTCTCTTTCCCTTTCTCGTTCTACCTTTTCTACCTGCCCCCACTCTCTCTCTTGCTGTGAGTGAAAGACTGATGAGGAAACATTATTCTGGGTCCCCAAACAAAAAATGAGTTGTGCCTATCACCTATAAACACCATCACAAATGTAATTCTGATTGTGTGGCCTCTTCAGAATTGAAAAAATAACATTTGCCATTGTAAACAAGACAATCAGCATTGTTATTTCTTGGGCAACTGCAGTGATCTTATTGGGCCTGCTTTTGGACATTACTTAGCACTTGTATTCACCACAGTCGTTGCAAACAAACTGGGATTTCAGAATGGCTAGCCCCCATTGTGATTGTGTCTAAAGGGGAGGGTAATGGCATTCGCCTCGGCGGGGTGCAAATTTGAATATTTGGGTGGACACATACCCGTTATCAAGAATTAATTACATTCTTAGAGTGATTCAGGGTGCAAACTGTTATAAGATAACATATCTTTCATCTGCATGCCATCAAGTGGCTCTGCATCCTGAATCGAAGTCCTTACATCCTTTATTACTCTCTTTGGCAAATAAAGGTATTGCAGGATGATAATAGAACTAGACTCCACTGCAGCAGCTTCCCAGAGGATAATACAACACTTTCTGGTGTGGCATACTGTACGTATGTTAGTCAAAGGTTACATCCTTGTTTCTGGTTAATCAGAAATTTAGCACAACCATTTGTTGAGGAAGGCTTTGAATAATTTGAGAAAAGACGAAATCACCATCAAAACGAAAAAAATCTGTGATTGGTAAAGAATTTGCTGATTACGTAGACCAATCAATCTCTGGAGGTGGACTAAAACCTAAGGTAGTCTTGAGGATGCAGAAAGAGAGCCACCCCATTGTCTAACAAGGAAGAATTTCAATCCTTCCTAGGACTGGTAGAATATATGTTAAATTGTGCAAGAAATTTCGCTCAACATGCTCTTCCTCTTAGATCTTCATTAAAAAGGTGGTCAGTTTAAATGGAACCATGAACGTTAAATGGATTTGAACACCATAAAAACTGTCATCATTAATGCCCTTACCACAGAAAAATCTGTTGTCAAACGCAAAATAATACTGATCCAGCAATTAGGGACTTGGCCACTCTTTCACAGAAGGTTGAGGGAAAATAAAGAAATGTTGCCTTTGCCTGCAGATCCCTTAAAGATCCTAAGTCTAATTACTCTGCCATTGAAAGGGAGGCCTTAGCCTGTTTTTAGGTTGTAGCTCATTTTCATTTTTACTTGTGAGGTTTACAATTTATCCTCAGAACTGATCATAAAGAACTATTTTCATTGTTTTCTACCAAGTCATTAGAGAGAACTACTCCGTGAATAGCTAAATGAGTGTTGGGTTTAGAGGGGTACACTTTTTCCATACCTTCCAGGCGATCACAACCAGAATTCCGATTGCTTATATCAAATTCCAGTCGATAGCTGATTATTTGATTTATTAACACTAAGGAATCTCTTTTTTCTATGGAAATCTCAGCTGTTCTACAGAGGTGATGGGAATAACACATGAGGGAGGATAAAAACATTATCCCATGTAAAGGAGTTCAATGTCAATGGGTGGCCCAACAAATACAGTGGCTTACCAAGTGACATCAAACCATACTAGGCAACCAGAAATGAGATAACACTGGAAGGTGACCATGTCATGAGAGCAAGCAAAATTATACCTCAAGAAAGAATGTGGGAATACATTGCTAAACTTTTCCAGGAAGGCCATCTAGGGAGCAGTCTAACAAAAAGTAAGGCTAAGGGAGTATATTGGTTCCCTATAATAGACACTACACCTGAATTCAAAGTAATAGATTGCAATACTTGTTGGCAAAGTGATGAGTCTAAGTCAATAAACAGGGCATTTTTATCACCTGGTGAAGTACCTTACAATCCCAGGAACAAACTAGAATTGAACATAATTGGTCCTTTTAATGTATCAAACGTTTCCCGGAATTTCAAGTTTGAATTAGTATTCTATCACTGGTCATGATTAAATGGGTGTGAGAAAGTCATCCTTTTTGCCCTTGATCACCCCCATTTTTTGATGGATACTGGTGCTAACTGACTCTGATTGTGTCCTGGGTTTAATTTCAATTAGTACTGACAGCCTAGCTGTAAGTCCCTAGTATATAATAGGGCATGTAGATCTAGAGGCAGCATAGACTTAATGCACTTAAGTGTGCACTACTGAGTTACCTACTGTCATTTTAAGAGCAGCCCTGTCTGTCAGGCTGCCTTTACATTGAAACTATATGCAAATTCAACTTTGGAATTAAAGGTACTTCCAAAGTCTCAAACTACCTTATTTTTACATATAAGTCACTCAGGAGTAGGTGCCTTGTAACAATAAACAGGGACATTTTAAAAGATGCTTTATATGCCCTAGTGAGGGAAAACTGCCAATTTAATTTTCCCCTTTGTAGTCCAATGGCTCCATAGGCTAATATTGGAATACTTTATTAAAGTTTAACTGTTGAAAGAAAGGAGCTAACAATATACCTTAGAGTATCAAAATGATCGAATAAATCCCAAAACTTGCCACTGTTAGATTTATTATAACTATCACAGAAAAGAAGTTACAGAACGTTATTTTCTGTTAGCCGAAATCCAGCATTCCTACAGCCCTCTCCTGATTAGCTACCCTCTGTCAGAATGAGCCATACTGTCTTAATGAGGTTTGAAATGGCCTGACTGGAGACAAATGATTTCCTGTGGGAGGAGAACTGCAAGCTGCAAAGCACAAGGAAGGATGGAGATGGAGTAGACAAACTGGTCTTCAAAGGGAGAATGACAGTTTACGGCAGCACAGGCTCACACGTTCTCATCCTGTACGCCCGCCAGACTGAAGCCCCAGTAATGAGATTAGTGAAGTGGCTGATAGGGGTGTATTAGGCAGATTTAGTAACACCAGCGGGTAGGGTTAGCCAGATCATACCCTCCAAGAGAGAATTTCTCCATTTTGGATTTTGGAAAAATAGTGCTTTCTGGGTGAAGAATATGCCATGCTTTGGAGAAAGTGGTCATACACTTGGGTGGCACCCTGCATCCCATTGGCCAGGGGTAGCCCCCTGCTTGTTATCCAGGAACACTGAATAAATATGGGAGAACTGCATGGCAACTCAGATCCCCTGCCTGAAACAACAATGAGAAGAAGGATTTCCCTGCTGGAACCCTGAGCTGCACCCAATGAATTGCACTCTAAAGGACTGCACCTGCTGCATGATCTGGAACTACAGCCCTAAGGACTTTGCCTGGCTTCACAAGGACAGCAACAGATTGACAGAGCTCACCTGCACCTTCTCCACTAAGAAGTTCTCAGCCTGGAGTGCGACCAGTGGACTTGTAAGGATTTGACCAGGTACATTGTGGGAATTGTAGTCAAAACATCCCAGGGACCATCTCAGAGTTTCTAGACCCTTGTAGTGGTGTTTTGGACACTTTGAATCCACAAGAGGAACTTCAGGAAGAAGTTTCAGAAGTTTGGAGAAGTTTGGAGCAACTTTGGTAAAAACCTCCATAAGATGACAGACCTTCGTCGAGAGTCAAGCCACTGGTGTCAAACCGCAACCCAGCCTGGATTTCAAGTCCGTCTGGCTGAAATCTCCAGAGCTCAAGACTTCCAGAAGTTGATTGAGGGCTCACGCTGGACAAAGCTGACAACGTTGACGCAAATCGGGCCTGACGAAGAGCTTTGCTCAATGTCGGGAGGAAAAACCTCTAAAATTTGGACCAAGACCTCCCACTTATTTTATCTGTCCCATGCTCTATCACGGTCGGCCTCAAACTTTGACTTTATCCTGGTCAAGTGAGACCAGATGTCCCAAGTTGGCGCTTTTGCTTTTTAAGCACTAGAAAGTGTTAATTCTTTAAAAATTCATATCTCCTGTTCCCTACATTGGATTTTTGTCAATTTGGTGTATATCTGTTCATAAAAATATAACCTATTTCTTAAATTGGTGTTGGATTTGTATTGTGTGTTGTATCTTACTTATTTAATGTATTGGTGTTTTTAAATGCTTTACACACCTGTCTCCTAAATTAAGCCTGCCTGCTCGCAGCCAGCTACCAAGGCTTCAGCAAGGGAATAATTTATTGAGTCCCTGACTGAACATTTTATTGTGTGTGTGGCCTATTTACTAGTGGTAGGTCCCTACTGATCATTACCAATAAACCCCTTTCCAACAAATGGTGAACAGTATCATCACTAATTAGTTATTACAAATCCTTAACAACACATTTTCTGTGGATGGTATAGCTAGTGCTGTTGTAATAAACAATGGGGTAAAGTTCACTTCTGATGTAATGAAAAGTCTCCTCAAAGATATTTCTATTTGCCCTCAGAGACTGCATTATCGTGTTGCAGACCAAATTAACTGGGGGGAAGAGTAAACAGAATTATAAAGGACTGAATCCGATGAGCCTCCGTGTCTAGAGCCCTAGTTAAGAAATTGCTGTAAAACATGTGATGGGCGTACCACTCAATGCCAAACTCCATAATTGGGGTTTCACCTTTTGTATCCTCAAAGTGCAGACAACCTGGCACTAAATTGAACCCTAACTTGTTAAATTGGAGTAAGCCTGCTTGGGTCCACATAGATGTTTCGAACAAAAAGGTTAAAAAAAATTAAGAGGATTACAAATGTGGAGACAATGTCAAGTTTGGGGTGAAGACACAGGATTAGCATGTGGGGCAGGCATTTGTCAAGAATCCTGAAGTTTTAATTGATAAATTCTGTGTTTTTTCCTAAACCTTTGCAAATTCAAAAAGTTAAAAGGAATGTTGTCGTCCTGTAGATGGTTGCACCTGGAGTATGGATAAATTGGCCTGGTGTCCCAGCACACAAAGGAAACATAGATTCCTTCTCCTCTACCAAAACCAATTGGGACAAGTTCAACAAAGGATTTAATATTAGCAGGATCTGGCAAGTGCCTTATTGGGTTAAAGATTATTAAGTTTACTGAAATTAAATCTTTCAAATTTACATGTCATGCTTTTTTGTAGAAGTACTGTGATGTTTGATCAAATCTTTGAATATCTTGTAATCTCATCACAATAATTTTATTGTACCCTTCCAGTGTTTTGCTGCACCTAATTCTCCTCCCCCTCTACTTATCTATAAAGAGGGAAATGTGTTCTATCTTGGTCCTCCGTCTCTCTTCATCTTTTCTTTTCCCCCCTTACCCCCATTTTCTCTACTTGGATTGGCCCTTGGAATGTTGTTTAGAGTGTTGGTGACAGAAGGTTCTAGTCAGAGAGCTCTGTGTGGGAAGCTAGAGGATACATGAATAAATCTACTTGTCTCTGCTTCATCATTATATGACTTCCTCTCAGGCCTATCTGAAGCAGTCTTCCTCACCTGTTTACTTCCTGTTTTAAACCTTTTGCCCCTAGAGTTTCTCTTGGATTTTCCCTGAGGCCTATCCTCTTTAATCTTAAAAAGTGCTTGGCGGATATAAACTGCAATACTTGAATGGCCAACTGTGAAGGTACTCCCACTGGTTGCTTTACCGCTGTGCACGAGTGCTGGTCTTTTGATTTTGCCTTATATCAGTTGTTGCTGACACAACCCAGATGCCTAGGTATTTGTGAGCTTTAGCCATTTTAGCCAGTGAACACATCCTTTTGCCAATAAAAGATTGTTTATAATGTTGTGCAATTTATTTCTAAATTGGTTACCACTGATCCAGCGCCAATACTATCCATTGATCAGGTATCAATACACAACAAATCACTTCCATGGCCCATACGCATTCAACCCAGAAATCCCTGATTGTGCCGGGGGTCAATTTGTTTTGAAAGTTTGTTCGTGTAAGTTAAATAATTTCTTAACTAACTATATGATTCATCAACTTTCCTCTACTTGATTGATGGATCAATTAGCTGAATAGTTGATGATAATGATAAAGACTAATTTTACTAAACATTTATTCAAGAAATTTCAGCAAATGAGTAAGATTAATATATAAGTTTTATCTCAAATTCAGTAAGAATGCTCATAATGTTCAGGTCACAGTTACATAATTACCAAATATCATGAAAGAAATTCTCTTCTATTGATTACAGACTTCATATTCAATGACAATATGCAATAAAAGAGTGGATAGAATAAGAGACATAAGGGTTCAGCATAAATGAATAAGCCAAACAATATATATAATAACTAACGAAAAGATAGATGAAGAGACAATATATTAATCTAGAAATATACATAACCATTCATTGTTGATGGAGTGGATAGGTGGAGAGACAGAGGTTCAAACCAGATACATTAATGCTAAGAAAATTTTAAAGTACACCTAAGCTCCATACGAACCTATTGGTCAGATGGGAAATCGAGAAGATCACCCCTGGTCCCAAAAGATGACCAAGGTTCCCAAAGGATAATCAGGGAAACGCAGAGATTCAGGACAGGTACAGGACAAGATGGGACAGCAAGGCCTCTCAGGAAACCCGGTGGACAGCGTCTACTTACTGTTAGTATGAATTATGGGGATACATGATCTAAGCAGGTTTCATTTTTGTGAAATCCTGCTCCATCAATTCCCCCCTCTGATAGCTTTTGAAAGCCATCATAAATACCTACCATACCGAGTGCTACTTTCATTCAAAACAATTTTTTAACTCAGTATTCTTTTCTCTTTTTCTGACACTCTTATTTCAATCTTTCATTAAATCATAATGTTCTTCATTAAATTCTTCTAACTTTATTTCTTCTCTCTTTCTTTTTCTTGTTCTTTGTTCCTCTTTATTCTGTCACTTCTCCTTTTCTACCTTTGCGCTTACAACATTTATATGTTGTTATTATCATCAAGGCTATTATTGCTACAGAAACTATGTGAATTATTATTCTGTCTAAAAAACGACTTCCAAAGGTAGAAATCCATTTCATACACCGCCAACCTCCAGTTGGGTCAAATCTGTATGTAAATTTGTAATATTCTTTATGTACCCTTCTATTCCTTTACTCTTATCAGGAATGTAAGTGCAACAATTTTGGACTTTTAACATTCCACAGACTCCACCCGCTTTTGCCAATAATATATCAAGGGCAAGTCGATTTTGCAAAACCATTGATCTAATTGCAACTATCTCAGTATCAATCATCAAGAACCCACCATCAGTATCTGTGGACAATCGGTAAAACCACTGTGGATAATTTCCGAATTTTGTGTGAATTCAGAACAACTCCAACTGAGGGTATCACTGCACTAAAGATATCACCCACTATTTCTGAAAAATGTGCTCCTTTGTTACGTTTTAGTCCTTGTTCGACTTCATTCAGTTTGTGTTTACTTCGGTCCATATGATAGACCTTAGGAAAGACAATAGCAAAATAGCAACTTCCATACCAGTGTGCAGGCAACCTATAATATGCTTTCTTGCCACACACATAGTAAATCCCAGGAAATACAGGATCCGTCCAACCTTCCAATCCCCAATCTCAAGTTATTTTAAAGGTATGCTCACATTCACTAGAACCTATAATGTAGTTATTATAGTTAGTTTTAGTTTTAAACAGACAAATCCTTCAGTTCCGTGACCAGTCCATTGACATTGCAGCATAGCACTCGCCTTTTCCATATTTTCCTTCTCTATAATCCCATGGAGGTATTCAGGACTTTTGTACAGCAGCTTTCTTTTGGAAACTTACCCTTCTCATTTCTACCATCTCTAGAAACACTTTTTCCTCAATTTTTAAACTACTTGTTAAATTGTTCTTGTAAGCATATTCTATGCCTAGAGTTTTAGTAATATGGAAGAATTCTCCCATATCTCATGCATTCTTAGCACTCAACACCTTGTTCAATTCTTTAATAACAGGAATTTCTGAAAATGCTAAGTCTATATTAGAATACTGATCCCTGTTGCATATAATAAACTGGTAAGTACACTACAAGACAAACCATAGGTCAATGGAAGTTGGTGATTAGTCACTCCTTCTGAGACAGATACAGGTAACTGCATGCACACATAACAATCACTCACATTCATAGTTTCCACATATTCATACAATAATTTTGTGAAAACATTTGACTAGAAATCATTAACTGATATGTCCTGATGAAGTATGCTTCCATCAATAGGTTCTATTTTAGTATTTGGGGTTTGATTAGTGACATCATTCATCCTTTCACTTCTTACGTCATTAGTATTATTTCTTTGGTTTGTCACCATTCAAATAGGTACAAGAATGTTTAATAATATCCATATTTGTGAACACTAAGGGCCCGATTCACAGAACAAACTTAAGACAAAATCCTAAACTTAGTACCATTTTGGTATTCACAGAATGCACTTACTACTTCTGGTATTCACAGAATGAACTTACTACTTTTGCGATTCACAGAATAAACTTACTACTTTTGCTATTCACAGAATGGATTTAAGACTACTAACTTTACGTCCGCACTCGGGCCGGAAATTCCGGCCCGGAGGCGGAGCTTCCGTCCCGGAGGCGGGGCTTCCGGGCCGGAGGCGGAGCTTCCGGCCCAGAGGTGGAGATTTTAAATCTCCGCCACAGGCCGAAATCCCCACCTCCGGGCCGGAAGCTCCGCCTCCGGGCCGGAATTTCCGGCCCGAGTGCGGACGTAAAGTTAGTAGTCTTAAATCCATTCTGTGAATAGCAAAAGTAGTAAGTTTATTCTGTGAATCGCAAAAGTAGTAAGTTCATTCTGTGAATACCAGAAGTAGTAAGTGCATTCTGTGAATACCAAAATGGTACTAAGTTTAGGATTTTGTCTTAAGTTTGTTCTGTGAATCGGGCCCTAAGACACTATATAAGCAAGCTTTAAAACATTGACATTTTAAACTAGGTTTTGGAAGTTCAGTCACTTCTGCTTCTGTCATTTTTCTTTTTATACATATAATAAACAAATAAGAATTTAAAAATCTATCTATGTCTCTATTATTTTAGCCTAAAGATAAAAATCAAAATCAAAATGGGCAATAGTAGTGTAATCCTCCACTTCAAGGCTTTCCTCTTAACACCCTTTACTCTTTTTTTCTTTTCTTCTTTGTTTTGCTTTTGTAAGTTTAATTCATTTGAATCACTAATGTGGTACTTTATTCCATTGCAGTTCTTTTAAGGAGGCCTTAGTTATCTTTCATTACCTTGCTCAGTATCAGTTTCGTCCTTTTCTTCACCTTGTTCAATGTCTTCCAAGATAACGTAAGTTGACTCAGGTGAGTTATATTTTCTAATTGGAATTCTTACCCTTCGTATTTTCCTTACTAGTCCTTTTCCTGACCTTTCTTGATCGAGATGTCATTACTTTGTTCAGGTCTTTTTCTTAGTCTTCTTTTTGCAATAGTGTATTTCAGTCTTATTACTCCTTTTGGCCAATTATCAGTTTTTCTTGGTTTCTTCACTTGGACTACGTTAGCACCTTCTAAATCTGGTTCATATGCTCTTTTGCTTGCCCTTTCTTCTGACTGAGTTTCTTCTTGTTCTTTTGTTTCTCCTTGTTTTTCTGTTTCCTCTATAATTTCCCTTTAAACTGTAAATTCACTTTCTTCATGCTCAAGTATATTTTCACCTGTTTCAGATTCAGAGGAAAGTTCATTTTCTTCTAGCTCAAGTGTATTTTTCCCTGATTCAGGTTCAGCTGTAAATTCACACTTGTTGTTCTGTTACATTTTCACCTGTTTCAGGTTCAACAGGAGATCTACTTTCTTCTGAATCATCCGTGAACTCAATTTCTTCTGATTCTACGACAGTCTTTGGAACCCTAGAACTTTCTGTCCACCCTGCTCGACTTGTGCTTGGCTGCTCACCATCCGTTGGTTCGTTAGAATCTGTCACTCTAGATTCATCAGCTTCACATACTTCAACCACTGACATTTGATTCTGGTTCTCTTGTAGTGGCCCTCTCGGTCTTTCAGATGGATCTAGGGTTCTTTTGTTATGGCTCACATGAATCCAGTAGTCGTCACCAGGATGATTTCATAAGGTCCATTCCACATAGGGTCTTAATATGTTTTTCTTACATTCTTCTTGACATAGACCCACTCGCCAGGACTCAGATCATGAGCTTGATTCTGATGTATTGCTGTGGCGTCTTCTCCAGCCTGGTGAAACACTTCTCTGCAATAGTCAAGCACCAGATCATCAGATATAGTTATCAATTTGTTCGCTGGTACATATGCCTGTTTCATGGCTCTCCCCATTAGGATTTCATGGGGACTCAATTAAGTCTTTTTGTCAGGGATGCTTCTTAGACTTATCAGCACAAGGGGTAAAGCGTCAGGCCATTTCAGTGATGTGGATGCACATACTTTCCCTAACCTGGCTTTTATAGTGCCGTTAATTTGCTCGACCACTCCAGATGCTTCTGGTTGATAGGCACAATGCAGTTTCTGTTTTATTTTGAACACTTCACAAATCAGTTTTACTACCTCATTAATAAAATGGGTTTCTCTATCTGTCTCCAAAGTGACTGGAATTCCAAATCTTGGTAATAATTCTCTCAAAAGCAGTTTGGCCACAGTGAGACTGAAATTTCTCCTCGTGGAGTAGGCTTCCACCCAACGTGAGAATAAATAGACAATGACCAAAACCTATTTTAGTCCATTTCAATCTTAAGTTGGGTGAAAGGACCTCCTGCTCTCCCAATTGTTCCCCAACGCACAACTGTCTTTCTCTCTGGATTTGTTGCTGGCAGACAATGCACCTTTGGCATAGGCTCTCTGCAATGACTCTGAACTTCGGATTATACCATGTCTGCCTGAAGAATCTGATCATAGCATCTCTTCTAATATGCGCATGTCCATGGTACATCCTGGCCATATGGGAAAGCAAAGAGTCTGGCAGAACTGTTCTTTCTTCATGATGTACCCACAGGTCATCTTCTGCTCTTTTTCTACAGCCTGTAAGTCTCAAAATTTCCTTTTGCTTATCACTTGCCTCATCCTGCAATTTCCTCACCTAATCCCAAGTCTCAAACATAGTGGCAGTTACAGATATAAGATGGCATTCTGTATTTTGTCTTTCAGTTTATCTGTTCATAGCAATTGTATTCTGGTCACAGAATCGTGCAATTTGGTCTGCATTTCTATTGCCCTTTGTCACCAGATCACTTCCTGATTGATGGGCAGCACATTTTACTAATGCAGTGCATTTAGGCAGTTGTAATGCTTCCAATAATTCCTTCACTATTTTTCCATTTCTTATAGGAGAACCTGAAAAAGTCATGAATCCCCTTTTGCATCCATAGCTGGCCAACATCATGGACAATACCATATCCATACCGACTGTCAGTGTAAATGGTCATCTTCAGACCTTTAGCCTTTTTACAAGCTCTAATCAGAGCTGTCAGCTCAGCTATTTGGGCGGAGTTTACTCCTTTCAGACAGGATGCTTCAATGACTCCTTCTAAGGTGCAAACAGCATAGGCAGAGCTTAATTCTCCTCTTCCATTCCTCAAGCATGACCCATCCACAAACAACTCGCAATCAGAATCTTCTAGAGGATCTTCCTCAATGTGTCAGTCACATCCAGACAATTATGGTCTGCTTCCTCTTGTACTTCCTCACAACGAGAATTTGGCAACAAAATTGCTGGATTTACTGTAGTACATCTGATCACAGTCACATTTTCAGCACCTTGAATCACACTTTCATATTTAGTCAGTCGACTAGAAGTGAGGTACTGAGTTCTGGTTCGTGTCAAGAGAATCTCAACAGAATGTGGCACATACAGCTTAATGGGGTAACCCATTACAATTGATTCACTCTGTTCCAGACTCATGCAGCTTGCTGCCACTACTTTCAAACATCCAGGTAACGCTGTTGCCACTGTATCCAGAGTAGCAGTAAAATATGCTACTGGAAGTAGGCCATTCCATGTTTCGGGGTTAAGACTGAGAGCCATCTCTTTCACAGCAGTACAATGCAAATTCTTTAGTATAATCTGGCATTCCCAGTGCAGGTGCTCTACAGACACTGTTTCTCAATTGTATGAAAGCATTCATACCCTCCTCATCCAAATCAATCAGATCTTTTACATCCTTTCTGGTAAACTTCTGCAAAAGTTTAGCAATCAGTGAAAAACCACATATCCACTGGCGACAATATCCATCCATTCCCAAAAACATTCATGCTTCTTTCTGAGTTTTGGGTGGTTTCATTAGTTTAATTACGCAGATTCTTTCTGCGGTTACTTTTCTAACTCCCTTTTCAATTTTATGTCCAAGGTATTTGTTATAAACTCAAAGTACACAGGTAAGAGTGAGTCACGAGAGTCTACACCAGAGAGGCAGCAATAGAATCTTCGGACAATGGGAGGGGAGTACCAAGAGGGAAGGATCCGGAGGGGGGAAATTAACGGAACATACCAAGATTACAACACATCTCCTGGGCGGAGGAAAAACAACGAAAAGAGGAAGAAAAATATGGAGGGAAGGAAACAAAATTAAATTTGAACATGTGAATGCTGCACCAACTATAGAGTCAAACAGTCAAAATAAAAGCAACTTTAAGTAATACTATAGTCTTTGTGCCATGAAGGACATCTGATGTTTCTTGTCGATCTGCGAACAAGGTCAAAGTTAGGATCTCTGACATATTATCGACAGACACATTATCGAACTACACAAATATCGCATCAAATATATCGACATCAAAAATATCGACATTCTATACTTATTTAAAAAACAACACTAATATCGACACTACAATATCGTAATACAATTATATCGATCACACAAAAATCGCACACATAAATATCGCAATACTAAATATCGACATGAGTAAATAAATATGACACATGTCACAAATATCGATAACCAAAATATAGACATCAATAATATCGTTTTTTTTAAATATATCGACAATTCTAATACTAATAAAACCAATACTTTAAACAACATAAAGACAATATTTTCCCTAAACATACATTTTCAAATGAGATTCTACTTAAACATAAACATAACATTTATAGCGATCTCAATATTTAACAACATAATAAAAAAACACTGAAATAATTATCACATTGGCATTTCGAACACATTTAAAAAAAATTACTACACATTATAAACAATCTTTTTATATATAATGATTTAAAACTCGCCTCCTTTAAAACTAAATATACTCTTACTTAGCATTTTCCATAAAAGGAAACCAATTAACTAAAAAAAATTCAAACCATCCAATAGAAAGGCCACATACAGAAAACAACCAATAACATTCAAGAAACAATTTAAAACCACTATATAAACCAATTAAAACAAGTCTTCTACTGTGCCTTAAACCAAAGCATTGAACGAAGAAGAAACTCTGCTAAACAGAAGAAACCTACATCCTACTACTATTCTAAAAACGTAAGTAAATATTCTTTTCTAACTAAACTGCCAAATTAAACTAAAACACTAATTTATCTTTACTCAAATAAATAACTAACTTATATATTCCATCTCTTTATGTTTCCACTACAGATATTACTCCAAACAGCTAAAGAAAATATTGAAGATTGCCAGAAAAGACTCACTAAAAAGTAAGTATACTATCAAAATATTAATTAAATCCTACTCAAACCCCAAAACATCCTAAACCCCTAAACAAATCCATGTTCTCTTTTTTCAGTTTTAAAAAACCTGTATAAATTAACACCTATAGTCTATACCACTGGGCATGAGGGAAGGCTCTGTTTGCTTAGGGAGAGGTTGGGCTACTGCATCTTATTTATTAGGGAGGAGGGGCACATAGTAAGAGGGGTAGGGGACGGGGGTACATTGACATGTGGTGGGGGAGGGGGGGGTAGAGAACTGGGTGGGAAGGTTGTTCCTTCTCCTGAATAATTGGTCTTCATGATAAATGTGTGGTACTTCCGGGACAGGTGAAGGCGGGGGAATGTTTTTTGAGTTGTTGATTTGTAAAACAATAAAATACGTTTCAACAAAAAAAATTTAGTCTATACCAAACAGCAATACCACCCCACTTAAAAAACGAAACCAACCAAAACAATATATGTTCTTTAACTAAACAGCATTTTGTCTACAAACAACATCTTCATTCAAATACAACCAAAAACACTTGGTAAGTATATATAAAAAAATGCTTTTTTGCTATTTTCATTTAAATATATAAAGTACTATTACATATATTTTCATATACATTTTTTCCAGATTTCTAACACATCACGATGACAGAAGAAGCCCAATTTATAACTTCGCAGAAAGGAAAATTCCTATTGTGTTACATGGGTTACACATACACCCAAGAAAAGCAGACGGACCGAAAAGTGAACTGGAAGTGTTCTAAATATTATTCTAACAAATGCTACGGACGAGCAACAACAAGAGAAACAACTGTACTATATACAAGAGAGCATAACCATCCACCCAATCTCTCTGAAATAGAAGTCAGATCAACCCTTGAAAATATCAAAGAATTAAGCACTGGTTCACAAACTGCTACAAGTGTAATCCTAAAAGAACTATTACCTAGAGTGCCCAAAGAAGCAAGAGGCCAATTACCATCAATTGCTTCTATAAAAATAACTATTGCTAGGACCAAAAAAGCAACCACGACAACTATACCATCCCCTAAAACTTTTCAAGAGATCATCATTCCACCAGAATTAACTATCACCCACAATAATGAACCTTTTATTTTTTTTTATAACAAAAGCACAGAAAAAAGAATCATAATGTTTGCTACTGCAAACAATATAACTAAACTGCAACAATGCCAAACATGGATGATGGATGGCACCTTTACAATATGCCCAAAACCATTCTACCAGCTTTACACAATACACGGTCAATATCACAACACTTCCATACCTTTAATTTATGCACTATTACCTAACAAACAAAACACAACATCTAATGAAATGCTAGGAAAACTAAAACAAGAATCAAATGATTTTTACCCTCAAAGAATTATCATAGACTTTGAGCAAGCCATGATAAATTGCATTCTAAAACTGTACCCCCATACAGCTATCCAAGGATGTTACTTCCATCTAAACCAATGTATATGGAGACATTTACAAAAATCTTCACTAAGTGTAGAATATGCCACTAACATAAGTTTTGCACATCAAATAAAACTTCTAACAGCCCTAGCTTATGTACCAACCACAGTAAAGTTATCTCCCCTCTTAGATTATTTTGAGGATACCTGGGTGGGGAGACTACACAGATCAGGCCATAGACGTCAGCCCAAGTTCCAAATACCTTGGTGGAATGTATATGTAAGTACACTCAACCAACAAGCCAAAACTAACAACGCCGTCGAGGGCTGGCATAATGCATTCCTAACTTCTACTGGGAGAACAACTCCAACACTACAAAAACTACTAATTGCCATACAAAAGGAACAAAGTTTCCAAGAATTAAGAATGCAACAATCTGTCCTACAATTAAAACCAAAACAATCTAGACAAACTACTCAAATGTATAATTACCTACAACAACAGGTACAGCTATACCCATCCACAAGAGGACTTGAGTACTTAAATATAATAGCTCAAACTCTCTTCTAAACCCTTTCCTAAATATTAACCCACAATTCTACTAAAACAACTATCACAACATAAATAAACCACTTTATTATATCACATATTTAATTATGTGGTCTAAAATATATAAATCAATTATATGGACATATATTTAGACAACATAATTAAACAAACCAAGTACACAACAACAATATTAAATATATAAGGTTTGGCCACCAACAATTAAAATATTTAAATGAACTTACCTGTGTAGTTGCTCCAATGGGATAATAACATTCCTTCCAAATAAATCCAGGTAGTTCAAAATCCATAGGTATCAAAAAAAAATCCAAATAAAATGTAAAAATACAACTGTTTATCGAAAACAACGTCTACGCAAAAAAACGACTATCCATTAACCATAAAAATCCCGAAAAATATTAAAAAGGTAAATAACCGCTCCTGAAAACCCGAACAATAAAGGAAGTGTAAAATAAAGATTATTAAACACAAATAATACACACTTCCTTTAAAAATAAGGTGTTTGATACCGACGAAAATATCTTCTCCGTAAAACCTACAAAAGAGAAACAAACATTCCCACCCACACACAAACACACATAAGGCACCTAACAACATCACTACAAACGTTATTCAAACACTATAAAACTTTAACACACCGAAATAACAAAACACTAACAAAGCCACAAACACGGAACACATCGTAAATTATAAAACCGTATACAAACTATTACTAACACCCTAACTTCTAAAACATCACTCCATACACACTTATTACAACATTACTACTTCCACAAAACACTTAAAACTATTTACTAATAAAGAAAATAACTCTTACCTTCTCAAACGCGAAACAGCTCCCGACCGCGACCTGGATTCGACCAAAATAACCCAAAACAACAGCGAGCGGTTACAAAATAAAAGACCCAAACAAACATAACAACTAAAAAAATACCAATAAATGCCCTAACTATTTATTTAACATTACACATTACTTTAAAATTTAGTAAAACATTAGAATAAAATACTCAAAAAGAATACCTATTTTTTTTATCTATGTGAAAATTATTTAACGTATTAAAATAAATTTAATAAATAAAATATTTTTATTAATATATCAATAAACTGTATATATTACCAAAATAAATAGATGAACATGATATAATTATTATATTGTATCTACAACATACCAAAAAAAAATAAAAAAAATACATATTCTAAAATGTAAACAATTTCAATATTAATTATGTAATATAAATATTAATAATTAAAATATATTAATCATATATTTCAAAACGTACAATTTCTTATAAATTCAAATAAAGTCTAAAAATTTTGAGAGTACACAATATACATTTATAAATATTAAACAGCTATAAAAATCAGATTTTTTTATTTTTAATTATTTTGTGTGGTCATATATTCATGTCCAAAATATACATTAAACAAATATATATCCATTATAAAAAAATTATGACTATAATACAAATGTTAAATATTAATTATTTTATTACATGTTTATTTCAATGATTTAATTATTAGAATATGCGTAATAATAAACAATATTTTCTCTCTAATGAATATACATTCCAACAACTATAAAACAAATCTTATTTTCCTTTCTACTATTTTATTAAAAAAATTGGAATTTGCATTCTGATATAACTTCTATCTTTTATCCAACCAAAACTAAAATCTACAGATTTTTTGTAAATTAAAACAAATTAATTTAACTGTTCCTATTCAACTCTATATTTAATTCTAATATTTGCTATTTACCAAACGTAATTAACATACTACTCCCACTACAGACTGAACTTAATTAATTTACTATTCTCACTCCAATCTATATTAAATTATAGTAGGTGCTGGACACTAAACTAAATTAATTTACTATACCCACTCCAGTCTATATTTAATTAAGATAAGTGCTGGACACTGAACATAATTAATTAACTATTCTCACTCCAACCTATATTTAATTAGAGTATGTGCTGGACACAGAACTTAATTAATTTACTATTCCCACTCCAATCTATATTTAATTAAGATAAGTGCTGGACACTGAACTTAATTAATTTACTATTCTCACTCCAATCTATATTTAATTAGGGTAGATGCTGGACACTGAACTTAATTAATTTACTATTCCCACTCTAGTCTATATTTAATTAAGATAAGTGCTGGACACTGAACATAATTAGTTTACTATTCTCACTCCAACCTATATTAAATTAGAGTAGGTGCTGGACACTGAACTTAATTAATTTACTATTCCCACTCCAGTCTATATTTAATTAAGATAACTGCTGGACACTGAACCTAATTAATTTACTATTCTCACTCTAACCTATATTAAATTAGGGTAGGTGCTGGACACTGAACTAAAATAATTTACTATTCCCACTCCAGTCTATATTAAATTAAGATAAGTGCTGGACACTGAACTTAATACTTTTACTATTCTCACTCCAACCTATATTTAATTAGAGTATATGCTGGACACTGAACTGAATTAATTTACTATTCCCACTCCAATCTATATTTAATTAAGATAAGTGCTGGACACTGAACTTAATTAATTTACTATTCTCACTCCAACCTATATTACATTAGAGTAGGTGCTGGACACTGAACTTAATTAATTAACTATTCCTACTCCAGTCTATATTTAATTAAGATAAGTGCTGGACACTGAACTTAATTAATTTACTATTCTCACTCCAACCTATATTTTATTAGAGTATGTGCTGGACACAGAACTTAATTAATGTACTATTCCCACTCCAATCTATATTTAATTAAGATAAGTGCTGGACACTGAAATTAATTAATTTACTATTCTCACTCCAATCTATATTTAATTAGGGTAGATGCTGGACACTGAACTTAATTAATTTACTATTCCCACTCTAGTCTATATTTAATTAACATAAGTGCTGGACACTGAACATAATTAATTTACTATTCTCACTCCAACCTATATTAAATTAGAGTAGGTGCTGGACACTGAACTTAATTAATTTACTATTCCCACTCCACTCTATATTTAATTAAGATAACTGCTGGACACTGAACTTAATTAATTTACTATTCTCACTCCAATCTATATTTAATTAGGGTAGATGCTGGACACTGAACTTAATTAATTTACTATTCCCACTCCACTCTATATTTAATTAGGATAACTGCTGGACACTGAACCTAATTAATTTACTATTCTCACTCCAATCTATATTTAATTAGGGTAGATGCTGGACACTGAACTTAATTAATTTACTATTCCCACTCTAGTCTATATTTAATTAAGATAAGTGCTGGACACTGAACATAATTAATTTACTATTCTCACTCCAACCTATATTAAATTAGAGTAGGTGCTGGACACTGAACTTAATTAATTTACTATTCCCACTCCATTCTATATTTAATTAAGATAACTGCTGGACACTGAACTTAATTAATTTACTATTCTCACTCCAACCTATATTAAATTAGGGTAGGTGCTGGACACTGAACTAAAATATTTTACTATTCCCACTCCAGTCTATTTTAAATTAAGATAAGTGCTGGACACTGAACTTAATACATTTACTATTCTCACTCCAACCTATATTTAATTAGAGTATGTGCTGGACACTGAACTGAATTAATTTACTATTCCCACTCCAGTCTATATTTAATTAAGATAAGTGCTGGACACTGAACTGAATTAATTTACTATTCTCACTCCAACCTATATTACATTAGAGTAGGTGCTGGACACTGAACTTAATTAATTAACTATTCCCACTCCAGTCTATATTTAATTAAGATAAGTGCTGGACACTGAACTTAATTAATTTACTATTCTCACTCCAACCTATATTTTATTAGAGTATGTGCTGGACACAGAACTTAATTAATTTACTATTCCCACTCCAATCTATATTTAATTAAGATAAGTGCTGGACACTGATCTTAATTAATTTACTATTCTCACTCCAATCTATATTAAAATAGAGTAGGTGCTGGACACTGAACTTAATTAATTTACTATTCCCACTCCACTCTATATTTAATTAAGATAACTGCTGGACACTGAACATAATTAATTTACTATTCTCACTCCAACCTATGTTACATTAGAGTAGGTGCTGGACACTGAACTTAATTAATTTACTATTCCCACTCCACTCTATATTTAATTAAGATAACTGCTGGACACTGAACTTAATTAATTTACTATTCTCACTCCAACCTATATTAAATTAGGGTAGGTGCTGGACACTGAACTAAATTAATTTACTATTCCCACTCCAGTCTATATTAAATTAAAATAAGTGCTGGACACTGAACTTAATTAATTTCCTATTCTCACTCCAACCTATATTTAATTATAGTATGTGCTGGACACTGAACTGAATTAATTTACTATTCCCACTCCAATCTATATTTAATTAAGATAAGTGCTGGACACTGAACTTAATTAATTTACTATTCTGACTGAAATCTATATTTAATTATGGGATTTGTAAAATTCTAAATTATATTTAAATTTTCTAAATAATTATTTTTTAAAATTAAAAAATATATAAACATTTTAAATTAACTTCCCACCCTTATCCCCTATAACCCAACATTCCGCTCCTAAAATTATTTGTAAAATTCTAAATTTAATTTACAATTTCTAAATAAATTTTATAAAAAATGAACAAATATATAAACATTTTTAAAACACTTCCCACCCTTATCCCCTATCAACCAACATCCCGCTCCTAAAATTATTTGTAAATTTCGAAATTTAATTTACAATTTCTAAATAAATTTTTACAAAAATTAAACAATATATAAACATTTTTAAAACACTTCCCACCCTTATCCCCTATAAACCAACATCCCGCTCCTAAAAATATTTGTAAAATTCGAAATTTAATTTACAATTTCTAAATAAATTTTTACAAAAATTAAACAATATATAAACATTTTTAAAACACTTCCCACCCTTATCCCCTATAAACCAACATCCCGCTCCTAAAAATATTTGTAAAATTCAAAATTTAATTTACAATTTCTAAATATTTTAATACAAAATTAACAAATATATAAACATTTTTAAAACACTTCCCACCCTTATCCCCTATCAACCAACATCCCGCTCCTAAAATTATTTGTAAATTTCGAAATTTAATTTACAATTTCTAAATAAATTTTTACAAAAATTAAACAATATATAAACATTTTTAAAACACTTCCCACCCTTATCCCCTATAAACCAACATCCCGCTCCTAAAAATATTTGTAAAATTCGAAATTTAATTTACAATTTCTAAATAAATTTTTACAAAAATTAAACAATATATAAACATTTTTAAAACACTTCCCACCCTTATCCCCTATAAACCAACATCCCGCTCCTAAAAATATTTGTAAAATTCGAAATTTAATTTACAATTTCTAAATAATTTTAATACAAAATTAACAAATATATAAACATTTTTTAAACACTTCCCACCCTTATCCCCTATAAACCAACATCCCACTCCTAAAATTATTTGTAAAATTCTAAATTTCATTTACAATTTCTAAATAAATTTTTAAAAAATGTTAACAATATATAAACACCTTATCCCCTATAAACCAACATCCCGCTCCTAAAAATGTTTGTACAATTCTAAATTTAATTTACAATTTCTAAATATTTTTTTTTTTAAATTAACAAATATATAAACATTTTTAAAACACTTCCCACCCTTATCCCCTATAAACCAACATCCCGCTCCTAAAATTAAATATACATTTCACATTTTAAATAAAATTTACTAATTACATTTTACAATATATTAAAAAAATTAATTAACTTTTTTAAAACACTCCCCACCCTTATCCCCTATAACCCAACATCCCGCCCCTAAAACAATAGAAATATTTCTCATATTATATACATTTTAACTATTTATACAAACAACTTCAAAATATTTACTAAACACACAATGACGATATTTTCACATGTCGATATTATTACTAACGATATTACTTACATCGACATATAAGTAAAAAAACAAAAACGATATTTTTCACATCGATATTATCTATTTCGATATTTTGTACATTCAATATTTTTGACTCGATATTTATGTCCCTCGATATTAAAAAGTCGATATATAGACTGCTCACCGTCAAAGTTAGTAGGCGAGGATACGGCTACTCCTTCCCCCATGTGTGGAGGTTTGCAATTGACAACTCTGTCCATTCCCCACGTTTGTCCATTTTCCAAGTGGACAACATTTCTTCCTATACTTGCAATTTTGACAGGCTCAGAAAATCTGGAATAATTTCTCCTTTTAGCCGGTGTAAAGTCTATGCGAACCCAATCACCTGATTCAAACGATGGTGCCTTGACGCTCTTTTTATGGTTATACCTCATTTTGTATTTCTCTTGTTGATTTTCAATTTTTCTTGTGATGTCCGACCTGTCTATCTTGCAGTTGTATGTCTTACGCAGCCACCATGCTGTGAGATTGGTCTTAGGTTTCCTTCCTTTTAGAGATACAAATGGCGAAACTCGTGTGACTGTGTTTGGTGCAGTTCTGTACGACCATGTCATGTCTTGCAGGGCTTGCTTGGCAGCTATACCTGTGGCTTCTGCTCTTTGTAGACATTCTTTGATGACCCTGTTCATACGTTCCACCAACCCATTAGCTCTGGGACAATATAACGCTGTTTTAGGATGGTTAATACGTAGGTCAGACAAAAAAATTCTTCATCAAGTCTGAGGTAAATTGGACACCATTGTCCGTTACAATTGAATCCGGTATACCTTCCTCATAGAAAGTTTCTTTTAAAAATGTAATTAGATTTTTTGTATCAATAATGTTTACCCATTTGGTTACCACCCACATTGAGTGATAGTTCATGAGGACCAGAATAAAACGGTCAGTAGCTTGTCTAAGATTTAAAGGTCCAAAAATGTCTAACGCCAGTTTGGACCATTGACTGTCTGGAACTTCAACCGGCGACAATGGAGGTTTCCTCATAGACAGAGTTTTGTTACTTTTGGCACAGTCTACACAGTTTTTGACTACATTTTCCACCATTCTGTCCATACTTGGCCACCAGTATTCTTCCCTTACTTTGTTTTTAGTTAAACTCCGACCAAGATGTCCTATGTGCGTTAGTGTAATGATTTTGTCTCTCATTCCTTCAGGGGGTACAATTTTCTCCCCACGATATATAGTTTAATTAATTATGCTAATTTCTTGCCTCACTTCCCAGAATTTACCAACAGGGTCAGGTAACATGTTCTTTTGCTCAGGCCACCCATTTCTGATGAGTTCTTTTAAGGTTCTTGATGTAGTGTCAAGTTTTTGTTGGTTTTCCCACTCTTCCTTTATCAATCCCGTTACCTCTAACACCACTACATCACTTCCTTCATCCCTCACATCACCATCAACCTTTATGGGGGCACGAGACAGAAAATCAGCTATCATGTCATCCATTTAGCCATCCTCGGTGTCAATCTGGAGGACCCTTTGGTAGTGAATACGTAGGTGAGATGTTTGTGGTCTGTCTTGATAGTAAATGGTATCCCCCACAGAAAGAATTTAAAATGGTTAGCAGCCCAAAAACAAGCCTCTTTCTCAATTACCGAGTAGTTTTGTTCGGCACCTTTTAATGTTCTAGAGGCAAACGCAATCACTTGTTCTGTGTTTCCTATCTTTTGTGTCAGACTGGCTCCTAACCCTTTATTGCTGGCATCTGTGGAGAGATAGGTAGTTTTTGTGGGATCAAACCTACCTAGGGAAGGGGCTTGGGTAATGCAAATTTTGATATCCGAAAATGCCTTTTTGCAGTCTTCATTCCAATCAAATGGATGTTTGGTTTTGAGGAGATTACGCAACAGCTCCACCCTGCATGCATTATTCTGAATACATTTTGAATAATATTCAGACAATCCTAAAAAGTATTTCAATTCCTCTACATTGGTGGGAGCAGCTGCTTCGAGTATGGCTTCCACAAGATTCATTTTGGGTTTGATTCCTTCACTGGAAATGGTATGCCCTAAATATTCTACAGATTTTACTCCTATTTGGCACTTGTCTCTTTTTAATGTAAGACCCGCTTTGCTCAGCTTTTGTAGGGTAATCCTCAACCTGTCATTGTGTTAAAGATCATCTCTGCCAAAAATCAAAATGTCATCTTGAAAGCACAAAGTACCGGGTATGTCTTTGAGCACATTCTGCATAATTCTTTGAAATGCAGCCAAGCCCAAAAGGCATTCGGAGATATTGGAATGCTCCCAAAGATGTAATGAAAGAGGTTAGGTGTCGGCACTCAGGATGCAACTCCACTTGGTGATATGCCGATGATAAATCAAGGACACTGAAATGACTGGCATCTTTAATGAGGGGAAGGATTTCATGTTTTCTGGGTAGCGGGTGCCTATCTACCCAAATATTTTTATTTAGGTCCCTGAGGTCAATGCAAAGTCTAATTTCTTTTCTAGCAGCCTTGGACGTGAGCACAATGGGGGATAACCATTGAGAGCACTGTATTGGTTCTATGACTCCTAGCTCTAGTATTCTATTTAACTCTTTCTGTAAAGGCTCATGCATTAAATGAGGAATTGACCTCACTTTATGTGTAATGGCCTTGGCCTTGTCTTTAAGTTTTATGCAATGCTGATAATCTTTCAGTAGCCCTAATTTATTAGTAAATACTTCCGGAAATTATTCACAGATAGCTTGGCCACATACTGATCTATCTACCAAAAGAACTTGATCACTGCTGTTGGGATCGAGCTTCATACCTAGGTCTTTTTGATGTTTCCACCCAATTAAATTGGACCCTTTCTCAGATAAATACATTTTGCCTACTGTGCTTCTACCTTTATACTCAATTCTCATAGTAGTCATCCCTAGCAGTGAAATAGGGTCTCCACCATACCCTCTTGGTTTTTATGTCCGCTTCTTCAAGTGTTCCTAACTTATTGGGAAACAACCCTTCAAATACTTTACCGTCTAATAAGGTGTATGGAGAGCATGAATCAGTGAAAACTCTGACCAACTTGTTGTCTACTGTGATCGTGCATTCCGGAAATTTGACTATACTATCCTTATCTTCCACTTGGAACACCAATTTGGTGTTTGCAGGTATGGTTTCTGATTCTATCAGATAAACTCTCTTTGAGTTTTCATGACATGCTCTGGCTATGTGTCCTTTCTTTCCACACTTGTGGCATGTCGCACTCCTTGCAGGACAAGAAGGACTTTTGGCCAAATGTGCTGGGTTTCCACACCTGTAACACTTAATTTTGGAATTCGTGCTTATAAAAATTTTCTGTTTGAGATATTTTTCCTTTGACGATTCTTGTTTGACGATAGCATTAACCTCATGACATTTGGATTCATCACTTACATTAATTTATTTTATACATTCAGCAGTGTGTTCAATGCTTAAAGCAATTTCTATTGCTTGTTTCAGATCCGGATTACCTGTCAATAGCTTCTCTTGAATTTTATGATTGTTCGTGCATCTGACCAACTGGTCTCTACTAAGAGAATCAGTTAGCCCTTCGAACTCACAAGTGTTGGATAAACCCTTTAGAGCTGCAATATAAGATTTTACCTTTTCACCTTTACCTTGAGCTCTTGAAAAAAATTTGTGCCTTTCCAACACTACATTTATTGCTTTACCAAAATGCTTCTCCAGCTTGTTCATCGTAGCTAAATAAACGTTGAAATCACCTTCACTTGCTCCTTCATCCTCTGTGTCAGGACCTTCCAAGTTATTATGAATGTTCCTGCCTTCTACTCCTAAGTTATGTAGTAAAATGTGCTGCTTCCTGAAATTTGAAATTGTTTCTCCTCCTATCGCTATCAAGTATGATTGAAATATAACCCTCCAATCTTTCCAACATATAGTATGATCACCCTCTTCATTTAGAAAAGGAGGAGGTAATGCCATGTTTAACGCAGCCATGCTGAAATTACACAAGATAGACACTTATCTCCAACTTACTTAGAACTTGTTTTGTAAAAGAAGACCACCTTATATACACAATAACTTAAATAATGGCTGGGAAAATCACCTTTGTCACAACCTAAAAATAAATTAAGTATAATAAATGGATGAAACCGTATTTAACAGCATGTATGACAGGCATAAAATAACATTTGCGATAATCACATATATGTAACCAAAACTGTGCCTCTCAGCGTGCAACCATCTCTTAGCTGGTAAGACAGGCAGACACAAGCTGTGCCCATCGGCGTGTAAAAAGTCCTGCCATCTCCACTAATAGGAACTATGTAGAAGAGAAAATGTGGCAACGATGATGAATTAAGCAGAGTACTTATGCCGAAATGAACCCCGCAGGATTGATAGGCAAATATATAATAAGCTGCGCCTATCAGCGTGTGCTCTTTCTGTAATATAGCCACAATAGGATGGAAATTAACTGTACATGCTATCTCACAGAGACTTGTTGATAGGCAGTAGTTGAAAAGCTGTGCCTATCAGCGTGACCTGAAACTTCCAGCACTGGAGACTACTTTGGAAAATGAAGATGAGGAAAATAACTAGTTATTGCTGTTGCTTTGAGCAATCTGCTGACAGGAAAATAAAGCCACACGGGGCGCTCGACTTCTGTGGAAGATCCCACAAGAAGAAAGGCCGATCCCCAAGCACCTTGACAAACGGGGGAAAGAAAAGTTTTGTGGCTGCGTACACTTCCCAAAATGCTGCAGAATGGAAATTCTTCCCAAACTCCGACAACCACACGGTGACAACACAGAGACTCCTAACACCAACCTTGTGCGGAGATCGCCAGCCCCGCGCACCGGTAGAGAAGCGAGTCCACAGGGGTGCCGCGCAGCCAACTACTTTGATGAAAGAATATCGGGGGGAAAATCAGCGTGTGGCTTCGTGCCTAAGTATGTGGCAGAAATAGCAATATTCCCAGTCGCTGCCAACCACATGCGGTGTAAACACGGGGATCACTGAATACACCCTTGAGAGGAGAACGCTAACCCCGTGCACCTGTGAGGACAGAGTTCACAAGGGCGCCGCGCAGCCAACACTCACATAGATGAAGAAAGCGGCGGTGAAAGCTTCTCCTCTTGCCTCAACTCGTGACCATCCTGAACTCGAGATGACTGACAACAACCCAACAGCATCCGCAGAATCACCGGACGTCCCACTGCAGCAGTAGTATCAATGACTCTCTTCAGTTCAGAGGTTCTTCTTTTGACAGGACAACTAGGATGGACTGAATAATGCCGAATTAGATGGGGATGGTGGTGCAACTGCCCCCACGCAGTGTTCGTCACCAGTGTTATAAAGTCAAAGTACACAGGTAAGAGTGAGAGTGTGACTTTATTATACACCACCAACACAGTCCATACCTTCCAGTCACGAGAGTCTACACCAGAGAGGCAGCAATAGAATCTTCGGACAATGGGAGGGGAGTACCAAGAGGGAAGGATCCGGAGGGGGGAAATTAACGGAACATACCAAGATTACAACAGTATTGCACTTCTTGTTTGCAAAATTGCAATTTAGCTGGGGACTCCTGGTGTCCTCCATTCGCTAAATAGTTCAATAGGGCAATGGTATCTGTTACACATGCCTCTCGTGTTTTTGATGCCAACAGTAGGTCATCAATATACTGAACTAAAACCGAGTTTTCCTGGCAAGATTAGAGTCTCAAGACATTTTTTCAAGATCTGATTAAAGATTGAGGGGCTTTCAGGGTACCCTTGAGGGACTCAGCAACATGCCAAAACACGGTCTCAGAACCTGAAAGCAAACAAATATTGGCTATCCGGATGCAAGGGAATCGAGAAAAATGCTTGGCACAAATCATACTGTGTACCATTCTGCATCACAAGGAATTTGGTAAAGAATCACTGCTGGATTTGGCGCCACTGGACAGCAAGGTACTGCAATTTTATTTATTTTGCGTAAATCCTGCACTATTCTTTACTTTCCATTTGGCCTTTTGATACCTATGATAAGTGAATTACAAAGACTGCTCAATATTTCCTTCAGAATTCCTTGTTCAATCATTTGGGTAATTACTGGTGCAATTCCTGCAATCACGTCTAAAATCATTTTATATTTTAGGGTATTTGGATACACAGCACCTTTTTTCACTGTTATCTGTATTGGATTTACCTTATCCAGTAGACCAATTTATTTTCCTGTGTAATCCCACACATCTGGATTTACTGTACCTTTTAATTCATCAGGCAGATTGGCTTCAGTGAGAAGTGAAAACAACTCATCCACTTCTGTTCCCTGTTTTGCTAGCATCATTTTAAACTCCACATCTTCGTCTGGGGTTTGAAATGCAATTCCATCTGGGGTACAATAGATGGTGCAATTCATTTTACACATCAAATCTCTTAACAAGAGATTTACCGGGCTTGAGTCACACACTACAAACCGATGCATGTCTTTGAAATTTCCAATATGAATTTCAATTGGATTTGTGACTGGTGTTCTAATATGTTTATTTGAAACACTTACAACTTGGATAGTTTCTCCCGAGAGGGATAGGTTTGCAATTTCTGCTGCTCTCACAGTAGAACCAGTGTCCACTAAGAATGTAATATCATTCCCTTCCACCTTTCCATCAACAAATGGAGCTGACTGATCTACAGCCAAGGTTGCGCTAAGTACGCACTCTTCCTCCCCCCTCAGGCACCGTCATTGAGAAGAGTCTGAATCAATTCCATTACACTGCATCCAATACTGCTGACTCACACCTTGAATCTTACCAAGCAGGTCTCCTCCTTGATATCCGGTGTTCACAGTGTACCTTTGCATCTGAGCATTCACATTACTTTGTAGGGGAGTTTGCGGTACATGTAACTGTTGTGTAACTATCTGCTGCTGTTGCTGCTGATTTACACCCAACTCTTTCTGCATCTGTGGAATTACATTTTGATTTCCCTCATTATTCTTTGTGTTTGATCTACACTCATTCCTCCAATGTCAAAACTTTCCGTACGCATGACAAGGAAATTTCTTCATAGCTTCTTCTTTATTCATCCTACCTCTTCCTCTACCTCCACTATCAATCAAAAATTCTTTATTCGATTCAAGGAATCATCAAAGCGGTACAAAACAAATCTCTGTACACATTGCATTCATCCATCTAATACAGACATTTAAACAATGTTTCAATTGCAAGGGACTAACATACAAGACCTATATAGAGTTTGAATTTTCTCCTTTTAGTCTTGGCTCTAATAACATGATTTAATTAAAGTTCTTGTCAATACAGTACAAAGATAACTATTCATTTAGCTCATGCAGCACCAACTAGGGCTCCAATGATGCTAAGATTATTAGATAAGTCAATCTAAAACCATAACATTGTTAAAAAAACTGTTAAAAAACATACAGAATTTCTAAAAGTTTTTTTTTTAAAACGCTTAAAATGTATGCCCACTCCTATATCTTATATAACTAACAGCCAACACAAATTTACTAATGCCAAATACAATAAGTTGGGAACTGTCAGATTTTAACATTCTAAGCGACTCTAAATAGTTTGTGATGTTCAAACTTCTACACAAGAGCTTGATCCACTTACCTCTGGGGGTAGCATATGCTGCGCAAAAGAATAGAACATGCGCAAAATCCTCGTTAACACCTAGTGTACACAGTGAGTATTCGGCATCCCTTGCCATCAATTGAGACTTTGCCCATTTAGCTGTGAAAGCATTGACTTTTAATATCTCATACCGGAATTTCATATAAAGTGACTTTGCCAACTGTGGTTCAATCTCGTCTAAAAAGGGCTCAATGCTCCTTGTCAATTTAAAATACAGAAATTGGGTAGTCAATCTCCCTAACTCGGGATTTAAAGTGACCTTGTGCGTTATAAATTCCCAATATATAGACCTAATCTCTTTGAGTCAGGGGTCAGCAAGCTCGGAGTTACCCAATAGCGGCTCAAACCTAAGTCGGTGAGCCATTTACGGATGTGAACCAACCAGGGAAGAGTAACAAATACATCCAGATGCGGTAGCTCCCTCAGGGTCTGCTTGTAAGTCTCTAATTCCTCAGTTGTCCAAATTCTGATCCAATAGGCTAATAGCCTCCATACAGCAAGATGTTCGAGCCTTTTTATCCCAATATCATATATAAGAGGGATCATCGGGGTATTTTTAGGCAAACGTGTAAGCATTCTTAAGATTTTGTTTTCCCCGATGATAAGAGGCTGAAGATTTTCTCTTCCCCATAGCTCAGATCCATAGAGTGTAGCAGATTGGGCTCTAGATTTATAAACTTCTATTGCAGGAGTAATGGCCTTTGATAAGGTAGAGTTCTGTTTCTTCACTATAGGATTAGAGTTCTACATTAGGATTGTATTTGACTTATTTATTTGAGACTTCCATGTAAGTTTTGTGTCAAATGTCACACCTAGATATACAAAATTGGGGACACATTCCAAAAGAACCCCATTCAATACTAATCTTTTCTGAAAGTTCTTATGTGGATTGATAGCCATATATTTGGTTTTATTAGGGTTTATCTCAAGTCCTTTTTTCTTGCAGTAGTTATAGAGGCTATCAGGTAAGTTTTGGAGACCCCTTGGTGTTTGCGACAACAATATTGTATCGTCTGCAAAGGTAAAGGTGCAAATGTGGGTGCCTCCGAGCTTGAGGGAATTGTGCAAAGCTGAGTGCAGGTGCTCTACCATTTCATTAACGTATTATAGGAACAGGGTTGGCGCCACCTCTCCTAATCGGGATTTCCTCCGTCAGCTCCCCTCTTGGACCCCAGCGAACCTTTGCAAAATTCCCGTCATGAAGCCTTATAATCTGATCTAAAAACTTCTCTGGGACTCCCTGATTCTGTAACAACTTCCATAAAAGATCTCTGGGGATAGAGTCAAAAGCTGCCTTCAAATCGATGAAGGCAACATGTAAGTGTCCAAGGGGCAAATTATCAAGCAAGGCGATAAAATTATCGCCGCTTTAGCGCCAGAAAACTGCCACTAAAACGGCAATAATGGGCTTGGTAATATGCTCTATGGAATTCCAATTGAAGCCCATGTTAGACGTCCTTCACATTTAACATGGGCTTCAATTGGAATTCCATAGAGCATATTATCAAGCCCATTATCGCCGTTTTAGCTGCAGTTTTCTGGCGCTTAAGCGGCGATAATTTTATCGCCTAGCTTGATAATATGCCCCCATGTTTTATCCTGGTGTATTTCCAGGCTATACTAAAAAGTCTGATTACTTGGTCAATTGTGCTTATTATCTGTCCAATGCTGGCCTGGCATGGTGAGAGGATGTCTTTCTCTACCATCCAGGCATTTAACCTGATCAAAATCTGTTTGGCATACACCTTTTGGGCAATGTCTATTAGACTGATGGGCCTATAGTTCGCTGGATTGTCCCTACTACCCTTTTTATGGATAGGGACTATCCCACCCCCTTCCAGGTTTCTGGGATAGGCTCTCCCCTGGCTATCGCGTTGCACAATTGATTCATGTATGGAGCCCAAACATCTGGGGCGTGCTTCAGAAGATCGCCGGGAATTTTATCTGGACCAGGCGCCTTTGCTGGCTTTAAGGTGGCTATAGCTTGCTCAGTATCCTCTAAGCCGAATTGGAGGTGTGTGAAATGTGCTTCAGGCAGGAGCACCTCAGTGAGGACTCGTGAGTCTGGGGCGAGAACATCTGGTGCGGCATAGAGCATGGAAAAATGTCTATGCCATGTACTGAGATCCAAGAAGTGATCAGTGGTCACCTTACTCACTTTATTCCCCTGTGCTAGTAATTTCCAGAATTTAGATTGGTCTCTCGCTTTTACAGCTACGATGAGATCACCCCAGCTAGCATCCTCCCATTCCCTCAGGGCGGTCATTTGTACTTTTTTGTTGTTAGATCTTTCAATTCTGATATGGTTTACATCTTTTGATTTTAGAGCCTCAAGGAGTCTACATTTAGCTTTAGCACATTCCTTATTAAACCATGGGTTCAGGCATTTTCTGATGAATTTGAGTGAACAGTATGGACCCCGGGCGTGACTCTGCATAGCCCGTTAGTAGATTGCAGAAATTGTTATATATGTTAGTGAGGGGCTCAACCTGATCTAATATTGTTGGCCATTTGACAGATCTCCAATTGATACTTACTGATGGGTGTCTAATCTCTTCTCTCTGGTTTATTGGATACAATGGGTGTTTAACAAACCAACTTCCCACTAGATCTAGACATAATGGGAAATGATCGCTCTCCCATCTTTTGTCAACCCTAAAGTCCTGGATATGGTTCCAATTTGCTATGAATGCTATCACATAATCAATACAGGAGGTGGCATTTCCTCTAGTAAAAGTGTTCGAGCACCCAATGTCTGATGGAAACCGCCCATTGCATGCCCTTAGCCCTCTTTTAATTGTAAAGTGGAACATTTGAGTTGCTGATGTAGAGCACGCCACCTTTTTGTTTATTTCAAGTAGAGGAATTTCCCAGGCCAAATCTTCCTCATGGAAGATCGTGTCCATTCCAGCCATCGGTTCATAACAGCAATTGAAGGCGCTGCCCACAAGGACAGCTCCATTTGGCTTGATGCTATCAAGCATTTCCTCAAGCTGTCGGATGCCCAGTGCTTCCTCTATACACTCCCTCGGTCTTAAATATATGGTAAAAAGGAGTATGAGTAGCCTATTTTCAAATTTCATCTTTATCCCCAATAAGTCCTTGGAACCAGAGTTCACTATCTCTATAGTGGTGTTTAAAGTAATTTTTACCCCGATTATCAGGCCTCCCGAAGGTCTTCCTCTCTTCGATGGTATCACCCCTATATGGAAGGTTCTATAGCCTAGTTTATACAAAGGCTCTACCGCCCATGTTTCCTGGAAGAGGCACAGGTCAAAGTTATTAACATAATCCTGCCAGTCTGGATCAGAAAGTTTTTGGTGAAGCCCAGCTATGTTTCAGGACAGCATCTTTAAAGTGTTTGGAGCTATATCAGAGGAAGACCTATCGAGGGTTCTACTTAGGGTACTGTATCTATGGTTGTCAGTGTTCATAGATATTGTTGTCAGATCTTGTGGGTGGTTTTTGTGCAAATAGGCATCATGTAAAGCATGAGAACCCCGCTCTAGTCGCGGGGGCTTCAAATGTATATGACTATGTGTGCTTCCCTTAGATGAAGTCCCTTTAGTCCGCGCATATAGTCAATCAACTGACTCTAAATTGTGAGTCCCCTCGAGTGCTGCCGATAAACTATTTCTCTCTGCTACTGATGTTTTTGTTAGTCTAAAACTGATTTTTGATTCGAAAAGTGAGTGTGTTCTTAAATTCATAGTTATCAGATTGTCTACAATGGTTTTGGAATGAAAGTTAGTTTTATATAATCCAGAGTCCTTGTTTCTTGCCAAAGACGTTCGGCTTTTAAGATGTCAGATTATTATTATAGAACAGCATTGGTGTTTTTCTCTAATCCAATGCATAACTTTAGTTATTAGGGACTCTTTGTCCTCTCTGGTTTCGTTGTTTAGACTAGGGACATTTGTAAGCAAAAGGTGACATCCCTTCCACCAGCAACAGCAAAACCACAGGGGTAGCATGATCCCCACCAACAGCAGTAACCACACCTGGGGGGTGTCCATCACCACTCCCCACCCCCCTCATAGGGGGCTCTATGTCCTGCACCACTCCGCACAACTCATAGGGGGCTGTATGTCCTGCACCACTCCCCACAACTCATAGGTGGCTGTATGCCCTGTACCACTACCCTCCCCACTCATAGGTGGATGTATGCCCTGCACCACTCCCCACAACTCATAGGAGGATGTATTGCCTGCACCACCATCCTCCCTACTCATCGGGGGCTGTATGTCCTGCACCACTACCCTTCCCATTCATAGGGGGATGTATGACCTGCACCACTACCCTCCCCACTCATAGGGGGATGTATGCCCTGCACCACTCCCCACAACTCATAGGGGGATGTATTCCCTGCACCACTGCCCTCCCCACTCATCGGGGGCTGTATGTCCTGCACCACTACCCTCCCCACTCATAAGAGGATGTATGACCTGCACCACCACCCTTCCCACACATAGGGGGCTGTATGTCCTGCACCACTATCCTCCCCACTCATAGGGGGATGTATACCCTGCACCACTACCCTCCCCACTCATAGGAGGATGTATGCCCTGCACCACTACCCACAACTCATAGGGGGCTGTATGCCCTGCACCACCATCCTCCCCACTCATAGGGGGGTGTATGCCCTGCACCACTACCCTCCCCACTCATAGGGGGATGTATGTATTGCACCACTCCCCACAACTCATAGGGGACTGTATGTCCTGCATCACTCACCACAACTCATAGGGGGCTGTATGCCCTGCACCACTACCCTCCCCTTTCATAGGGGGATGTATGCCCTGCACCACTCCCCACAACTCATAGGGGGATGTATGCCCTGAACCACCACCCTCCCCACTCATAGGGGGCTGAATGTCCTGCACCACCACCCTCCCCACTCATAGGGGGATGTATGTCCTGCACCACTACCCTCCCCACTCATAGGGGGATGTATGTCCTGCACCACTACCCTCCCCACTCATAGGCGGGTGTATGCCCTGCACCACCACCCTCCCCACTCATAGGGGGCTGTATATCCTGCACCACTACCCTCCCCACTCATAGGGGGATGTATGCCCTGTACCACTACCCTCACCACTCATAGGGGGATGTATGCCCTGCACCACTACCCACAACTCATAGGGGGATGTATGCCCTGCACCACTCCCCACAACTCATAGGGGGATGTATGCCCTACACCACTCCCCACAACTCATAGGGGGCTGTATCTCCAGACCAGCATTTGTGACTATGGCACCCAACACCACAACCAATGTAGTGGCAATATGGTGGTTGTGTCACTTACAAACATAGACATGAGAGGCAAAGACTGTTGTGCATCACAAGAACTCCCTCTGCCATGTGCAGACAAAGCATTGGCCATGACCCCTGACAATGCCAACGGTGTACAATTAGACTGTGTGAAAAGTGAGCATCATGATGCATACACACATATCTCTACAAACAAACACACAAACTGTGGAATCCTGTGGAGACTGTGGATGTTAGGTGACAAAGTCACATACCATGGCAGCAATGGGACATACCAAACATGATCAATGTGCAGGATGATGGCCTACAAGACGCTTGGACAATAGGGACAATAATACAAACAACATCTCCCCCAATGGAACGCTGAAGCCATACCAATGCAGAGGCACAGATACACAAACACAGACAGGCAGCCACACACTGCATATCATACACAACATGTGTGTGTGTCACAGTGTCCCCAGGCTACTGCACAACACATGACGGTGGGCTGAACTACAATGACACACATGTGTTCACTGTGCCATACAAAAGTAAGCCTTTGACTGGGCACACCTGGGGGGGGGGGGCAAGCAGGCATTGTCAGGTAAGCGGGATCACAAAGGATTCATGTGACACAAGGTGGTGACATTTGTGGTGACATTAGCCTGTACGCCAATCCCACTGTGATGACAAAGCTAGGTTTTCCCCATCCTGCGTACCACAGTCAGATGTGCGTCCTGGGTCATGTGTCCAGGACCACAAAGTCACATCACACCTCCATAAACACAAATCACTGGCCATGGCGTGCAAACAATGGGCAAAAAGTAGTTAGGGGCCTAGACATGAAACAACTCCCATTTTGCCAACATAAACACCACACACCTTGATCTGCAACAATGTGCATCAGCTAGGCACACAGGGACCGGTGATATTGCTCATGCACACATGACAGCCGATGTATCTGCAATCAATCGGGATAACTAGATCCACATCAGTCACCTGTGTCACCTGAGACATCACAGTCAGTACAGCACATCACAGAGTAATGCTTTGCATCAAGGGTTAAATATTGCGAAAAGAGAAGACATCATTTGGAAATGACACCTGTCAGTCTGCCAGTCAATCATGCCCCTCATATCCTGCCCCTCCATGGACTCATCTGCCTGGGACATGCTGTCTGCCACTTCTCATGTGTGTGCACAAGCACCACATAGACATATCTCAGAACTGCAGGACTTGTGATTTAAATCTGCCTGGACTAACACTTGCCATCTCTTGCCACTGACTCAGTACATGTGTCATGAGAAGGGATGGCTAAAATCATTGTCAGTAAAATGGGTATGCTTCACTCACAAGACACCATGATGTGCACATGTCTTGATGGTCAATTCCACAATAGACTGCATGCTGTACAACTGACATCACTGCGGGAAATTACAAGTGGGATACCATGCTACGGCCCAGTATGGCTAAGCAGCCAGCACTGGCTTCAGTCTCAGGGGTAGTGCATCCAAAATTAAACACTCTGCACTGTGTCACAACCATTACCATGTATGAGAATTTAAGCCCTGCAGATGTCAAATGCACAGGTACACCCGATGCTAACGACATCTTCAGTCATCTGATTATCACACGTAATAAAAATGCAACAGATGACTGACTGCAAGCACCAATCTGTAAGCATGATGACATCACAGCATGATGGGAATGAATTGAGACTGCCTGCACTGTGATGTACAATACAACATTATGCACCGTCATGTGATGCTCCATTTCCCACACCCCAGCTAGCTGCACAAACCAAAATGACTAACACCACAGGAGTCTAAGAGGCTGGGCCACCTCACAATGACACCGATGCAGACACCATATAGCACACTTCACAATGCACTAATGTTAGGCTGACACACAGGAGTTGAAAAACAGAGTGTACTTCATGTCCGTTGTAGGGATACTTGTCCAGGAACATGTGCAACATGGGATTACCCTGGACAACAGGCATGTGTCCATGCATGTGTGAAACACATGATGTACATTTTCCTGAGGCCCATACATTCTCGTTGCTGCTACATGGCTGTGTGTCAAATACCCCTGGCACATATGGTGTACCAAAACATCAATTGGAACACATATCAATTGCCCACACAGAGTACACGTTTTTTTTCAGGCAATGTGCAGACACATGGAAATCATGTGTCTCACTCATGAAGACAAAACAATGCACAAGTCGCAGATGCTATTAACAACGTTAAGTTTGTACAACAGCAGGGACACACAACCCAAGTTACACAAGTCACAGCCTGAAAGGGGCACACCTGTGTATCAGATGAGGATGGGACATGACGTGGTTTTGCCACATGACTCCTGTACAAGCAGACAGGAGATCTGTTGAAGTGCAACCAGGATGTGGGCGCGCAAAGAGCATGTGATACATTGGACACAGAGGATGCTTGCACTTACCCCCTCCTTGCTGCTGTCTGGCCTTTAACTGCCCATCCATGTCCGGGAAGACCTCCGCCAGAATCCTGAGCATGTGGGGGGTCAGTGTCCGTCGTCCGCCCCTTATGCGAGGAGGCGACAGCTTCAGCTAGACTCTGGCAATCCTCCGGGTCCAGCCACGAAGGTCTTGTCACCTCTTCTGGCAGTTGCGGATGCGGCGTCTGTGGCCCAGCACAGCATGAACAGCCCGGGCAATGGTCTGCCAGATCTCCTGCTTCTGGTGGGCATCAACCTGTGAGGATGACAAGGGTAGAAAAAGACCTTTACCACACAAACCACATGTTTGTGCATCACAGATTTGGATATCCATGTCTTTCTCGCAAGGGAATATGATGGACACAGGTAGTGCAGATATGGTGATTGACAGTTGGCCTGATTTTTCAACAGAGAAACATTGACGGAGTATTTTAACTGTGTGAAAATGCACTTTTCATGTGGCACATGATTTCCATGTGTCTGCACATTGCCTGAAAAAAAACATGTACTCTGTGTGGGCAATTGATATGTGTTCCAATTGATGTTTTGGCACACCATATGTGCCAGGGGTATTTGACACACAGCTATGTAGCAGCAACGAAAATTTATGGGCCTCAGGAAAATGTACATCATGTGTTTCACACATGCATGGACACATGCCTGGTGTCCAGGGTAATCCCATGTTGCACATGTTCCTGGAAAAGTATCCCTACTCCGGACATGAAGTACACTCGGTTCTTCTACTCCTGTGTGTTAGCCTAACATTAGTGCATTGTGAAGTGTATCTCGTGTCCAGTTGTAGAGTACCCACCAGCCAGGGAACAGGCAAATGATTACGTCACACACTATGCTTGGTATTACTCTTCTTTATTCATCAGCATGTACCTGTTAACTGAACATTCTACATCATGAATTCCGTCACCCACACCAACACACTAACATCACTGTTCTATCAGGAACTAAAAGGGCCCACAATCCCTAACTCACAAGACACTACACTGCCCATGATCACGAGTATATCCCTATCTAGGATGGCAATGGAGAGAGAACAACTCAAAAATGAGTAGGGGGTTAGGTGGGTTACATAAGGAAAAATGAGTTCCACATGGTAAAAAAAAAGTCGCCTCGCACAATGCACACTGGCTAAGCAGCTACAGAAGCACAACAATATACTATTTACAAATCAAGTACGTGTAACTGCTTTCGTATTCAAGTACTCCTGTGTTAGACGGAGACCTCAGAGGGGCCCGGGAAGGGAGTCCTGACTACCCTGAGACCCGCCCTCAAGTATCGTAGCCGGGCACTGGCGGGAGACTCCTCAGGAGGAGAAGTCTCGTATCGAGGATCGTACTTCGGGCACCACACGACACAGAAACAACACACCGTGCGTTCTTAGGAACCAATCTTTATCAAGTAGGTTAGCACTGCAAATATGTACAAGGAGAGCGCGGGCTCAATGAGTCTCGGACGGGATAGGGGGTAGCGGGACAGTCTTTGGCACAAAAGTTCAAGGTAAGGAGGTACCCAGCGCACAGCTCTCAATCCTCGAGCTGGGGGGTAGGCTGGTTGTCGTGGGGTCCGGCGGGACCAGTGGAGTCTGTGGAAGCCGCGAGTCACTCAGCGGGCTCAGGTACAAGTTCGGAGGTCTTACGATCTTCAGGGAGCCGCGAGTCACTCAGCAGGGCTCAGGTACAAGTTCGGAGGTCTTACGATCTTCAGGGAGCCGCGAGTCACTCAGCAGGGCTCAGGTACAAGTTCGGAGGTCTTACGATCTTCGGGGAGCCGCGAGTCACTCAGCAGGGCTCAGGTACAGGTTCGGAGGTCTTACGATCTTCAGGGAGCCGCGAGTCACTCAGCAGGGCTCAGGTACAAGTTCGGAGGTGTTACGATCTTCGGGGAGCCGCAAGTCACTCAGCAGGGCTCAGGTAGTTCCAAGTTCCAGGAGCCACGACCGCGTCAGCAGGCTCTCGTTGTTCCAGCGTCGAATCTGCCGGACAGTCCCAGAGCACCCCTTGTTATAGGTCGACCCCTCTTTTGATGTCCGGAGTCCGTGCAGGCAGGGGTCTTGTCACCTGGGGGTCGCTTGTCGGGGGTTTCCTGCCATTGTCTTTTGATCCTTTCAGGGTCGGGTCGGGAGGAGTCCCAGACACCCAGCAGGCGTGGAGCCAGCCTTCGGGGAGGCCGGAGGGCCGATCAAAACCCATCGTCCCAGGGGAGTTCAGAGGTGCGATAGAAACTGCTCCTCCCTCTCTCAGCCCCTGGAAGCGTGATGTCCTCCAGCCGGAGTGGCGCCTCTAGGCCCGGGTCGCGCTGGGGCCGGGCGGCCATCTTGGTGCATGAGGTGGGCACGCGGGCCCGGGGTGGCCGAAAGGAGAGAGGCCATGGGCGAGGGTGTCCGGGTTGAGTGCGTGTGTTCTGGTAGAAAGGCTTGGTGAGGCCGGGGGATTGGGGCCGCCGGCACCAGGTTAGGTGGTGTGGGGACCAGTAGAGCCATGTTACGAGGCCGGGTCCAACATCCTGGAAAGTGGCGGCTGCCACAACCTCGGAGCAGTACACCTGAACAGGGGCGTAACAAACACCCCCGCAGCCCCCGCGGTGCGGGGGGCCCCCACTCTTCAGTAAATGAAGGGGGCCCCCTCAGCTCTTCGGTAGAGAGCTGTGAGAGAGAGGCTTGCTCTAAATCAAGCCTCTGTCTCTAACTAAAGCAGCCTGCACGGAGCGCTGACCCAGGACTGAAGAGAAACAATGTAACAAGTTACATTGTTTCTCTTCAGTCAGAGCCACGAGCCAGTCCCGGAACAAGGATGGGGGCCCCAGAGAGAGCAGGAGGCAGCACAGCATTCCCCACAGGGCACTGCCTCTGAGAAGGGAGAGGACAAGGATGGGGGTGCGGGCCCCAGAGACAGCAGGCAGGAGGCAGCACAGAGGAGAGCTGACAGGGGAAAGGATGGGGGTGGGGGCCCCAGAGACAGCATTCACCACAGGGCACTCACTGCTCCTCTGAGTCAGCACAGAGCTGACTTCAGCCAGCAAGTTTGCAGCTCCAGAAACAGGATCTGCTGGGACACATCAGAAGGTGAGAGTTAGAGCTATGGATGTTGTAATGGACAATGTATTTTACCTATGCGTTTTCTGTTTGTAGTGGAGGGAATGTGTGTGGTGTCAATTGGACATATATGGTTTGGATTGGAATTGTTGGTTGTGGAATTGTGTTGTGTGGACTGTATCTGTGTAGTGAAATAATGTGGCATGGTGTGCAGTGCAATTATGTGGTATTGAGTGGAGTGGGATTGTGTGTCTTGGAGTGGGATTATCTGGAATGGTATTTTGTGTTGTGGAGTGGTATGTAGTGGAGTTTCCTTATGTGGTGTGCTGTTAAATATTATAGCATGATGTGGAATTTGTGGTGTAGATTGGATGTATGTGGTGTGTTGTGCATTTGTGGTGTTAGTGTGAATTATGTGGTGTGGAATGGAAATGTGTAGAGTTGAATTGTGTGACGTGGAAGTTGCGGTGTTGAGTGAAATTATGTTGAGTGGTATTATGAGGCATGGTGTGAAGTGTAGCTATGTGGAGTGTTGCTACGTGGCATAGACGGGATTTATGTGGAGTGTATGTATGCAGTATGGAGTAGAGCATAATTATGTGGAGGTTAATTATGTGGAGCTGAGTGGTATTATGTGGAGTGTTATTATGCTCTGTGATAAATTGTGTGGGGATGAATTGTGGAATTGTGTGACGTGTGGAATTATGTGGCATGGTGTGGTGTATAATTATGCACAGTGGAATTATGCAACATGTTGCAGAGTTGTATTTTGTGGAGGGTAATTATGTGTTTTAGAGTTGAGTGTAAATATGTTGTGTGGAGTGTAATTATGTAGTTGGGAGTGGTATTAAGTTGTGTGGAAAGTGATTCTGTGATGTGGAATTATGTGGTATCGAGTGAAGTGGAAATATGTGTATTTTCTGGATTGTAATTATGTGGTATGGAATGTTGTAAGGTTAAATTATTTATAGTTGAATTGTGCAGTGTGGATTTATAAGCAGGGGCGTAACACAGGCCCCAGGGCGTAACACAGGCCCCCACAGCTCCCGTGTTGCGAGGGGGCCCCAGCGCTCCAGAGGCCCCCTCAGCGGTGCCAGCAAGCACCACAAATCTGTGACTGTCTGGGATAGGTAATTAATTAATATAGGTAGGTTATGTAATTTACGCTTGCTCTAGACTTTTCTTTATAAATTAAATGGTAACATTTAAAAAATGGTAATGGTGCACACTGCGCAGCGTGCAGATGTCTCCGTCGCCGCGTCTGCGCGGTCTTACTCTTCACCCTTAGGGTGGGGCTGGTGACCAATTGTCATGCGCATTGCTGACTGGTGAAGCGAGGAGGCATCCCAGAGGCCAGAGTGGAGACAATTGAGAGGTAACGTGCGGCGGCGACTACCTGCCATCATTTAATTATTTCTCTGGCTAGCCTTGTTTGCCCTGTCTTTTGCGGCTCGCGCAGGTGAGTCTGTCTGTTCGCCCAGTCTATGCCACCCCCCCCCGCAGACAAGTGCACCCCACCCAAAATTAATTGCGACGACCACTTGTGTGCGTAAGGTCTCCAGTTTAGTGTGAAGGCATTTAGTAAAAGAAAGGCGCCTTTGGTACATGAAGGTTGTTTGGAAAATATGGGGGGGGGGTTATGTTACACATTAAAGATTAAAAGTGCGTGTTATCAGTTTCACCTGCGATTTATATTGATTTGCGGATTTTACAGAAAACACAAAAATCGTCATTGAAGTTTGTGGGCGTAAGAAAATATACCCTTCACCTATGAATTTACAACTTAGTCTGTGACTTTGGGAAAAGTTTCCCGGTTTCGCCCGACTTAGTCAAGGCAAAGTGATACCCACTTCCCCCCAAAACTGACCCGATTTCTTGTCGCTGATTTCTAGTTGTCAAGTGATGTCGGTTCTGAAGGGGCAGGTCCAGCTGAACTGGACATCAGGGTGTGAGTGGGGCAGAGAGGGGGAGGATTGGGGCTGTGGTGGCAGTGGTGCTACATAAATTGCAGCTTGCAGATAAAATGGTTTCTAGCTGAAACAGTTAAAAGTTGCTAAAATACAGCAACATGCATTGCTGCACAGTCGAATGCCCTTCGCTAAAATTGACAGGCCATCTTTCAGTTACTCTTTGTTCTTTGGTTGTTAAACTGAGACTGAGGTGAAACATTTGCCAGAACAGTCTTAAAAGGTGCAAAAATTACAAAAAATTAAGTATAAGTATCACAAAATGTGCGGCATTAGACCGCATAATTTGCCTTTTCCTGCTGCATAATTGAGTACCTGCAGCATCATTCTCATGGCACTGCTTACCATGTACTTCCCCTCTGTTTACTGCTGTCGCAAACAGCCACCAATCCTACCCCATTGATATGAAAGGAAAAAAATAGCATTTACAGCCTTTCTATGTTACGAAGCATGTTCTACCAGAGGTTGCACGTGACTTTTGTGGAAACAGGCACCAGCGTGTGTAACTCTCTTCTCTTTCTGGACTTTTTTTTTAACAACAGCACAACCTACCTCACTTGCGACCTTTGAACTGTGGGGCGCTCCATGCACTTTCCCGCCCTGAAGCCGTCGTACTCCACTCAGTAGCAGTAAAAGGATCAATGTTTCTGGTCCATAAATGGCTCCAAATCCCTGACTCTGTGGGTGTGACAAGATCACCCAGCATCCTGCCCCTAACACCTGCCAGCCCCACAGACCTCTCCAGGCAGAGAAACCTGCCAGCCCCACAGACCTCTCCGGCCACAGAAACCTGCCAGCCCCACAGACCTCTCCGGGCACAGAAACCTGCCAGCCCCACAGACCTCTCCGGGCACAGAAACCTGCCAGACTCACAGACCTCCCCAAGCAGAGCAACCAGCCAGCCCCACAGACCTCCCCAGGCACAGAGACCTGCCAGTCCCACAGACCTCTCCGGGCACAGAAACCTGCCAGCCCCACTGACCTCTCCAGGCACAGAATCTGTCATCCCCACAGACCACTCCAGGCAGAGAAACCTGCCAGCCCCACAGACCTCCCCAAACACAGAAACCTGCCAGCTTCACAGACCTCCCCAAGCACAGAAACCTGCCAGTCCCACAGAACTCAAGCAGAGAAACATGCCGGTCCCACAGACCTCCCCAGGCAGAGAATCCTGGCAGTCCCACATACCTCTACAGGCATAGAATCCTGCCAGACCCACAAACCTCCCCGGGCAGAGAAACTTGCCAGCCCCACTGACCTCCTCGGAGACAGAATCCAGCCAGTCCCACAGATCTCCCCAGGCACAGAAACTTGCTAGCGTCACAGACCTCCCCGGGCACAGTAACCTGCCAGTCTCACAGACCTCCCCGGGCATAGAAACCTGCCAGCCCCACAGACCTCCCCAAGCACAGAAACCAGCCAGTCTCACAGACCTAAACAGGCACAGAAACCTGCCATCCCCACAGACCTCCCCAGATAGAGAAACCTGCCAGCCCCACAGACCTCTCCAGGCAGAGAATCCTGCCAGTCCCATAGACCTCCCCAGGCAGAGAAACCTGCCAGTCCCACAGACCTCTCTGGGCACAGAAACCTGCCAGTCCAACAGACCTCCCCGGGCACAGAAACCAGCCTGTCCCACTGACCTCCCCAAGCACAGAATCCTGACGGTCCCACTGACCTCTCCAGGCAGAGAAACCTGTTAGCCCCACAGACCTCCCAGGGCACAGAAACCTGCCAGTCCCACTGACTTCCCCAGGCACAGAAACCTGTTAGCCCCACAGACCTCCCAGGGCACAGAAACCTGCCAGTCCCACAGACCTACCCGGGCACAGAAACCTACCAGCCCCACAGACCACACCAAGCAGAAAAACCTGCCAGCCCCACAGACATCCCCAAGCACAGACACCTGCCAGTCCCACAGACCTCCACAGGCACAGAATCTGCCACCCCCACAGACCTCCCCCAGCACAGAAACCTGGCAGTCCCACAGACCTCCACAGGCACAGAATCTGCCAGCCCCACAGACCTCACCAAGCATAGAAACCTGCCAGCCCCACAGACCTCCCCAGGCACAGAAACCTGCAGCCCCACAGACCTCTCCAGGCAGAGAATCCTGCCAGCCCCACAGACCTCCCCAAGCACAGAATCCTGCCAGCCCCACAGACCTCCCCAGGCAGAGAAACCTGCCAGTCCCACAGACCACACCCCAGGCAGAGAAACCTGCCAGTGCCATAGACCTCCCCATGCACAAAAACCAGCCAGTCCCACAGACCTCCCCAGGCACAGAAACCTGTTAGCCCCACAGACCTCCCAGGGTACAGAAACCTGCCAGTCCCACAGACCTCCCCGGGCACAGAAACCTGCCAGCCCCAGAGACCTCCCCGAGCACAGAAACCTGCCAGTCCCACAGACCTCCACAGGCAGAGAAACCTGCCAGCCACACAGACCTCCCCAGGCACAGAATCCTGCCAGTCCCACAGACCTCCCCAAGCACAGAAACCTGCCAGCCCCACAGACCTACCCGGGCACAGAAACCTGCCAGCCCCACAGACCTCCCCAAGCACAGAAACCTGCCAGTCCCACAGACTTCCCCAGGCAGAGAAACCTGCCAACCCCACAGACCTCCCCAGGCAGAGAAACCTGCCAGTCCCACAGACCTCCCCAGGCACAGAAACCTGCCAGTCCCACAGACCTCTCCGGGCACAGAAACCTGCCAGTCCCACAGACCTCTCTGGGCACAGATACCTGCCAGTCCCACAAACCTCCCCGGGCACAGAAACATGCCAGTCTCACAGACCTCTCTGGGCACAGAAACCTGCCATCCCCACAGACCTCCCCAGATAGAGAAACCTGCCAGCCCCACAGACCTCTCCAGACAGAGAATCCTGCCAGTCCCATAGACCTCCCCAGGCAGAGAAACCTGCCAGTCCCACAGACCTCTCTGGGCACAGAAACCTGCCAGTCCAACAGACCTCCCCGGGCACAGAAACCAGCCTGTCCCACTGACCTCCCCAAGCACAGAATCCTGCCGGTCCCACTGACCTCTCCAGGCAGAGAAACCTGTTAGCCCCACAGACCTCCCAGGGCACAGAAACCTGCCAGTCCCACTGACTTCCCCAGGCACAGAAACCTGTTAGCCCCACAGACCTCCCAGGGCACAGAAACCTGCCAGTCCCACAGACCTACCCGGGCACAGAAACCTACCAGCCCCACAGACCACACCAAGCAGAAAAACCTGCCAGCCCCACAGACATCCCCAAGCACAGACACCTGCCAGTCCCACAGACCTCCACAGGCACAGAATCTGCCACCCCCACAGACCTCCCCCAGCACAGAAACCTGGCAGTCCCACAGACCTCCACAGGCACAGAATCTGCCAGCCCCACAGACCTCACCAAGCATAGAAACCTGCCAGCCCCACAGACCTCCCCAGGCACAGAAACCTGCAGCCCCACAGACCTCTCCAGGCAGAGAATCCTGCCAGCCCCACAGACCTCCCCAAGCACAGAATCCTGCCAGCCCCACAGACCTCCCCAGGCAGAGAAACCTGCCAGTCCCACAGACCACACCCCAGGCAGAGAAACCTGCCAGTGCCATAGACCTCCCCATGCACAAAAACCAGCCAGTCCCACAGACCTCCCCAGGCACAGAAACCTGTTAGCCCCACAGACCTCCCAGGGTACAGAAACCTGCCAGTCCCACAGACCTCCCCGGGCACAGAAACCTGCCAGCCCCAGAGACCTCCCCGAGCACAGAAACCTGCCAGTCCCACAGACCTCCACAGGCAGAGATACCTGCAAGCCACAAAGACCTCCCCAGGCACAGAATCCTGCCAGTCCCACAGACCTCCCCAAGCACAGAAACCTGCCAGCCCCACAGACCTACCCGGGCACAGAAACCTGCCAGCCCCACAGACCTCCCCAAGCACAGAAACCTGCCAGTCCCACAGACTTCCCCAGGCAGAGAAACCTGCCAACCCCACAGACCTCCCCAGGCAGAGAAACCTGCCAGTCCCACAGAGCTCCCCAGGCAGAGCAACCTGCCAGTCCCACAGACCTCTCCGGGCACAGAAACCTGCCAGTCCCACAGACCTCTCTGGGCACAGATACCTGCCAGTCCCACAAACCTCCCCGGGCACAGAAACATGCCAGTCTCACAGACCTCTCTGGGCACAGAAACCTGCCAGTCCCAAAGACCTCCCCAGGCAGATAAACCTGCCAGTCCCCACAGACCTCCCCGGGCACAGAAACCTGCTAGTCCCACAGACCTCACTGCCAGGGCATATGAGAATGTTTTTCTATTTTTGGGCTGTAGCCTAAATAGAATAATCTTACTATGGGCTAATTATTGTTGCTATGTCAGTGCAAAATGAATTTGTTCTGTTTTTTTACCTGGTGTTAAAGTGGATGTCTTATGGCCCGAAGTTGTAGGCCTGTTGTTTTTCTAATGAGATAGGTCCATAACTGAAATAAGAGGCATGTCTGGCATCTTCACAGTAGCGTAAGATAAGCCCCGCAGCCCCCTCGGTGCAGGGTGGGCCCGCAAGCTCCAGGGGACCTCCTCTGCAAAAGTGGTAGGTGGTGGCCCGGGGAGGGGGCCCCCTCCATGTACTTTGCAGGGGGGCCCCCTCAACTTTCGTTACGCCACTGCACCTGAAAAACGCAGGTTGAAACTCACAGATGTAGATTTACGCTTTCCCGTGACTCGGGCACTACGCCTTTCGCCTACCTAAATTGAAATGGATTTGTGAATTGGACCTTTGTATTTAAGCTCTGTGGTTGAAAATAATGCTGTTTAGAGTCCACGAGTAGCAGCCCTGTGCTACAAAAACTCAGAGTAGAACATTTCTATTTGATTTAGCATCGTTCTCAGCACAGTAGCAGCATGGTGCGAATGGATTTCAGTGCCCGCTGTTGTGGTGTAAATAAGGGTGGCCTCCTCACGAGGCCTGAATCACATGCTTTGACTGGAGCGCGTGACAGTTTCCCCCGTGAGCAGAAACCAATTCGCACATGCTTACCAGCGCTGAACACTGCCTAGAAAAGTTAGACCCTAGCAAGCTACTTGTGACAATCAGGATTATTCACATGCTGCCAAACGTTTGGCTTGGCCGGCAGAGATATATTTCGCCACCAGTTACCAGTAGCATGAACGGTACTGTGGCAAAACAGGGTTTCTGAGATCGCTGTGACTAAAAATGTAGGTTTTCTTAGCCCCTCACGAAATTTGGCTCTAGTTGCGCCTCTGGTGGCCACACAGGCTGCTTCATTATCAACAGTCGAGTCAAAGAAATGTAGTTAATTGTTCAGTTAAATAAACCATTACAATAGTAAAAGTATATATACACATGTCATAAAATAATATAATATTAGAAACATCAGGTTAATCAAATTTAATTCAATACTCCCTTCTATCTTTGCCTTTGCTAATGTTGGCTGGTGGTGCGCGCCTTGCTTGTTCTTGATGTATCTACAGCTTTTACTTTACACCTATGATGACTGTATGGGCAGACTGTTTCAGTTAGCCGTGGTTGACGAACAAAGAATTAACATTGAGGTTCCATGTGCTTATATAAATCATTTTTGCTCATTGCTAAAGTTCCTAGGGGCAGATTTATGTTGCACTTGCGTCACTTTTGCGCCGCCGTTGCGTCACTTTTGTGACGCAGCAGCGGCGCAAATCCTGCGCCATGGTGCGGGGCATTTACAAACGTGACGCATCTCCCAGATGCGTCACGTTGTAAAGCCCTGCGCCACATGTAGGCGTTCCAGGGCAGGTGGGGGCGTTCCGGCGCAGGAACGCCTCCTAAAAGTGGCTGAGTGAAATCTACAAGATTTCACTCAGTCACTTTTAGGCCCATGCTGCGTCAAAACCCTGCGCCTGCTTGAAGCAGGCGTAAGGATTGACGCAGCATTGTACAGATAGGGCCCCCCAGATCATTGCTGGAGCTGCGTCGCGCTTGCGACGCAACTCCAGCAATGCGCCACTTTTCGGCACAGATGCGTCACGCATCTGTGCCGTTTTTGCCCCATGGTGCGCCGCATTATAAATGCGGCGCATCCATGGTGGCGCAGCTGTGGCGCATAATAACTGGCGCATCCCTGCTGATATGCAGGGATGCGCCAGTCGTCATAAATCTGCCCCCTAATGCTTGAGTGCACCATTGGCGCAACTGGGACCCTCTTGGAAAGTTGAAATAACTTGACCAATAAAACTCATATTTTCCGCGTGCTAGTACGTTGTGCAAATCGCAGACTTAAAGCCAACCAGGTGCTGTAAACCCTTTCCAAAGTCACGGTACTTTCAATCCAATGAACAGGAGAGGATGTGGGAAATCATTTCCACTTTTTGAAATTCTCATATAGCTAATTCCAAACATTTTAATAATGAGCAAATTAACAGCAGATCTACGCCCTGCACGCACACTGTAATGGCTTCCTTGATCGACCTTACAGCAGGGTGTTCCAAACAGTGAAGTTTAAAATTCCTTCTTTAAAACTTACCATTATGTCACGCAGTACAGCAAGTCACCTTGCTGCACCCCGTGACAGGGCAGGAATGCACCGTATATAACATAATATGGCACATTACTGTCTTTTATCTGTGTTGGCGCACAATGTGCTGCCTAGCACCAATGGAGGCACTCTTGCATCATTATGCGTTGCAAGCAGGATTGTTTTTGTACAGCAAGGGGCACCTTCCTGCACAAAAACAATACACTGAGACAATACAAGGAGAAATAAACATATTTCTCCTATTTACATCTCACCTGGGGAGGCATAGCAGTTTTGGTGCATTTCCAGGTCTCCCACTCATGGTAAATGTGGGAATTCATGAAAATCCATGGGTGTTGCACAGGAACACACACTCACCACCCATGGAACTCCTCCCTGTGGCAGAGTAACGCAACAAAGTGATTTGTGCTGCATTGCGTTACTCTGGATTTATCAAGGCACAAAGGTGCCCTTGCACGTCTTGATAAATCACACTTAAGAGTTGCACTGCGCATGCACCTTGTTGCATGGTGCCAAAGCAACACAACCTTTTCATTAATATGGCCGTAACTGTGAACTCTTGGAAATTGAGTTACTGGTTGCTTGGGATGAAACCCTACTCAAGCAGCAGTCTCAATTTCTGTCAGGGTGAAGCAAACACCAAATTACCCGTGCTTAACCCTCTGGTAGCTTGGCACAAAAGCAGTGAGGATTAACTTACAGGGAATGTGTGATGTAATTATGCAAAACTTCAAACAGTAATAAAGTTAAAATACCACACCAATTTACAAAAATAGGGCTTTATCTATGAGAAACTGATGCATGGGCATTGATGCGTCAGTTTCTCTGTGCCCTCCTTGCGACACGATGGATTCGCCTTATTTACTATACTGCACTCTATGTCACAGGGAAAGACAGATGCATCAGAAATCCTAAAACATCTGTTGGAACAAAACCCACGCTTTGGTGGAGTAGCATCTTAAGAGTGACTCAACTCCAGCAATGCATGGTGTAGGCATGTGCCTATGCCACTGCGTCACCCTTGCGCCTGCTATCAGGCAGACATAAGGTTTTGACGCATTGGTATCCTAGAAGGTGCGCAGTGATATCTCATAGATTTCACTGCTCCACTTCTATGAGGCTTACTTGTGGGGGAATGCTCGCCCTGCATACAGTATACCTGATGCAGGTAGGTGGTGCAGGACTTTACAAAGTGATGCATCTGCCTAGATGCGTTACTTTGCAACTACACCTTTGCTGCGTCACAATAAGTGACGCAGTTGCGGTGCAAAAGTGATGCTGGGGCTCATAAATAAGCACCATAAAGTGAACTTTAATAATTTATTTGAGATCTCAACAACAAAAATCCAATCAGTAGAACTGAAGATATGCAAGGTTAAAGAAGTGAAAATAGTGCCTAGAAGCATCAAATTCCAACTGTGGTTATCTGGTCTTGTCTGACCAGGACCAAGTCACAGGTTCAGGCCAACTGCAATGGAGTGTGGGCTGGATACAGGGACTAATTAGGCCTACTTAATAAGGTACCTTCAATCCTTGTTTGCAGAGCACTGCGAGATCTCACGTCGAGGATGCATCACACAGAAGTGGTTCCAAGGAAACTGCGGGGCTTCAATGCAGAGTCCTACGTCATCGTCAAGAATGCCATTAACAAGGGGCTTACAATGCACAGTCCTCCGATGAAGATGTGTTGCACACCAGAGGTTCCGAAGAAAATGATGTAATGTGGAGCCATGCGTTGTCGTCAAGTGTTCCGTTGACAAAGGGTTTGCAATGCAAAGGCCTGCGGCAAGGATGTGTCACAAAGCAGAGGTTCTGAAGAGACTGCGGACTGTGATGGAAGGTCTGGTGTCGGGATGAATCATGCTGCGGCGGTTTCATAGTGGACCCGCGATGTGTTGCGCTGCGTCGGTTCTGCCCACAGGACCACAGCTGGGCTGGCAAAGGACATTCAGGCCCACTTCCAAGGGTCCAGAACTGGGGTGGCAATAATTGGGAGGGTTGGACTCACATCAGACAGAGTCCAGGTGCTGACTTCAAGGTAGCTGGAGTCTTTTCTGTCCTTGAGGCTCTGATCACGAGACCAGTCAATTAGCCCTTAGAGTCACACGGAGTTCTTGGGAAGAAGATGCAGGTCTAGTCCTTTTACTCAGACAGCAGGGCAGCAGGGCAACCAAATAGCAGTCCGTCTTGAAAGAGAAGTACAGCAGTCTTTCTGAGTCTTCCACAGGCCGGAAGTTATATTGAAGATTTGAGTCTGAGGGTTCATTAATTATATCTGCTTTCCACTTTGAAGCAGGAGAAGGTCCTGGAGGCTTCTACCCCAGAGGAGCTTGGAATTGCTTGGCTCCTTGCCCTGCCCCAGCTTGTCTGGGATCACCAAAGACTAGTGTCAAACCCCTTGTGAGTGTGCTCAGGTACACCCACTATAATGTGCCAGTGTGTTAGGTGACAGCACCTCCCCCTCATCAAGTCAAACATGGCCCATCCTGCCAACACCATTTTCCCCTTTATGTCACTGTCTGGGAACAATATACAAAGACCAACTGCAAGCTGCACCTGGCCATGTGACAGGGTACAGACAGCAGGCACAAAATGGTTAGAAGAAGACAAGTACAACTTTCCAAAAGTGGCATTTTCGGCATTGTGATTAAAAATCCAACGTTACTATTTAAGAGGGCTTAGAATTACAAACCTTTAAACAACAATCTCAACGTTCTTACCTTGTCCCAATCGAAAGTTATCACTTATTACATCTAATAAGTTAACCCAATTTTGTCCAATGGGAGAAGCAGGACTTGCAGTAGTGAATAATAAGTGTAAGAGTTTTTCACTACCAGGACATGTAAAAGTTAAAAGTATATGCCAGGCTTTTTAAGTACACTGCACCTTGCCCTATCTGCTACTTAGGTCAAACCCTAGAGGTGACATATCTGTATTAAAAAGGAAGGTTTATTAAATGTGGCAACTGGGTGGAAGACAATTTCACCATGTTTAAAGAAGAGTGCACAGGCACCTTAGCACTGGTTATGAGTGGTAAAGTGCACAGAGTCCTAAGGCAAATAAAAATAAGCTCAACAAAAATGGAGGAGTAAGACAAAAAGGTTTGGTGGAGACCACCCTAAGGCTGACAGATCTAACATGGACAAATACAGATTACATGTGCTATTGATTCCAAGCTATGTCTGCACCCCCTATGGCATTTACATGACACATGTTTTTTCCAATATTCTAGTGTTTTTAATGGAAACAGCAAAAACCTCAGTCATATATATTTGATTCTTGTAGATTGTTTCATGTTTAAAGAGAGAACTGCTTGTGGAAAAGGCGGGGAGTATGATGGTAAGATAAGCTGCCCTTTAGACCATTTGCCAAGGGCATAGATGTTTTTTTAAATACGTTTATCCTTGCCACTGTCTTTGCTTATACTTTAAAATGATTTCAGGTCATTATCTTGTTTAAACTTTTGTAGGCCACTTGGGGTCAATTGGAGGCCTATTGTGGTCTGATCCAGCACTGCTGTGGCGTCTGTGTACTGTGGAAGTGGGACATGTCTCTCCCCTCATTTTGGGGGAATTTCTTTTGGCTTTGCCAGTGACGGAAGTAAAAAGATTAATGAGCACTGGTGCCAGCATGCAACATTGTTTCAAACCTTGGCTGGTTGCATTTTCTTGGAGATTGATGATCCAGTATCCAGTTTTATCCTGACTCATGTGTCAATGTGTAGAAGGCAGATTGCACTGAAAAGCTGTTCCGGGATGTTAAAAAACTTTAGCTTTCGCCAGAGAGTTCCTCGTTGACTTTGTTGGAGGCTACACTGTAATAAAAAATCACACATACAATGATGTTTTGTGAGTTACTGTCATTTTGGCTAACACATTAACAGCTGTCATATTGTCCAGTGCTTTCCATCATTTTCTGGAGTCAGTCTGAAAGGCTGGCAGGATGTTTAGTTTATTTACCCAATCTTCCAGAGTCAGCCGGGGCCTGTGCAGGTAAGAGCGGTAGGGCGGTTGGGCCGGGTTGGGGGGGGATTCGACAGACGACCACAAGGGAAAATGTAATCAATAATTCATTTTCCCTTGTCGTCATCTGTCAAATCCCCCCCAGGCAGGCCCACCTAACCACTGCCCTTACCTGCATGGGCCGTGGCTGTCCAGTGTGGCCAACAGCAATCTGGCAAACTCCTTTGCTTCTCTGCCAAGGAGGGCTATCAGTGGCAAAAATGTCTTTAAATAGAATTAAATAGAGGAGGACACCAAGCACCTTTGTCATGCTTATTGACATGTTTAAAAACTGCCATGGGTCCATTTGGAATGGACGCACCACTGCTTCTCGGAGATGATACTATAATTGCTATATCCGATTTTGTGATTGACAGCATTGAATTGATTTTGGAAGGCTGGTCCTCTCTCAACAAATGGGCCCTGGTCTTAGATATTCCAGGGATTTGTTCATTGGCCTTGATGATTACAGAGAAGCCAGTGGGGATTTCACAGGGCACATTGGATTCTGGATGATTATAATACAGTTTTAACAAATGTTTTTTCTATGATTCCACATCTATGTTATTTATTACAATCTAAGGATATTACAATTTGAGGAGATTCTAGATTCCAATTTGTTGTTGTCCCGAGTGATGACCGATTTACAGTTGATAATTTTAACGCCGTCCTTGATATTATGCCCTGTTATACTTTCTCCTTGTCTCAAATGCTACATTTCGCTCTGTATTTGTAATTTAGAACTTTGATTGTTGGTTTGATAGCTGCTTGTCCATGCTTTTGGAGTTGTCTTAGAAGTTTATTATTTTTTTTCTTAATGTTCTTAATTCCGCCTTATACCATATATGTTCTTCCCGTTTTGTACGGTGCCTCTACATGTTAGGATTTAGCAATCTCCTTCAATTGGTATTAGGCTGATTGTAACCTACAAGTGAGGTAAGAATTATTTACCAAGTTCTAATTATTGTTGGATCACCTTTCGGATTTCTTGTCACAGCTAAAAGATCAACTCCTCGAAATGGTTTCTACCGACCATACTTTTCACGTGAGTGGACGTTCCATTATCTGAAGTGATTGCCTTTAATTGGTTGTTGTAATGTGAATCCTAGTTAATTCTTGTCACCTATGCATCGAGATAACTTTTGAGACATGGAAGTATTTGACATGCAACTGTCTTCTCCTAAAGACAGGGAGTTACTAATGTCTAAACCACAACATTGACAGAGTTTCCAACTTTATGTGTTGGCATTGCTGAAATATTTGTATGACAGAGGCCATTTAAATTTACCAGCATTTAGTCAAATAATGCTGCCCAAAACTCTTTGCCTCTTTCTGTATGTCAAATTCTGTATGATTTTAGCATCATATCCAGAATTTTGTAATGATGTTTTAATTCATATAGGCAGGCTCTTGCAGACACATTGGGGTAAGAACCTCATTGAAATCCCCCATTAACCCTCCGATTATGATGAATTAATTGTTTACATCAGCTAACTGTTAATCAATTAGGTGCTGATACAGTTAATCTTTTTCTTACCAGATTGGAAGGTATGTATACAGTATAAAAAACTAGTCCCATTTGATTTCCACTGTATCAGTTGCTAATAGTTTGAGGCTATCTCCACTGTCAACCATGTATAGTCCACTATAGTGGAGATGCATGTTGCAAGACCACCTGATAGTCTTCCATGCTGTGAGAGCTTCACTGTTGGTTTTGTCTTTGAGCTAAAGCCTTTTAGGGCCAAATCGTCCTTAACCCAGGTTTCCTGCAAGCATATAATAGAGTATTTGTTTAGCAATCCTGTATATTACCAATTTCCAGGATAGTACTGATAGCCGATGACTCTTGGCATAACTGTGGCTCAGTTTCTTGTCTAGCTAGCATGTGGATGCTAAAATTCCCAGCAGCCATCCCAAGTCTTCTGGTTTTAATTCTTGATTTAATTATAATGGATGGCTATCTGGTCCCATAATTATTCCCGTCTTCATTTGAGTGATGGATATGTTCCCTAACTTCTTGCTGGGCTCAATAGGAACTTCTCAGAACGCTCACGTTAACATGCTTCACTTTATGCGGAATGGTTGTTTGCTTGTTTCTGAGGGATATTAATGACGCTGAATATTTAACCTTGATGTCTTGCACTATAGCAGTACCCCAGACTAGAAAAATATTTCTTTGAGATTTAAGGAGGTTTGCTATATCAGTCTTAACAACATTTCCTCTATAATAGCAACCCATTCAAAACCCCTTGACTTGATGTTAGATAGTACTGGGATTGGTGAAAATAGCCATAGAAGGTTTCCCCTGTTTAAAATGTCATGCTGACTGTTACAAATTTGGTATCTGGTTGGCAGAGGTATGCATCTAGTCCAAGCAGGAATCACAATACTAGCCTGGGTAAGTCAAATACACACTAAAAGATTTCCTGTGCTCATCCTTTGGTAACTTGGCACAGAGCAGCCAGGCTAATCTAAAGATGCAGTGCCCGATTCACAGAACTCACTTAAGACAAAATCCTAAACTTACTACCATTTTGGTATTAACAGAAGGCACTTACTCATTTTGGTATTCACAGAAGGCACTTACTCATTTCGGTATTCACAGAAGTTAGGACTCCTAACTTTAGGACTCCTAAATGCCTTCTGTGAATACCGAAAGTCTTAAAATTAGGATTTTTCTCAGTTTAGGAGTAGTAAAGTTAGGACTCCTAACTTTACTACTCCTGAACTGAGAAAAATCCTATCTTTACTAGACCTGGGCGGTAAATTCCGTTCCGCTCGCGGAATTTGCGTAATTTGCGTAATTTCGCGTTCCGCGGAGAACGCGAAATTGCTCAAAAGTCTGCTTTCCGCGATTTCGCGAAATTTTTGCTTGTTCGCGTTCTCAAAATGCGTGTTCGCGAGATATTTCTCCCCGAGCACGCAAACAGCAATTGTGAACAGGAAAAAAGCATCACGAACAAGCAATTCCGCGTGTTCGCGGAATTTTTGCGTGTTCGCGGAGATTTTTTACCGTTTCGCGGAGATTTGCGTAACGCAATTACGCAAATTCCGCCCACCCCTAATCTTTACGACTTTAGGTATTCACAGAAGGCATTTAGGAGTCCTAAAGTTAGGAGTTCTAAGTTTACTACTACTAAATTGAGAAAAATCCTAATTTTAAGACTTTCGGTATTCACAGAAGGCATTTAGGAGTCCTAAAGTTAGGAGTCCTAACAATACTACTACAAAACGGAGAAAAATCCTAATTTTAAGACTTTCGGTATTCACAGAAGGCATTTAGGAGTCCTAAAGTTAGGACTCCTAACTTTACTACTACTAAATTGAGAAAAATCCTAATTTTGAGACTTTCGGTATTCACAGAAGGCATTTAGGAGTCCTAAAGTTAGAAGTCCTAACTATACTACTACTAAACTGCGAAAAATCTTAATTTTAAGACTTTCGGTATTCACAGAAGGCATTTAGGAGTCCTAAAGTTAGGACTCCTAACTTCTGTGAATACCGAAATGAGTAAGTGCCTTCTGTGAATACCAAAATGAGTAAGTGCCTTCTGTGAATACCAAAATGTTAGTAATTTTAGGATTTTGTCTTAAGTTAGTTCTGTGAATCGGGCCCGCACTGTGTAAAGTATTTGTGCAACACACAGTAACACAATGCAAACAACACAAAAAGACTCCACACTAGGTTAGAAACATAGAAAATAATTTTATGAATAAAACAAGACAAAAATGGAGTTATGAATTTTTAAAGAATATTTGAAAATATAGTGCTTAGAGTCTTAAAGCACCAACCAGAGATATCTGGTCATGCTTGACAAGGGTTGATCCAAAAGTTCAGGCCGACCGCAATGGAGCACAAATTAGATACCGGGGCCCACCTTGGCCTGCTAAAAACAGTACCTTCGGATGGGTGCTGTATCAACGTTGAAAATGCAAGGAGCAGGGAGGCGATTTATTATTGTCGATCCGAGGGACTCGTAGGAGATGCATCCTCATCAAGCCGCTCAGTCGGGGAAAGCTTAATCGATCGACCAGGACTGAAGATGGGTGATGTGTCATCGTCAAGCTGCCTAATCAGGAAAGCATTGTCATCGAGCGGTGATGAAGATAGCGGATGCATTATCGTCTTTTGAAATCTACAGGTTTTGATCGGCGCAATGGCTGCAATGCGTTGAGAGTTGCAGCACAGACAAACACACTTCCAAGTCCCAGGACTGTATTGGAAACACTTGGCAGGGCTGGACTCACAGATGGCAGAATCCAAGTGCTGTTGCAGGGTTGTAGGAAGTCTGTGATGTCCTTGAGACTTCAGAACAGGGGGAAAGCCAGAATGCCCTTTGAGTCACTCTTGGTTCAAGTGAGATGGATCCAGTCCTTTCCTTAGCATGGCACAGGGTAGGAGGCAGGAGGGCAGCACAGCAAAGAAGAAAAGCAGTACTTCTAGAGGAGCAGTCCAATACAGTGGCAGTCATTGTGGCTGAAAATAAATCCTTCCTCCTGGCAGAGTTCTTTACAGGTCCAGTAGTTCTGGTTTGGAGGGGTCAGAGACCCAGTACTTATACCCAGATGTGCCTTTGAAAGGGAGATTACTTCAAAGAAGGTCTTCGAAATGCACAGAGGTCCTTTCTTCACAGCCTTGGCTCCAGACTATCAGTAGGCTGTATTCAGGTGCAAGTATCAGTTCCTCCATCCCTTCCTGCCAGGAAGAGCCATCAAAATGCATATGCAAACACAGACACTTTTAACCTTCCTGTGTTTGAGGCTGTCTAGAGGGAATGTACAAAGTCTCCACCCCAGACATGTATTGGAGACATGCTGCAGACACACAGAGTTGTAAGAGCAGAGAAATGTTGAACTTTCTTAAAAGTGGCATTTCTAAAATAGTAATGTTAAATCCAATTTTCCTAGTAAAGAGAGTTTTATCATTAGCATTCTAAATATATAAAACATGACAAAGCTACTCCTTTCTAATCAGGAATTACAACTTAAAAGGTTTTTAAGGAATTCCCAATGTTAACCTGATAGAAGTAGGCCTCACAGTAGTGAAAAACAAAGTTAGGTGTTTTTCACTACCAAGACATGCAAAGCTTAAAAGTACATGTCCTACCTATTACTTAGACATCGCCGTGCCCTATGGGCTACCTAGGGCCTACCTTAGGCGTAACTTATGTATAATATAAGGGGAGTTTAGGGCTTGGCAAAGGGCTTTAGATGCCAAGTCAAAGTGGCAGTAAACTGCACACACAAGCTCTGCAGTAGCAGGCCTGAGGCATGATTAACGAGCTACTTGTGTAGGTGGCATACTAAGTGCTGCAGGCCCACTAGTAACATTTAATTTACAGAGCCTGGGTATATGGCACACCACTTTACAAGGGCCTTACAATTGAATTAAATATGCTAATTGTGTATACACCAATGTTACCTTGTTTAGGTAGCACAGGCACTTTAACCCTGGTTAGCAGTGGTATAGTACGCAGAGTCATAAGTCCTACAAAAAGATTGAGCAAGAAGAGGAGATAAGCAGGCAAAAAGGTTTGGAGGAAGACCATTCTAAGGCTGACAGGTCTAATATGAAGCTAACAGGTCTAACACTGGCCTACTCATAGATATTGTGGAGAGAAGAAAACAAAAACAGAATGAACAGAAGTGTTTTCAACCCTGATTTTGCTGTTGAGTTTCTCAAGGATGTTTACCTTTTTTCGTCTTGAGTTATCACGATGATTCAACGGTGCCTGACTTCTTTCTTTGAGTGATGATATACTACCTTCATCTCAGTGTATTATATTCCTGAGTTAGGCCCATGTAGTGAAACAGCTTATTTATTACACTGTCCTCATCGCTAATATCACCTGCAGCTGTGACCTTTGGCACACATTTGCACGGACGACAATGTTGGATTTGTTTCTCTGAAACTAAACTTGTTTTTACACCTAGCTTCACAGAACATAATCACAATGCCCTGAAAATAATGTACAAGGTTTTGTTTCACACTGCGTACAATCGTCATCACTATTATCATCCATGGGCCAACAGGGCTATCTATATATCCATAACATCACTAATCTATGTGTACATTGCAAGGCTGCTTTCTATTATAAAAGATATGCATCCCAATAGATTAGTTGAGGAGGATCTTCTGTTGACACAGAGGGTCCTTGCATGCTGAGAAATGACAACGCAGAGGTCTGACATCTTGTGAGAGGTGTCCAGTTTGTGACCAAGACAGGGTCCTTCACTCTATCCCATCAGGTAATGGGGTTGGATCGTCCCTTGGAGGGATTATTAGCTCTACACCTACACACACTCTAGGTATACATAGAGTTGGGTTGGCATAGTAGAAGTACGCTAGATCACTGCCTTGTTTATATGCCTGCATATATACATTGTTTATCACCATGGTAGAACTATATCTAGTATTTATGCATTTGGTGCTTGTAATCACATTTATCTGCTTCTTTCTACTAATCATTGCAGCGCACATATTTTATGCAAGAATAACATTGGTTCAATAAATATTATTGAAAACGTCTCGGGAAGGGGACCTGGAGCGGGGTGTTACAAATGATAAGTTGCACGTTCTCAGTCTCAAGCAGCTTGACTATAGAGCGTTGGTCACTGATGCTGCCAAGGTGATGAGTAGAGAGCAACAAGGGCGCTTATACGATGTGGGGGATAAGGCTGGAAAGTTGATTGCATGGTTGGACAAGAAAGAGAGAGTGAGTCGAGTGGTACCGGTCATTGAGAGAGCGGATGGCGCGCGTGTGACTGACCCTGTGGAAATTGTTGAATGTTTCGTGGATTATTTCCGCGAAGTATATTCTCCAGTCTCGGATCGCTCTGAGGATGACTCTCAACTACTGCTGAGAGATATTGCATTGCCATCTTTGTCAGAGGAGGATAGGATACTGCTGGACGCGACGTTGTCGCCTGATGAGATTGCTTTGGCCATTCGCTCGGTCGCTTCCGGCAAGGCCATGGGTCCTAATGGCCTTCCCATCGAACTGTATAAACTGCGTCCGGACAAGATGGTGCCTCATCTACGTGCAATGTTCCTTGAAGCACGAGAAGTGGGCTCCCTCCCCTATGATCAGCGTCTTGCCACAATAGTCGTGATTCACAAGGAGGGGAAGTCGCGGGATCGATGTATTTCTTATCGACCAATCTCACTGTTGAATGTGGAGCCCAAAATTCTAGCTAAGGTTTTAGCTAATCGTCTGATTAGGGTCGTTGGCGACTTGATCCATCCGGATCAGTCTGGTTTCATACCTCACCGTAACACGGCTCTGAACCTGAGGCGTCTCCATGGAGTGCTTGCCAGAGCGGCGCACATACGTGAGCCGGCCATTTTGGCGTCTCTGGATGCGACAATGGCATTTGACACTCTAGAATGGCCATATCTTTGGGCGGCACACGCGAAATTTGGTTTTGGCCCTGGGTTTATTGGTTGGGTGAAGTTGTTGTATGATGAACCATTGGCTCAGGTGGTAGTGAATGGCAGAGTATCGACACCCTTTGTTTTGGGAAGAGGCACGCGGCAGGGTTGTCCGTTGTCGCCTCTTCTCTTCGCACTCACCTTGGAGCCTCTGGCTGCCTGGCTCCAATGGGAGCCCTCATTGCGGGGCATTCAGTGGACGCCTGAATTTGAGGACCGCATCTCTCTTTACGCGGATGACATTCTCCTGTACCTCACATCTCCCGACAGTCTTTACTTGTATTAGTCGATGTTCTAAACTCATTTGGTCGTAACTCCGGCTTGGTCATTAACTGGACTAAGTCATGCGTCTACGTTCTCTCGGGTGATGCTCCTCTCCTCCCGCGTGGCTGCCCTATCCAGATTTCGCAATCTGGGTTTAAATATTTGGGAGTCTTCATAACATTAGACCCTGTGGCCCGTTATGAGCGGAACTTGCTCCCCCCACTTCAGCGACTAAAGGCCGACGTTTTGGGTTGGCGACGGCTTCTGCTTTCGCCGCTCGGACGTGCGGCGTTGTTTAAAATGATGTCACTACCACGATTCCTGTATGCACTACAAAACACGCTTGACGTTATACCGGCCCGCTATTTCCGTGAGGTGGAGAGTTTGCAGAGGCAATTGTTCTGGGACGGGTGATCGCGAATCGCTCTCACAAAATTGACACTCCCCTGGTATGATGGGGGTATTGCACTCCCCGATATCAAGCGATATTATTGGGCGTCCCAACTGGCGGCGGTGAATCACGGGATGTACGGACCGGCCCTGAACCCGGCGTTTGCGATGAATAAAATGTTATTGCCTGGTGGGGATTACAAATGGGCACTTTATTCGAAGTCTCCTGGTGTGCAGTTGACAGGCCCAACAAAGATGGCAGTACGTGTGTGGCATGCTGCGAATGCTGCGATGGGATGGAAGGACCGCCTGACTCGAGCGACCCCGCTGTATGCTTCAGAAAGGCTGGGCTGTTTGTGGAAAACAAAAGGATTTGAGAAATGGGATATGATTGGCATATGTAAGGTGAGTGATTTATGGGTGAAAGGGAAGTTTAAAACGTTTGACATGCTGAAAGTGGAATATAAGCTGAACGATAGGGAGTACTTCCGGTATGCTCAGGTCCGCCATGCGTTGTGTTCGGTTTTTCCTGATGCTACTGCTATAACGGAATATTGCCCATTGGAGGACAGGATGCTAGATGGCTACGTGCCTGACAGCACAATCTCCTTGATTTATAAAAAGCTTATAAACGACCGGGCGGACCTGTTGACCCACCTGAGGGAGGTCTGGGTAGCTGACGGTTTGGTATTAGACGATGAGGACTGGGTATCGGCGGTGGCCTCCCCGAGGGAGGTGGCAATTCCGGCTCGCCTTCGGCTCGTACAATTGAAGATACTCCATAGAGTGTATATCACTGGACCCCGCCTGATGCGCATGGGTCTTTCCGTGGATGGTCTGTGTAAGCGTGGCTGTGGTTTGCTGGGTACTTTCCTTCACGTCATATGGGAATGTCCTGAGGTGGCTCGCTTTTGGAATCGGGTGCATGCGGTAATGGAAGAGGTCACACACGTCGCTCTGTTACCAGAAGCTAGAAGGTGTCTGCTGAACGTGTGGGAGCCAAATGATTATGATGTGGCGCAGACGCAGTGGGCGACTCTGGGGAATATGGTGGCTAAACGCGACATCGCACAGTTATGGGGTTCTCAGAGGTCCCCCACGATCTCGGTATGGAAGGAGAATATGTGTTTTGGGTGTTGGTTAAATCAAGCATGGAGATTTAGAAATTCCCACATTGTGCATAACATAACTCTATAAGATTTTAGCATAAATACTACTGCTCTAACAATGACCAAACAAATAAATGAGGACGTTGGAGAATAGTTATTTGGATTAAATATTTCAGAGAATTGCAGACAGGCAGTTACCATTACCTCCCGGCAATGGGTGGGGAAGTTACCTTCCCGGCAACAAAGCATTCAGAACAGAAGAATTCTATTCTTGAGTTAAATTCCCACCTATCGATACACATACACGGTTAATTCATGAATATATTGAAGATGACCCACCTGATAAGTATTTCCCATACGTGGACTTAGAAGTCCCATTAACTTACCAAGAGCATATCAATTGGTTTAAAGGCACCCTACCCTATACCACAGAGCACGTGAGACTTGGTCCGCTTAGCAGAGAAGAAGCGACTTGGCCAGTCTTAGCATCATACACACCGCAGACGTTGCTGCCTTAACACCAGCAGGAATGTGTGAACTTTACAGAGATTAAGTAAAAATGTACAGAAATTTAACAAAATAATTAATGAGAAAATTGACAGTCCAGCTTGCAGGGGCTTCTCAGGCTACACAACCACACAGGGGTACTAGCAGGTAGCCTAGAAACACTGAATGCCATCACAGGAAAAGATCCCACCATAGAAGAGCAAATCCAGTTCTGGATAGCACAAAAAACAGCACATCTTGAAGCAGTTTTTCTCCATATGGGCCTAATTGAAAAACACAGAATACTGACAATTTGCTTGCCGATGGGGATGGCTCCTTACTTAGAAGATTGTGCCACTTGGGGTAGAATCTTTTCTGCCGTATTTACAATAACACATGGTACCCCTTCAATAGCAGTCATACCAGATGTACTGAAACAGATACAGAATGAGTATGGGGCAGGGCCTGTCTTAGATTTGGGGATGAAACTGAAGGGCAGTTTTGCCCAGGTATCTACCATTATGTTGAGTAACATAAAAGGGGAGCGCAAAAAGCCTAAGATTATTGAAGATACATATGTTCATCAGGTATGCAACACCCTAGGGATTTTCATGGCATATTGTTACGTGCCCTCTGGACCCCATATTCGCGATTGACCCAACTGCCACCCGATGCTAATACCCTTGCTGTTAAGGATTGCTTTAAGTCACGGTTCTTTCTCTCAATTTATTTATTTAGGAGTTTTATATATCGCTAGCCAGACCCAAAGGTATCAGAGCGCTTTACAACATAGGTGGAAGGGAGATCACAAAAGAGATAACAGTAGTATACATGTTGACTCGTTGCAAGTCGAATTTCTCGGATCAGCATAAACAATGCATAGCAGGAGATCATTAAAAAAGCAGTATACATGTAGACTTGTGGCGAGTCAAACGACTCAGATAGAAATACGCATTGCATAACAGGAGAACACGTAATCTTAGGGTGATAGATACCTAGACTCGAGGGGAGACCAATCAGGGAGGGGGACATATGAATGAGTCAGAAGGGGGGTGAGGTAGAAACCTTAATATTAAGGTCTCTGAGTGCTTCAATAGACAAGAGTCTGCATTTGGGTGGTAGCTATCCATTTGGAAGGGCGCGGTTGAGGAAGATATCTTTGAGCTGCCTTTTGAATTTTACAAAGGAGGGGTTAGTCCTGGTATGGACTGGGTTGAAGTTCCAGATTTTCGGTGCATTTCCAGAGAAGGATCGAGATAAGGTTTTTTGTTTGCGGGTTTTCAGGGGGGATGAGGAGTAGAGTGTTGGTGCTCCTGAGGTTTCTTGTCTGGCCGGCTTTCTTGAGTTTGACAGCCAAGTAGGTGGGTTTCCCAGTGTGCAGAGCTTTGTGCGTGAGACAGGCAGTCTTGAAATTGGCCCGCATTTCGATTGGGAGCCATTTCAGTTCTCTGAGTGTTGATGAAATGTGTTCAAATTTCTTCACTCCAGTGATCATTCTGGCTGCTGCATTGAGAGTTGATTTAAGGGGAGCTAATCAGGATTTTGCTGTTCCTGTGAGGGTTGCATTCTCATAGTCCAGTCTGGACAACACCAGGGATTTGGTAGCTTGTTTGAGATCACTGGGAGGGATGAAGGGTTTTATTTTGTTGAGCAATTTAAGATTGAGGAAGGCGCTCTTAGCGGAGTTCGTGATGTGTTTTAGCCATGTCTAGTTTTGGGTCCAGAGTGATCCCTAGTGATTTTGCAGAGTCGGTCAGGGTGAGATTGCAGTTGAGCGCATCTATTGCTTTTAGCCATTCTGTGACTTGGGGGTTCTGCTCCTTGTTGGAGATGAGTAAGAATACCGTCTTGTCTTGGTTGAGTTTCAGGTGGTTGAGTGTTAGCCAGTGTTGGACTTCTCTTAGCGTGTCATTTAGTCTGTGAATGTCGTCAATGGAGGAGGTTTCGAGATAGATCTGGGTGTCATCCGCATAAAGGTGTTAGGGGATGTTGGATTCTTGAGGATGTATGTGGGGGGTTCATTGTAGATTTTGAAAAGTTGCAGAGAGAGAACTGATCCTTCGGGTACCCCCCTGCTGACGGGTTGTAGGTTCGACAAGATGTTATTGATATTTATTCTTTGTGTGCAGTTCTGTAGAAAGGAGGTGAATCACTGTAGGACCACCTCATCTGCTCCTACCCTTTCTTGCACTACCTTAATGAGTAATTTGTGGTCAACCGTGTTAAAGGCTGCCGATAGGTCCAAGAGAATGAGCAGACAGCATTGGACATTGTCTAGAGATTGTGGATGTCATCTATGACATCCAGGATCGCTGTCTCCGTGCTGCAACCTTTTCTGAAACCACATTGGTGAGGGTCTAAGAGATTGTTGGAGTCCATGTGTTGAGTGAGGTGGAGGATAACTCTTTTTTCCAAGATTTTGGCTAAGAGAGGGAGATTAGAGACGGGTCTGAAGTTATTGGGATCATTTGTGTCAGATCCTGTTTTTTTTAGTAGTGGTGTGACTTGCCCAATTTTGAGACAGTCCGGCTTTCAGGGAGCTATTTATAATCTTGGTCCAGATCAGAGCTAGGGTGAGCTTGAGCTTTTTTACCAGTTGGGGAGAAATGGGGTTCGAGAGGTGAGATGAGGGAGTAGAGTTGGAAATCATTTTTGCTACAGAGATGCCATTGAAGCATTTCCAGTAGTTTGGGTGGGGCATGGGTGTGATAGCTTCTGTGTCAGCAAGCGAGCTATTACCGGGATGGGTAGCTTTGAATCTCCAGGGAGAGCTCAATCTTTGTGATTTTGGCATTGAAGAACTTGGCAAAGTTGTCACACAGGTCTTTGGAGGGTTGAGCAGAGGATGTGGGGGGTTTGGACGTTTGTTGTCTGATGATATTGAAGAGTTATTTTGGCCTGTTCTTAGCGGTGTTCAAAGCACTACAAAAGAAGGACTTTTTTTCATTCTTAATGTGGTTTTTGTATTTCCTGCGTATTGATTTGAGTTGATTCTGGAGGATTGTGGACTGGTTGTTCCGCCAGTCTTTCTGCAGCTCTTAGTTGTCGTCTTTCGGAGTTTATGTCCGTGTTGAACCATGATCTGGATGGGGTGTTTCTAACTCTTTTTTGTTTCCAGGGGGCTAATTGCTCCATGGTGGAAGTCATTGTAGTAGTACTGTAGTAGGAGGTGAGTTCTGTTGTGGAGAGGTTGTCAGTGGAGGTGGGCAAGAGTGAGCTTACCCTTTCCTCCAGTTCACTAAGATGGATTTGACTTAGATTCCTCGCCCAGTGGGTAGTTACCTGCTTGCGGGGCATGCATTGAGTCGTTAGGTTTATGTGGAAAAAGATGATGTGATAGTTGGACCAGTCAACAGGTAGGATGTGGTCGATAGTGACTATGTCTGATTGGGCAATAATGGCATCTAGGATTGATCCTCTGTTGTGGGTTTGTTCTATGTAGTGTTGTGTGAGGTTATTGTTGTGTAGAAGTTTGTTCAGGGTTTGGATCAGCGAGTTGTTTTCCTCATTCCAGTGTAAGTTGAGGTCTCTTAGAATTATGTTGTTGGAGTCATGCAGTGCACAGTGAGTTATCAGGTCGACGAGGTGTTCTCCGAATGCGGTGGTGTTGCCAGGGGGATGGTAGAGGAGATGGCATGTTAGTGTTTATTTGACACTTGACCTAACGTTGGCAGTTAGGCATTCAAAGGAGTTATATGTGAATGAGTCAATTTCTGATACAGAGATGTTATTTTTGTGAATGATTGCAATACCCCTTCCTCGTTGCTTTTTTCTGTCTTTATTGATGAGAAGGAAGCCCGGGGCTGAAGCATGTCAAAGGTTGGGGCAGAGAAATTGTTCAGTCATGTTTCGGTGATGAACGTGATGTAAATGTCATGAGCAAGGATAGTTTCTGCCAGTTCTGTTGAATGTTTTGTGGCTGATCTGCAGTTTATAAGCATGCAATTGATGGAGTTCCCCTTGTTGTTGAGATTCTTCGTTGGGGAGGCCCGAAGAATAGTAGAGAGGAAGTCAGGGGGTCTTGTCATTCTGGGTGGTGATCAGTCTCTACCGACTCCAGTGATAACCTAGATCTTAGAGTTCATGGTGACAGTGGTGTATGTGTCATAGGTGGTGGCAAGTGTTGGTGATCGGTCTCTACGACTCCAGTGATATCCTTGATCTTGGAGTTCAGGGTGACAGTAGGGTATGTGTCATAGGTGTTGGCAAGTTCCATCGCCTCACTCATGGACATTGCAGCTTTTGTTCTTTTGGGTCTCTGTGTTTGGTTTGGACCAAATGTCCCTCTGCATGATAGGAGGAAGAGAATTGCAAGGCCACACCCAAACTTCCCATTGTGTCAAGGGTTCAAGAGTATTCTTTCAGTAATCTTGCACAGGAACAGAGACGCTGATTCCCAACTCCCCTTCAAGGATATTTCTGCGGTCCAGTTTAATTTCTAGACCCACAAATCTACCCCCAAGGGGGAAGGGGGAGTGGATAAAATAATAAACAAGAAGAGACTGGTCCTGAAACTTGTCTTCTCTCTTTCATCTACTTCTTCGTTCAATCTGCAGACTGCGTGTCAACTGAGAGAATCTAAAAATCAAGCATTAAGTTATAATCTCTTACACTTAACTGAATTCTATATTCTATTCCGCTCCCTTGTTCTTTACCTACCCTTAGACCCAAGCACTGTGCCTCTCTTCTATTATTCTTGTTACTATCTCTCTTTCTTTTCTTTCTTTTTCTTGAAAAGGCACCTCTGGAATTACCTGTCAACAAGATATCACTTAATGTATTTATTTCCTATTTACCCCTTGAACTCTCTTGCTCTTTAGGTAATCTAATTCACTTACTTGAGTGTGTATGCCTTTATCTCTGTAGGGACTCTTCTTAATAGTATCTATTTTCTAACATGTATTTTAACGTCTTTTCTTAACTGTCCAGGAATTCCTTTTTTGAGAGTTTTTAACGACCTTTTCCTTCTTAGCAGGGTATTGCCGTTAATCTATTTTTCTGCTAAGTACTGTCTAGTATATAACTATATACAACATTATATACATTTTATTCAGAGTAATTCTATCATTTTCTTTTGTGACTTAGCTTATGTCTTCTTTCTTCCTTCAGGTTCTGGCAGCGCTAGGTATCCATCGACGAGTTGCTTTCACCAGCTGAAGCCGAAAAATAGGGAAGAGGCGCCACCAACTGTTACTTCAGCAAACTTCTTCTTCTCTAACTTGCTGCGAACTTAGACTGCTTCTGACTACTTCCGACAGAGGTAGCGGACGAGAAACCGGGCGAAACCCGACGAGGTAACACTCTGACTAAATCTGAGGAGCCTAAGAATTAACCTGCGTGCTCTGAAACTTCCTCAGTGAAGTGCGCGTTGGTTCCAGCGCGCGCGCCTCAAGCTACCTCTGAACACCTGTGGGGAATAAATAAACTAGACCGCTGCGATGATTAGGAAGCGGCGGCCTTTCTTCGGTTCCATTTCTGGTTCAGCCTGGTCCAGCCATTGCCTCTGGCCCGCATTCTTCCTCCTGACCCATAACTTCTGCCCAACACTGTGCCCGCTATTGTCAAAGCGCCCCTAGGAGCCCTGACAGTACCCCCCAACAAAGGTGGTCCTCTCAATCGTGGCTTTGTAGGAAATCTTTGATGAAAAGATTTTACTAATCTCGGAGCATGCACATCTGACTCCAATTCCCAAGATCGCTCCTCTGGCCCATAGCCCTTCCAGTCCACTAAGTAGTACAATTTGCCTTTTACCTTCTTCGAGTCTAAAATCTCCTTGACTTCAAATTCTGTTCCAGATTCTAATGGAATGGGTTTCGGAGGCAAGTTTTTTCGCAGTTCTAGTGGTGCCTTTTTCAACAATAATACGTGAAACACTGGATGAACCTTCAATTTGGTGGGTAGTTTTAACCGATAGGTAACCTGAGACATCTTTTCTTCTATCCGATAAGGCCCTATAAATCTTGGTTGAAATTTCCTGTTACCTTTTAACCTAAGGTTCTTTGTACTTAACCAAACACAATCTCCTGCCTCTAAGGGAGGACCCTCTCGTCTTTTTTTATCTGCATAGGTCTTGTATTTTCTCTTAGCCTGTTCTAAGTTTTGTATGACCGTCTGAGGACTTGTTTCAAATGAGATACTAGGTCTTTCGCTGCTGGGACTAGAACATCAGTCTGCCCTATGGTGAAATTTGGGTGTCGGCCAAAGTTCAAGTAAAATGGGGAATAGCCTGTAGCGACATTCCTGGCATTGTTGTGTGCAAACTCAGCTGCCCATAAATAATCTGCCCACTCTCCATCTTGTTTCGAAAGATACAACCTTAGGTACTGCTCTAATTCTTGGTTCACCCTCTCTGTTTGCCCATCTGTCTCTGGGTGATAACTGGTTGAATACCTAGCTTCGATTCCCAGACCTTCAAAAAAAGCCTTCCAAAAATGGGATACGAACTGTGTACCCCTATCTGAAAGGACAATCTTCGGAATTCCGTGAATCTTCACAATTTGTGTACTGAAGTGTCTGGCAAGTTGCTTAGCTGTGGGAACCCCTTTTAGAGCCTTAAAATGTGCCATTTTAGAAAATGTGTCCACTACCACTAGGATGGTGTTGAAACCTTGACTAAGGGGTAAATCTACAATGAGGTCTAACGTAACTGTGTGCCATGGAAAGGGTGGTGTAGGCAAAGGTTGTAACAACCCCTTAGGAGCCTGCCGTTCTGATTTTCCCTGAGCACAGATTTCACAGGTCTTGACGTACTGCTCCACGTCCCTGGTCATTTGAGGCCACCAATAAAGTCTTTTAATTAATTCTTCGGTTTTAGCTTCTCCTTTGTGCCCAGCTAAAAGAGCATCATGGCACTCGTACAGCGCTTGATTTTGTAACTCTTTGGTAGGCAAATACAAGGCTCCTTTAAAATATGGCAACTGATGTTGGATTTCTCTTCCAGCGCCCTCTTCGGCCCAACCTTGCATTTCTTCTGGACTCATGATTTCGATTATTTGTTCCTTCAGGTCAGTTGAGGTGATGTCGCCAATAATTCTGGTACTTGGAATTATGGCTTGATTTTCCGTGTTACTTTTTTGGTTATTGGTTCCTAGTCTGGACAAGGCATCAGCCTTCCCATTCTGTGCCCCAGGTCTGTAGGTGATTACAAAGTCATAATCGGCAAAGTACAATGACCATCTAAGTTGTCTTGGTGTTAGTGTCTTATCTGATTTTAGAAATTTCAAATTTCGATGATCTGTGAAAACTGTCACGATATGCTGAGCTCCCATGAGGTAGTGTCGCCACTCTTTAAAGGCGTCTTTAATGGCCAATAACTCTTTTTCCGTTATAGTGTAATTTACTTCAGCAGGCGTTAGTTTTCTTGATCTGTAAGCTACTGGATGCAGCTGACCTGTTTCCTTGTGTCGTTGAGATAGCACTCCCCCAACTGCTAAATCGGAGGCATCAGTCTCAACATAAAATGGTTCCGAGGGATCTGCATGTAAAAGTATTGGAGCAGTGCTAAAGTCTTTCTTCAGAGATTTAAAAGCTTCTTTGGTTTCTTCAGTCCAATCAAAGTGAACTCCCTTCCTGAGTAGTTTTGTAAGAGGAAGTATTTTCCGTGAGAATTCACTTACGAACCTTCTGTAGAAATTTGCGAACCCTATAAAGCTCTGAACCTCCTTTACACTTTCGGGGGACTTCCAGTCGACCACTGCCTTGATTTTCCGTTCGTCCATGTTTATTCCGGTTGGTGAAAGGACAAAGCCCAAAAACTCCACCTGGGAAACGTTGAACACACATTTTTCTAGTTTCACAAACAGCTTATTTTCTCGGAGCTTCTGTAAAACTCCTCTCACTTCTCCTCGATGCTTATTCTTGTCGGATGAATAAATCAGAATATCGTCAATGTAGACTATTGCACACTGATCAATGTATTCATGGAGGATGTCATTAATAAAATGTTGGAAAGCAGCCGGAGCGTTGCAGAGACCATACGGTATAACTTGGTATTCAAATAGCCCAAATCTTGTTCTGAAAGCTGTCTTCCATTCATCTCCTTCTCGCATTCGGACAAGATGGTAAGCTCCTCTAAGGTCGAGTTTTGTATATATCTGTGCTCCTTTCACCTGATCCAAAAGGACGGAAATAAGTGGAAGCGGGTACCGATTTTTTTGGTGATTCTGTTAATTGCGCGATAATCGATACAAGTTCTCAAATCACCTTCCTTCTTCGGCACGAAGAATAGAGGCGAAGACACTGGAGATTGCGATGGCCTGATGAAACCATTTGCCAGATATTTGTCTAAGTATTCTTTTAAATGACGATGTTCTTTTTCTGTTAAGGCATAAACTCGAGTGCAAGGCAGATTTGAGCCCGGTTCCAGGTCTATCTTACAATCGTACACCCGATGTGGTGGCAATTGTTCTGCTTCCGTTTCATTGAACACATCCTCAAAATCTCGATACTCTTGTGGAATTTCTTGAGAATTGATGACGCAAAAAGATACTGCAGTCATACACAAAGAATGAGCTGGATTACACCCATTGGTTTTTTCTTTTGCTTCAAAACAATTCTTCTTACAATACTCCGAATCCATTACTATTGTCCTGGAGCTCCAATTGATTGTTGGGTTGTGTTCTGTAAGCCAGGGTAGGCCTAAGATGCGTTGAAACTGGGGTGCGTCAATTAAATTGAATTGGATCACTTCTTGGTGTCCGTCGCTGGAAATTAGCTGTACTTGCTCTGTATGGCTCACTATGGGTCCGGAGGAAAGATTTGTTCCGTCCACCGCCCGGACGGGTTCGCTCCTAGATTTCAATATTGCTCGTAACCCTACCTTGGTTGCAAATTTTAAGTCGCAAAAGTTTCCAGTGGCTCCGGAATCTATCATTACTGAATCCTCGGTCAATGTTACTTGCCGAAACTTAATTACCATTGACAAAATCAAGTGTGGGGCCGATGATTGCAGGGTATTCGCTACTTGATGTTCAGTTGGAGTTGATTTTTGATTAGCATCCACCGGTCCAACTCCCGCTACTGGTGGTGCTGCAAGTTTTCCTTCGGCTTGAAAGAAGTCTTTGGTTTCTTTGGACACCCCCTAACGAAATATCCACTGGAGCCGCAGTACATGCATAAATTGCCTGTCCTTCTCTTTTCTTTTTCCTCCTTGGTCAAAGGACCCCTTATAGTTCCTATTTGCATCGGTTCTGACACCACTTGTCCGTCCACAAACTTGACTCCTTCTGACCGAGCCCTGTCAAACCTTGGAACTATTGGTTTAAAATCTCTTCTCTTTTCTCCTTTTCTCTCTCCTTGGCAGAAGTCTATTTCTAAGACCAGATCTACCAGCTCTGAAATTTGGGTGGGTCGATTTGGAATTTGCGCCAACACATCTTTGAGTTCGTCTTTTAGCCCTCTATAGAAGACTGCTGCTCTTTTACTCTCAGGCCAGTCAGTCTCCACCACTAGTTTGTTAAATTGTGCCAAGTATGCCACGAGATCTCGGTTTCCTTGTCTTAAGTCAAGTAATTCATTATCTACCACTTGAGAGATTCTCCATCTGTCAAAGATTCGAAGAAATTCTTGTTTGAATGCTTCGTAATTATGCAGTAGGGGGTGATCACGGGAAACCAAGGGCATTGACCAGGACGCCGCATCTCCACCTAAGTATGACAACACGAAGGCTACTCTTGACTGTGCATCTGGGAAAATCGAAGGGCGGCACATGAAGTGTAGTGAGCACTGAGTGATGAATATCTGCACTTTTTGTGGGTCTCCGCTAAATCGCTCTGGGGAAGCTAACGGTATGACTGGAGACAGAGAATGAATTACTTGTGTTGCTATTCTACTTGGACCTTCAATAGGAGGGTCTCCGGTTTCTCGTCCTGTACTAAATGGCTGTCTTAACCTCTGAGCTAATTCTGCTGTCTCCTTCCTAGAGTTGACCACCTCCTGTCTAAGACTCTGATTTTCCTCCATTACTGCCACCAACTCCTTCTGTATTGTCTCTAAAACTGTTCCTAAGGTTTGCAAATGTATTCCTTCAGCCATCTCTGCTCAGGTGCAAGTTTTTAAACGTGGGCACTTCACTCTGTCAAGGGTTCAAGAGTATTCTTTCAGTAATCTTGCACAGGAACAGAGACGCTGATTCCCAACTCCCCTTCAAGGATATTTCTGCGGTCCAGTTTAATTTCTAGACCCACAAATCTACCCCCAAGGGGGAAGGGGGAGTGGATAAAATAATAAACAAGAAAAGACTGGTCCTGAAACTTGTCTTCTCTCTTTCGTCTACTTCTTCGTTCAATCTGCAGACTGCGTGTCAACTGAGAGAATCTAAAAATCAAGCATTAAGTTATAATCTCTTACACTTAACTGAATTCTATATTCTATTCCGCTCCCTTGTTCTTTACCTACCCTTAGCTCCAAGCACTGTGCCTCTCTTCTAATATTCTTGTTACTATCTCTCTTTCTTTTCTTTCTTTTTCTTGAAAAGGCACCTCTGGAATAACCTGTCAACAAGATATCACTTAATGTATTTATTTCCTATTTACCCCTTAAACTCTCTTGCTCTTTAGGTAATCTAATTCACTTACTTGAGTGTGTATGCCTTTATCTCTGTAGGGACTCTTCTTAATAGTATCTATTTTCTAACATGTATTTTAACGTCTTTTCTTAACTGTCCAGGAATTCCTTTTTTGAGAGTTTTTAACGACCTTTTCCTTCTTAGCAGGGTATTGCTGTTAATCTATTTTTCTGGTAAGTACTGTCTAGTATATAACTATATACAACATTATATACATTTTATTCAGAGTAATTCTATCATTTTCTTTTGTGACGTAGCTTATGTCTTCTTTCTTCCTTCAGGTTCTGGCAGCGCTAGGTATCCATCGACAAGTTGCTTTCACCAGCTGAAGCCGAAAAATAGGGAAGAGGCGCCACCAACTGTTACTTCAGCAAACTTCTTCTTCTCTAACTTGCTGCGAACTTAGACTGCTTCTGACTACTTCCGACAGAGGTAGCGGACGAGAAACCGGGCGAAACCCGACGAGGTAACACTCTGACTAAATCTGAGGAGCCTAAAAATTAACCTGCGTGCTCTGAAACTTCCTCAGTGAAGTGCACGTTGGTTCCAGCGCGCACGCCTCAAGCTGCCTCTGAACACCTGTGGGGAATAAATAAACTAGACCGCTGCGATGATTAGAAAGCGGCGGCCTTTCTTCGGTTCCATTTCTGGTTCAGCCTGGTCCAGCCATTGCCTCTGGCCCGCATTCTTCCTCCTGACCCATAACTTTTGCCCAACACTGTGCCCGCTATTGTCAAAGCGCCCCTAGGAGCCCTGACACATTGCTTCTTGGTAAGCCAGAGAGCTAAATGCCGGAACCTGGTCTGATTGTAATGTGCCAATTGTGTATGTCCCGATAAAGACTCACAAATTCTTTATAACTGTTTGAGCATCAGCCAAGCACTGTGGTCACACTCACTGAAATCTGGAGTAGGAATTCACTGCCACCAAGAAGTTCTGTAAAGCCCCTTCTGTCTGAGATCAGTAGTGGTGTCTGAGATCAGTAGTGGTGTTTGTGCTGGATGCACTACGGTGGAGTCTTTCATCTGCTAGGAGATGTTGCATTTAAGGACATAGTCCGTGGTCTGTTTGGGAACACCGGGCAACCAATAGTGATGCTTCAGTTTTAAAACTGTAGGAGTAATCCCTGCTTGAGCAGAACCAACAGGCACATGCATCAAAGGAAAAACCGGTCGCAAACGGGCAGATTCTCAGAATCTGCCCCTTTGCGACTGGTATTTTTGCATTTGGGAATGTGTAGGAATCACTATTTTTATAGCGATTCCTACATGCATACAGGCACATGCATCAACGTAGACTTTTGCGATTCCTTAATTGCGATTATTAAGGAATCGCAATTGAGGAATTGCAAAAGCCTATGCATGTAGGAATCGCTATAAAAATAGCGATTCCTACACATTCCTTAATTGCGGCTCGCAATTTGCGAGTCGCAATTAAGGAATGCCGTCCCATTCATTCCTATGGGCCTTTAGGCCCATAGGAATGAATTGGAGATTCACAAAAGTGCATTTTTCAAACTTTTGCAAATTACCATGAAGTTGAACTTCATGGTAATTTGCTCCCCCTATTAGCGAAATCGCAATTTTTTTTACTTTAATGCATTGCATTTAAGGAATCTCAATTTGGGATTCCTTAAATGCAATCGCAATTTAAGTAATCGCAATTTAGAGATTCCTTAAATTGCGATTTTTGCATTTGGGATGATGCATCCCAAATGCAAAAATACCGGTCGCAAAGGGGCAGATTCTGAGAATCTGCCCGTTTGCGACCGGTTTTTCCTTTGATGCATGTGCCTGGAAGGCTTTTGCAATTCCTCAATTGCGATTCCTTAATAATCGCAATTAAGGAATCGCAAAAGTCTACGTTGATGCATGTGCCTGCAAGTCCCTTGTGTGCAGCAAATATCAGTCCTAATCTGTGACCAATGTTTAATATAAATCTATTCTAACCCTGGGCGTAGTTCGCGAAGTAGCTCTACTTGTAGCTACGCAAAGTGCACTTCGCACTACGCGTAGCACTTCGCGAACTGCGTAGTACCCAGTTCGCACTGTGCAAGATGCCGTTTTCAATGATTGCACAGTGCGGACAAGCAACCGGCACTGTGCAATCATTGAAAACGGCATCTTGCACAGTGCGAGCTGTAGTTTTCTGCCGCTCGAGTAGATTTTTATTCGAGCTGCAGCTTTCTCAACGCGGACTGGTAGTTTCTCATCGCGAGCGGTCGCGAGCATTCGCGACCCCTCGCAATGAGAAACCTAACCTCCCCGCGTTGAGAATCTCGCCGGGAGGTTTATTTTCCACGCTTGCGATCACCAACTTGATGTTGCTGATCGCGAACGAGGAAAAAGTCTCGCCAGGATGTCATTTGGCTTGCTCGCGGTCACCAACTTGACGTTGAGGACCGCGAGGAAGCAAAAACTGACCGCTGTGCAACGCTACGCTACGCGTATTTGCACTGTGCTACGTGCAATTCGCGTAGTGTGAAGTAGCGCAAACTTCGCAAACTACGCGCGCGTAGCGTAGTGCTTTGCTCAGGCTTAATCTATTCCCCACTCCTGGAATTTGAGCAGATGGAATGTTTTGTGCGGCTAACTTGTAGCAGTTTTTGACTGGAAAGCACTTTGGTGGACCTGTTCCATTGCCTGTGGCATTAGCTGCCACCATAGTTGTTTCTTCACTCCTCATACTTGAGCAAGTTATTGCAGCAATGGCAGCAGTATGAACTGTTACCTTGGTGGCTTCGTTCACCATTGAATTTCCTTCAACGTGAACGCCAACATGTTGATGACTCAATGTATGAATAACTTGGCAGGCCTTCTTTCAGCTTTGCCACCTTTTCCCAAAGCATCTTGTGCTTTGCTGGGCAACCGTTGGAATCCCTAAATCCATTTTGGCCAAAATAATGTAAATATTTGTTATAGGCATGAACACAGAAAAATGAATCACACACAATTAGCGTGGGGAATTTATGAGCCATAGTTTGAAGTGCCAGTATCAAAGCTTTTATTTTTGCCAGCTGTGCCATACAGTCCCTTAGGGACTGGGTGTGGGTTTTTCCAGGACGGAACTTTTCGTCATGCATGCACCCTTTTACAATAGCACATGCCACTGAATATTGCTGTTTCATTCCTAGGGCCAGCTGGGCAAAATTATTGGTATAAATGAGGCATTTCTATCGATCTAGAGGCATAACTTCATTCAGCGGAGGATACTCTTGTTTGTACTGCAGAAACACTGTGTTTTTAATGTAGAGTTAAATCTGTAATCTACATCTGTTGCAGTGAGAGAGTTAGCCCATTGAATCCATCTTGGATGTACTACTTTAGCATTTGGGATGCTTGATTTTGTAACGGCCTCTAGGGTCAGAACCGGGGTCACAACAATTATGCGCTTCCCCTGCACCAATGGTCTCTCTCTCTCAATAAAGCAGTCTGTACGCAGTGAGTATCTTCTCAGTTGGTGCAAAACGCATTTCAGAATTTGCGTATAAATGTGATTTGTATGCAATAGGGAATGTATCTCCTTCATTGAAAGTGATATATGTGTACCCGGTTGGTCCAACGACTATGCGGATCACTAGGTTAGTTGTGTTAAACAGCGCATGTAAATGTTTAGAATCTATCATGTCAGCTTGTGTGGACATGCGCGCGCCTGCGCATTTCTCACAAGAAATGCGCATGCGTGGACACGCGCGCATGGGCAGTTTTCACTTGGATTAGAAGAAAATGGTGACGAAGAGGAGGAGAGCAGCCCGGGAACGCTGCAGTACAGGTTAGTGGGTTTTAATTTGTTCTTAAGTAATAACATTTATTGTTAATATAGGGGTGGTGGAGGCGGGGGCTGGCCAACTCCACTACGCTGCAGAGTGTGCAGAGATTTGCCTTCTCCATGTTCTTTGCGGAATGCAGAGAAGGCAAATCGCCACATATTCCACGGGCGGGGCGGAGTTCTCGGCCCGGGCCTAATCCTGATACCTGTCAGGCTTTCTAATATTGTCACGGTTTCCCAAATTGCATTTTTTCTCTGTGTGCTCCTGTTGAGGAGACCTACACCGTGACTTTATTCCATTTTGTTTATTTTTATGTTTATTATCCCATGTCTTCTTTAAAGAATCGTGTGCTTGCATAGAGTTATCTTTTTCTGAATTGCTCTTAACTATTAGTTGCCCAGGTCTTGATCCCAGATTATCTCTACTTAATGAAGCATATGTATCTTTGATAATCTTAGGCAATTCTCTCTCCTGATGTGCAAGAGTAAATTCCCTCATGTATTGGCGTATAGCCACTGCTTCTGCCTCCCCTTTCATGTTACTTAACATAATGGCCGATACCTGAGCAAAATTGCCCATTGGTTTCATCCCCAGATCTAGGGCAGGCCCTTCCCCATACTCATTCTGTATTTCTTTCAGTACATCTGGTATAACATCTACTGAAGGGGTACCATGAGTTCTGGTATAAACAGCAACGGGGATTGCACCCCATGTGACACAATCTTCTATTGGGGGAGCCATCCCCATTGGTAAGCAAAGCATTAGCATTCTGTGTTTTTCCTGTTTGGCCATATGGGAAAAGCTGCTTCAAGCTGTGCTTTGTTCTCCTCTAACTAGAACTGGATTTGCTCCCGGCTGGTGGGAATCTTTCCCATAATGGTGTTCAGTGTTTGGGGGCTAATACTTGTAGTAGCCAATAGAGGTTGTGCCGCCTGAGCAGCCCTCACAGGTTAGACTGTCAATGTTCTCATTATGCTTTAAGTAAGATTTCTGTAAATGTTTAAAAAATCTCTGTATAGTGTAATCATTTCAGCTGCTGATAAAGCAGTAATGTTTGGATGTGGTATGTATGAAGCTAAAACCGGCCAGGTCGCTCCTTCTCTGCTGAGTAGACTGAGTCTAATTTTTTCTGTAGTATGGGGTAGGGTGCCTTTAAACCAATTAATACGCTGTTGGTAAGTTAATGGGACTTCTATGTCCACGTATGGGAAATATTCCTCAGGTGGTTCATCTTCAATATAAGTGTGAAACAACTGTGTATGTGCGTCTGCAGGTGGGAATTTAACCCAAGAGTAGAAAACCTTTGTTCTGAATGCTTTGTGTGCCTCAACCATGAAGGTAACATTTCTACCCATTGCTAGGAGGCCATGTTGTAGTAATTGTATAGTAACTGCTTATCAACAATTTTCTGTAATGTTTAGAGACGCTACCTGCTCTTCAATGTCCTCACCTGGTTCTCAGTTTATGGACATTGTGTGAAGAGAAAAGCTATTTTATTTAAATGAATTTTATGGAGATATGGTTTGCACAATGAGGGAACTTCTAATCCTCCAAGCTTGAATAACCAACAGCCAATATATAGGGTATACCTACTCAGCTGGGGCAGACTTATTTCCCTTCCCACTTCGGACGTCTCCACTTTAAATGAGAGTAGGAGTCTCTGAGAAAGCACGACTGAACTACCCAGATTGACCGCTGAATAAGACCCCAACCAATGTTGGCGGTGCCATGTCGTGAAGTTCCTACTAATACATATGTTCTGCACATTATTTGAACAACATAAACTAGGGGCTTGGTGTCAAGACTGATTCCAGACAGCTCGACAGGATATGTTGGCTTATTAGACCAGATAGCTCTTAGTGCTACAGTAAGCCCCCCTAACTTACCAGGGAGCAAATGGTTTCTGGCAACCACTGAACATGACAACGCTGACCCCGCAGGGATTGTGGAAACAGTACAGAACCTTTCACTCAGAAAACTCCTGCTTACTTATTCTCAGGTAAGTATACAGACAATACACAGTGATACATGTTCAATATATTTATTGAACCAGTGTTATTCTTGTATAGAATACATGTGCTGCAATGATTAATAGTCAGAAACAGATAAAAGTGATTACAAGCACTAAAAGCGGGAATAGTAGATATAGTTCTACCATGGTGCTAAAAACATGAATATCGGCTGACATATAACACAAGGCAGTAATTGACATACTCCTACTATGCGAATTGTACTCTAGGTGTACATAGAGAGTGTGTCAGTGTAGAGCCAATAAACCCCATTACCTGGTGCGAGAAAATGAAGGACCCCGTCTTGGTCACAAACTGGATACCCCTCATGAGATGTCGGACCTTTGTGTGGTGATTTCTCAGCATTCCAGGATCCTCTGTGTCAGTGGAAGAGCCTCCTCTGCTAATCTATCAGGATGTTCATCTTTTATAATAGAACTCAGCCTTGCGATGTGTGTATAGATTAGTGATGTTCTGGATCTGTAGATAGCCCAGTCACCCTGTGGATGAAGATAGAGATGACATTTGTACATTGTCCGAAAAGACACCTTGTGCATGATCTTCAGGGTGTTGTGCGAAGCTAGATGTATAATGAAGTTTAGTTTCAGGGAAACTAATCCAACATTGTCGCACACGCAAATATGTACAAAAGGAAACAGCTGACATTTTTGGGGGGACGACAATTGGGGAGAGGATGTAGCCTTATGGCTAGAGCGGTCGACTTTTATCTTGGGAAACCGGGTTCGAGTCTCGGCAACGACGCTCAACATCTTGTGATTCTGGGCAAATCACGTAATCTCCCCGTGAATGAATGAATGCTCTGATACCCGATTTCTTGGGTTTAGTTTGCGCTATATAAAACTCTACAAAATAAAAATGTAAGAAATAAACTGCTTCTCTACAATGGCCTAACTCGGGAATATAACAGTAACTTTTTTAGCAGGACTAGCTTGTTCCCTGTATCTGGCCCACACTCCATCACGGTTGGCCAATACTAGTGTGACCAGATACAAATAGTTAGCTCTTTCTGCTTCTTGGAGCTATTTTTAATTAAATGTTTAAAACTGCATTTCTCAGATTCTACAGATTGAATTTTTGTTGTTATTTATGAAAGTTTATACTATTTTTCTCAATTGGTTTATTATTTTTATTGTGCTGTGTTTCACATTAATACTGTTTGTGTGCTGTATCAATAATTAAGACAGTGCTTCTAAGTTAATCCTGACTTCTTTTGTGCCAAGCTACCAGAGGGTTAAGTACAGGCTAATTTAGTGACTTATTTAGTTCACCCTAAGAAGAATTGTTGTGGTTGAAGAAGGATTTTCACCACTGTGAGAAGCTGGCCTGGTATATGATGTCCACTAATGTGCGTGGGCACCTAGCATCAGCCCAGACAACCCTTATGGTGATTTAGGAGGTCTCAGACAACCTTAGAAATCTACCCAAGTGGTAGCTGTGGAGAGCAGCCTTCAGGCTTAGTCTTGAAGGAGTGTAAAGCAGCTTGTTTTACCAGAATGCAATCTTATAGTATAGATTAAATGAAATAGAACCACACAAATTATTTATAAAATCATGATTGACACCAAAGTGATATATCAAGCAGACGGAGGACCCCGGTAGATGCAGTAGCTTCATATGTTTCAGTTTGGTATCAAATGTTCCACAGATACCTAAGTAAGTTTTCTTTGTTGTACACTATAACTTATAGGTAGACAAATACATGGCATAAATATGAGAGGAATTAGTACAGACTGTAAACATGATTTCTCCCCATAAAATAAAATAAATGTTTATTTACAGCAGCAGCATATTGGCAAAAATGTGGATGTTCTAGAATAGACCTAGAGAATAGTATATGGTGGGGAAGACCCTCAAGGATTGATTAGTCTGTGTATTAATGCAGGAATATAAATCGTAGCACGTTGATTGTTTTTCTTTTCTTTTCTATCAAAAAGATGTCACTGCTGTAACAGAGAGTAATGTATAGACGGTACTGAATGTAATAATATAAATGCCAATAAAAAGGATATGTCAGAACAAAGTGTTTATAAAAATATCTATTTGTTATATAACTCTATCTAGTAGCTTACAGTAACTCCTACACATAGATAGACACAAAGCACACAATACTTAAGCATAGAAATCACAGTAAATAGCACTAATATACAGTGGGCCCTGGGGGGGACCAAACCATGTACTGAGAAAGTGGTATAAGAACCATGACTCGCGTCAGGACAATGTCGAGAGTATGTAGAGTTGCTGGGTACCCACAGAACCACCCAAGGTAAAGAGATAGGGACGCTACAGAGAGCGTGTGTAGTGTGTGAACACGACCTCGTGCTCCGTACAAGTCTTTGTGCAAGTAACGGCTGGAATTTTAAAGATTAGGGACCCTTTGTAAGTGGACCCTGAAGAAACCCCGTGGAAGACAGAAGGTTGGAGTGCCACCCCACCTGTGGATACCATGGTACCCAAGTTACCTATCACAGGGAAGCCGAGTGCATAGGTGTGAAGTGGCATCAGAAACCGCTCTCATACCCAATGGAGGACTTCAGGAAAGTGCTGCTGTTGGAAGAGGAGAACGTGTCCGGAGGAATCCAAATGTGGATTTTTAAAGAGGAATACCTGAAAGCAGAGGTGACAGTGTCTTTGTCACTCAGGATTGACCAGAAGACTTGGAATAGGGATGCCCTTCGATGTCGGGTGCTTCAGGAAGGATGGCGGTGACCTTGAATCTGCAGTTGGAGGACCAGGCAATTCTGAGGATGACCAGGTCCCGGATACGAGCTGTCCCATGAAGGATGTTGATTGCTGAGAGGACGGTGTCTGGGAGGAGCACCAACAAGCCTGAGCAAAGGCAACCCACACAGGAAGTCAAGACGGTGCACGGTTGGGACCAGTTAAGTCCAGGAGACTCACCACAAGCAGGGGAATCAGGGCAGGGCCCGAGCACTCAGGGGAGCCCAAAGAAAACAAAGGTGACCCTCAAATGGATCCACAGGCCAGAGGCACAGGAGTCGCGAGAGGACTTCGAGTAGCTCAACAACAGGAGTAGGCCGCCGTGCCCAAAAGGCGTTGTGGCTGAAGATCTTGGTGGAAGAAGTTGCCTTAGATTGGGGCTACTTGGAGTCCAAAGCACTTGTCGGAAAGTTGCCAACAAGCATATGCACTTGCAAACGTACGCAATACACATGGATTCAGTTAATGCAGCCCCCACGAGGGATTTTGACCTCAAACTCACTGAGAGGACAACTTGGGCCTCTAGAGATGTAGATAACCACAACCTTTGTTGTTAAACCCTTCGGAGTCTGTAGGAGCTCGGGATCAGCAGACCGGTCAGCAGTGTTGAGGTACCTGCAAATGCAGGGAATTTGTTCCTTCACATCAAGGGAGATCATCTTCAAGTGTCTTGAATAGCTCCACAGGTTCTGCATGGCTCCTGTATGGTTCTCAGGCATAGACGATGCAGCAGACTGAAACGTAGACAAAGTCAGACCCAAACGAAGTCCAGAGTACCCAGACGGTAGAAGTGCAGTGGTTTCAGTTCTGAATCTTGTCCACGATGAATCTAGGGACCTACACCCAGGTAAGCCCTTAAGTACCCTAAGGAAAGGGTTAGGAAGATTGAGGGGACCCTCCTAGGGTAGGGTCTAGACAGGGGGAGGTTACTCCCCTGTTCTTTGTCCAGTTTCATGCCAGAGCGGGAGCCAACGGCTTCCAGGACTGTTTGAACTGGACTATGTACAGGGTCACCAAATGTGCCCCTCATGCAGATTTACAGGCGCTGGCAAGCACACCAATCCAGCACTAATGCACTAAATCCTGTCTGGCAGGTGGTCACATCTCCTTGTGACAAGATGCCTATTGTTCTGCCTTCCCCTGATCGAACTTGGCTCAGCAGCAGGAGGGCAGAAATGTGTCTCTGGTCGGCAGCAACCATTTTGTGCTGTCCAGGACTAGAAGGCAGGTACCGGTAACACTGAGAGCTTAATGGAGTGCTTTCCCGGTGCTTGGAATCATACCCCCACACCGTTTATGGTGTGGGGATATGAGTCCAAAATGTTTGATACCAAACTTGATAGGATTCGTTGCAGCCGTTTTCGAGATAATCTTCGTGTGGTCATGCGATGCCCCACTATATAGTATATGGCTGATTCACTGACAACCTGGGAGAATGGACTCCGTAGGCTGCAGGGGTGTCCTGCTCATGCAGGGGCACCCTCTCACTTAGAACCAAGCACCCTGCCCTCAGGATTGTGAAGGCATGCTAAAGGGGTGACTTATAGGTGTTAAGTGCAGTGATCCTTAAATATAGTAAACCTATATCTTTAGTAAGTTCTGCATGTACCAACTTACACAGGCTGCAATGGCAGGCCTGTAGTTCCATTTTAAATGGTCTCTCAAGCGTGGCATAATGCATGCTGCAGCCCGTGGGAGACCTCTGGGGTACCCATGCCCTGAGTACATGGGTACCATATACTAGGGACTGACAAGGGTACCCCAGTATCCAATGTGGGATATACCTAGGTACTGATCACAACAGTTTAGGGAGAAAGCAGATAGACTGGGGCTCTGATTAGCAGGATCCCAGTAAGACTAGTCAAAAACAGCATCACATCAAGCAAAACATGGGGGAAACCATAAGAAGCAGATCCTACTTTCCTACAAGCACCCTCAATGAAACCCCCAATTTCTTACAGTAGGAATGTTTGTCCCACCGCTTTTGAGTTCACTGATTGCACCCTCTGTCTTTTTACGTCACGGACATTATTATTATAATGCCTTTTGCAAACGCAGAAATTGATTTCTGCAGTGCCTTGCCATTCATGAGGATTGACATGGGAAATCACAGGTGGAACCCTGCCTCAGAAGTACTAATGAGACAGGAATTCTGTGAATGTAATTTTGTGATACGGAGTGTCCTGCTGCAAATTTATGGCTGGATTGTATTGCCAGAAGCCAACATATCCCTGTGATATGACCTGGCCCACAATACATCTAGACCATTAAGTCTAAATGTTCGAAATGGGGGGCCCTGCCCAAATAAAACCTTTCAATGTCAATGTCTCAGCATTGGGAGAGGGTCTTCCAGAAGCACCCTCAAATGTGCGCGGTTTTAGATACTCAGATGAGCAACACTGCATGCCAAGCACATTCAAATATATGGGGTTCTCTATACCCAGATGAGCAACACTGCATGCCTAGCACACTCAAATATATGGGGTTCTCTATACCCAGATGAGCAACACTGCATGACAAGCAATCTTTGCCAACTGTTGCAGCGCAATGGGTGCTCTAACTCAGTGAGTCACAGGATATTCTGAGGTTGTCCACCCAACCATTATTTTTGGCTCAGACCACTGTAAGAAGGGTCCTGAAATGGCTTGGCTAACATCCATGCTCAGCCTGATACACATTAGCAGCAGCATGAAGGTACGTCAATGCATACTGAAAATGTACACCTTCATTTGTGTATCGAAGTGATGGTTACCATATTTCCCGTTCACTTGCTCTGGCAATTTCAATGCTGTCTGTATGCATGGTGGTATGCACAAAGTGTAACTGAGAGGATGTGGTAAATTTAATTATTGTGAATTTGTCACATTTACTGAACTACAAGTATTACATGCTGTTTTATCTACCAGGCTGAACATGCCCAGGACCCCAGTCTCCATCTCAGCGCTCAGACCAATCACAATGCTGAATTGCAGCATTGTTATTGCCTATGGGGAATCTGGGTGCTTCCTGGTTCTGGAACTCGAGAAGAGGCAGAGAGACACGACCAGCAGAAGCGGTCAGTGTTATTTTTTTTATTTTTTCCCCCTGCCACCCTCCTCTCTCCGCCCCTCATTCCCTGCCAGTAGCTACTGCTCTGATTACATCATAACCATCAATAATCACACCTGAACACCTCCCAGCAAGTTACATACTTCCTCTATTAAATCCGCCCAGAACTGCAAGGGTCCTAGCACTCATAGACTCACAACAGTACAATATGTACTCCTGATTCTTCTGTTCACTCAGCATTCCCTTACTGAAGGTAGCTAAGTGGAAAGAGGGGGCACCAGGAACAGCCAAGGGCACCACTCTCACTGTGAATTTAACTGTAATGTCCACAGTCCATAATTTATTTGACAATGGACAGTATCTGTCTGCTATTTCAGCACTCTTCTTTTGCCCAGTTTTCCACTCAGTGCCACAGACGTACATACTGAAGGGCAGACAGAGCATACTGCAACCTAAAGCTGTTTGGAGAATATTCATTTCACAGTCTAGCTTTGCTATTTTCATGTCTGCTCTTCTCCAGCAGATACATGGAGCAATGCGCTCCATTTATAAATTGTTTTACTTTTCTTTCGCATAATTACCTGACTTTTTTGAAAAATTCCTCTCAGTTACATGACAGTATGTATAAGTCAAATTTATCATCATCGCACTTTACGCTAAAAAAATAACATGAAGTGCAGTGAAAACCAACTGCTTGCTTTCTGATTGCTTGAATAATTCCCACGCTATAATTTTTCCATAAACGACAACATAGTAACATGCCATTGGTATAATGGCATCATTTTAAGAGGTTTGTGAAACAAGCATAACGCAGCACTCTTGAAATTACACGAATTATGCCAACATTATTTAAATTTTGCCTGACCCGGTAGATAGTAGCTCCTAGATGGTGGTCCACACGCAAAAGGCAACTGCAGGAAATGCTAGCTTGTGTCTGCTGTTGGTGAGTGCTGTGTGTGGGAATGATGGCTCTCATGATCCATCTTCAGTGAAGAGTGGACAAATACTACTGAGCTAATTTTGGAAAAAGAAAGTGATGGCTGCTTTTAAGTTTGATACCAGTAGGCTGCAGCTTAAAGCAATTCTCGGATTCATTCCCTGTTTTCTTTTGATTTGATAACCAAGGATCACATTCTATTTTTAGCTTTCCTTTGTGTAACGCTTACATGGTGCGAAACTCAGTCACCCTAAGTGACAATTGGTAAGTAGTTCAAACTTGGCTGCAGGTCAGTAGGCCACTCCCATAGCGTGAGGAACCTGCTTTGGGAAGCTTGCAAATGATCCCAAGGTGTGGCTGAACCATTATATATTCACTTCGGGCCTCATTACAATGCGGTACAGACTGCAACTGAAGCTTGTCATTTGTGGTGCAAACCACATCTACTTCTTCAGTCTGACTGACGCATTACGATGTGTGTGGTCAAAGGCAGCAGGCGAAGGGACCGACTGACACAATCCAACAGGCTACTGGAGCCTGTCGGACTGTCGGAAAGGCCTCATAATTCCTTAAGGATGGCGTTTCTGCTGTCAGGATTAAGTTTTTGGTTTTGACAGCTTTTCCATGTCGGCCTCTCCGACATGGAAGGGAAGCGACGTTTACTTCGCATGCGTTTCTTCGCATGGCGTTAGTACGCAGTCGTTAGTACGACCGCGTTGTTAGTTAGCATACCGTTTGTACGCAATTCGGAAATACGAATTGCAGTAAGGGGGGGAAGGTGTTGGATTTAAAATCCAACACCTTCCCTAGTGTCCGCATAGACTGGAGTTGGAATAGTAAATTATACTATTCCAACATCCAGCACCCCCTTACTGCAATTCGTAGTTCCGAATTACGTACAAACGGTATGCTAAATAACAACGCGGTCGTACTAACGACCGCGTAGCAACGGCATGCGAAGTAAACGCATGCGAAAAAAAGTTATATATTCACATGGAAAGCCTGTTGCAAAGTGACAATGGGGGGGGCCCCCTTCCCACCCGGCCCTCACATCTGCACTTCCCTGCACCTCGGTGCCTGCCACACAGTGCATGTATGTTCACAAAGTCCCATTTCTCAATGGAGTTTGTGCTGTGGCAGATTTCAGCCCACCGCACAAGCTCCCATTAAGAAATGGGAGTTTGCGACCGCACCATGCGGTCAGAATGGCGGACCTGAGGTCGGTCGGTTCCCAGTCCGCAGCCTGTCGGTTGGAGGCAAATCCAACCAACATCATAATAAGAGGCTTTGTATTCTTTGTTACAGTGAATTGTAGATGTTTGAGGTCAGTAGAAATGACTGTGTTATTGGTGATAAACTTTACAGCAATCCACAATTAATAAGAAAGAGATAACATAGTTGCACAGTGTGTATGTAAACCATGCTTGTGCAGATTAGTTGACGTAAGTCAAATCACTTTAAGTCACTGTACCATTTACATTGATCTTTACATTTTTGAGCAACTTGAAATAATTCAGTTCAGGATGGGCCACATAAACAAACCTCTCTTGAATATGTTTTAATAGACTTGTTGTGCCCTCTATAGCAATTTTGCCTATATGTAGGGCCAATAACATGACATTCACTTATTTCACTTATTGCATCGTCTTCTGTATGAGGAGTTCATGATTGTCCCAATTTCATGTTCAGAAACTTTTGGTATTGATAAATGTCAATGGAGTGCTATAACCTAGTGTACTGAACAAGCCAAATGTCAAAAAACACAAGTTTTCGAAATTTACAGTGTCTAATGCCTTCATCATATTTTTTCGCAGCATTTATTCCATACTTTACTAACTATTTTGTTGGACTTGGCCCTTCTGGCAGGTTCACCCCTGGACTTTTTGGCTTTTTATTGGTGACTTGGTGTGGTAATTTTTTTGGTTTCTGCGCACTTTCCCTGTGTCCCAGGGTAAAGTGCGTGCGTGCTCTGAGTGCATGTGGTGAGATAGGCCTGCCCTCCCATAGGAATGCATGGGGAGTGTATGTGTCCCTAGTAGTTCCTGATGCGTGGGGTGTGCAGGCCCGAGTTTGGTATGTGCGGACTCGTGGGAGTGAATGCTGCGCGATGATGTGTGCGGCGTGCATGTACCTAGTGTGGAAGTGCCACTTCTAGAGGTGGGCACTTCTGTGTGCAGGGTGTCTGTTGCGTGATTGGCTGGTCATGTCATGTGACGGGCTAGGGATTCCCCAGAGTCAGGATGAGTCACCCAGTGGTGAATGGGGAGATCAGCAGCTAGATGGGTGGGAGGAGTACACCTGGGTCCTGAATAGGACAGGGTTTTCCACACACAATGCTGGCCCCGCCCCCTGTGGTGTGACTGATGACCCTAGCCCTGCCAGTGAATAGAGTGAGGGGCTGAGCACATCAAGGGTGCTCCCCAACCAGCTGCGACTGGTTTTCCCCCTCACCCTGAACCCAGAACAAAGGGTTTGACTGTATAAAAATGGGGCTGTGTCCCCACAGAAACTGTTCTCTGCCAGGATCTTACCTGAGGGGGGCTGCTGCTGCTGGACCAGAGGACCGCCACTTGGACTACCTCCCTGCCTGGAGGCCCAGTGAGCTGGCTCTGGGTCCAGCCTTGCCCCCCACCCCTGCCCTGCTGCATGCAGGGAAGAACTTTGCTGGACTTTGTGGTTCTTTTTATCCTAAAGCGCTGGGAGCGCTTTATGTGTGTCCCCAAACCACCTGGAAGCGCTTCTTTTTTTGTCTTAGCGCTAGGAGCGCTTTATTTGGTGCCCCCAGCGCTTCTAGAGCGCTTTCACTTTGGCCGTAGCGCTAGGAGCGCTTTATTCTGGAGGCCGGTGCCCACCCGGCATTGTGGTGCGTTGGAGGGTGCCCACCCCGCTTATTTGATAATTTACGTTGCGGGTGCCCACCCCGTTTATTTCCCTTACGTCGCGGGTGCCCACCCCGCGACGTGAAACTATTGCCTAAATCACCGCTGCAGCCCGGTTCGTACCGGAAGTCAGGCAGCACTGACTGGGACAACCGGAAGTAGAAGGGCGGGAGCCTGCCCCGCCTTCGCCGGTGCCGGAGAGTGAGGGAGGCCGCGGTACTGAAGGAAGGAGCTGACGGGAGCCTACCCCGTGCTCCAGTGCCAAGGCAGAAGCTTGAGGAGCGTTGCTGGTCCAAGCGGGGCTCCCCGGTGACGGTGGGAGCCCCGCGCACGCCACGGAAGAAGAGAGCCTCCCGCCGCGACCCGAAGACCGGCGCCTCCTTCCCGGTAAGTGGGGCTCTGGCCGGGAGGGTGTGCAAGGCAGCCTAGGCGGCTGCTGAGCGCGTGGGCGCTCCAACGAGGCACTCCCGGTTTGAAGAGAGCCCACGAGGCTCCCACCTGGACGGAGCAGTTCTTTTGGTGCTCAGAGCGCTCCAACTTGGGCACAGATGTTCTCGAGTGCGAGTAGCACTCCAACGAACGGGGGCATTTTGCATGAAAGCCAGTGAGGCTCCCACGTCCTCTGGGGGCATTATTCTTCCGTGTGCTTGAGCCCCTGAGTGGCTCCAACGTCCAGGGGCATTTCTGTGGCGTGGTGAGCCCACGAGGCTCCCACGCAGCGCAAACTATTTGTTTAACAAGCCTAGAGGGCTCCCACGTCCCCGCGTTGGTTGTTTTACAGAGCTTGCACGCTCCAACGTCAAGGGGGCATTTCTGTTGTGACTGAGTGGCCCCAGATGGCAGCGGGCCACTCCCACCTTGCCCCGCAGTGATGTTCAGAGCCACGAAGGTTCTAGGGGGCATTTGGTGCATTCGGAGTCCAGGAGAGGTTCCAACCCCTGCCATATTTGTCTAGGAAGGCCCAGTGGGGCCCCAGCATCTCTCCAGTTGCCCAGCACTTAGTGGGCAACTGCTACGTGTAGGTTGTGCTGTGGGCGCCTTGGTTTGCGCAGCCTGCGCCGGCGCGCCCTGACTCTGCTGGACACAGGGCGTCCCCGCCCCTTCAAGGCCAGTTGGCCTAGGGACTGCCACAGTGGTGGCTAATGTGAGTTTTTGCGCTATTATTCCTTTCCTGCACCTCTGAATGTGTTTATGCGTCATGTGCTTTGTCTTACACCTCTGAATGTTATGCATCATGTGTTTATGTGTTTAGACCCCTCCAGGTATTGTGATACTTAGGTGGTTGTTTCTCCCTAGTACAGGTGGTGCCAGTGAGGTCCTGATTCCCTGCGCAATATTTTCCTAAGGTGGTTAGGGTTGCGTAGGTGGTACTTACCGGATACCAGTAGTGACTGGTTGTGTGCTAGGTGTAATTTTGCGCAACTGTTATTTTATTTCCTATGTTCTATGTGCTATGTTCTAAGAGTGCTAATTCCGGACAGCGGTCCATGTGGCCCTGTCCCCTGTACATATAATCCCTTGTAAATTCTGCCCGTGCCTGTTGGCACATTGTAGAGTGTGTGTTTTATCTAATGTGTTGTGGTATAATACAAAGGTTATTTTTATATAATACCTTGTGTGGAGTTTCCTTTGTGGTGGGCCTTGGGTGTTGTTGCTGGGTGCGCGCGCAAACGCTTTACACATCGCCTCAGGGATAAGCCTGACTGCTCGTGCCAAGCTACCAAGGGGGTGAGCAGGGGTTATCTTTGGCGTGTAACTCCCCAGCCCTGACTAGAGTGGTGGTTTCTGTCTGGCTTTGGCGCAAGCCCTAGCCAACCAGAGATCCCATTTCAAACATTGGTGATCAGAGGGTGGGATTTGGACTTGCGTTTGCGCTGTACCGCAGCGGCAACTGGCCGCACTACAAAACTCTGCATTTAGATAAATCACATGGTATAGGGATTATTGTTCTAAGTTTGTTTTTAATTGTCATTTCTTTGGAAATGTGTTTTTGTGCACTGTGAGTTAGGTGTCCCTAGCTCGGGAGGGTAGATCATCCCCCCCAAGTGCATTGTGTTTCTGGATTCACCAGAGGGTGGGATCCAGTGGTGGCAGCGTAATAGTGTCCTGTACATTTGTCCCCCGCCCTGCGCCCAGAGTTGGTACCTGTGTCACGTGGTGGTCAGGTTGAGGAATCAGGGGTGGTAGAAACTGCCTTACCAGTCCGAGGGGAGGGTTGTGTGTGTGGATGAATGGTGTGTGGCACTAGGCAAGTGAGTGTGAGTTCTCTGGGTTAGAGAGCTTGCTGAATCTTTTTGTGAATTGTGTGCTCCTGTTAGGCTCAGACCCCTAGGTTCCCTGTAGAATCTTTTTACCATAACGTCCGCCAGAATGGAGCCTGCTTGTGATCCCTATGAGCTAGCTTGGCGCCAGAGGCAGGAGTTAGAAAGGTCCTGTACAGGGGGAGAGTCCGACACTCTGTACGAACTTCAGGACCACCTGGTCCTATGGCAAAAGGGTCCATGGGATCTTGAGCACAGTATGGAAAGGGCCCGGGCCTCACACCTAGAGGGTGGTGGGTCTGTGGGGAGCCCTGAAGATTCAGAAGAGGAGGAAGAGGATGACAATACCTGGACGCCAGTAGAGAGTGAGGACCCCATAGGTAGGGAGTCCCTTGCTGGGTCCAGAGTAGGAGGCAGCGCCTCATCCCTTTCCCTGTCCCCAGAGGAGTGGGAAGATAGGAGGAAAGAAAGGGAGCACCAGCTGACGTTAGAAAAGCTCAGGTTGCAGCATGCCCAGGCTATGGCGCAGCTGGAGGTCAAAAGACAGATGGCGGAGGCTGAGAGGGCCTTTGCCAGAGAGAAACTAGCTCTGGAGGGTAGGTTATCCCCTGAGCGCAGCTGTGGTTTTCTGGACTCACCAGGGAGGGTTGAGTCCAGTGGTAGCAGCCAGATAGATTCCAGTGTAGGAAATCCCAGTCCCAGTTCCCCCAGTCTGGTACCTGTTTCCCAGGAGGAAGATTTAAGGTTGAAATTCAGGGGCAGTAGGAAACTGTCTCACCAGTCTTGGGAGGAGTTTGTGGATAAATGTGAGGATGCACTGGCTGATTGGATAAGAATTCCCGCAGAAACTGATTTTGATAAACTGTTTGATCTGGTTCTCAAAGAACACCTGCTCAGTTGTTGTGTGCCGGGGTTGCGCCAACACCTGTTGGGGTGTGGATTGTCTGAGCCATTTGACCTTGCGGATGAAGCAGAGCGCTGGGAAAGGGCTAGAGGTTCTCTAGAGTCATTAGGGAGTGACTCCAAAAGTAGTGGGTCAGGTATCTTCCAGCCCAGCGTGGTGGAAGAGGCTCAGTGTAGCCCAGCTAGGTCCCAGGATAGCGAGGAGGGTGTAGGGGCTCACTGCCTGGCTCAGTGGAGCAGGAGTGAGAGGGTGACCGAGGGTCCCCAGATGCACGAAACCCTGCCTCAGGACTTGGATGGTTTCTTGAGGGAACACCAAGTTGGGGACCTAGGCTGTCCTGTTACTCCACTTGAGGAAGATCTCCTAGTGAGTAGAGGACCTGGAGCACCTGTAACCAGGGCTCCTGTGGTTCTAGTGTCTGGCAGTACCGATCCGGTAGGGAGGGTACAGGAGTCCAGCGTGAGGAGTGATTGGGGGATGATTTCCCCAGTGGAAGAGCCTGTGGGTCAGGGACTACCCAGTTGGGCTAGGATCCCATGTAGTGGCCAGGGTGGCACCACTTCTGTTCTGGGGGATCTCCGCGCACTGTCAGGTGGACAGGGGACGGGAGATCAGCGCCAGACAGACAGTCGCTCGACATATGTGTCATTTGACAGCCTCAGGGGGATGGAGTGGAAATCCCCAGAAGTCCTGGAGTGCCAGGCAACTATTCCACCAAAGGTTCTAGGCCGGAGGTTGGAAGGCCAGGTTCGGGATCAGCCTGACCTGAAAGGTGGGACGTCTGTAACCAGCGTCCCGACCAGTTCTTCTTCCAGAGGTACCGCCCCAGTTGGTAGGGAGCAGGGCTCTGGAAGGGGGTGCAGAGGGTGGGAGAGCCCACCTCTGCCCCCGGTACAACCTGAGGGGTTAAACCCTGGGTTGGAATGGCGTTCTAGGTGTACCCCTCGCCAGAGGAGGAGGAACCCTAGGAGAAGAGGTAGGGGGAGGAGAGCCTTCCCTGAGACTCCTGGTCCGCCTGAGGGTGTAGACCCTAGGCTGGAGAACCAGTGGCAGTCTAGTCCTGTCATGCAGAGAGGAAGAGTGGAGAATGGCCGCTATGTGCCAGGGGTTACTACCCCCCACTCTGTGATTAGGCAAAGACCGGTGGCACCTGGGTGGCCTAGGGCCTGGTCTTGGCCGCGGACAGCTTGGGAGTACCAGTGGGGTAGCCCAGTTGGTCCAGACAGTGGTGTTAGAAAGAATTCCATGGGTTCACCGTGGCGTAGAACCGGAGGGTGTCCCTGCAGTTGCGGGCCCGCGTCCGTGTTCTATCGCCCCAAGCAGGGAAGTCCATCACGGTGGTGATTGGTCTGCCCTGCGTTTTGGCTGGAAGGGGGTTGTGTTGGACTTGGCCCTTCTGGCAGGTTCACCCCTGGACTTTTTGGCTTTTTTTTTGGTTTCTGCGCACTTTCCCTGTGTCCCAGGGTAAAGTGCGTGCGTGCTCTGAGTGCATGTGGTGAGATAGGCCTGCCCTCCCATAGGAATGCATGGGGAGTGTATGTGTCCCTAGTAGTTCCTGATGCGTGGGGTGTGCAGGCCCGAGTTTGGTATGTGCGGACTCGTGGGAGTGAATGCTGCGCGATGATGTGTGCGGCGTGCATGTACCTATTGTGCAAGTGCCACTTCTAGAGGTGGGCACTTCTGTGTGCAGGGTGTCTGTCGCGTGATTGGCTGGTCATGTCATGTGACGGGCTAGGGATTCCCCAGAGTCAGGATGAGTCACCCAGTGGTGAATGGGGAGATCAGCAGCTAGATGGGTGGGAGGAGTACACCTGGGTCCTGAATAGGACAGGGTTTTCCACACACAATGCTGGCCCCGCCCCCTGTGGTGCGACTGACGACCCTAGCCCTGCCAGTGAATAGAGTGAGGGGCTGAGCACATCAAGGGTGCTCCCCAACCAGCTGCGACTGGTTTTCCCCCTCACCCTGAACCCAGAACAAAGGGTTTGACTGTATAAAAATGGGGCTGTGTCCCCACAGAAACTGTTCTCTGCCAGGATCTTACCTGAGGGGGGCTGCTGCTGCTGCTGGACCAGAGGACCGCCACTTGGACTACCTCCCTGCCTGGAGGCCCAGTGAGCTGGCTCTGGGTCCAGCCTTGCCCCCCACCCCTGCCCTGCTGCATGCAGGGAAGAACTTTGCTGGACTTTGTGGTTCTTTTTATCCTAAAGCGCTGGGAGCGCTTTATGTGTGTCTCCAAAGCGCCTGGAAGCGCTTCTTTTTTTGTCTTAGCGCTAGGAGCGCTTTATTTGATGCCCCCAGCGCTTCTAGAGCGCTTTCACTTTGGCCGTAGCGCTAGGAGCGCTTTATTCTGGAGGCCGGTGCCCACCCGGCATTGTGGTGCGTTGGCGGGTGCCCACCCCGCTTATTTGATAATTTAGTTGCGGGTGCCCACCCCGTTTATTTCCCTTACGTCGCGGGTGCCCACCCCGCGACGTGAAACTATTGCCTAAATCACCGCTGCAGCCCGGTTCGTACCGGAAGTCAGGCAGCACTGACTGGGACAACCGGAAGTAGAAGGGCGGGAGCCTACCCCGCCTTCGCCGGTGCCGGAGAGTGAGGGAGGCCGCGGTACTGAAGGAAGGAGCTGACGGGAGCCTACCCCGCGCTCCAGTGCCAAGGCAGAAGCTTGAGGAGCGTTGCTGGTCCAAGCGGGGCTCCCCGGTGATGGTGGGAGCCCCGCGCACGCCACGGAAGAAGAGAGCCTCCCGCCGTGACCCGAAGACCGGCGCCTCCTTCCCGGTAAGTGGGGCTCTGGCCGGGAGGGTGTGCAAGGCAGCCTAGGCGGCTGCTGAGCGCGTGGGCGCTCCAACGAGGCACTCCCGGTTTGAAGAGAGCCCACGAGGCTCCCACCTGGACGGAGCAGTTCTTTTGGTGCTCAGAGCGCTCCAACTTGGGCACAGATGTTCTCGAGTGCGAGTAGCACTCCAACGAACGGGGGCATTTTGCATGAAAGCCAGTGAGGCTCCCACGTCCTCTGGGGGCATTATTCTTCCGTGTGCTTGAGCCCCTGAGTGGCTCCAACGTCCAGGGGCATTTCTGTGGTGTGGTGAGCCCACGAGGCTCCCACGCAGCGCAAACTATTTGTTTAACGAGCCTAGAGGGCTCCCACGTCCCCGCGTTGGTTGTTTTACAGAGCTTGCACGCTCCAACGTCAAGGGGGCATTTCTGTTGTGACTGAGTGGCCCCAGATGGCAGCGGGCCACTCCCACCTTGCCCCGCAGTGATGTTCAGAGCCACGAAGGTTCTAGGGGGCATTTGGTGCATTCGGAGTCCAGGAGAGGTTCCAACCCCTGCCATATTTGTCTAGGAAGGCCCAGTGGGGCCCCAGCATCTCTCCAGTTGCCCAGCACTTAGTGGGCAACTGCTACGTGTACGTTGTGCTGTGGGCGCCTTGGTTTGCGCAGCCTGCGCCGGCGCGCCCTGGCTCTGCTGGACACAGGGCGTCCCCGCCCCTTCAAGGCCAGTTGGCCTAGGGACTGCCACAGTGGTGGCTAATGTGAGTTTTTGCGCTATTATTCCTTTCCTGCACCTCTGAATGTGTTTATGCGTCATGTGCTTTGTCTTACACCTCTGAATGTTATGCATCATGTATTTATGTGTTTAGACCCCTCCAGGTATTGTGATACTTAGGTGGTTGTTTCTCCCTAGTACAGGTGGTGCCAGTGAGGTCCTGATTCCCTGCGCAATATTTTCCTAAGGTGGTTAGGGTTGCGTAGGTGGTACTTACCGGATACCAGTAGTGACTGGTTGTGTGCTAGGTGTAATTTTGCGCAACTGTAATTTTATTTCCTATGTTCTATGTGCTATGTTCTAAGAGTGCTAATTCCGGACAGCGGTCCATGTGGCCCTGTCCCCTGTACATATAATCCCTTGTAAATTCTGCCCGTGCCTGTTGGCACATTGTAGAGTGTGTGTTTTATCTAATGTGTTGTGGTATAATACAAAGGTTATTTTTATATAATACCTTGTGTGGAGTTTCCTTTGTGGTGGGCCTTGGGTGTTGTTGCTGGGTGCGCGCGCAAACGCTTTACACATCGCCTCAGGGATAAGCCTGACTGCTCGTGCCAAGCTACCAAGGGGGTGAGCAGGGGTTATCTTTGGCGTGTAACTCCCCAGCCCTGACTAGAGTGGTGGTTTCTGTCTGGCTTTGGCGCAAGCCCTAGCCAACCAGAAATCCCATTTCTAACATATTTATGCTGATTGCTTAGCTTAGCTTAGCTTGTGCTTTTGCGTTTACGGCCTAGACATGCCACTAGTTTGGTTCTGGCTCAGCTGTCCTTTTAAATTTGCTGCCTTGCCCACCTGCACGTTTGCTGGAGGGGAGGATGTAAGTTAACCGTTAAAGGAAGGCAATCGGCCTCAGTGACATTAGTGAAGAGAATCTGAATAAAACGAGGACATCTGTATAATTGGGAGAGTGTGTCAGTCTCACGTATGCGTACCCATAGTGATACGCCCCGTACACGCGCGTGTACGGCCCGTTTCACTATGGCTTTGCTCGCGTATGCGTACCCATAGTGATACGCCCCGTACACGCGCGTTTACGGGCCGTTTCTATGCATTTGGGGTGCCCTAGGGCCCTGGAACTCACCGTACCTGTGTGTGAATGTCCAAATTACATGGGGGACACATGAGGGACAAGTATAAAGCCCTACATGCATGCTGGTTGTCATGGAGACCGAGTTTCAAGTTTGAATTTTTTCATCAGTTGTCCAGCTAAAGTCGGTTTGAAAGAATCTACATTGTTGCAAAGTGGTTGTAGAGTTGACATCATGCTCATTTAAAAAAAAATGCTAAGGCACTGACTGTGGTAGGTTTAAAGTGATTGGAGGAAACATAGGATGCAAATGTGAGTGACCAATCACTCTGTACTCCTGTGCATGAAACAGGGCAGCTAGGCAGATATAAGGCAGCCAGGTCCCATGAGAGAGCACTTGCCTGCACTACCTTTGATTCCACACCACAGCTGCTGCTCTGATCCCTCTGGCACCATGTCCAGGTCTGTGGAGAGGGCCCAGCCTTTCACCCAGGAGGAGAACCAAGCCCTGCTGGATGTGATCCTCCCACAGTACCCCATGCTGTATGGTCGACCAGGGGTTCAGGTGAGTGCTGAGTCCACTAGCAAAGACTGTGCCCCTTTTTTGTGACTGTGACTTCTGCCATTGTGTCCAGGTGTAACACACATGCAATGTACTTTAGGGTGGGTCCCGGGTGGGGGAATGCCTAATGTCACCCAGCCAGAGCAGGCTGTGGTGCATGTCTGCTCTCCTCACTTGCATTGTGTGTACTGGGACAATCACTGCATGTGGCATTACACATTCTGCCTGTCTAATCCTCCTGGGAATGGTGTTACTACAGTCCTAATGTGAATATGTGCTCCCCCCAGTGTGACAGGTGGCAGTACCCACAGATGTGTGTTTGCTTAGTGTACCTGTGCTGACAGTGTACAAATGATGTGTTTGTCCCCTGGACACTGGTGGGTGGGTGGGTGTAAGTCCCCTGTCATGTGGGTGAGTGCATATGTGGAGTGTAGCACCCCAGCTGCATGAGGGATGGATATACCCTGCCCATCTGATGTGAGCAGGGAGCAGTGCTGTGTGTCTGCGGTGATGGGCCAGCCCCACACCTGTGACACCCCCAGTCTAGTGGCACATGTGCAGAGTGAGGTGTGTAGCTGCAGTCGGCAATGGCAGGTGATTGTCCTGTGGCTGTGTGTGTCTGTGTACTCTGCTGAGTGCGCCTCAGTGGCCTGTGGCATGTGACTGCTTTGAGGTGCTGCACATAATCCTGGTGTCGCTTGTGATGCACAGTGTGTGGCTGGATGATTAATTGTGTTGTACCCCTGTTGGACAGGCCACACGAAGGGCTTGCTTCCTCCCCGCATGACAGGGCCCAAGCCCCGGCCCGCCAGGCGTGACCCACGAGAATCACCCGCACCCCGTCTCCCGACGGAACTCCTGCCCTCGGACCTCCATGTATCACGGGCCCAAGCCACCACCGGCTCCCTCGGCCGGGTCAAGCCGCCATCTTGGGCCCTGCGCCGCGAGGCCGCGTGGCCTCCCCCCGACCCTAACCCTGGCCCTGGCCGGCCCCGACATCCCGGCACCACCATCCACCCAGGAGGTGAGCGGACCACTTGGCAGGTCAATGGGAGAACAAAGCGCCAAGGACTCTCCCCCGCCAGGTGACGATCGCCTCCAGCTCCCCCAGGCACCGGCTCCACCCTCCCGCTGGGTGTCTGGACACCTTCACCCCGGACCCTCCGACCTCCAAGTGCGAGGGTCCGGACATCAAAGGGCACCTGCCCTATAACTGGGGCAGCTCCGGAGCAGGAAGGCAGTTGTATCCTGGAGTCGAGAGACACCGAGAGAACTCAGCCTTGACGGACTACTGGCGCTGCCGTAGCCCTATCTTGTGAACTATCGTCCTGCCTGCTGGCGCTGCCGCGGCCTTCTGCAACATCCATCCTCGTCGGGACCTGCTGGCGCTGCCGCGGCCCGTTGTAACGACCATCTTCACTGGGACCTGCTGGCGCTGCCGCGGACCGTGTATCGACCATCTTCACCGGGACCTGCTGGCGCTGCCGCGGCCCGTACCAGCTAGACCACCAAGCTCAAGGATTGTGAGCTACCCACCATACCATCTCAACTACCAGACGGGGAACCAGACTGTCCCGCTACCCCCCTTTTTCCCATCTTGAGAGACTTGAATCGAGGGGACCCCTGAGTCCAGACCTCCTTGTACCTTGTTATCGTACCTTAAGAAGTGCTTATAAAGAACGCTAACTCATCTCCTTGTGTGGTATCTGTCTGTGGGGGGGGAAGTTATTTGTCTGTACGATCGCTGGAGACGGCTCTCCCCGGAGACCTCTCCCCTTGTCCTCGGCCGACCCTCCCGGTCCGTCTAACATTGGTGGCCAGCGGCGCGATCCGAATCAACGCGTAATCGTACAGAGAGTAGCTCACCCCACGACAAAACCACGATGTCAGCCAAAGATAGCGGTTCCACTGAAAAGTTCCAAATGGATTGTTAGAAAGGGTAGACGGACCGGGAGGGTCGGCCGGGGTCAGGAGGAGAGGTCTCCGGGGAGAGCCGTCTCCAGCGATCGTACAGACAAGTAACTTCCCCCCCACAGACAGATACCACACACGGATAAGGTTCAGTGTTCTTTATAAGCACTTCTTAAGGTACGGTTGAATGGTACAAGGAGGTCTGGACTCAGGGGTCCCCTCGATTCAAGTCTCTCAATGCAGGGTAAGGGGGAGCGGGACAGTCTGTTGACCAGTCAGGTAGTTCGGATGAGATGATGACTAGCTCACAATCCTCGAGCTTGGTGGTTTAGTTGGTACGGGCCGCGGCAGCGCCAGCAGGTCCCGGTCGAGATGGTCGGGACAAGGTCCGCGGCAGCGCCAGCAGGTCCCGGAAAGATGGTCGATGTACGGTCCGCGGCAGCGCCAGCAGGTCCCGGTGAGGATGGTCGTTACAACGGGCCGCGGCAGCGCCAGCAGGTCCCGACGAGGATGGATGTTGCAGAAGGCCGCGGCAGCGCCAGCAGGCAGGACGATGGTTCACAAGAGCGGGCTACGGCCGCGCCAGTAGTCCGTCAAGGCTGAGTTCTCTCGGTGTCTCTCGACTCCAGGATACAACTGCCTTCCTGCTCCGGAGTTGCCCCAGTTATAGGGCAGGCGCTCTTTGATGTCCGGACCCTCGCACTTGGAGGTCGGAGGGCCCGGGATGAAGGTGTCCAGACACCCAGCAGGGGGTGGAGCCAGCGCCTGGGGGAGCTGGAGGCGATCGGCACCTGGCGGGGGAAGAGCTCTTGACACTTCGTCCTCCCATTGACCTGCCAAGTGGTCCGCTCACCTCCCGGGTGGATGGGGAAGAGCTCTTGACACTTCGTCCTCCCATTGACCTGCCAAGTGGTCCGCTCACCTCCCGGGTGGATGGTGGTGCCGGGATGTCGGGGCCGGTCAGGCCCGGGGTTAGGGTCGGGGCGAGGCCACGCGGCCTCGTGGTGCAGGGCCCAAGATGGCGGCTTGAACCGGCCGGGGGAGCCGGTGGGGCTGGGCCCCGTGATGAGTAGAGGTCCGAGGGCAGAAGATCCGTCGGGAGACGGGGTACAGGTGCTTTTCGTGGGTTATGCGTGGTGGGCCGGAGCTCGGGCCCTGTCGTGCGGGGAGGGAGCAAGCCCTTCGTGTGGCCTGTCCAACATGCGTCCCCCCCAGCTGAAGGCGGGGAGAGTCACCCATCTCCTTGGGGACTCTCTTCGTCGAGGCGGAAAAAGCGGGACAGGCCATCCGCGTTGGCGTGGTCTTGGCCTGGTCGGTGCTCCACAGTGAAGTCCATTCCCTGCAGGGAAATGGACCAGCGCAAGAGTTTTGGGTTCTCCCCCCGCATCTGCATCAGCCACTGCAGGGGTCGATGGTCGGTTTGCACCCGGAAGTGGGTACCGAAGAGATAGGGCCGGAGCTTTTTGAGGGCCCACACCACTGCGAAGGCCTCCCTCTCGATGGTGCTCCAGCGCTGTTCTCGGGCCAGGAGACGTCGACTGATGAAGGCCACCGGCTGGTCATGACCTTCGGGGTTTAACTGAGAAAGGACGGCTCCGATGCCGTGGTCGGAGGCGTCGGTCTGTACCACGAATTCCCGACTGTAATCGGGGGCCTGGAGCACAGGGGCGGTGCACAGGGCGGCCTTCAGCTTCTCGAAGGCCGCTTGACAATCGGGGGTCCAGTTAATCCGCTTCGGTTGGTTCTTGGACGTGAGACCCGTGAGGGGCCCCACGATGCTGCCGTAGTCCTTCACGAACCGCCGGTAGTAGCCGGTGAGCCCCAAGAAGGCTCGGACCTCGGTCTGGGTGACGGGGGGCTGCCAGGACTGGATGGCAGCAATCTTAAGTTGTAGCGGGGCCACCAGCACGCTTCCCACTTGGTGCCCAAGGTAGGTCACAGACCCTTGGCCAATTTGGCACTTGCCGGCCTTAATTGTGAGGCCGGCCCGCTGGAGGGCCTGTAGGACCTCTTGGAGGTGACGGAGGTGGTCGGGCCAGTGGCGGCTGTATACAGCGATATCGTCCAAGTAGGCAGCGCTGAACTCTTCGAGCCCCGCCAAGACCTGGTTCACGAGGCGTTGAAACGTGGCGGGGGCATTCTTCATGCCGAAGGGCATGACCTTGAGTTGGTAGTGGCCATCGGGGGTAGAGAAGGCTGACCGTTCCTGAGCCCTGGGTGTGAGGCCGATCTGCCAGTAGCCCGCTGTTAGGTCGAAGATACTGAGGTAGCGGGCGGCCCCCAGCCGGTCGATCAGCTCGTCTGCTCGGGGGATCGGATGAGCGTCGGTCCGGGTGACAGCGTTCAAGCCCCGGTAGTCGACGCAGAACCTCAGTTCAGGTGCGGTGCCGGGGGCAGCGGCTTTGGGGACCAATACAACCGGACTGGCCCAGGGACTGTCCGAGGGCTCGATGACCCCGATTGTGAGCATCTTGGCCACTTCCTCCTGTATACAGGCCCGTACCCGATCTGGTACGCGGTAGGCCCGGTGTCGGACAGGGGGACTGTCCCCGGTGTCCACGTCGTGCAAACACCAAGGGGTGACCCCGGGGGTGAGGGAGAACAGGGTAGCGAACTGCAGCAGGAGGTTCCGGCAGCCCTGGCGTTGCTCCGAAGTGAGGGCGTCAGAGAGCCGGACCCCGTCCACGGAGCCGTCATTCTCCTGAGTCTTCAGAAGATCCGGGAGGGGTTCGGAGTCTTCCTCTGCCCCACTGTCCGTAGCCATCAGGAGGCTGAGTTCTGAGCGCACAAAGTGTGGTTTGAGTCGGTTGGTGTGGAGGACCCGAAGGGGGTTCCGGGAGGTCCCCAGGTCGATGAGGTAAGTGACGGGGCTTTTGCGCTCGACCACTTTGAAGGGCCCCGTCCACTTATCTTGCAAGGCACATGGTTCGGTGGGGGACATCACCCATACTTGTTGCCCAGGCTCGAACTCAACGGAGGAGGCATTGTGATCATACCACCTCTTCATGTCCTCCTGGTTGGCCTCGAGGTTCGCCTTGGCCATCTCTCTGAAGCGCCGGGTCTGATTGCGTAGGGCCAGGAGGTATTTGAAGACGTCGGGAGGGGTCTTTAGGGGGGCCATCTCCCAACCTTCTTTTACTAGGCTGAGGGGCCCTCGCACAGGGTGCCCGTACAGGAGTTCGAAAGGGCTAAAACCGAGGGACTTCTGGGGAACTTCTCGGTAGGCGAAGAGGAGGCACGGGAGTAGTACATCCCACTGGCGACGGAGGGGCTCTTCCAATCCCCCAATCATCCCCTTGAGAGTGCGGTTAAAACGCTCCACTAGTCCGTTCCCTTGGGGGTGATAGGGGGTCGTGAATCTGTAGGGGACCCCGCATTGTTGCCAGAGGGACTTCATGTATTTGGATATAAAGTTCGTGCCTCGGTCGCTGACGACTTCTCGGGGGAAGCCTACCCGGGAGAAGATCCCCATTAGGGCCCGGCCAACCACCGGAGCTGTCACGGTCCGTAGGGGCGCCGCCTCGGGGTAGCGGGTGGCATGGTCCACCAGTACTAAGATGAACCTGTGTCCTTGTGCCGTGCGGGGGTCCAGAGGCCCCACAATGTCTATCCCCACCCTCTCGAACGGGGTGGTGACCACAGGGAAGGGTTGCAGAGGGGCTTTCAGCTTCCGACCACTCTTCCCGCTGGCTTGGCATGTGGGGCAAGATCGGCAGTGGTTCAGGACGTCGTTCCTCATTTTCGGCCAGAAAAAGTGGGTCACTAGGCGGCTGTACGTTTTGTCCTGGCCCAGGTGTCCAGCCAGGGGGACATCGTGGGCCAGGTTGAGCAGAAAGTCTCTGAAGCGGAGAGGTACCACCAGTACTCGACCGGCCCCCAGCTCGGCGATTCTTTGCTCGCTGTATAGCAGGTCGTTATCCCAGTAGACCCAGTGAGTTCCGGTGGAGTCCCCTGCGTTCTGGGCGCTGGCTTGTTGGCGGAGTCCCTCGAGGGAGGGGCAGGTCTTTTGTTCCTGGCGGAACTGTTCTTGGGTGGGCCCCCCTTCTTGACGCCACTGAGCCAGGTCAGGAAGGTTCTAGGGTTGCGCGTCCCCTTCGGTCGCCGGGTCTGGGAGGCTGGCCTCGTCGTTGTCTTCTACTGGGGCGACCGGGGGCGGAGGTGCTGGCCATTCCGGTTCTTCTGATCGGGGGACGGCACGGGCGGCCATGGACCGGGTGGTTACGCAGGCCCAGTCCGGGAGGCCCAGCATCCCCAGGTGCTCTCTTCTCTCAACGGTGGCCCACGGGGAACTCTCGAGGTCATTCCCCAGGAGGCAGTCCACGGGGGCGTCGTCCCGGACCGTCACCTTCAACAGGCCGGAGACCCCTCCCCATTCGAACGGGACGCAGGCCATTTGACACATACTCTCAGAGTTGTCTGCCGAGCGGATGGGGCAGAGAATGTTCGGCAGGATCTGCTCGGGCTTCACCAGGTGACAGCGGACGGCCGTCACACTGGCGCCTGTGTCACGCAAGGCCTCGGCTCGCTGTCCATTAATGGTCACCCACTGACCGTATTTCCTGGTGTTAGCGGGTAGGGGAGCCCGTGGGACCATGTCTCTTCCCCCTAAGCACGCCAGGACCATGGCGGCCGGTTCCCACTCTTGCTGGGCCGGCTCATACTCTTCTGGTTCCCCCGATAATCGCTCTTCCCCCAGGGCGGCGGCAGCTACCTGGCGGGGCTTGGGTGTTTGGTTCTGCGGGCAGCTCGGGTCATTGGCGTAGTGGCCGACTCGCTGGCATCGGTGGCACGTGACGTTGGCTCGGAACCCAGGACGCCACGGGGTGTTGCCCCGGCCGGCCGGAGGCGGGGTGCTGGCCACGGGTGTTGCTGGCAAGGCATCTCTCCCTCGCCCCTGGCCCCCTCCTCCTCCCCGAGGACGGTGCTGGCCTGGGTTGCTTCTGTTCTGTTCCTGTGGCCCCCTCCGGCCCACTCGGGTGCTTTCCCATCGGTCAGCTTCGGCGGCGAGCTGCCGGGGGTCAGTCAGCTTACTGTCGAGGAGGTGCTGCCTGAGCTAGACGAAACAGTTGTTCGACAGGTGCTCCCATACCATAAGGTTAAAGAGTTGTTCGTGGGTGGTGACATGGCTCCCCTTGATCCAACCCTCGAAGGCACGGCTAAAATAGTTCACGTATTCTACCCAAGTTGTACCTGGGATCCGGGTGCAATCTCTGAACCTCTGGCGGCACATCTCGGGTGTGAGGCCGTAGCGGGTGAGGAGGGCAGCCTTCATGTGGTCGTAGGACGACATTTGGTGATCTGGGAGCTGCAGTAGGGCATCGCGACCCTCGTTGACAAACCTCCCCCAAAGTCCGGCTCCCCAATCACTCCGGTCGATCCGGTGGGAGGTCATGGCGATCTCGTAGGCTTTAAACCACTGTTGTATGTCGTCTTCTCGGACATACTCGCGGACAACATCCTTGGGGATGTGGACTTTTTTCTCGATTGGCCCCGGGGTGTGTGGTCGCTCAGGCACCCCCAGTTCTTTATTCTGTTTCCGAAGTTCTATCTCCGCTAGTTGGCACTCGTGCTCGAGCGTTATTTTTTTCTCCTCCAGCTCTCTCTGTCTCTGCTTCTCTTCTCGTTCTTCTCGGAGACGCATATGCTCGAGGTTGAGTTTCTGTTCCGCTAACTTGAGTTCCCCATCCATCTTGAGTCGTGCCATTTCCAACTCGTGCAATCTGGTTCTTTCTCTTTCTCGGATCTCCTCCTGCGAGAGGCCCGTTCCCCGCTCCTCGGGAGCCGTGGCGTTCCCCTCTGGTGTGATGCTGCTTTGGTCGGGGGTCCGGCGACCCCAGTTTCTGTCCACGACTCTAGGGCGTGCTTTAGATCATCCTTGGTACTCAGGCCGGTGGTAGCGATGCCAAGTTCTATGCAGAATTGTCTTAGTTCGCGGTGGTTGTATTCTTCTAACTTATCCATTTGGAATTTCTCGGTGGAGCTGCTATCTTTGGCTGACATCGTGTTTTTGTCGTGGGGTGAGCTACTCTCTGTACGATTACGCGTTGATTCGGATCGCGCCGCTGGCCACCAATGTTAGAAAGGGTAGACGGACCGGGAGGGTCGGCCGGGGTCAGGAGGAGAGGTCTCCGGGGAGAGCCGTCTCCAGCGATCGTACAGACAAGTAACTTCCCCCCCACAGACAGATACCACACACGGATAAGGTTCAGTGTTCTTTATAAGCACTTCTTAAGGTACGGTTGAATGGTACAAGGAGGTCTGGACTCAGGGGTCCCCTCGATTCAAGTCTCTCAATGCAGGGTAAGGGGGAGCGGGACAGTCTGTTGACCAGTCAGGTAGTTCGGATGAGATGATGACTAGCTCACAATCCTCGAGCTTGGTGGTTTAGTTGGTACGGGCCGCGGCAGCGCCAGCAGGTCCCGGTCGAGATGGTCGGGACAAGGTCCGCGGCAGCGCCAGCAGGTCCCGGAAAGATGGTCGATGTACGGTCCGCGGCAGCGCCAGCAGGTCCCGGTGAGGATGGTCGTTACAACGGGCCGCGGCAGCGCCAGCAGGTCCCGACGAGGATGGATGTTGCAGAAGGCCGCGGCAGCGCCAGCAGGCAGGACGATGGTTCACAAGAGCGGGCTACGGCCGCGCCAGTAGTCCGTCAAGGCTGAGTTCTCTCGGTGTCTCTCGACTCCAGGATACAACTGCCTTCCTGCTCCGGAGTTGCCCCAGTTATAGGGCAGGCGCTCTTTGATGTCCGGACCCTCGCACTTGGAGGTCGGAGGGCCCGGGATGAAGGTGTCCAGACACCCAGCAGGGGGTGGAGCCAGCGCCTGGGGGAGCTGGAGGCGATCGGCACCTGGCGGGGGAAGAGCTCTTGACACTTCGTCCTCCCATTGACCTGCCAAGTGGTCCGCTCACCTCCCGGGTGGATGGGGAAGAGCTCTTGACACTTCGTCCTCCCATTGACCTGCCAAGTGGTCCGCTCACCTCCCGGGTGGATGGTGGTGCCGGGATGTCGGGGCCGGTCAGGCCCGGGGTTAGGGTCGGGGCGAGGCCACGCGGCCTCGTGGTGCAGGGCCCAAGATGGCGGCTTGAACCGGCCGGGGGAGCCGGTGGGGCTGGGCCCCGTGATGAGTAGAGGTCCGAGGGCAGAAGATCCGTCGGGAGACGGGGTACAGGTGCTTTTCGTGGGTTATGCCTGGTGGGCCGGAGCTCGGGCCCTGTCGTGCGTGGAGGGAGCAAGCCCTTCGTGTGGCCTGTCCAACATGGATAAATTGGAAGAATATAGCCACCGCGAACTTAAACAATTCTGCATGGAACTAGGCATTGCTACCACCGGCCTGAGTACCAAAGATGATTTGAAGCGCGCCCTTGAGTCGTGGGCAGAAACTGGGATCGCCGGATCCTCCGACCAAAACAGTGTCGCACCAGAGGGGAACGCCACGGCTCCCGAGGAGCGGGGAACGGGCCTCTCGCAGGAAGAGATCCAGGAAAGAGAAAGGACCAGATTACACGAGTTAGAAATGGCACGACTCAAGATGGACGGTGAGCTAAAGTTGGCCGAGCAGAAACTAAATCTAGAGCACCTGCGGCTCCGAGAGGAACGAGAAGAAAAACAGAGACAGAGAGAGCTTGAGGAAAAAAGAATAACACTCGAACACGAGCGCAAACTGGCGGAAATAGAACTTCGGAAACAGAATAAAGAACCGGGGGTGCCTGAGCGACCGCACACCCCAGGGGCAACCGAGAAAAAAGTCCACATCCCCAAGGATGTTGTCCGAGAGTATGTCCGAGAAGACGACATACAGCAGTGGTTCAAAGCCTACGAGATCGCCATGACCTCCCACCGGATCGACCGGAGTGATTGGGGAGCCGGACTATGGGGGAGGTTCGTCAACGAAGGTCGCGATGCCCTGTTGCAGCTCCCAGATCACCAAATGACGTCCTACGACCACATGAAGGCTGCCCTCCTCACCCGCTACGGTCTCACACCCGAGATGTACCGCCAGAGGTTCAGAGATTGCACCCGGATCCCGGGTACAACTTGGGTGGAGTACGTAAACTATTTCAGCCGAGCCTTCGAGGGTTGGATCAAGGGGAGCCATGTAACGACCTACGAACAACTCTTTAACCTTATGGTATGGGAACACCTGTCGAACAACTGTTTCGTCGAGCTCAGGCAGCACCTCCTCGACAGTAAATTGACTGACCCCCGGCAGCTCGCCGCTGAAGCTGACCGATGGGAAAGCACCCGAGTGGGCCGGAGAGGACCACACGAGCAGAACCGAAGCAACCAAGGCCAGCACCGTCCTCGGGGAGGAGGAGGAGGCCAGGGGCGAGGGAGAGACACCCTCCCGGCAACACCCGTGGCCAGCACCCCGCCCCCGGCCGGCCGGGGAAACCCCCCGATGCGTCCAGGGTTCCGAGCCAATGTCACATGCCACCGATGCCAGCGAGTCGGCCATTACGCCAATGACCCGAGCTGCCCGCAGAACCAAACGCCCAAGCCCCGCCAGGTAGCTGCCGCCGCCCTGGGGGAAGAACGACTATCAGAGGAACAGGAAGAGTATGAGCCGGCCCAGCAAGAGTGGGAACCGGCCGCCATGGTTCTAGCGTGCCTAGGGGGAAAAGACATAGTCCCGCGGGCTCCCCTACCCGCCAACACCAGGAAATACGGTCGGTGGGTGACCATTAATGGGCATCGGGCCGAGGCCTTACGTGACACAGGCGCCAGTGTGACGGCCGTCCGCTGTCACCTGGTGAAACCCGAGCAGATCCTGCCGAACATTCTCTGCCCCGTCCGCTCAGCCGACAATTCCGAAAGTCTGTGCCAAATGGCCTGCGTCCCCTTCGAATGGGGAGGGCTCTCCGGCCTGTTGAAAGTGACGGTCCGGGATGATGCCCCCGTGGACTGCCTCCTGGGGAACGACCTGGAGAGTTCCCCGTGGGCCACCGTCGAGAGAAGAGAGCACCTGGGGATGCTGGGCCTCCCGGACTGGGCCTGCGTAACCACCCGGTCCATGGCCGCCCGTGCCGTCCCCCGACCAGAAGAACCGGAATGGCCGGCACCTCCGCCCCCGGTAGCCCCAGTAGAAGACAACGGCGAGGCCAACCCCCCAGGACCAACGACCGAAGGGGACGCGCAACCCCAGGACTTCCCCGGCCTGGCTCAGTGGCGTCAAGAAGGGGGGCCCACCCAAGAACAGTTCCGCCAGGAGCAAAAGACCTGCCCCTCCCTCGAGGGACTCCGCCAACAAGCCAGCGCCCAGAGCGCAGGGGACTCCACCGGAACTCACTGCGTCTACTGGGAGAACGACCTGCTATACAGCGAACAGAGAATCGCCGAGTTAGGGGCCGGTCGAGTACTGGTGGTACCTCTCCGCTTCAGAGACTTCCTGCTCAACCTGGCCCACGATGTCCCCCTGGCTGGACACCTGGGCCAAGACAAGACTTACAGTCGCCTAGTGACCCACTTTTTCTGGCCGAAGATGCGGAACGACGTCCTGAACCACTGCCGGTCCTGCCCCACGTGCCAGGCCAGCGGGAAGAGTGGCCGTAAGCTGAAAGCCCCTCTACAGCCCTTCCCAGTGGTCACCACCCCGTTCGAGAGGGTAGGAATAGACATTGTGGGGCCCCTGGACCCCCGCACGGCACAAGGACATAGGTTCATCCTGGTACTGGTGGATCACGCCACCCGCTACCCCGAGGCGGTGCCTCTACGAACTGTAACAGCTCCGGTGGTTGGCCGGGCCCTAATGGGGATCTTCTCCCGGGTGGGCTTCCCCCGAGAAGTCGTCAGCGACCGAGGCACGAACTTCATCTCAAAATACATGAAGTCCCTCTGGCAACAGTGCGGGGTCACCTACCGATTCACGACCCCCTATCACCCCCAAGGGAACGGACTAGTGGAGCGATTCAACCGCACTCTCAAGGGGATGATTGGGGGATTGGAAGAGCCCCTCCGTCGCCAGTGGGATGTACTACTCCCGTGCCTCCTCTTCGCCTACCGAGAAGTTCCCCAGAAGTCCCTCGGCTTTAGCCCTTTCGAACTCCTGTACGGGCACCCTGTGCGAGGGCCCCTCAGCCTAGTCAAAGAAGGTTGGGAGATGGCCCCCCTAAAGACCCCTCCAGACGTCTTCAAGTACCTCCTGGCCCTACGCAATCAGACCCGGCGCTTCAGGGAGATGGCCAAGGCGAACCTCGAGGCCAGCCAGGAAGACATGAAGAGGTGGTATGATCACAATGCCTCCTCCGTCGAGTTCGAACCTGGTCAACAAGTGTGGGTGATGTCCCCCACCGAACCATGTGCCTTGCAAGATGAGTGGACGGGGCCCTTCAAGGTGGTCGAGCGCAAAAGCCCCGTCACTTACCTCATCGACATGGGGACCCCCCGGAACCCCCTTCGGGTCCTCCACACCAACAGACTCAAACCACACTTTGTGCGATCAGAACTCAGCCTCCTGATGGCTACGGACAGTGGGGCAGAGGAGGACTCCGAACCCCTCCCGGATCTCCTGAAGACTCAGGAGAATGACGGTTCCGTGGACGGGGTCCGGCTCTCACCCCAGAGCAACGCCAGGGCTGCCGGGACCTCCTGCTGCGGTTCGCTTCACTGTTTTCCCTCACTCCCGGGGTCACCCCTTGGTGCTTGCACGACGTCGACACCGGGGACAGTCCCCCTATCCGACACCGGGCCTACCGCGTACCAGATCGGGTACGGGCCTGCATACAAGAGGAAGTGGCCAAAATGCTCACGATCGGGGTCATCGAGCCCTCGGACAGTCCCTGGGCCAGCCCGGTTGTACTGGTCCCCAAAGCCGCTGCCCCCGGCACCACACCTGAACTGAGATTCTGCGTCGACTACCGGGGCTTGAACGCTGTCACCCGGACCGACGCTCATCCTCCTATCGCCCGCTACCTCAGTATCTTCGACCTAACAGCGGGCTACTGGCAGATCGGTCTCACACCCCGGGCTCAGGAACGGTCCGCCTTCTCTACCCCCGATGGCCACTACCACTTCAAGGTCATGCCCTTCGGCATGAAGAACGCCCCCGCTACATTTCAACGTCTTGTGAACCAGGTCTTGGCGGGGCTCGAAGAGTTCAGCGCTGCCTACCTGGACGATATCGCTGTATACAGCCGCCACTGGTCCGACCACCTCCGCCACCTCCAGGAGGTCCTACAGGCCCTCCAGCGGGCCGGCCTCACGATTAAGGCCGGCAAATGCCAAATTGGCCAAGGGTCCGTGACCTACCTGGGGCACCAGGTGGGAAGCGGGCTGGTGGCCCCACTGCAACTTAAAATTGCTGCCATCCAGTCCTGGCAGCCCCCCGTCACCCAGACCGAAGTCCGAGCCTTCTTGGGGCTCACCGGCTACTACCGGCGGTTCGTGAGGGACTACGGCAGCATTGTGGGGCCCCTCACGGGTCTCACGTCCAAGAACCAACCGAAGCGGATTAACTGGACCCCGATTGTCAAGCGGCCTTCGAAAGGCTGAAGGCCACCCTGTGCACCGCCCCTGTGCTCCAGGCCCCCGATTACAGTCGGGAATTTGTGGTACAGACAGACGCCTCCGACCACGGCATCGGGGCGGTTCTTTCCCAAGTGAACCCCGAGGGTCACGACCAGCCAGTGGCCTTCATCAGCCGACGTCTCCTGGCCCGAGAACAGCGCTGGAGCACAATCGAGAGGGAGGCCTTCGCAGTGGTGTGGGCCCTCAAGAAGCTCCGGCCCTATCTCTTCGGTACCCACTTCCGGGTACAACCCGACCATAGACCCCTGCAGTGGCTGATGCAGATGCGGGGGGAGAACCCAAAACTATTGCGCTGGTCCATCTCCCTGCAGGGAATGGACTTCACCGCGGAGCACCGACCGGGCCAAGACCACGCCAACGCAGATGGCCTGTCACGCTTCTTCCGCCTCGACGAGGAGAGTCCCCAAGAAGATGGGTGACTCTCCCCGCCTTCAGCTGGGGGGGACGCATGTTGGACAGGCCACACAAAGGGCTTGCTTCCTCCCCGCATGACAGGGCCCAAGCCCCGGCCCGCCAGGCGTGACCCACGAGAATCACCCGCACCCCGTCTCCCGACGGAACTCCTGCCCTCGGACCTCCATGTATCACGGGCCCAAGCCACCACCGGCTCCCTCGGCCGGGTCAAGCCGCCATCTTGGGCCCTGCGCCGCGAGGCCGCGTGGCCTCCCCCCGACCCTAACCCTGGGCCTGGCCGGCCCCGACATCCCGGCACCACCATCCACCCAGGAGGTGAGCGGACCACTTGGCAGGTCAATGGGAGAACGAAGCGCCAAGGACTCTCCCCCGCCAGGTGACGATCGCCTCCAGCTCCCCCAGGCACCGGCTCCACCCTCCCGCTGGGTGTCTGGACACCTTCACCCCGGACCCTCCGACCTCCAAGTGCGAGGGTCCGGACATCAAAGGGCACCTGCCCTATAACTGGGGCAGCTCCGGAGCAGGAAGGCAGTTGTATCCTGGAGTCGAGAGACACCGAGAGAACTCAGCCTTGACGGACTACTGGCACTGCCGTAGCCCTATCTTGTGAACTATCGTCCTGCCTGCTGGCGCTGCCGCGGCCTTCTGCAACATCCATCCTCGTCGGGACCTGCTGGCGCTGCCGCGGCCCGTTGTAACGACCATCTTCTCTGGGACCTGCTGGCGCTGCCGCGGACCGTGTATCGACCATCTTCACAGGGACCTGCTGGCGCTGCCGCGGCCCGTACCAGCTAGACCACCAAGCTCGAGGATTGTGAGCTACCCACCATACCATCTCAACTACCAGACGGGGAACGAGACTGTCCCGCTACCCCTCTTTTTCCCATCTTGAGAGACTTGAATCGAGGGGACCCCTGAGTCCAGACCTCCTTGTACCTTGTTATCGTACCTTAAGAAGTGCTTATAAAGAACGCTAACTCATCTCCTTGTGTGGTATCTGTCTGTGGGGGGGGAAGTTATTTGTCTGTACGATCACTGGAGACGGCTCTCCCCGGAGACCTCTCCCCTTGTCCTCGGCCGACCCTCCCGGTCCGTCTAACATTGGTGGCCAGCGGCGCGATCCGAATCAACGCGTAATCGTACAGAGAGTAGCTCACCCCACGACAAAACCACGATGTCAGCCAAAGATAGAGGTTCCACTGAAAAGTTCCAAATGGATTGTTAGAAAGGGTAGACGGACCGGGAGGGTCGGCCGGGGTCAGGAGGAGAGGTCTCCGGGGAGAGCCGTCTCCAGCGATCGTACAGACAAGTAACTTCCCCCCCACAGACAGATACCACACACGGATAAGGTTCAGTGTTCTTTATAAGCACTTCTTAAGGTACGGTTGAATGGTACAAGGAGGTCTGGACTCAGGGGTCCCCTCGATTCAAGTCTCTCAATGCAGGGTAAGGGGGAGCGGGACAGTCTGTTGACCAGTCAGGTAGTTCGGATGAGATGATGACTAGCTCACAATCCTCGAGCTTGGTGGTTTAGTTGGTACGGGCCGCGGCAGCGCCAGCAGGTCCCGGTCGAGATGGTCGGGACAAGGTCCGCAGCAGCGCCAGCAGGTCCTGGAAAGATGGTCGATGTACGGTCCGCGGCAGCGCCAGCAGGTCCCGGTGAGGATGGTCGTTACAACGGGCCGCGGCAGCGCCAGCAGGTCCCGACGAGGATGGATGTTGCAGAAGGCCGCGGCAGCGCCAGCAGGCAGGACGATGGTTCACAAGAGCGGGCTACGGCCGCGCCAGTAGTCCGTCAAGGCTGAGTTCTCTCGGTGTCTCTCGACTCCAGGATACAACTGCCTTCCTGCTCCGGAGTTGCCCCAGTTATAGGGCAGGCGCTCTTTGATGTCCGGACCCTCGCACTTGGAGGTCAGAGGGCCCGGGATGAAGGTGTCCAGACACCCAGCAGGGGGTGGAGCCAGCGCCTGGGGGAGCTGGAGGCGATCGGCACCTGGCGGGGGAAGAGCTCTTGACACTTCGTCCTCCCATTGACCTGCCAAGTGGTCCGCTCACCTCCCGGGTGGATGGGGAAGAGCTCTTGACACTTCGTCCTCCCATTGACCTGCCAAGTGGTCCGCTCACCTCCCGGGTGGATGGTGGTGCCGGGATGTCGGGGCCGGTCAGGCCCGGGGTTAGGGTCGGGGCGAGGCCACGCGGCCTCGTGGTGCAGGGCCCAAGATGGCGGCTTGAACCGGCCGGGGGAGCCGGTGGGGCTGGGCCCCGTGATGAGTAGAGGTCCGAGGGCAGAAGATCCGTCGGGAGACGGGGTACAGGTGCTTTTCGTGGGTTATGCCTGGTGGGCCGGAGCTCGGGCCCTGTCGTGCGGGGAGGGAGCAAGCCCTTCGTGTGGCCTGTCCAACATGGATAAATTGGAAGAATATAGCCACCGCGAACTTAAACAATTCTGCATGGAACTAGGCATTGCTACCACCGGCCTGAGTACCAAAGATGATTTGAAGCGCGCCCTTGAGTCGTGGGCAGAAACTGGGATCGCCGGATCCTCCGACCAAAACAGTGTCGCACCAGAGGGGAACGCCACGGCTCCCGAGGAGCGGGGAACGGGCCTCTCGCAGGAAGAGATCCAGGAAAGAGAAAGGACCAGATTACACGAGTTAGAAATGGCACGACTCAAGATGGACGGTGAGCTAAAGTTGGCCGAGCAGAAACTAAATCTAGAGCACCTGCGGCTCCGAGAGGAACGAGAAGAAAAACAGAGACAGAGAGAGCTTGAGGAAAAAAGAATAACACTCGAACACGAGCGCAAACTGGCGGAAATAGAACTTCGGAAACAGAATAAAGAACCGGGGGTGCCTGAGCGACCGCACACCCCAGGGGCAACCGAGAAAAAAGTCCACATCCCCAAGGATGTTGTCCGAGAGTATGTCCGAGAAGACGACATACAGCAGTGGTTCAAAGCCTACGAGATCGCCATGACCTCCCACCGGATCGACCGGAGTGATTGGGGAGCCGGACTATGGGGGAGGTTCGTCAACGAAGGTCGCGATGCCCTGTTGCAGCTCCCAGATCACCAAATGACGTCCTACGACCACATGAAGGCTGCCCTCCTCACCCGCTACGGTCTCACACCCGAGATGTACCGCCAGAGGTTCAGAGATTGCACCCGGATCCCGGGTACAACTTGGGTGGAGTACGTAAACTATTTCAGCCGAGCCTTCGAGGGTTGGATCAAGGGGAGCCATGTAACGACCTACGAACAACTCTTTAACCTTATGGTATGGGAACACCTGTCGAACAACTGTTTCGTCGAGCTCAGGCAGCACCTCCTCGACAGTAAATTGACTGACCCCCGGCAGCTCGCCGCTGAAGCTGACCGATGGGAAAGCACCCGAGTGGGCCGGAGAGGACCACACGAGCAGAACCGAAGCAACCAAGGCCAGCACCGTCCTCGGGGAGGAGGAGGAGGCCAGGGGCGAGGGAGAGACACCCTCCCGGCAACACCCGTGGCCAGCACCCCGCCCCCGGCCGGCCGGGGAAACCCCCCGATGCGTCCAGGGTTCCGAGCCAATGTCACATGCCACCGATGCCAGCGAGTCGGCCATTACGCCAATGACCCGAGCTGCACGCAGAACCAAACGCCCAAGCCCCGCCAGGTAGCTGCCGCCGCCCTGGGGAAGAACGACTATCAGAGGAACAGGAAGAGTATGAGCCGGCCCAGCAAGAGTGGGAACCGGCCGCCATGGTTCTAGCGTGCCTAGGGGGAAAAGACATAGTCCCGCGGGCTCCCCTACCCACCAACACCAGGAAATACGGTCGGTGGGTGACCATTAATGGGCATCGGGCCGAGGCCTTACGTGACACAGGCGCCAGTGTGACGGCCGTCCGCTGTCACCTGGTGAAACCCGAGCAGATCCTGCCGAACATTCTCTGCCCCGTCCGCTCAGCCGACAATTCCGAAAGTCTGTGCCAAATGGCCTGCGTCCCCTTCGAATGGGGAGGGCTCTACGGCCTGTTGAAAGTGACGGTCCGGGATGATGCCTGTTGGACAGGCCACACAGAGGGCTGGCTCCCCCCCCGCACGACAGGGCCCGAGCTCCGGCCCACCCGGCATACCCCCGTGACAAGCCCCTGTACTCCGTCTCCCGACGGACCCTCTGCCCTCGGACCCCTACTCATCACGGGGTCCAGCCCCACCGGCTTCCCCGGCCAGGTCGAGCCGCCATCTTGGGCCCTGCACCACGCGGCCGCGTGGCCTCACCTCGACCCTAACCCCGGGCCTGGCCGGCCCCGACATCCCGGCACCACCATCCACCCAGGAGGTGAGCGGACCACTTGGCAGGTCATTGGGAGAACGAAGCGTCAAGAGCTCTTCCCCCGCCAGGTGCCGATCGCCTCCAGCAGCCCCCAGGCGCTGGCTCCACCCCCTGCTGGGTGTCTGGACACCTTCATCCCGGACCCTCCGACCTCCAAGTGCGAGGGTCCGGACATCAAAGGGCACCAGCCCTATAACTAAGACAGCTCCGGAGCAGGAAGGCAGTTGTATCCTGGAGTCGAGAGACACCGAGTGAACTCAACCCTGACGGTCTACTGGCGCTGCCGTAGCCCGCTCTTGTGAACCATCGTCCTGCCTGCTGGCGCTGCCGCGGCCCTCTGCAACCTTCATCTTCCTGGGACCTGCTGGCGCTGCCGCGGCCCGTTGTACCGACCATCCTCACCGGGACCTGCTGGCGCTGCCGCGGCCCTCTGCAACCTTCATCTTCCTGGGACCTGCTGGCGCTGCCGCGGCCCGTTGTAACGACCATCCTCACCGGGACCTGCTGGCGCTGCCGCGGACCGTTCATCTTCCAGGGACCTGCTGGCGCTGCCGCGGCCCGTTGTATCGACCATCCACACCGGGACCTGCTGGCGCTGCCGCGGCCCATACCACCTAACCACCAAGCTCGAGGATTGTGAGCTCATCACCATCTCATCCGAATTACCTGATTGGTAAATAGACTGTCCCGCTACCCCCTTCCCTACCTTACGAGACTCTAATCGAGGGGACCCCTGAGTCCAGACCTCCTTGTACCATTTTACCGTACCTTAAATAAGTGCCTATAAAGATCACTGAACCTTATCCGTGTGTGATATCTGTCTGTGGGGGGGGAAGTTACTTGTCTGTACGATCGCTGGAGACGGCTCTCCCCGGAGACCTCTCCTCCTGACCCCGGCCGACCCTCCCGGTCCATCTACCTTTTCTAACATTGGTGGCCAGCGGCGCGATCCGAATCAACGCGTAATCGTACAGAGAGTAGCTCACCCCACGACAAAGCACGATGTCGACCAAAGATAGCAGCTCCACCGAGAAGTTCCAAATGGAGAAACTAGAGGAGTACAACCACCGCGAACTGAGACAATTTTGCATAGAACTTGGCATTGCTACCACTGGCCTGAGTACCAAGGATGACCTAAAGCACGCCCTTGAGTCGTGGACAGAAACGGGGGTCGCAAGACCCTCCGACCAAAGCAGCGTCACACCAGACCAAAACAGCGTCACACCAGAGGGGAACGCCACGACTCCCGAGGAACGGGGAACGGGCCTCTCACCGGAGGAGATACGAGAAAGAGACAGAGTCAGACTGCACGAATTAGAGATGGCACGACTCAAGATGGATGGGGAGCTCAAGTTAGCTGAACAGAAACTCAACCTCGAGCATATGCGGATTCGAGAGGAGCGAGAAGAAAAACAGAGACAGAGAGAGCTGGAAGAGAAAAAGATAACGCTCGAGCACGAGCGCCAATTGGCAGAGATAGAACTGCGCAAACAGCATAAGAACTTGGGGGTGCCTGAAAGACCACACACCCCGGGACAAACTGAGAAAAAAGTTCACATCCCCAAGGATGTGGTCCGCGAGTATGTCCGAGAAGACGACATACAACAATGGTTTAAGGCCTATGAGATCGCAATGACCTCCCACCGGATCGACCGGAGTGATTGGGGAGCCGGACTTTGGGGGAGATTTATCAACGAGGGTCGCGATGCCCTGCTGCAGCTCCCCGATCACCAAATGTCGTCCTACGACCACATGAAGGCTGCCCTCCTCACCCGCTACGGCCTCACGCCCGAGATGTACCGCCAGAGGTTCAGGGATTGCACCCGGATCCCAGGTACCACTTGGGTGGAATACGTGAGCTATTTCAGCCGGGCCTTCGAGGGTTGGATCAAGGGAAGTCAGGTCACCACCTACGAACAGCTCTTCAACCTCATGGTATGGGAACACCTGTCAAACAACTGCTTCGTCGAGCTCCGGCAGCATCTACTCGACAGTAAGCTGACTGACCCCCGGCAGCTCGCCGCCGAAGCTGACCGGTGGGAGAGCACCCGAGTGGGCCGGAAAGGGCCACACGACCAGAACAGAAGCAACCAAGGCCAGCACCGTCCTCGGGGAGGAGGAGGAGGCCAGGGGCGGGGGAGAGACGCCTTGCCAGCAACAACCGTGGCCAGCACCCCGCCGCCGGCCGGCCGGGGCAACCCCCCGTTGCGGCCTGGGTACCGAGCCAACGTCACGTGCCACAGATGCCAGCGACTAGGCCACTACGCCAACGATCCGAACTGCCCGCTGAACCAAACGCCCAAACCCCGCCACGTAGCTGCCGCTGCCCTGGGGGAGGAGCAGTCGTTGGAGGGTCCCGAGGAGTGGGAGCCGGACCAGCAAGGGTGGGAACCGGCCGCCATGGTCCTGGCATGCTTAGGGGGAAGAGACATGGTTCCGCGGGCTCCCCTACCCGCCAACACCAGGAAATACGGTCAGTGGGTGACCATTAATGGACAGAGAGCTGAGGCCTTGCGCGACACCGGCGCCAGCGTGACGGCCGTCCGCTGTCACCTGGTGAAGCCCGAGCAGATCTTGCCGAACATTCTCTGCCCCGTCCGCTCGGCCGATAACTCTGAAAGCATGTGCAAGATGGCCTGCGTCCCGTTTGAATGGGGAGGGGTCTCCGGCCTACTGAAAGTGACGGTCCGGGACGATGCCCCCGTGGACTGCCTCCTGGGGAATGACCTCGAGAGTTCCCCGTGGGCCACCGTCGAGAGAAGAGAGCACTTGGGGATGCTGGGCCTCCCGGACTGGGCCTGCATAACCACCCGATCCATGGCCGGCCGGGCCGCCCCCCGATCAGAAGAAACCGAATGGCCGGCCCCTCCGCCCCCGGTTGCCCCCGTAGAGGACAACGGCGAGGCCGACCTCCCAGACCCGGCCCCCGAAGAAAACGCGCAACCCCAGGACCTTCCGGATCTGGCTCAGTGGCGGCAAGAAGGGGGGCCCACCCAAGAACAGTTCCGCCAGGAGCAAAAGACCTGTCCCTCCCTCGAGGGACTTCGCCAACAAGCCAGCACCCAAGCCGCCGGGGACACCACCGGAACCCACTGGGTCTACTGGGATAACGACCTGCTCTACAGCGAGCAAAGAATCGCCGAGCTGGGGGCCAGTCGAGTTCTGGTGGTACCGCTCCGCTTCCGAGACTTTCTACTCAACCTAGCCCACGATGTCCCCCTGGCTGGGCACCTGGGCCAAGATAAAACGTACAGTCGACTGGTGACCCACTTTTTCTGGCCAAAAATGAGGAATGACGTCCTGAACCACTGCCGATCGTGCCCCACATGCCAAGCAAGCGGGAAGAGTGGCCGGAAGCTTAAGGCTCCTCTACAACCCTTCCCGGTGGTCACCACCCCGTTCGAGAGGGTGGGGATAGACATTGTGGGGCCGCTGGACCCTCGCACGGCACAAGGACACAGGTTCATCTTGGTACTAGTGGACCATGCCACCCGCTATCCCGAGGCGGTGCCCCTACGGACCGTGACCGCTCCAGTGGTTGGCCGGGCCCTGATGGGGATCTTCTCCCGGGTAGGCTTCCCCCGAGAAGTCGTCAGCGACCGAGGTACGAACTTCATATCGAAGTACATGAAGTCCCTCTGGCAACAATGCGGGGTCACATACAGATTCACGACCCCCTATCACCCCCAAGGAAACGGACTAGTGGAGCGGTTCAACCGCACTCTCAAAGGGATGATTGGGGGATTGGAAGAGCCTCTCCGTCGCCAGTGGGATGTACTGCTCCCGTGCCTCCTCTTCGCCTACCGAGAAGTACCCCAGAAGTCCCTCGGCTTTAGCCCCTTTGAACTCCTATACGGACACCCTGTGCGAGGGCCCCTCAGCCTCGTGAAGGAGGGCTGGGAGTTGGCCCCCCTAACGACCCCTCCAGACGTCTTCAAATACCTCCTGGCCCTACGAAACCAGACCCGGCGCTTCAGGGAGATGGCCAAGGCGAACCTCGAGGCCAGTCAGGAGGACATGAAAAGGTGGTATGATCACAATGCCTCCTCCGTTGAGTTCGAGCCTGGGCAGCAAGTATGGGTGATGTCCCCCACCGACCCATGTGCCCTGCAAGACAAGTGGACGGGGCCCTTCAAGGTGGTCGAGCGTAAAAGCCCCGTCACTTACCTCATCGACATGGGGTCCACCCGGAACCCCCTGCGGGTCCTCCACACCAACCGGCTCAAACCACACTTTGTGCGCTCCGAACTAAGCCTCCTGATGGCGACCGACAGTGGTACAGAAGAAGACTCCGAGCCCCTCCCGGATCTCTTAAAGACTCAGGAGAAGGACGGCTCCGTGGATGGGGTCCGGCTCTCCGACGCCCTCACTTCGGAGCAACGCCAGGACTGCCGGGACCTCCTGCTGCAGTTCGCTGCCCTGTTCTCACTCACCCCCGGGGTCACCCCTTGGTGTTTGCACGACGTAGACACCGGGGACAGTCCCCCTGTCCGGCACCGGGCCTACCGCGTACCAGATCGGGTACGGGCCTGCATACAGGAGGAAGTGGCCAAGATGCTCACGATCGGGGTCATCGAGCCCTCGGACAGTCCCTGGGCCAGTCCGGTTGTATTAGTTCCCAAGGCCGCTGCCCCCGGCACCGCCCCTGAACTGAGATTCTGCGTCGACTACCGGGGCTTGAACGCTGTCACCCGGACCGACGCGCATCCCATCCCCCGAGCAGACGAGCTGATCGACCGGCTGGGGGCCGCCCGCTACCTTAGTATCTTCGACCTGACGGCGGGCTACTGGCAGATCGGCCTCACACCCAGGGCTCAGGAACGGTCAGCCTTCTCCACCCCCGATGGCCACTATCAATTTAAGGTCATGCCCTTTGGCATGAAGAATGCCCCCGCCACATTCCAACGTCTTGTGAACCAGGTCTTGGCAGGGCTCGAAGAATTCAGCGCTGCCTACCTGGACGATATCGCTGTATACAGCCGCCACTGGTCCGACCACCTCCGTCACCTCCAAGAGGTCCTCCAAGCCCTCCAGCGGGCCGGCCTCACCATTAAAGCCGGCAAGTGCCAAATTGGCCAAGGGTCTGTGACCTACCTGGGGCACCAAGTGGGAAGCGGGCTGGTGGCCCCACTACAACTTAAGATTGCTGCCATCCAGTCCTGGCAGCCCCCCGTCACCCAGACCGAGGTCCGAGCCTTCTTGGGGCTCACCGGCTACTACCGGCGGTTCGTGAAGGACTACGGCAGCATCGTGGGGCCCCTCACGGGACTCACATCCAAGAATCAACCGAAGCGGGTCCACTGGACTCCTGATTGTCAAGCGGCCTTCGAGGAGCTGAAGGCCGCCCTGTGCACCGCCCCGGTGCTCCAGGCCCCCGATTACAGTCGGGAATTTGTAGTACAGACCGACGCCTCCGACCACGGCATCGGGGCCGTCCTCTCTCAGCTGAACCCCAAAGGTCATGACCAGCCGGTGGCCTTCATCAGTCGACGTCTCCTGGCCCGAGAACAGCGTTGGAGCACAATCGAGAGGGAGGCATTTGCAGTAGTGTGGGCCCTCAAAAAGCTCCGGCCCTATCTCTTCGGTACCCACTTCCGGGTACAAACCGACCATCGACCCCTGCAATGGCTGATGCAGATGCGGGGGGAGAACCCAAAACTCTTGCGCTGGTCCATTTCCCTGCAGGGAATGGACTTCACTGTGGAGCACCGGCCAGGCCAAGACCACGCCAACGCGGACGGCCTGTCCCGCTTTTTCCGCCTCGACGAAGAGAGTCCCCAAGGAGATGGGTGACTCTCCCCGCCTTCAGCTGGGGGGGACGCATGTTGGACAGGCCACACAGAGGGCTGGCTCCCCCCCCGCACGACAGGGCCCGAGCTCCGGCCCACCCGGCATACCCCCGTGACAAGCCCCTGTACTCCGTCTCCCGACGGACCCTCTGCCCTCGGACCCCTACTCATCACGGGGTCCAGCCCCACCGGCTTCCCCGGCCAGGTCGAGCCGCCATCTTGGGCCCTGCACCACGCGGCCGCGTGGCCTCACCTCGACCCTAACCCCGGGCCTGGCCGGCCCCGACATCCCGGCACCACCATCCACCCAGGAGGTGAGCGGACCACTTGGCAGGTCATTGGGAGAACGAAGCGTCAAGAGCTCTTCCCCCGCCAGGTGCCGATCGCCTCCAGCAGCCCCCAGGCGCTGGCTCCACCCCCTGCTGGGTGTCTGGACACCTTCATCCCGGACCCTCCGACCTCCAAGTGCGAGGGTCCGGACATCAAAGGGCACCAGCCCTATAACTAAGACAGCTCCGGAGCAGGAAGGCAGTTGTATCCTGGAGTCGAGAGACACCGAGTGAACTCAACCCTGACGGTCTACTGGCGCTGCCGTAGCCCGCTCTTGTGAACCATCGTCCTGCCTGCTGGCGCTGCCGCGGCCCTCTGCAACCTTCATCTTCCTGGGACCTGCTGGCGCTGCCGCGGCCCGTTGTACCGACCATCCTCACCGGGACCTGCTGGCGCTGCCGCGGCCCTCTGCAACCTTCATCTTCCTGGGACCTGCTGGCGCTGCCGCGGCCCGTTGTAACGACCATCCTCACCGGGACCTGCTGGCGCTGCCGCGGACCGTTCATCTTCCAGGGACCTGCTGGCGCTGCCGCGGCCCGTTGTATCGACCATCCACACCGGGACCTGCTGGCGCTGCCGCGGCCCATACCACCTAACCACCAAGCTCGAGGATTGTGAGCTCATCACCATCTCATCCGAATTACCTGATTGGTAAATAGACTGTCCCGCTACCCCCTTCCCTACCTTACGAGACTCTAATCGAGGGGACCCCTGAGTCCAGACCTCCTTGTACCATTTTACCGTACCTTAAATAAGTGCCTATAAAGATCACTGAACCTTATCCGTGTGTGATATCTGTCTGTGGGGGGGGAAGTTACTTGTCTGTACGATCGCTGGAGACGGCTCTCCCCGGAGACCTCTCCTCCTGACCCCGGCCGACCCTCCCGGTCCATCTACCTTTTCTAACAATGCCCCCGTGGACTGCCTCCTGGGGAACGACCTGGAGAGTTCCCCGTGGGCCACCGTCGAGAGAAGAGAGCACCTGGGGATGCTGGGCCTCCCGGACTGGGCCTGCGTAACCACCCGGTCCATGGCCGCCCGTGCCGTCCCCCGACCAGAAGAACCGGAATGGCCGGCACCTCCGCTCCCGGTAGCCCCAGTAGAAGACAACGGCGAGGCCAACCCCCCAGGACCAACGACCGAAGGGGACGCGCAACCCCAGGACTTCCCCGGCCTGGCTCAGTGGCGTCAAGAAGGGGGGCCCACCCAAGAACAGTTCCGCCAGGAGCAAAAGACCTGCCCCTCCCTCGAGGGACTCCGCCAACAAGCCAGCGCCCAGAGCGCAGGGGACTCCACCGGAACTCACTGGGTCTACTGGGAGAACGACCTGCTATACAGCGAACAGAGAATCGCCGAGTTAGGGGCCGGTCGAGTACTGGTGGTACCTCTCCGCTTCAGAGACTTCCTGCTCAACCTGGCCCACGATGTCCCCCTGGCTGGACACCTGGGCCAAGACAAGACTTACAGTCGCCTAGTGACCCACTTTTTCTGGCCGAAGATGCGGAACGACGTCCTGAACCACTGCCGGTCCTGCCCCACGTGCCAGGCCAGCGGGAAGAGTGGCCGTAAGCTGAAAGCCCCTCTACAGCCCTTCCCAGTGGTCACCACCCCGTTCGAGAGGGTAGGAATAGACATTGTGGGGCCCCTGGACCCCCGCACGGCACAAGGACATAGGTTCATCCTGGTACTGGTGGATCACGCCACCCGCTACCCCGAGGCGGTGCCTCTACGAACTGTAACAGCTCCGGTGGTTGGCCGGGCCCTAATGGGGATCTTCTCCCGGGTGGGCTTCCCCCGAGAAGTCGTCAGCGACCGAGGCACGAACTTCATCTCAAAATACATGAAGTCCCTCTGGCAACAGTGCGGGGTCACCTACCGATTCACGACCCCCTATCACCCCCAAGGGAACGGACTAGTGGAGCGATTCAACCGCACTCTCAAGGGGATGATTGGGGGATTGGAAGAGCCCCTCCGTCGCCAGTGGGATGTACTACTCCCGTGCCTCCTCTTCGCCTACCGAGAAGTTCCCCAGAAGTCCCTCGGCTTAAACCCTTTCGAACTCCTGTACGGGCACCCTGTGCGAGGGCCCCTCAGCCTAGTCAAAGAAGGTTGGGAGATGGCCCCCCTAAAGACCCCTCCAGACGTCTTCAAGTACCTCCTGGCCCTACGCAATCAGACCCGGCGCTTCAGGGAGATGGCCAAGGCGAACCTCGAGGCCAGCCAGGAAGACATGAAGAGGTGGTATGATCACAATGCCTCCTCCGTCGAGTTCGAACCTGGTCAACAAGTGTGGGTGATGTCCCCCACCGAACCATGTGCCTTGCAAGATAAGTGGACGGGGCCCTTCAAGGTGGTCGAGCGCAAAAGCCCCGTCACTTACCTCATCGACATGGGGACCCCCCGGAACCCCCTTCGGGTCCTCCACACCAACAGACTCAAACCACACTTTGTGCGATCAGAACTCAGCCTCCTGATGGCTACGGACAGTGGGGCAGAGGAGGACTCCGAACCCCTCCCGGATCTCCTGAAGACTCAGGAGAACGACGGTTCCGTGGACGGGGTCCGGCTCTCCGATGCCCTCACCCCAGAGCAACGCCAGGGCTGCCGGGACCTCCTGCTGCGGTTCGCTTCACTGTTTTCCCTCACTCCCGGGGTCACCCCTTGGTGCTTGCACGACGTCGACACCGGGGACAGTCCCCCTATCCGACACCGGGCCTACCGCGTACCAGATCGGGTACGGGCCGCATACAAGAGGAAGTGGCCAAAATGCTCACGATCGGGGTCATCGAGCCCTCGGACAGTCCCTGGGCCAGCCCGGTTGTACTGGTCCCCAAAGCCGCTGCCCCCGGCACCACACCTGAACTGAGATTCTGCGTCGACTACCGGGGCTTGAACGCTGTCACCCGGACCGACGCTCATCCTATCCCCCGAGCGGATGAATTGATCGGCCGGCTGGGGGCCGCCCGCTACCTCAGTATCTTCGACCTAACAGCGGGCTACTGGCAGATCGGTCTCACACCCCGGGCTCAGGAACGGTCCGCCTTCTCTACCCCCGATGGCCACTACCACTTCAAGGTCATGCCCTTCGGCATGAAGAACGCCCCCGCTTCATTTCAACGTCTTGTGAACCAGGTCTTGGCGGGGCTCGAAGAGTTCAGCGCTGCCTACCTGGACGATATCGCTGTATACAGCCGCCACTGGTCCGACCACCTCCGCCACCTCCAGGAGGTCCTACAGGCCCTCCAGCGGGCCGGCCTCACGATTAAGGCCGGCAAATGCCAAATTGGCCAAGGGTCCGTGACCTACCTGGGGCACCAGGTGGGAAGCGGGCTGGTGGCCCCACTGCAACTTAAAATTGCTGACATCCAGTCCTGGCAGCCCCACCGTCACCCAGACCGAAGTCCGAGCCTTCTTGGGGCTCTCCGGCTACTACCGGCGGTTCGTGAGGGACTACGGCAGCATTGTGGGGCCCCTCACGGGTCTCACGTCCAAGAACCAACCGAAGCGGATTAACTGGACCCCCGATTGTCAAGCAGCCTTCGAAAGGCTGAAGGCCACCCTGTGCACCGCCCCTGTGCTCCAGGCCCCCGATTACAGTCGGGAATTCGTGGTACAGACAGACGCCTCCGACCACGGCATCGGGGCGGTTCTTTCCCAAGTGAACCCCGAGGGTCACGACCAGCCAGTGGCCTTCATCAGCCGACGTCTCCTGGCCCGAGAACAGCGCTGGAGCACAATCGAGAGGGAGGCCTTCGCAGTGGTGTGGGCCCTCAAGAAGCTCCGGCCCTATCTCTTCGGTACCCACTTCCGGGTACAACCCGACCATAGACCCCTGCAGTGGCTGATGCAGATGCGGGGGGAGAACCCAAAACTATTGCGCTGGTCCATCTCCCTGCAGGGAATGGACTTCACCGTGGAGCACCGACCGGGCCAAGACCACGCCAACGCAGATGGCCTGTCACGCTTCTTCCGCCTCGACGAGGAGAGTCCCCAAGAAGATGGGTGACTCTCCCCGCCTTCAGCTGGGGGGGACGCATGTTGGACAGGCCACACGAAGGGCTTGCTTCCTCCCCGCATGACAGGGCCCAAGCCCCGGCCCGCCAGGCGTGACCCACGAGAATCACCCGCACCCCGTCTCCCGACGGAACTCCTGCCCTCGGACCTCCATGTATCACGGGCCCAAGCCACCACCGGCTCCCTCGGCCGGGTCAAGCCGCCATCTTGGGCCCTGCGCCGCGAGGCCGCGTGGCCTCCCCCCGACCCTAACCCTGGGCCTGGCCGGCCCCAACATCCCGGCACCACCATCCACCCAGGAGGTGAGCGGACCACTTGGCAGGTCAATGGGAGAACGAAGCGCCAAGGACTCTCCCCCGCCAGGTGACGATCGCCTCCAGCTCCCCCAGGCACCGGCTCCACCCTCCCGCTGGGTGTCTGGACACCTTCACCCCGGACCCTCCGACCTCCAAGTGCGAGGGTCCGGACATCAGAGGGCACCTGCCCTATAACTGGGGCAGCTCCGGAGCAGGAAGGCAGTTGTATCCTGGAGTCGAGAGACACCGAGAGAACTCAGCCTTGACGGACTACTGGCGCTGCCGTAGCCCTATCTTGTGAACTATCGTCCTGCCTGCTGGCGCTGCCGCGGCCTTCTGCAACATCCATCCTCGTCGGGACCTGCTGGCGCTGCCGCGGCCCGTTGTAACGACCATCTTCACTGGGACCTGCTGGCGCTGCCGCGGACCGTGTATCGACCATCTTCACAGGGACCTGCTGGCGCTGCCGCGGCCCGTACCAGCTAGACCACCAAGCTCGAGGATTGTGAGCTACCCACCATACCATCTCAACTACCAGACGGGGAACCAGACTGTCCCGCTACCCCCTTTTTCCCATCTTGAGAGACTTGAATCGAGGGGACCCCTGAGTCCAGACCTCCTTGTACCTTGTTATCGTACCTTAAGAAGTGCTTATAAAGAACGCTAACTCATCTCCTTGTGTGGTATCTGTCTGTGGGGGGGGAAGTTATTTGTCTGTACGATCGCTGGAGACGGCTCACCCCGGAGACCTCTCCCCTTGTCCTCGGCCGACCCTCCCGGTCCGTCTAACATTGGTGGCCAGCGGCGCGATCCGAATCAACGCGTAATCGTACAGAGAGTAGCTCACCCCACGACAAAACCACGATGTCAGCCAAAGATAGCGGTTCCACTGAAAAGTTCCAAATGGATTGTTAGAAAGGGTAGACGGACCGGGAGGGTCGGCCGGGGTCAGGAGAACAGGTCTCCGGGGAGAGCCGTCTCCAGCGATCGTACAGACAAGTAACTTCCCCCCCACAGACAGATACCACACACGGATAAGGTTCAGTGTTCTTTATAAGCAATTCTTAAGGTACGGTTGAATGGTACAAGGAGGTCTGGACTCAGGGGTCCCCTCGATTCAAGTCTCTCAATGCAGGGTAAGGGGGAGCGGGACAGTCTGTTGACCAGTCAGGTAGTTCGGATGAGATGATGACTAGCTCACAATCCTCGAGCTTGGTGGTTTAGTTGGTACGGGCCGCGGCAGCGCCAGCAGGTCCCGGTCGAGATGGTCGGGACAAGGTCCGCGGCAGCGCCAGCAGGTCCCGGAAAGATGGTCGATGTACGGTCCGCGGCAGCGCCAGCAGGTCCCGGTGAGGATGGTCGTTACAACGGGCCGCGGCAGCGCCAGCAGGTCCCGACGAGGATGGATGTTGCAGAAGGCCGCGGCAGCGCCAGCAGGCAGGACGATGGTTCACAAGAGCGGGCTACGGCCGCGCCAGTAGTCCGTCAAGGCTGAGTTCTCTCGGTGTCTCTCGACTCCAGGATACAACTGCCTTCCTGCTCCGGAGTTGCCCCAGTTATAGGGCAGGCGCTCTTTGATGTCCGGACCCTCGCACTTGGAGGTCGGAGGGCCCGGGATGAAGGTGTCCAGACACCCAGCAGGGGGTGGAGCCAGCGCCTGGGGGAGCTGGAGGCGATCGGCACCTGGCGGGGGAAGAGCTCTTGACACTTCGTCCTCCCATTGACCTGCCAAGTGGTCCGCTCACCTCCCGGGTGGATGGGGAAGAGCTCTTGACACTTCGTCCTCCCATTGACCTGCCAAGTGGTCCGCTCACCTCCCGGGTGGATGGTGGTGCCGGGATGTCGGGCCGGTCAGGCCCGGGGTTAGGGTCGGGGCGAGGCCACGCGGCCTCGTGGTGCAGGGCCCAAGATGGCGGCTTGAACCGGCCGGGGGAGCCGGTGGGGCTGGGCCCCGTGATGAGTAGAGGTCCGAGGGCAGAAGATCCGTCGGGAGACGGGGTACAGGTGCTTTTCGTGGGTTATGCCTGGTGGGCCGGAGCTCGGGCCCTGTCGTGCGGGGAGGGAGCAAGCCCTTCGTGTGGCCTGTCCAACATGGATAAATTGGAAGAATATAGCCACCGCGAACTTAAACAATTCTGCATGGAACTAGGCATTGCTACCACCGGCCTGAGTACCAAAGATGATTTGAAGCGCGCCCTTGAGTCGTGGGCAGAAACTGGGATCGCCGGATCCTCCGACCAAAACAGTGTCGCACCAGAGGGGAACGCCACGGCTCCCGAGGAGCGGGGAACGGGCCTCTCGCAGGAAGAGATCCAGGAAAGAGAAAGGACCAGATTACACGAGTTAGAAATGGCACGACTCAAGATGGACGGTGAGCTAAAGTTGGCCGAGCAGAAACTAAATCTAGAGCACCTGCGGCTCCGAGAGGAACGAGAAGAAAAACAGAGACAGAGAGAGCTTGAGGAAAAAAGAATAACACTCAAACACGAGCGCAAACTGGCGGAAATAGAACTTCGGAAACAGAATAAAGAACCGGGGGTGCCTGAGCGACCGCACACCCCAGGGGCAACCGAGAAAAAAGTCCACATCCCCAAGGATGTTGTCCGAGAGTATGTCCGAGAAGACGACATACAGCAGTGGTTCAAAGCCTACGAGATCGCCATGACCTCCCACCGGATCGACCGGAGTGATTGGGTAGCCGGACTATGGGGGAGGTTCGTCAACGAAGGTCGCGATGCCCTGTTGCAGCTCCCAGATCACCAAATGACGTCCTACGACCACATGAAGGCTGCCCTCCTCACCCGCTACGGTCTCACACCCGAGATGTACCGCCAGAGGTTCAGAGATTGCACCCGGATCCCGGGTACAACTTGGGTGGAGTACGTAAACTATTTCAGCCGAGCCTTCGAGGGTTGGATCAAGGGGAGCCATGTAACGACCTACGAACAACTCTTTAACCTTATGGTATGGGAACACCTGTCGAACAACTGTTTCGTCGAGCTCAGGCAGCACCTCCTCGACAGTAAATTGACTGACCCTCGGCAGCTCGCCGCTGAAGCTGACCGATGGGAAAGCACCCGAGTGGGCCGGAGAGGACCACACGAGCAGAACCGAAGCAACCAAGGCCAGCACCGTCCTCGGGGAGGAGGAGGAGGCCAGGGGCGAGGGAGAGACACCCTCCCGGCAACACCCGTGGCCAGCACCCCGCCCTCCGGACGGCCGGGGAAACCCCCCGATGCGTCCAGGGTTCCGAGCCAATGTCACATGCCACCGATGCCAGCGAGTCGGCCATTACGCCAATGACCCGAGCTGCCCGCAGAACCAAACGCCCAAGCCCCGCCAGGTAGCTGCCGCCGCCCTGGGGGAAGAACGACTATCAGAGGAACAGGAAGAGTATGAGCCGGCCCAGCAAGAGTGGGAACCGGCCGCCATGGTTCTAGCGTCCCTAGGGGGAAAAGACATAGTCCCGCGGGCTCCCCTACCCGCCAACACCAGGAAATACGGTCGGTGGGTGACCATTAATGGGCATCGGGCCGAGGCCTTACGTGACACAGGCGCCAGTGTGACGGCCGTCCGCTGTCACCTGGTGAAACCCGAGCAGATCCTGCCGAACATTCTCTGCCCCGTCCGCTCAGCCGACAATTCCGAAAGTCTGTGCCAAATGGCCTGCGTCCCCTTCGAATGGGGAGGGCTCTCCGGCCTGTTGAAAGTGACGGTCCGGGATGATGCCCCCGTGGACTGCCTCCTGGGGAACGACCTGGAGAGTTCCCCGTGGGCCACCGTCGAGAGAAGAGAGCACCTGGGGATGCTGGGCCTCCCGGACTGGGCCTGCGTAACCACCCGGTCCATGGCCGCCCGTGCCGTCCCCCGACCAGAAGAACCGGAATGGCCGGCACCTCCGCCCCCGGTAGCCCCAGTAGAAGACAACGGCGAGGCCAACCCCCCAGGACCAACGACCGAAGGGGACGCGCAACCCCAGGACTTCCCCGGCCTGGCTCAGTGGCGTCAAGAAGGGGGGCCCACCCAAGAACAGTTCCGCCAGGAGCAAAAGACCTGCCCCTCCCTCGAGGGACTCCGCCAACAAGCCAGCGCCCAGAGCGCAGGGGACTCCACCGGAACTCACTGGGTCTACTGGGAGAACGACCTGCTATACAGCGAACAGAGAATCGCCGAGTTAGGGGCCGGTCGAGTACTGGTGGTACCTCTCCGCTTCAGAGACTTCCTGCTCAACCTGGCCCACGATGTCCCCCTGGCTGGACACCTGGGCCAAGACAAGACTTACAGTCGCCTAGTGACCCACTTTTTCTGGCCGAAGATGCGGAACGACGTCCTGAACCACTGCCGGTCCTGCCCCACGTGCCAGGCCAGCGGGAAGAGTGGCCGTAAGCTGAAAGCCCCTCTACAGCCCTTCCCAGTGGTCACCACCCCGTTCGAGAGGGTAGGAATAGACATTGTGGGGCCCCTGGACCCCCGCACGGCACAAGGACATAGGTTCATCCTGGTACTGGTGGATCACGCCACCCGCTACCCCGAGGCGGTGCCTCTACGAACTGTAACAGCTCCGGTGGTTGGCCGGGCCCTAATGGGGATCTTCTCCCGGGTGGGCTTCCCCCGAGAAGTCGTCAGCGACCGAGGCACGAACTTCATCTCAAAATACATGAAGTCCCTCTGGCAACAGTGCGGGGTCACCTACCGATTCACGACCCCCTATCACCCCCAAGGGAACGGACTAGTGGAGCGATTCAACCGCACTCTCAAGGGGATGATTGGGGGATTGGAAGAGCCCCTCCGTCGCCAGTGGGATGTACTACTCCCGTGCCTCCTCTTCGCCTACCGAGAAGTTCCCCAGAAGTCCCTCGGCTTTAGCCCTTTCGAACTCCTGTACGGGCACCCTGTGCGAGGGCCCCTCAGCCTAGTCAAAGAAGGTTGGGAGATGGCCCCCCTAAAGACCCCTCCAGACGTCTTCAAGTACCTCCTGGCCCTACGCAATCAGACCCGGCGCTTCAGGGAGATGGCCAAGGCGAACCTCGAGGCCAGCCAGGAGGACATGAAGAGGTGGTATGATCACAATGCCTCCTCCGTCGAGTTCGAACCTGGTCAACAAGTGTGGGTGATGTCCCCCACCGAACCATGTGCCTTGCAAGATAAGTGGACGGGGCCCTTCAAGGTGGTCGAGCGCAAAAGCCCCGTCACTTACCTCATCGACATGGGGACCCCCCGGAACCCCCTTCGGGTCCTCCACACCAACAGACTCAAACCACACTTTGTGCGATCAGAACTCAGCCTCCTGATGGCTACGGACAGTGGGGCAGAGGAGGACTCCGAACCCCTCCCGGATCTCCTGAAGACTCAGGAGAACGACGGTTCCGTGGACGGGGTCCGGCTCTCCGATGCCCTCACCCCAGAGCAACGCCAGGGCTGCCGGGACCTCCTGCTGCGGTTCGCTTCACTGTTTTCCCTCACTCCCGGGGTCACCCCTTGGTGCTTGCACGACGTCGACACCGGGGACAGTCCCCCTATCCGACACCGGGCCTACCGCGTACCAGATCGGGTACGGGCCTGCATACAAGAGGAAGTGGCCAAAATGCTCACGATCGGGGTCATCGAGCCCTCGGACAGTCCCTGGGCCAGCCCGGTTGTACTGGTCCCCAAAGCCGCTGCCCCCGGCACCACACCTGAACTGAGATTCTGCGTCGACTACCGGGGCTTGAACGCTGTCACCCGGACCGACGCTCATCCTATCCCCCGAGCGGATGAATTGATCGACCGGCTGGGGGCCGCCCGCTACCTCAGTATCTTCGACCTAACAGCGGGCTACTGGCAGATCGGTCTCACACCCCGGGCTCAGGAACGGTCCGCCTTCTCTACCCCCGATGGCCACTACCACTTCAAGGTCATGCCCTTCGGCATGAAGAACGCCCCCGCTACATTTCAACGTCTTGTGAACCAGGTCTTGGCGGGGCTCGAAGAGTTCAGCGCTGCCTACCTGGACGATATCGCTGTATACAGCCACCACTGGTCCGACCACCTCCGCCACCTCCAGGAGGTCCTACAGGCCCTTCAGCGGGCCGGCCTCACGATTAAGGCCGGCAAATGCCAAATTGGCCAAGGGTCCGTGGCCTACCTGGGGCACCAGGTGGGAAGCGGGCTGGTGGCCCCACTGCAACTTAAAATTGCTGCCATCCAGTCCTGGCAGCCCCCCGTCACCCAGACCGAAGTCCGAGCCTTCTTGGGGCTCACCGGCTACTACCGGCGGTTCGTGAGGGACTACGGCAGCATTGTGGGGCCCCTCACGGGTCTCACGTCCAAGAACCAACCGAAGCGGATTAACTGGACCCCCGATTGTCAAGCGGCCTTCGAAAGGCTGAAGGCCACCCTGTGCACCGCCCCTGTGCTCCAGGCCCCCGATTACAGTCGGGAATTCGTGGTACAGACAGACGCCTCCGACCACGGCATCGGGGCGGTTCTTTCCCAAGTGAACCCCGAGGGTCACAACCAGCCAGTGGCCTTCATCAGCCGACGTCTCCTGGCCCGAGAACAGCGCTGGAGCACAATCGAGAGGGAGGCCTTCGCAGTGGTGTGGGCCCTCAAGAAGCTCCGGCCCTATCTCTTCGGTACCCACTTCCGGGTACAACCCGACCATAGACCCCTGCAGTGGCTGATGCAGATGCGGGGGGAGAACCCAAAACTATTGCGCTGGTCCATCTCCCTGCAGGGAATGGACTTCACCGTGGAGCACCGACCGGGCCAAGACCACGCCAACGCAGATGGCCTGTCACGCTTCTTCCGCCTCGACGAGGAGAGTCCCCAAGAAGATGGGTGACTCTCCCCGCCTTCAGCTGGGGGGGACGCATGTTGGACAGGCCACACGAAGGGCTTGCTTCCTCCCCGCATGACAGGGCCCAAGCCCCGGCCCGCCAGGCGTGACCCACGAGAATCACCCGCACCCCGTCTCCCGACGGAACTCCTGCCCTCGGACCTCCATGTATCACGGGCCCAAGCCACCACCGGCTCCCTCGGCCGGGTCAAGCCGCCATCTTGGGCCCTGCGCCGCGAGGCCGCGTGGCCTCCCCCCGACCCTAACCCTGGGCCTGGCCGGCCCCGACATCCCGGCACCACCATCCACCCAGGAGGTGAGCGGACCACTTGGCAGGTCAATGGGAGAACGAAGCGCCAAGGACTCTCCCCCGCCAGGTGACGATCGCCTCCAGCTCCCCCAGGCACCGGCTCCACCCTCCCGCTGGGTGTCTGGACACCTTCACCCCGGACCCTCCGACCTCCAAGTGCGAGGGTCCGGACATCAAAGGGCACCTGCCCTATAACTGGGGCAGCTCCGGAGCAGGAAGGCAGTTGTATCCTGGAGTCGAGAGACACCGAGAGAACTCAGCCTTGACGGACTACTGGCGCTGTCGTAGCCCTATCTTGTGAACTATCGTCCTGCCTGCTGGCGCTGCCGCGGTCTTCTGCAACATCCATCCTCGTCGGGACCTGCTGGCGCTGCCGCGGCCCGTTGTAACGACCATCTTCACCGGGACCTGCTGGCGCTGCCGCGGACCGTGTATCGACCATCTTCACCGGGACCTGCTGGCGCTGCCGCGGCCCGTACCAGCTAGACCACCAAGCTCGAGGATTGTGAGCTACCCACCATACCATCTCAACTACCAGACGGGGAACCAGACTGTCCCGCTACCCCCCTTTTTCCCATCTTGAGAGACTTGAATCGAGGGGACCCCTGAGTCCAGACCTCCTTGTACCTTGTTATCGTACCTTAAGAAGTGCTTATAAAGAACGCTAACTCATCTCCTTGTGTGGTATCTGTCTGTGGGGGGGGAAGTTATTTGTCTGTACGATCGCTGGAGACGGCTCTCCCCGGAGACCTCTCCCCTTGTCCTCGGCCGACCCTCCCGGTCCGTCTAACAACCCCTATTTGCCACCTGTGTACTCTACAATGCCACCTAGTGCATTTTGCCTTCCACAGAGGAAAATGTCCCTATGACACAGGTGTAATGAGTTTGATGCATTCTATGCCCTGTTAAAACCAGCCAAATTGTCCTAATGTGTGTCTCTGTGACATTTCGCAGGTGTATTGATGTTGTCTCACTTTTTCTGCCTCACAGGTAAGCGCCTGTGCCAAGGAGCAAATCTGGAAGGACGCCGTCAGTGCCGTGAGGCAGACCGATGGTCGGAAGCGGCGCCTAGCCCAGGTGAGGAAACGCTGGCAGGATATCCGGTGCTGGACGCGGAGGATTGCACGGGTCCTGCTGGGGGACTCACCTGTGAGCCAAAAGAACCATGGGCGCCGCCGTCTGACCCACATCCACAAGCGTGTGCTGGTGGTCGTCTTCCCTGACATGGACAGGCGCTTACAGGAAAAGCAGCAGCAGGAAGGGGGTAGGTACATATGTGTTTGTTGTGTGTCACCAGCATTTGTAAGTGCACAGTTGCATGGATACACTGCCAGGGTTTACATGTGCAGTGCAGTTCCTGGTCCCCAAAGTGTAGCGGTGCTGTCCTTCCTCCCTTCCCCTCCTTGCCACGTGTACCCTGGTCTGTGTTTAGTCACACTTGCACAAGGTTATCTAGGCTGCCAGTTTATCGATGTTCCCAATGCGTGCAGCTTCATGTGTGGGGGTGGTGTGTAACAGGTTTTGGGACCTTGCCTGTGCCCTGTCCAGTTCAGTAGTAATGGGGTCAATGTCAGTTGGCACTGATGCTGAGTCCAGACATAGGAGTGTCCTATTTTGTGGCCTGTGACATGATGTGCATGAGTGTGAGATATGCTGAGTGCAGGGATGGTGGCTTGTGTTGCAGTCAGTACCATTCAGGACCATGGAGTAGTGGGGCCACTACTGTCCCCTGGGGCATATTTTCCTAGGTGTCATGTGTGTAATCCAAAAATGTCGACAATCTCCGTGTCTACAGCATAGGTTGTGCTCTGTGCCATTGTACCCTGCCAACATTTGTATTTACGTGAACTCTGCTACATGTGTCCACTGTACAGGCTGACCAAATGTCCCTTGTTCATACTCACGGGGGCCAGTGCCTGTGTGTCTTGGTAAAATGGTCTGATGATGGCCATTTGTAGATGATGTATTTGTACCGGCGCACCAGGGTTTTTTTGTGTCCAATCAGGATTTCTTGCAGGCCATGTGTTTTTATTCCAGACTAAGAGATGTAAGTGCTTCCTGTGTCTCCAAAAATTGTCTCATGTAGGGGGTGGTTGGTGCGGGCAAGGCCTACATGTCTAAACCTGGAGTCTCCTTGCTAGGTCTGGGCAGTGTGTGATGTTTGTCTGGACATACACTCAAGGTGCAGTGACCCATTAATGTTGGGCATGTTTTTAAGTATGACCTTTGCAGCATGTGCCTACAGTTAATAGACATGGTTCCTGCTCATCCCTTTTTACGCCAACGCTGTGTGCCGCAGATGCTGTGCTGTATTGTCCCCAGTGCCTGGCTCCTCTGTCCTAATCCATATCATGTTATTTGCTTTTGTGTCATGCTCACCATAGTTGCTCAGTGGCATGGTAGGTCAACCAACTGTGTGTTGCAGGGCCTACATATGTACCTTGTATTGTAGATGTTACTCATGTTGCTTTTCAGGAATAGCACTGTGACCTATGTGGATTCTACTCATGTGACATATGTATACAGGTGTCTGATTATTTTCTGTCTCTTCACCTTGCCCACAGCATCGTCGGGGGACACCGAGGGAGACACTGGCACGGACCGTGTGGAGGGAGCGAGCACCAGTGCCAGCAGTGCAGAGCTGTCTGGCACATCGAGTGGCACGGAGGCCGACGGGAGTGCAGCGGAGGACCTGTCCAGTCACACCACCAGCGACTATGACGCAGACGGGTCCGAGGCTGAGCACTCCGAGGGGGCGGTGGCTGGTCCCACAGCTGACACCAGCACTCCATCACTGCCCGCCCCCTCCATTCCGATCACCGGCCTCCCACTTGCTCGTGTCCCTTCCCGCCGTGCTCGGTCAGCACGTGTCTCTTTCTTGCCAGGCACTGCACCCCCTGCCCCTGTCTCCACTGCTGCCACCAATGCCGAGTCTGTGGACATCCTGCGGCAGTTGCGGGTTGGTCAAACTGTGACGCTTAATGTCCTCCATGGCCACAGCCAAGTGCTGAACCAGATGGAGGCATACTTGGAGGGCATTTCAGCCGCACAGTCTGACCAACGCAACTTGCTGAGGTCCATAGACTCAACATTGACTGCAGCAGTGGATCTCCTGCAGCGCTACGTCCCACCCCCTACCCCTGCCCCATCCACACTTCCCACTCCCATGCCTGTCCCATGTACACCCAGACATCAGCATGCACACACAACACCAGACACAGGCACCACACCAGCAGGGCAGGGCAAGCGCACACCTCCTGGCACGCACACACAGGGTGAGGTAGGCACACCCACTGGGTCGGGGGGCAAACGTAAGTCACGCAGTCAGAGTGGGAGTCCGCATTCCGCAAAATCCACTCCCTCCAAATCCTATCCCCTCAGCTCTCCTGGCCATGAATCCAGCAAGGATTCCTTCATGGCCGCTCTGTCCCTGAGCCCAACTGTATCACCACCCCGCAAGCAGGCAAAGGAGTCCCCGGTCAGGGTAGTTGAGTGCCCCCCCTGTCCACACCCTTCCCCAGTGGCGCTGCGACCCATTCATCCGCCCCCCCCCTTGGGGCCTGTGGTTCCTTCGGGTGCAGGGGAGACGCTGGGGGACCTTGCAACCGTGTGCAGCGCCATCCTCACCACCTCCTTTGGCGCTGCCCCACACCCTGTGGTGGAGTCCTCCGTCCCTGCACCCACAATGCCTGCCCTTGCCCCTCCTGTCCCTGCGGTGCCTGGTCCTTCCCCCCCACATGATGCCCCCCCCTGTGGAAGACAGGGTGGTCTGAACTGTGCAGGCAAGCTAGGGGACATGCGTCCCACTGTGTCCCCCATCCAGCTGTGACTCATGGACTGCCCTATGGGCTTTGTAAACATTTAACTTTCTACGAACAAACAATTTTTGATCATGCTGATTAAAGCCATTTTTGTTTCCTTTGAACACTACTGCTTTTCTGATATTGCTGTTGGTGGGGCTGCTACATGATTTTGGGTGGTGATCATGTGTTGGGTGTGTGGGAAATGTAGTAGTGTGCTGGTCATAGGGGGGACCCTGGTATATGTGTGCCATCACAAGGTGTTAGCTAAGTTTCTTTGTTCATGTAAGCAGTTACTGCATGGTGAAATTGTCCCAAGGTGTGTTCCTTCCTCTGTGTACCCTGACATCTTCCCTGCAGGGTGTTTCCAATGTGTTGTGCTGAGCTGTGTGTACATTAGCTGGGTGTGTGACGGACCCCTTCAACTTTGGCCATGCATGCAGAGCGATGTCTCCACCAGCATCCTTCGTGGCATCCTTGGTGATCACTGTACTTGTGTATGTGGACTGTTGACATGACTTCATGTGGACATGTTCCCTTTTAGGCAGTATGCATGTGTGTACTCCCCAGCCTCGCACACATGTGTTACATGTACTGCAGGGTCTTTGTGCACCTGACTGACAATTGTGGCCATTGGATCTGTGGGTACTCCTACCTTTTTCTTTCCATGGGCACTGCTGGGGGCAGCTGCACACACCCCTCCTGTGTCTGGGCACTGCTGGGAGGACTCTGCACCCACCCCTCCTGTGTCCCGGCACTGCTGGGAGGACTCTGCAACCACCCCTCCTGCGTCTGGGCACTGCTGGGTGGACTCTGCACACACCCCTCCTGTGTCTGGGCACTGCTGGGAGGACTCTGCACACACCCCTCCTGCATCTGGGAACTGCTGGGAGTGATAGGCACCCACCCCTCCTGTGTCTGGGTACTGCTGGGAGGACTCTGCACACGCCCCTCCTGCGTCTGGGAACTGCTGGGAGTGATGAGCACCCACCCCTCCTGTGTCTGGGCACTGCTGGGAGGACTCTGCACACACCCCTCCTGCGTCTGGGAACTGCTGGGAGTGATAGGCACCCACCCCTCCTGTGTCTGGGCACTGCTGGGAGGACTCTGCAACCACCCCTCCTGTGTCTGGGCACTGCTGGGAGGACTCTGCAACCACCCCTCCTGCGTCTGGGCACAGCTGGGAGGACTCTGCACACACCCCTCCTGTGTCTGGGCACTGCTGGGAGGACTCTGCACACACCCCTCCTGTGTCTGGGCACTGCTGGGAGTGATAGGCACACACCCCTCCTGTGTCTGGGCACTGCTGGGAGGACTCTGCAACCATCCCTCCTGTGTCTGGGCACTGCTGGGAGGACTCTGCAACCACCCCTCCTGCGTCTGGGCACTGCTGGGAGTGATAGGCACCCACCCACCCTGTGTCTGGGCACTGCTGGGAGTGATAGGCACCCACCCCTCCTGTGTCTGGGCACTGCTGGGAGGACTCTGCAACCACCCCTCCTGTGTCTGGGCACTGCTGGGAGGACTCTGCAACCACCCCTCCTGCGTCTGGGCACTGCTGGGAGGACTCTGCACACACCCCTCCTGTGTCTGGGAACTGCTGGGAGTGATAGGCACCCACCCCTCCTGTGTATGGGCACTGCTGGGAGGACTCTGCACACACCCCTCCTGCATCTGGGAACTGCTGTGAGTGATAGGCACCCACCCCTCCTGTGTCTGGGCACTGCTGGGAGGACTCTGCACACACCCCTCCTGCGTCTGGGAACTGCTGGGAGTGATAGGCACCCACCCCTCCTGTGTCTGGGGACTGCTGGGAGGACTCTGCAACCACCCCTCCTTTGTCTGGGCACTGCTGGGAGGACTCTGCAACCACCCCTCATGCGTCTGGGCACTGCTGGGAGGACTCTGCACACACCCCTCCTCTGTGTGGGCACTGCAGGGAGGACTCTGCACACACCCCTCCTGTGTCTGGGTACTGCTGGGAGTGATAGGCACCCACCCCTCCTGTGTCTGGGCACTGCTGGGAGGACTCTGCAACCACCCCTCCTGTGTCTGGGCACTGCTGGGAGGACTCTGCAACCACCCCTCCTGCGTCTGGGCACTGCTGGGAGTGATAGGCACCCACCCCTCCTGTTTCTGGGCACTGCTGGGAGTGATGGGCACCCACCCCTCCTGTGTCTGGGCACTGCTGGGAGGACTCTGCAACCACCCCTACTGTGTCTGGGCACTGCTGGGAGGACTCTGCAACCACCCCTCCTGCGTCTGGGCACTGCTGGGAGGACTCTGCACACACCCCTCCTGCGTCTTGGCACTGCTGGGAGTGATAGGCACCCACCCCTCCTGTGTCTGGGCACTGCTGGAAGGACTCTGCAACCACCCCTCCTGCATCTGGGCACTGCTGGGAGTGATAGGCACCCACCCCTCCTGTGTCTGGGCGCTGCTGGGAGTGATAGGCACCCACCCCTCCTGTGTCTGGGTACTGCTGGGAGGACTCTGCAACCACCCCTCCTATGTCTGGGCACTGCTGGGAGGACTCTGCACCCACCCCTCATGTGTCTGGGCACTGCTGGGAGGACTCTGCAACCACCCCTCTTGCATCTGGGCACTGCTGGGAGGGCTCTGCACACACCCCTCCTGTGTCTCGGCACTGCTGGGAGGACTCTGCACACACCCCTCCTGCGTCTGGGAATTGCTGGGAGTGATAGGCACCCACCCCTCCTGTGTCTGGGGACTGCTGGGAGGACTCTGCAACCACCCCTCCTTTGTCTGGGCACTGCTGGGAGGACTCTGCAACCACCCCTCATGCGTCTGGTCACTGCTGGGAGGACTCTGCACACACCCCTCCTCTGTGTGGGCACTGCAGGGAGGACTCTGCACACACCCCTCCTGTGTCTGGGTACTGCTGGGAGTGATAGGCACCCACCCCTCCTGTGTCTGGGCACTGCTGGGAGGACTCTGCAACCACCCCTCCTGTGTCTGGGCACTGCTGGGAGGACTCTGCAACCACCCCTCCTGCGTCTGGGCACTGCTGGGAGTGATAGGCACCCACCCCTCCTGTTTCTGGGCACTGCTGGGAGTGATGGGCACCCACCCCTCCTGTGTCTGGGCACTGCTGGGAGGACTCTGCAACCACCCCTACTGTGTCTGGGCACTGCTGGGAGGACTCTGCAACCACCCCTCCTGCGTCTGGGCACTGCTGGGAGGACTCTGCACACACCCCTCCTGCGTCTGAGCACTGCTGGGAGTGATAGGCACCCACCCCTCCTGTGTCTGGGCACTGCTGGAAGGACTCTGCAACCACCCCTCCTGCGTCTGGGCACTGCTGGGAGTGATAGGCACCCACCCCTCCTATGTCTGGGCACTGCTGGGAGTGATAGGCACCCACCCCTCCTGTGTCTGGGTACTGCTGGGAGGACTCTGCAACCACCCCTCCTATGTCTGGGCACTGCTGGGAGGACTCTGCACCCACCCCTCATGTGTCTGGGCACTGCTGGGAGGACTCTGCAACCACCCCTCCTGCATCTGGGCACTGCTGGGAGGGCTCTGCACACACCCCTCCTGCGTCTGGGCACTGCTGGGAGGACTCTGCACACACCCCTCCTGCGTCTGGGCACTGCTGGGAGCGATAGGAACCACCCCTCCTGTGTCTGGGCACTGCTGGGAGTGATAGGCACCCACCCCTCCTATGCCTGGGCACTGCTGGGAGTGATAGGCACCCACCCCTCCTGTGTCTGGACACTGCTGGGAGGACTCTTGTTAGACGGCGACCTCAGAGGAGCCCGGAAAGGGGTCCTGACTACCCTGAGACCCACCCTCAAAGTATCGTAGCCGGGCACTGGCGGGAGATTCCCCAGGGGGAGGAATCTCGCAACTAGGATCGTACTCCTGGCACCACACGACACAGAGTGACCACACTGGGTATTCTCGGAAAACAAGCTTTATCAAATAGTTATCACTGCAAATATGTACAAGGTGAGCACGGGCTCGAGAGTCTCGGAAAGGTAGGGGGTAGCGGGACAGTCTCTGGTAACGGTTCAAAGCGGGGACGTATCCGGCGCACAGCTCACAATCCTCGAGCTGGGGGATACGTGGACGGAGTCGGGGTCCGGCGGGACCGTGAGAGGCTGGGGGAGCCGCGAGTCACTCAGCGGGCTCAGGTACCAGTTCGGAGGTCTTACGATCTTCAAGGAGCCGCGAGTCACTCAGCAGGGCTCAGGTACAAGTTCGGAGGTCTTACGATCTTCAGGGAGCCGCGAGTCACTCAGCAGGGCTCATGTACAAGTTCGGAGGTCTTACGATCTTCAGGGAGCCGCGAGTCACTCAGCAGGGCTCAGGTACAAGTTCGGAGGTCTTACGATCTTCAGGGAGCTGCGAGTCACTCAGCAGGGCTCAGGTGGGTTCAGGTTCCAGGAACCGCGACCACGTCGGCAGGCTCTCGTTGTTCCAGCGTCGATTCTGCCGGACAGTCTCAGAGCACCCCTTGTTATAGGTCCACCCCTCTTTGATGTCCGGAGTCTGTGCAGGCAGGGGTCTTGTCACCTGGGGGCCGCTCGTCGGGGTTTCCTGCCATTGTCTTTTGATCCTTTCAGGGCCGGGTCGGGAGGAGTCCCAGACACCCAGCAGGCACGGAGCCAGCCCGCAGGGAGGCCGGAGGGCCGATCGAAACCCATCGTCCCAGGGGAGTTCAGAGGTGCGATAGAAACTGCTCTTCCCTCTCGCATCCCCTGGAAGCGTGATGTCCTCCAGCCGGAGTGGCGCCTCGAGGCCCGGGTCGCGCTGGGGCCGGCCGGCCATCTTGTTGCATGGAGTGGGCACGCGGGCCCGGGGTGGCCGAAAGGAGGGAGGCCATGGACGGGGATGTCCGGGGTTGGTGCTGGTGTCCGGGTGGGAAGGGTCGGCTGGGCCGTGTGCTTGGGCTGCAGGTACCAGGTTTCGGTGGTGCGGGGGCACGGAGGGCCATTCTACGAGGCCGGGTCCAACACGCGTCCCCCCCAGCTGAAAGCCGGAGAGAACTGCCCATCACCTTGGGGGGTTCTCTTCGCTGAGGCGGAAGAACCGGGAGAGGCCGTCCGCGTTGGCGTGGTCCGTACCAGGGCGGTGTTCTACGGTGAAGTCCATTCCCTGGAGGGAGATTGACCACCGCAGTAGCTTGGGGTTTTCTCCTCGCATCTGCATGAGCCATCGCAAGGGCCGATGGTCAGTTTGGACTCTGAAATGAGTGCCGAACAGGTAGGGTCGTAGTTTTTTGAGTGCCCAGACCACGGCAAAGGCTTCGCGCTCTATGGTGCTCCACCTCTGTTCTCGGGGCAGCAGCCGCCGACTGAGGAAGGCGACGGGCTGGTCTAGGCCTTGATCATTCACTTGGGACAAGACGGCCCCAATACCATGCTCGGAGGCATCGGTCTGGACTATGAACTCCTTGGTGTAGTCGGGAGCCTGGAGGACGGGGGCAGTGCACATGGCCTTTTTCAGAGCATCGAAAGCTTCCTGGCAGGCAGCCGTCCACTGCACCTTCCTTGGCTGTTTTTTAGATGTGAGTTCAGTGAGAGGGCCGACCAGGCTGCCATACCCCCGAATGAATCGGCGGTAGTAGCCCGTGAGCCCCAGAAAGGCTCGGACCTCCGTTTGGGTGATGGGTGGTTCCCATGCCAGGATGGCGTCGATCTTTGGCTGTAGAGGGGCGACCTGGCCACTCCCGACTTGATGCCCCAGGTAGACTACGGATCCTTGCCCGATCTGGCACTTGCTGGCTTTTACGGTGAGGCCTGCCTGGCGCAGGGCTGTTAGCACCCTCCGGAGGTGCTGGAGGTGCTCACTCCACTCTGAACTGAAGACAGCGATGTCGTCCAGATAGGCCGCGCTGAACTGTTCTAGCCCGGCCAGGACCCTATTCACCAGTCTCTGGAAAGTGGCCGGGGCATTTTTCATCCCGAAGGGCATCACGCGGAAGCGGTAGTGCCCATCGGGGGTGGAGAAAGCAGACCGCTCCTTGGCCCCTTCGGTGAGCGCAATCTGCCAGTATCCGCAGGTGAGGTTGAAAGTGCTGAGGAACCGGGCGGCCCCTAGGCGGTCAATGAGTTCGTCGGCTCGCGGAATGGGGTGGGCATCGGCTCGGGTAATGTCATTGAGCCCCCGGTAATCCACGCAGAACCGGAGCTCGGGGGCGACACCGGGGGCCGCTGCCTTCGGAACTAGGACCACGGGGCTGGCCCAGGGACTGTCAGAGGGCTCGATCACCCCCAGGGTTAACATCTTCGAGACTTCAGCTTGAATGCAGGACCGGACCCGGTCAGGAACCCGGTAGGCTCGGTGTCTCACCGGCGGGCTGTCCCCGGTGTCCACATCGTGAACACACCAGTTGGTGACCCGGGGGGTCAGGGAGAAGAGGTCGGAGAATTGTCTGAGGAGCTGGCGGCAGTCCGCTTGTTGCTGGGTAGTGAGGGCTGGGGAGAGGTTCACCCCCTCCACGGAGCCATCCTGCTCCTTGACACACAGGAGGTCCGGGAGGGGATCCGACTCATCTTCGGCCCCGTCATCGGTGGCCAGCAGGAGGCTCAGTTCTGTCCGCACGAAGTGAGGCTTGAGGCGGTTCACGTGCAGGACCCGGAGGGGATCCCGAGGCGACTGGACGTCCACCAAGTAGGTGACTTGACTTTTCCTCTCAACCACCTTGTAGGGCCCAGTCCATCGGTCCTGGAGGGCGCCAGGCTTCACGGGGGCCATGACCCACACCTGCTGGCCCGGCTGGAACTCGACCAGAGTAGCATTCTGGTCGTACCAGCGCTTCATTTCTTCTTGACTCGCCTCCAGGTTGGCCTCGGCCAGTTCTCGGAACCTCCTGGTCTGGTTCCGGAGGGCCAGGACATATTGGAACACATCTCGGGGGGTGGTCTGGGGCGCTGCCTCCCACCCTTCCTCAACCAAACTGAGGGGACCTCGGACGGGGTGCCCATAGAGTAATTCAAAGGGGCTGAACCCTAAGGACTTCTGGGGGACCTCCCGGTAAGCGAACAAGAGGCAGGGGAGCAGGACGTCCCACTTACGCCGGAGGGGCTCTTCTAGGCCAGCGATCATCCCTTTCAAAGTCCTATTAAACCTTTCTACTAGGCCGTTCCCTTGGGGATGGTACGGGGTGGTGAACTTATAGGACACCCCACATTGTTGCCACAGGGACGTCATATACCTTGATATAAAATTAGTGCCGCGATCGCTCACGACCTCGCGGGGGAAACCCACCCTGGAAAAGATCCCCATCAGGGCCCGGCCCACCACGGGGGCCGTAATGGTGCGTAGGGGAATAGCCTCCGGATAGCGGGTGGCGTGGTCTACTAGGACCAAGATGAAACGGTGACCTTGGGAGGTGGGGGGGTCCAGTGGCCCCACGATGTCGATTCCGACTCGTTCGAAGGGGGTACTGACGACCGGGAAGGGTTGGAGGGGAGCCTTGCGCTTCCCCCCACTCTTCCCACTGGCCTGGCACGTGGGGCAGGACTTGCAGTGTGCCTCTACCGCTGCTTTCAACTCAGGCCAATAAAAATGGGTCACGAGACGGCTGTAGGTCTTGTCCTGACCCAGGTGGCCGGCGAGGGGTACGTCGTGGGCTAAGCCCAGGAGGAAATCTCGGAAGCGGAGGGGTACCACCAGTACCCGTCCGGACCCCAGCTCCACCGACTTCTGCTCACTATACAGGATGTTATTCTCCCAATAGATTCGGTGCGTTCCGGTCTGGTCACCTGCGGCTTGGCCCTCGGCCTGGCGCCGCAGCCCGACCAGGGAAGGACAGGTGGCTTGCTCCTGGCAAAATTCTTCCCGGGTGGGCCCGCCCTCGTGGCGCCAATGGGCCAACTCGGGTAGATCCCCCAACTCGGGGACCGGGGCGGGGTCGGATGGTGCGGGTTCGTCGCTGGCGGCGGACCCTTCCGATGGGGGAACGGGAGGACCCTCGGCGGGGACGGTACTGGTTTCTTCGACCGGGGGGCTCTCGACTTCTCTCCGGGGAGTGAGTCGGGCTGTCATAGATCGGGTGGTGGCACACACCCACTCGGGGAGTCCCATCATTCCTAGGTGGGCCTTGCGCTCTACGTGCTTCCAGGGAGAACTCTCCAGGTCGTTTCCTAGGAGGCAGTCGACCGGCTGGGAGGTTCTTACGGCCACCTTGAGTTTACCTATCACCCCTCCCCACTCAAATGGCACCAGGGCTACCTGACACATACTTTCCCTATTGTCTGCGGATATTACGGGGCAAAAGACATTGGGGAGGATCTGCTCCTCGGGGACTAGGTGCCTGAGGACACCGGTGATACTGGCCCCGGTGTCCCGCAGGGCCTCTACCTGGTGGCCATTGATCTTGACGAGCTGCCCATATTTCTGTGTGTTGGAGGGTAGGAGGCTACCAGGGATCATTTCCCTATCTCCCAGGGATACTAGGGCCATCGCGGCGGGTTCCCCCTCCTCGGCTTCCCCCACCTCCTCCCCCAGGGCAATGTTTGCTATCTGTCTTGCAGGGGGGACTTGGGTGACCATGGGACACTCTGGGTCATTGGCGTAGTGCCCGGGTTTCTGGCAACGGAAGCATGTGACGGTCACCCGGTGTCCCCGTCTCCCAGGGGGCCCGGTCACTGGTGGAGGGGGCGCCGGGAAAGGTGGAGGTGGTGTCTTCGGGGGGCTAGGCTGGGACTCTCTCGGCCCTCCCTGGTTCCCTCCTCCTCTCTGGCGGGGTGGTCCCTGACTGGCTCGGGGGTACTCTCCTACCATGCCCCGGGAGACCCGGGTGTTGGTTCAGCGGTCGGCCTCCACAGCCAGCTTCCGGGGATCTGTGAGCTTGCTATCCAGCAGATGTTGACGTAGCTCTATGAAGCAGTTCGCAGCCAGATGTTCCCATAACATGAGATCAGTGAGTTCGGCAAGGGTGGTGACTTTACTGCCCTTGACCCACCCATCGAAGGCCCGACTAAAAAAGTTTACATACTCCACCCAGGTGGTGCCCGGGATCTTCCTGCAGTCCCGGAACCGTTGGCGGTACATTTCTGGGGTGAGGCCGTATCTTGTGAGGAGAGCCTCTTTCATGTGGCTGTAGGAGGTCTGGAGGGAGAGGGGTAGGTCGAGCAGGGTGTCCCTTCCTTCGCTCAGAAACCGCCCCCACAACCCCGCCCCCCAGTCCTTCTGTGGGATCCGATGGGAGGTCATGGCGACCTCGTAGGCCCGAAACCATTGCTGAATGTCATCGTTTTTATAATATTCCTTGACCACATCCTTGGGGATGTGGACCTTCTGTTCCGCTGGGGGGGCCGTCTCTCGGTTTCCCGAGGACCTCCCGTCCTCATTTCGGGCCTTGAGCTCGAGTTCCTTTAAGCTGCGTTCGTGCTCCAGTTGGAGCTTCCTTCCTTCGTGCTCCCGTTGGAGCTTCTTTTCTTCCAGTTCGCCTTGTACGCGCATTTGCTCTACCGCTAGCTTTTTCTCCGCTAGCTTCAATTCGCCCTCGATTTTGAGTTTGGCTAACTCGAGTTCATGACTGCGGCTTCTCTCTCTGTCCGCGAGTTCTTCCGGGGATAGGCCCCCGTCTGGTACTATGCCTCGCACCTGATTGTCGTTGCTTTTACTTGGAGGGGGTTCGGCTTCGTCGGGGCGCTCTCCCGTGCCTTCCGGGCGGGAGGCCCCGGTCTCCACCCAAGTTTTCAGTGCTTTCTGCAAGTCTTCATTAGTGTTGAGGCCAGTGGTAGCGATTTTAAGTTCTTTGCAAAATTGCTTTAGCTCTTTGTGTGTGTATTCTTCCAGATGCTCCACCTGGAACACTCTGTTGGCGTTGGTTTCTGCGGAGCTCATGGCGCTTCCTTCTGCCATCTTTGTTGGTCGTGCGTCCGTTGTTCACTGTACGATCTCTAGGTGATGGGCCCGAATCCCGTCGCTTGCCACCAATGTTAGACGGCGACCTCAGAGGAGCCCGGAAAGGGGTCCTGACTACCCTGAGACCCACCCTCAAAGTATCGTAGCCGGGCACTGGCGGGAGATTCCCCAGGGGGAGGAATCTCGCAACTAGGATCGTACTCCTGGCACCACACGACACAGAGTGACCACACTGGGTATTCTCGGAAAACAAGCTTTATCAAATAGTTATCACTGCAAATATGTACAAGGTGAGCACGGGCTCGAGAGTCTCGGAAAGGTAGGGGGTAGCGGGACAGTCTCTGGTAACGGTTCAAAGCGGGGACGTATCCGGCGCACAGCTCACAATCCTCGAGCTGGGGGATACGTGGACGGAGTCGGGGTCCGGCGGGACCGTGAGAGGCTAGGGGAGCCGCGAGTCACTCAGCGGGCTCAGGTACAAGTTCGGAGGTCTTACGATCTTCAAGGAGCCGCGAGTCACTCAGCAGGGCTCAGGTACAAGTTCGGAGGTCTTACGATCTTCAGGGAGCCGCGAGTCACTCAGCAGGGCTCAGGTACAAGTTCGGAGGTCTTACGATCTTCAGGGAGCCGCGAGTCACTCAGCAGGGCTCAGGTACAATTTCGGAGGTCTTACGATCTTCAGGGAGCCGCGAGTCACTCAGCAGGGCTCAGGTGGGTTCAGGTTCCAGGAGCCACGACCACGTCGGCAGGCTCTCGTTGTTCCAGCGTCGATTCTGCCGGACAGTCTCAGAGCACCCCTTGTTATAGGTCGACCCCTCTTTGATGTCCGGAGTCTGTGCAGGCAGGGGTCTTGTCACCTGGGGGCCGCTCGTCGGGGTTTCCTGCCATTGTCTTTTGATCCTTTCAGGGCCGGGTCGGGAGGAGTCCCAGACACCCAGCAGGCACGGAGCCAGCCCGCAGGGAGGCCGGAGGGCCGATCGAAACCCATCGTCCCAGGGGAGTTCAGAGGTGCGATAGAAACTGCTCTTCCCTCTCGCATCCCCTGGAAGCGTGATGTCCTCCAGCCGGAGTGGCGCCTCGAGGCCCGGGTCGCGCTGGGGCCGGCCGGCCATCTTGTTGCATGGAGTGGGCACGCGGGCCCGGGGTGGCCGAAAGGAGGGAGGCCATGGACGGGGATGTCCGGGGTTGGTGCTGGTGTCCGGGTGGGAAGGGTCGGCTGGGCCGTGTGCTTGGGCTGCAGGTACCAGGTTTCGGTGGTGCGGGGGCACGGAGGGCCATTCTACGAGGCCGGGTCCAACAACTCTGCAACCACCCCTCCTATGCCTGGGCACTGCTGGGAGGACTCTGCACCCACCCCTCATGTGTCTGGGCACTGCTGGGAGGACTCTGCAACTACCCCTCCTGTTTTCTGGGCACTGCTGGGAGGACTCTGCAACCATCCCTCCTGCGTCTGGGCACTGCTGGGAGGACTCTGCACACACCCCTCCTGTGTCTGGGCACTGCTGGGAGGACTCTGCACACACCCCTCCTGTGTCTGGCCATGTACACTCCATACATACACGGGTGTGGGTACGGTCCGTACATACACTGGTGGGGTGGGGGTACGCTCCATTCATACACGGGTGGCGGTACGGTCCGTACATACACTGTTGGGGTGGGGGTACGCTCCATGCATACACGGGTGGGGGTATGGTCCGTACATACACTGGTGGGATGGGGGTACGCTCCATTCATGCACTGTTGGGGTGGGGGTACGCTCCATACGTACACGGGTGTGGGTACGGTCCGTACATACACTGTTGGTACGCTCCATACATACACTGTTGGGGTGGGGGTACGCTCCATACGTACACGGGTGTGGGTACGGTCCGTACATACACTGTTGGGGTGGGGGTACGCTCCATACATACACTGTTGGGGTGGGGGTACGCTCCATACGTACGCAGGTGTGGGTACGGTCCGTACATACACTGTTGGGGTAGGGGTACGCTCCATACATATACTGTTGGGGTGGGGGTAAGCTCCATACGTACGTGGGTGTGGGTACGGTCCATACATGCACTGTTGGGGTGGGGGTACGCTCCATACGTACGCAGGTGTGGGTACGGTCTCTACATACACGGGTGGGGGTACGGTCCGTACATACACTGTTGGGGTGGGGGTATGCTCCATACGTACGCGGGTGTGGGTACGGTCCCTACATACACGGGTGGGGGTACGGTCCGTACATGCACTGTTGGGGTGTTGGTACGTGCCGTACATGCACGGGTGGGGGTGCGGCCCGTACCCATGCCTTTGGAACATGGGTACGGGCTGTACCGCCATTATTGGGGTGACGTAGGGGTGGGCATGGTACGACTCGTACCCACGCTCTTAAGGCGTGCGTACGGTACGTACCGGACTTGTTGTGTTGCCAGTTCGCGTGTACATCCACTTCGGTTGCTGGACACGCCCCCACCCCCTCGAAGTGACCAGGCCCTGAAGGTCAGGTATGTCCAGGGCATGTATGATTTGTGACTTGGGTGGGGGTTTTGTGTCCTGCCCCTGCCCCCCCCTTTGCCCCTCCCCTTTGCTCCTGGGTGTTGTTCTGACCTTCTGCGGCATCTGCGTCGGTTCCTGTAGAGCAGGTGGACTGCTATGAGGGCTGGGATGACACGTAGGTTCGGGTCCATGGCTGTCCGTCGCGTACAGGTGCTCCTTGCGCGCGTCGTCCTGATTTCCCGGCAGTTTTTGGCAGGCGGACAATTTTATCCGTGCGGGGTGACGTCGGTGCGGTTCGTACTTCCTGGTTCGTGAAACGCTGCCTGAAAGCGTCCCGACGTCACGTCGGCGCTTTCCCCGGATCACATTTGTATGTATATTTTCGTCGGTCGGTGTTTAGTACGACTCGTACTGAAATGGTGTTTCCGTGCGAATCGTACTTCCATGTTTGTAATGTTTTTTTCCCGGGTACGAGTCGGACGGAGAAAACGCTCAGACCGACGGTTCGTACCCGGTTTTTCCCGGATCAGAATCGGCACCATAATGTGGCTAAAAAGGAAAAAATCTTCTGGTAAGATCACAAAGCAATTTATTAAAAAAGTTTGTAGGACCAGAAAGAATGTACAGAATGCTGAAACCTTTGAGAATGCGTTAACTAGAAAAAATATTCAAAATAATAGGAAAAGCAAAAAAGCAAATGGACAGTCAAAGGAGACGAAGTATGGTAAAAGAAGGCAAAATCAGTATAAAGAAATACGCAAAAAAGTATTTTACAAGAGAGTAGTACATAATTTGCTGAAAGATGTGAAGAAATATAAAAAGAGAGCTCTATTTTATAAAAAGAAGAAGCATATTGAAACCATTGTTGAAAAGGCTTTTGAAGTAAAAAGGAAACTGTTCATTTTAGTATTAAACAGAATTCGATCACTAGATAAACCAATCCATTTAATGAAGGCCAAAAGTAGGAGGAAAAGAGTAATTAACAGAACACATTTTTGTGATGTTTTTTTGGGTGAATGGAAACACAGTTCAAGTTCAGAGCCTTTCTTCAATGAAGAGAGTTATTTACAGAGCAATAATTTATTGCATGCAGTTGACACCAGTAGTTGAGGTTATGAGGTTAGAAATGGTTGTCCAATTGACAAAGAGAAAATGGTTGAAAGAAATGCAGAAGAAGTGATAGCTGATGAAGTTCTAGGGAGACGTCCTAAACACCCTGTGTACACTTGGGGTTGCAGTAGTATTTGTAGTGTACGACAAGAATCTATTGATAAATTATGCAGTTTCTTACGAGCATATAGTAAAAAAAGTGTTAAACAAAAGCTTAAGGTGTTGCAAGGACTAGACGCTTGCAGAGTGAGAATAAATACTGGTTTGCAAGGTCATTCTCTGGCTTGTCTTTCTAGGAAAGTTTGTCAAAGTGTTTTTCACCATTTCAGGATGTTGGCAGTACATCATACTCAAATGCGGAAGTTAGTGAGAAGATTGTATTATGCAAAAAGTCCAGCACTAAAGTTAAATGAGTTGAACAGTGTTCTTTTGCGTGGGTCAGTATCAGATGTGAAGAGGGTTTGTGATGATATTGAGTTTTGTTACTTTAGTCCTCAGCAAGAGAGTGCAGAAACTGACACATTAGTAGAAAAAAATGTTGAGGACAATGTAGAACCCATGATTACAAAAAATGTTGAAGATCAAATCACAAAGTTTAAGGTAATTTCAGGTGAAAGACCAAATGTTTCTTGTATTTGTTGTCGGCGAACAGACTATAAAAATCTGACTAGGAGTGTCAATCTGTATTTAAAAAGTGAAACATAAAAAAATGATAAGTGGAAGGAATTTGCAACTTATTTGTTGGTGGAGGATAGTTTTGATTTGGGATCTGAGCAGCGCATTTGCAAATATTGTTATCACAAATTAGATGAGAATAAAATGCCTGCTAGAGCTGTTCATAATAATCTAGAGTTGGTTGCTATTCCTCCAGAGCTGATAGATTTAAATACCTATGAGTCTATTCTCATTCAATGTGTGCACCCGTTTCAGGCTATTGTTCGTATGGAGCCTAAAACAGGTAAATTGCCTCCATCAGACTTACAAAGAGGATTGAAAGGAAGAGTTGTTTATTTACCATTAGATTTAAAGAAAAACATTGAAACTATTGGTGTAGACCATGCAGAAAATTAACCACTAGTCATTCTAGTTAATGGTGTAACTACTAAGAATAAGAAAATCTGGCAAGAGTTAGTGGATGTTAGAAAAGTGCAAAAGGCAACATTGTATCTGATAAAAGTACTATAGAAATGTGTTTGTAGGAGCAGAATAAATAGATTTAGCAGAAGATACTGAAACATTGAGGTGCCGATCACGATCCGGTAAAAACCGGGTATGAACCGTCGGACGGAGCATATTCTCCGTCCGACGCGTACCCGGTCGAAAAAATATACAAACATGGAAGTACGATTCGCACGGTAATACCATTTCCGTACGAATCGTACAAAACCCCGACCGACGAAAATAAACATACAAATGTGATCCGGGAAAGCGCCGACGTGACGTCGGGACGCACGCAGCCTGCCATTCACGAACCAGGTATTACGATTCGCACCGACGTCATCCCACACGGACAATATTTTCCGGCAGCCAAAAACTGCCGGGAAATCAGGACGACGCGAACAAGGAGTACCTGCACGCGATGGACAGACATGGACCCGAACCTACGTGTCATCCCGGCCCTCATAGCAGTCGACCTCCTCTACAGGTTACGACGCAGACGCCGCAGAAGGTCAGAACAACAAAGGGAGGGGGGAAAGGGGGGGGGCAGGACCAGGGGCAGGCCACAAAACCCCCACCAAAGTCACACAGCACACATGCCCTGGACCCCCAGGCCCTGGTCACTACGAGGGGGTGGGGGCGTGTCCAGCAAAGCCAGCGTCCGCCACAACGGAAGTGCTTGACAACGCGAACCGGCAACACAACAATACAGGTACGTCCCGTACCCACGCCTTAAGAGCGTGGGTACGAGTCGTACCACGCCCACACCTACATCACCCGAACAATGGCGGGACTGCTGTACCCACGTGGCACAGGCCTGGGTACGGCCCGCACAAGCATCACATAGCGTGGGGACGGATATGTACGGACCGTACCCCCACCCCCGTATGCATGGAGCGTACCCCCAACACCAACAGTGTAAGTACGACCCGTACCCTCACCCGCGTACGTATGGAGCGTACCCCCACCCCAACAGTGGATGTACGGACCGTACCCCCACCCCAACCATGTATGTACAACCCGTACCCTCAAACGCATACGTATGGAGTGTACCCCCACCCCAACAGTGTAAGTACGACCCGTACCCTCACCCGCGTACATATGGGGCGTACCCCCCACCCCAACAGTGTAAGTACGACCCGTACCCTCACCCGCGTACGTATGGAGAGTACCCCCCACCCCAACAGTGTAAGTACGACCCGTACCCTCACCCACGTACGTATGGAGCGTACCCCCCACCCCAACAGTGTAAGTACGACCCGTACCCTCACCCGCGTACGTATGGAGCGTACCCCCACCCCAACAGTGGATGTACGGACCGTACCCCCACCCCAACCGTGTATGTACAACCCAGACCCTCACCCGCGTACGTATGGAGCGTACCCCCCACCCCAACAGTGGATGTACGGACCGTACCCCCACCCCAACCATGTATGTATGACCCGTACCCTCACCCGCGTATGTATGGAGCGTACCCCCACCCCAACAGTGGATGTACGGACCGTACCCCCACCCCAACCGTGTATGTACGACCCGTACCCTCACACGCGTACGTATGGAGCGTACCCCCACCCCAACAGTGTAAGTATGACCCGTACCCTCACCCGTGTACGTATGGAGCGTACCCCCCACCCCAACAGTGTAAGTACGACCCGTACCGTCACCCGCGTACATATGGAGCGTACCCCCACCCCAACAGTGGATGTACGGACCGTACCCCCACCTCGTATGCATGGAGCGAACCCACACCCGTGTATGTTCTAAGCGTACATATCCTGAAATAGGAGGGGTGTGTGCAGAGTCCTCCCAGCAGTGCCCAGAGACAGGAGGGGTGGGTGCAGAGTCCCCCCAGCAGTGCCCAGTCACAAGAGTGGTGTGTGCAGAGTCCTCCCAGCAGTGCCCAGACACAGGAGGGGTGTGTGCATAGTCCTCCCAGCAGTGCCCAGAGACAGGAGGGGTGGGTGCAAAGTCCTCCCAGCAGTGCCCAGAGACAGGAGGGGTGGGTGCAGAGTCCTCCCAGCAGTGCCCAGATGCAGGAGGGGTGTGTGCAGAGTCCTCCCAGCAGTGCCCAGACACAGGAGGGGTGGGTGCCTATCACTCCCAGCAGTGCCCAGAGACAGGAGGGGTGGGTGTAGAGTCCTCCCAGCAGTGCCCAGACACAGGTGGGGTGGGTGCCTATCACTCCCAGCAGTGCCCAGAGACAGGAGGGGTGGGTGTAGAGTCCTCCCAGCAGTACCCAGACACAGGAGGGGTGGGTGCAGAGTCCTCCGAGCAGTGCCCAGAGACAGGAGGGGTGGGTGCCTATCACTCCCAGCAGTGCCCAGAGACAGGAGGGGTGGGTGCAGAGTCCTCCCAGCAGTGCCCAGATGCAGGAGGGGTGTGTGCAGAGTCCTCCCAGCAGTGCCCAGACACAGGAGGGGTGGGTGCCTATCACTCCCAGCAGTGCCCAGAGACAGGAGGGGTGGGTGTAGAGTCCTCCCAGCAGTGCCCAGACACAGGAGTGGTGGGTGCCTATCACTTCCAGCAGTGCCCAGAGACAGGAGGGGTGGGTGTAGAGTCCTCCCAGCAGTGCCCAGACACAGGAGGGGTGGGGGCAGAGTCCTCCCAGCAGTGCCCAGAGACAGGAGGGGTGGGTGCAGAGTCCTCCCAGCAGTGCCCAGACGCAGGAGGGGTGTGTGCAGAGTCCTCCCAGCAGTGCCCACACACAGGAGGGGTGGGTGCAGAGTCCTCCCAGCAGTGCCCAGACGCAGGAGGGGTGGGTGCAGAGTCCCCCCAGCAGTGCCCAGTCACAAGAGTGGTGTGTGCAGAGTCCTCCCAGCAGTGCCCAGACACAGGAGGGGTGTGTGCAGAGTCCTCCCAGCAGTGCCCAGGGACAGGAGGGGTGGGTGCAGAGTCCTCCCAGCAGTGCCCAGACACAGGAGGGGTGGGTGCAGAGTCCTCCCAGCAGTGCCCAGACGCAGGAGGGGTGTGTGCAGAGTCCTCCCTGCAGTGCCCAGACACAGAAGGGGTGGGTGCAGAGTCCTCCCAGCAGTGCCCAGACACAGGAGGGGTGGGTGCAGAGTCCTCCCAGCAGTGCCCAGAGACAGGAGGGGTGGGTGCCTATCACTCCCAGCAGTGCCCAGAGACAGGAGGGGTGGGTGTAGAGTCCTCCCAGCAGTGCCCAGACACAGGAGAGGTGGGTGCCTCTCACTCCCAGCAGTGCCCAGAGACAGGAGGGGTGGGTGCAGAGTCCTCCCAGCAGTGCCCAGAGACAGGAGGGGTGGGTGGAGAGTCCTCCCAGCAGTGCCCAGACGCAGGAGTGGTATGTGCAGAGTCCGCCCAGCAGTGCCCAGACACAGGAGGGGTGGGTGCAGAGTCCTCCCAGCAGTGCCCAGACGCAGGAGGGGTGGGTGCAGAGTCCCCCCAGCAGTGCCCAGTCACAAGAGTGGTGTGTGCAGAGTCCTCCCAGCAGTGCCCAGACACAGGAGGGGTGTGTGCAGAGTCCTCCCAGCAGTGCCCAGAGACAGGAGGGGTGGGTGCAGAGTCCTCCCAGCAGTGCCCAGACACAGGAGGGGTGGGTGTAGAGTCCTCCCAGCAGTGCCCAGACGCAGGAGGGGTGTGTGCAGAGTGCTCCCATCAGTGCCCACAGACAGGAGGGGTGGGTGCAGAGTCCTCCCAGCAGTGCCCAGAGACAGAAGGGGTGGGTGCAGAGTCCTCCCAGCAGTGCCCAGAGACAGGAGGGGTGGGTGCCTATCACTCCCAGCAGTGCCCAGAGACAGGAGGGGTGGGTGCAGAGTCCTCCCAGCAGTGCCCAGACACAGGAGGGGTGGGTGCAGAGTCCTCCCAGCAGTGCCCAGACGCAGGAGGGGTGTGTGCAGAGTGCTCCCAGCAGTGCCCACAGACAGGAGGGGTGGGTGCAGAGTCCTCCCAGCAGTGCCCAGAGACAGAAGGGGTGGGTGCAGAGTCCTCCCAGCAGTGCCCAGAGACAGGAGGGGTGGGTGCCTAACACTCACAGCAGTGCCCCTGCAAAGAAAAGGGTGGAGTACCCACAGATCCAATGCCCACAAATGTCAGTCAGGTGCACAAAGATCCTGCAGTACATGGACCACATGTGTGCGAGGCTGGGAGTATACACATGCATAGCGCCAAAAAGAAAACATGTACACATGAAGTCATGGCAACGGTCTACATACACAAGTACAGTGACCACCAAGGACGCCACGAATGATGCAGGTGGAGACATCGCTCAGCATGCATGGCCCAAGTCTAACGAGTCCGTCACACACCCAGCCAATGTAGACTCAGCTCAGCACCACATATTGGAAAGTGTTAGACGGCGACCTCAGAGGAGCCCGGAAAGGGGGTCCTGACTACCCTGAGACCCACCCTCAAAGTATCGTAGCCGGGTACTGGCGGGAGACTCCCCAGGGGGAGGAATCTCGCAGCTAGGATCGTACTTCTGGCGCCACACGACACAGAGTAATCACACCGGTTATTCTCAGAAACAATCTTTATCAAGTAGGCTATCACGGCAAATATGTACACGGTGTGCACGGGTGCAAGAGTCTCGGAAAGGTAGGGGGGTAGCGGGACAGTCTTTGGCAAAAGTTCAAGCAGGGACGTATCCGGCGCACAGCTCACAATCCTCGAGCCGGGGGATACGGGGTCGTAGTCGGGGTCCGGCGGGGCCGTGAGAATCTGGGGGAGCCGCGAGTCTCTCAGCAGGCTTAGACACAAGTTCGGAGATGTTACGATCTTCCAGGAGCCGCGAGTCACTCAGCAGGCTTAGGCGCAAGTTCAGAGATGTTACGATCTTTCAGGAGCCGCGAGTCACTCAGCAGGCTTAGGCGCAAGTTCAGAGATGTTACGATCTTTCAGGAGCCGCGAGTCACTCAGCAGGCTTAGGCGCAAGTTCAGAGATGTTACGATCTTTCAGGAGCCGCGAGTCACTCAGCAGGCTTACGTTGTTCCAGCGTCGAATCTGCCGGACCGGCCCGGAGCACCCCTTGTTATAGGTCGACCCCTCTTTGATGTCCGGGGTCGGTGGAGGCAGGGGTCTTGTCACCTGGGGGTCGCTTGTCGGGGTTTCCTGCTATTGTCTTTTGATCTCGTTCAGGGCCGGGCCGGGAGGAGTCCCAGACACCCAGCAGGCGTGGAGCCAGCTCTCAGGGAGGCCGGAGGGCCGATCGAAACCCATCGTCCCAGGGGAGTCCAGAGGTGCGATAGAAACTGCTCCTCCCTCTCTCATCCCCCTGGAAGTGTGATGTCCTCCAGCCGGAGTGGCGCCTCTAGGCCAGGGTCGCGCTGGGGCCGGGCGGCCATCTTGACGCATGAAGTGGGCATGCGGGCCCGGGGTGGCCGAAAGGAGGGAGGCCATGGACGGGGATGTCCGGGCCGGGTGCGGGTGTTCTGGTAGGAGGGGCCGGCTGGGCCGGGTGGTTGGGGCTGCAGGTACCAGGTTTCGGTGGTGCGGGTGCACGGAGGGCCGTTCTGCGAGGCCGGGTCCAACACGCGTCCCCCCCAGCTGAAAGCCGGAGAGAACTGCCCATCATCTTGGGGGGTTCTCTTCGCTGAGGCGGAAGAACCGGGAGAGGCCGTCGGCGTTGGCGTGGTCCGTACCAGGGCGGTGTTCTACGGTGAAATCCATCCCCTGGAGGGAGATTGACCACCGCAGTAGCTTGGGGTTTTCTCCTCGCATCTGCATGAGCCACCGCAAGGGCCGATGGTCAGTTTGGACTCTGAAATGCGTGCCGAACAGGTAGGGTCGTAGCTTCTTGAGTGCCCAGACCACGGCAAAGGCTTCGCGCTCTATGGTGCTCCACCTCTGCTCTCGGGGCAGCAGCCGCCGACTGAGGAAGGCGACGGGCTGGTCTAGGCCTTGGTCATTCACTTGGGACAGGACGGCCCCAATGCCATGTTCGGAGGCATCGGTCTGGACTAGGAATTCCTTGGCATAGTCGGGAGCCTGGAGGACGGGAGCAGTGCACATGGCCTTTTTTAGAGCATCGAAAGCCTCTTGGCAGGCAGCCGTCCACTGCACCTTCTTTGGCTGTTTTTTAGAGGTGAGTTCGGTGAGAGGGCCGACCAGGCTGCCATATCCCCGAATGAAGCGTCGGTAGTATCCTGTGAGTCCCAGGAAGGCTCGGACCTCCGTCTGGGTGATGGGTGGTTCCCAGGCCAGGATGGCGTCGATCTTTGGTTGTAGAGGGGCTACCTGGCCGCTCCCGACCCGGTGCCCCAGGTAGACTACGGAGCCTTGCCCGATCTGGCACTTGCTAGCTTTTACTGTGAGGCCTGCCTGGCGCAGGGCGGTTAGCACCCTCCGGAGGTGCTGGAGATGCTCACTCCACTCCGAACTGAAGACGGCGATATCGTCTAGATATGCCGCGCTGAACTGTTCCAACCCGGCCAGGACCCTATTCACCAGTCGCTGGAAAGTTGCCGGGGCATTTTTCATCCCGAAGGGCATCACGCGGAAGCGGTAGTGCCCGTCGGGGGTGGAGAAAGCGGACCGCTCCTTGGCTCCTTCGGTGAGCGCAATCTGCCAGTATCCGCAGGTGAGGTCGAATGTGCTGAGGAACCGAGCTGCCCCTAGTCGGTCAATGAGTTCGTCGGCTCGTGGAATGGGGTGGGCATCGGCTCGGGTAACGTCATTGAGCCCCCGGTAATCCACGCAGAATCGGAGCTCGGGGGCGACACCGGGGGCCGCTGCCTTCGGGACCAGGACCACGGGGCTGGCCCAGGGACTGTCAGAGGGCTCAATCACCCCCAGGGTCAGCATCTTCGAGACCTCATCTTGAATGCAGGCCCGGACCCGGTCAGGAACCCGGTAGGCTCGGTGTCTCACCGGCGGGCTGTCCCCGGTGTCCACGTCATGAACACACCAGTTGGTGACCCGGGGGGTCAGAGAGAAGAGATCGGCAAATTGTCTTAGGAGCTGGCGGCAGTCCGCTTGTTGTTGGGCCGTGAGGGCTGGGGAAAGGTTCACTCCCTCCACGGAGCCATCCTGCTCCTTGACACACAGGAGGTCCGGGAGGGGATCCGACTCATCTTCGGCCCCGTCATCGGTGGCCAGCAGGAGGCTCAGTTCTGTCCGCACGAAGTGAGGCTTGAGTCGGTTCACATGCAGGACCCGGAGGGGGTCCCGGGGCGACTGGACGTCCACCAAGTACGTAACTGGACTCTTTCGCTCCACCACCTTGTACGGCCCAGTCCATCGGTCCTGGAGGGCGCCAGGCTTCACGGGGGCCATGACCCACACCTGCTGGCCCGGCTGGAACTCAACCAGAGTGGCATTCTGGTCGTACCAGCGTTTCATCTCTTCTTGACTCGCCTCCAGGTTGGCCTCGGCCAGTTCTCGGAACTTCCTGGTCTGGTTCCGGAGGGCCAAGACGTATGGGAACACATCTCGGGGGGTGGTCTGGGGTGCCGCCTCCCACTCTTCCTTTACCAAACTGAGGGGACCTCGGACGGGGTGCCCATAGAGTAACTCAAACGGGCTGAATCCTAGGGACTTCTGGGGGACCTCTCTATACGCGAACAATAGGCAAGGGAGCAGGACGTCCCACTTCCGCCGGAGGGGTTCGTCTAGGCCAGCGATCATCCCTTTCAAGGTCCTATTAAATCTTTCTACTAGGCCGTTTCCTTGGGGATGGTACGGGGTGGTGAACTTATAGGACACTCCACATTGTTGCCACAGGGACGTCATATACTTTGAGATAAAATTAGTGCCGCGATCGCTCACGACCTCGCGGGGAAACCCCACCCTGGAAAAGATCCCCATCAGGGCCCGGCCCACCACAGGGGCCGTAATGGTGCGCAGGGGGATAGCCTCTGGGTAGCGGGTGGCGTGGTCCACTAGGACCAAGATAAAACGGTGGCCTTGGGAGGTGGGGGGGTCCAGTGGTCCCACGATGTCGATCCCGACTCGTTCGAAGGGGGTACTGACGACCGGGAAGGGTTGGAGGGGAGCCTTGAGTTTCCCTCCACTCTTTCCATTAGCCTGGCACGTGGGGCAGGACTTGCAATGGGCCTCTACCGCTGCTCTCATCTTAGGCCAGTAAAAATGGGTCACAAGACGGTTGTACGTCTTGTCCTGTCCCAGGTGACCGGCGAGGGGGACGTCGTGGGCTAAACCCAGGAGGAAACCTCGGAAGCGGAGGGGTACCACCAGTACCCGTCCCGATCCCAGCTCCACCGACTTCTGCTCACTGTACAGGATGCTATTCTCCCAATAGATTTGGTGCGTCCCGGTCTGGTCACCTGCGGCTTGGCCCTCGGCTTGGCGCCGCAGCCCGACCAGGGACGGACAAGTGGCTTGCTCCCTGCAAAACTCCTCCCGAGTGGGTCCGCCCTCGTGGCGCCATTGGGCCAACTCGGGTAGATCGCCTAACTCAGGGACTGGGTCCGGGTCGGATGGTGTGGGTTCATCGCTAGCGACGGACCCTTCTGATGGGGGGACGGAAGGACCCTCGGCGGGGACTGTTCTGATCTCTTCGATCGGGATGCTCTCGACCTCCCTCTGGGGAGTGAGTCGGGCGGACATAGATCGGGTGGTGGCGCACACCCACTCGGGGAGTCCCATCATTCCCAGGTGGGCCTTACGCTCTACGTGCTTCCATGGGGAACTCTCTAGGTCGTTCCCTAAAAGGCAGTCGACCGGCTGGGAGGTTCTTACGGCCACCTTGAGTTTGCCTATCACCCCTCCCCACTCAAATGGCACCAGGGCTACCTGGCACATGCTCTCTCTATTGTCTGCGGATATCACAGGGCAAAAGACGTTGGGGAGGATCTGCTCTTCGGGGACTAGGTGCCTGAGGACACCGGTGATACTGGCCCCGGTGTCTCGCAGGGCCTCTACTTGGTGGCCATTGATTTTGACAAGCTGCCCATACTTCTGGGTGTTGGAGGGGAGGAGGCTACCAGGGACCATCTCCCTATCTCCCAGGGATACTAGGGCCATTGCTGCGGGTTCCCACTCTTCGGATTCCTCTACCCCCTCCCCCAGGGCTACGCTGGCTATCTGTCTCATCGGGGGGACTTGGGGGGCCATGGGGCACTCTGGGTCATTGGCGTAGTGCCCGGGTTTCTGGCAGCGAAAACATGTGACGGTCACCCGGTGTCCCCGTTTCCCAGGGGGCCCGGTTACTGGTGGAGGGGGCGCCGGGAAAGGTGGAGGTGGTGTCTTCGGGGGGCTAGGCTGGGACTCTCTCGGCCCTCCCTGGTTCCCTCCTCCTCTCTGGCGGGGTGGTCCCTGACTGGTTCGGGGGTACTCTCCTACCATGCCCCGGGAGACCCGGGTGTTGGTCCAGCGGTCGGCCTCCACAGCCAGCTTCCGGGGATCTGTGAGCTTACTGTCCAGCAGATGTTGACGTAGCTCTACGAAGCAGTTCGCAGCTAGATGTTCCCACAACATGAGATCAGTGAGTTCGGCCAGGGTGGTGACCTTGCTGCCCTTGGTCCACCCATCGAAGGCCCGACTGAAAAAGTTTACATATTCCACCCATGTGGTGCCCGGGATCTTCCTGCAGTCCCGGAACCGCTGACGGTACATTTCTGGGGTGAGGCCGTATCTTGTGAGTAGAGCCTCTTTCATGTGGCTGTAGGAGGTCTGCAGGGAGAGGGGTAGGTCGAGCAGGGTGTCCCTTCCTTCGCTCAGAAACCGCCCCCACAACCCCGCCCCCCAGTCCTTCTCCGGGATCCGATGGGAGGTCATGGCGACCTCATAGGCCCGAAACCATTGCTGAATGTCATCGTTTTTATAATATTCCCTGACCACATCCTTCGGGATGTGGACCTTCTGTTCCGCTGGGGAGACCGTCTCTCGGTTACTTGGGGGCCTCCCTTCCTCGTTTCGGGCCTTGAGCTCGAGTTCCTTTAAGCTGCGTTCGTGCTCCAGCTGGAGCTTCCTTCCTTCGTGCTCCCGTTGGAGCTTTTTCTCCTCCAGTTCGCCTTGTACACGCATTTGTTCTACCGCTAGTTTTTTTTCCGCTAACTTCAACTCGCCCTCAATTTTGAGTTTGGCTAGCTCTAGTTCATGATTGCGGCTTCTCTCTCTGTCCGCGAGTTCTTCCGGGGAGAAGCCCCCGTCTGGTACGCCTCCTCGCACCTGATTGCTGCTGCTTTCACTTTGGGGAGGTTCGGTTTCGTCGGGGCGCTCCCCCGTGCCTTCCGGGCGGGAGGCCCCGGTCTCCACCCAAGTTTTCAGTGCTTTCTGCAAATCTTCCTTCGTGTTGAGACCAGTGGTAGCGATTTTAAGTTCTTTGCAAAACTGCTTCAGCTCCTTGTGTGTATATTCTCCTAGATGCTCCACCTGGAACACCCTGTTGGCGTTGGTTTCTGCGGGGCTCATGGCGCTTCCTTCTGCCATCCTTGTCGGTGGTGCGTCCGTTGTTCACGGTACGATCTCTAGGTGATGGGCCCGAATCCCACCGCTGCCACCAATGTTAGACGGCGACCTCAGAGGAGCCCGGAAAGGGGGTCCTGACTACCCTGAGACCCACCCTCAAAGTATCGTAGCCGGGTACTGGCGGGAGACTCCCCAGGGGGAGGAATCTCGCAGCTAGGATCGTACTTCTGGCGCCACACGACACAGAGTAATCACACCGGTTATTCTCAGAAACAATCTTTATCAAGTAGGCTATCACGGCAAATATGTACACGGTGTGCACGGGTGCAAGAGTCTCGGAAAGGTAGGGGGGTAGCGGGACAGTCTTTGGCAAAAGTTCAAGCAGGGACGTATCCGGCGCACAGCTCACAATCCTCGAGCCGGGGGATACGGGGTCGTAGTCGGGGTCCGGCGGGGCCGTGAGAATCTGGGGGAGCCGCGAGTCTCTCAGCAGGCTTAGACACAAGTTCGGAGATGTTACGATCTTCCAGGAGCCGCGAGTCACTCAGCAGGCTTAGGCGCAAGTTCAGAGATGTTACGATCTTTCAGGAGCCGCGAGTCACTCAGCAGGCTTAGGCGCAAGTTCAGAGATGTTACGATCTTTCAGGAGCCGCGAGTCACTCAGCAGGCTTAGGCGCAAGTTCAGAGATGTTACGATCTTTCAGGAGCCGCGAGTCACTCAGCAGGCTTACGTTGTTCCAGCGTCGAATCTGCCGGACCGGCCCGGAGCACCCCTTGTTATAGGTCGACCCCTCTTTGATGTCCGGGGTCGGTGGAGGCAGGGGTCTTGTCACCTGGGGGTCGCTTGTCGGGGTTTCCTGCTATTGTCTTTTGATCTCGTTCAGGGCCGGGCCGGGAGGAGTCCCAGACACCCAGCAGGCGTGGAGCCAGCTCTCAGGGAGGCCGGAGGGCCGATCGAAACCCATCGTCCCAGGGGAGTCCAGAGGTGCGATAGAAACTGCTCCTCCCTCTCTCATCCCCCTGGAAGTGTGATGTCCTCCAGCCGGAGTGGCGCCTCTAGGCCAGGGTCGCGCTGGGGCCGGGCGGCCATCTTGACGCATGAAGTGGGCATGCGGGCCCGGGGTGGCCGAAAGGAGGGAGGCCATGGACGGGGATGTCCGGGCCGGGTGCGGGTGTTCTGGTAGGAGGGGCCGGCTGGGCCGGGTGGTTGGGGCTGCAGGTACCAGGTTTCGGTGGTGCGGGTGCACGGAGGGCCGTTCTGCGAGGCCGGGTCCAACAGAAAGACCCTGCAGGGAAGAAGTCAGGTTACACAGAGGAAGGAACACACCTTGGGACGATGTCACCATGCAGTAACTGCTTACATGAACAAAGTTATGTAGCCAACAGCTTGTGATGGCACACAGATACCAGGATCCACCCTATGACCAGCACAAGACGACAATTCCCACACACCCAACACATAATCACCACCCAAAATAATGGGGCAGGTCGACCAACAGCAATACCAGACAGACAGTAGTGTACAAAGGAAAAATAAATTGCTTTAATCAGCATCCAAAAATATGTTTGTCCCTTGAAAGTTCAAAATGTACAATGCCCATAGGGCAATCCAAAGTTCAAATCCAGGTGGGGGACACAGTGGGACGCGTGTCCCCTAGCTTGCCTGCACAGTCAGACTCCTTCGTCTTCCAGAGCGGGGAGGGCATCATGTGGGGGGGAAGGACCAGGCACCGCAGGGACATGAGGGCGAAGGGTAGGCGTCGTGGGTGCAGGGATGAAGGACTCCACCACAGGGGGTGGGGCAGTGCCAAAGGCGGAGGCCAGGATTGCGCTGCACACCTTAGCAAGGTCCTCCAGCGACTCCCCTGCACCCGAAGGAACCACAGGCCCCAAGGAGGAGGGGGGGCGGAGGGATGGGTCGCAGCACCGCTGGGGGAGGGTGTGGACAGGGGGGGGACTCAACCACCCTGACCGGGGACTCCCTTGCGGGGTGGTGTCACTGTGGGGCTCAGGGACAGAGCGGCCATGGAGGAGTCTTTGCCGGATATGTGGCCAGGAGAGCTGAGGGGAGGGGATTTGGAGGGAGTGGATTTGGTGGAATGCGGACTCCCACTCTGGCTGCGTGGCTTACGTTTGCCCCCCGACCCAGTGGGTGTGCCCACTTCACCCTGTGTGTGCGTGCCAGGAGGTGTGCCTTTGACCTTCCCTGCTGGTGTGGTGCCTGTGTCTGTTGTGGTGGGTGCATGCTGACGTCTGGGTGTACGTGGGAAAGGCATGGGAGTGGGAAGTGCAGATGGGTCAGGGGTAGGGGGTTGGAGGTAGCGCTGCAGGAGACCCACTGCTGCAGTCAGTGTCGAGTCAATGGACCTCAGCAAGTTGCGTTGGTCAGCCTGCGATGATAAAATGCCCTCCAAGTATGCCTCCATGTTGTTCAGCACTTGGCTGTGGCCATGGAGGACATTAAGCATCGCAGCCTGACCAACCTGCATGTTGGACAGGCCACACGAAGGGCTTGCTCCCTCCCCGCACGACAGGGCCCGAGCTCCGGCCCACCGGGCATAACCCACGAAAAGCACCTGTACCCCGTCTCCCGACGGATCTTCTGCCCTCGGACCTCTACTCATCACGGGGCCCAGCCCCACCGGCTCCCCCGGCCGGTTCAAGCCGCCATCTTGGGCCCTGCACCACGAGGCCGCGTGGCCTCGCCCCGACCCTAACCCCGGGCCTGGCCGGCCCCGACATCCCGGCACCACCATCCACCCGGGAGGTGAGCGGACCACTTGGCAGGTCAATGGGAGGACGAAGTGTCAAGAGCTCTTCCCCCGCCAGGTGCCGATTGCCTCCAGCTCCCCCAGGCGCTGGCTCCACCCCCTGCTGGGTGTCTGGACACCTTCATCCCGGGCCCTCCGACCTCCAAGTGCGAGGGTCCGGACATCAAAGGGCGCCTGCCCTATATCTGGGGCAACTCCGGAGCAGGAAGGCAGTTGTATCCTGGAGTCGAGAGACACCGAGAGAACTCAGCCTTGATGGACTACTGGCGCTGCCGTAGCCCGCTCTTGTGAACCATCATCCTGCCTGCTGGCGCTGCCGCGGCCTTCTGCAACATCCATCCTCGTCGGGACCTGCTGCCGCTGCCGCGGCCCGTTGTAACGACCATCCTCACCGGGACCTGCTGGCGCTGCCGCGGACCGTACATCGACCATCCTTCCGGGACCTGCTGGCGCTGCCGCGGACCGTGTCCCGACCATCTCGACCGGGACCTGCTGGCGCTGCCGCGGCCCGTACCAACTAAACCACCAAGCTCGAGGATTGTGAGCTAGTCATCATCTCATCCGAACTACCTGACTGGTAAACAGACTGTCCCGCTCCCCCTTACCCTGCATTGAGAGACTTGAATCGAGGGGACCCCTGAGTCCAGACCTCCTTGTACCATTCAACCGTACCTTAAGAAGTGCTTATAAAGAACACTGAACCTTATCCGTGTGTGGTATCTGTCTGTGGGGGGGGAGAAGTTACTTGTCTGTACGATCGCTGGAGACGGCTCTCCCCGGAGACCTCTCCTCTTGACCCCGGCCGACCCTCCCGGTCCGTCTACCCTTTCTAACATTGGTGGCCAGCGGCGCGATCCGAATCAACGCGTAATCGTACAGAGAGTAGCTCACCCCACGACAAAAACACAATGTCAGCCAAAGATAGCAGCTCCACCGAGAAATTCCAAATGGATAAGTTAGAAGAATACAACCACCGTGAACTGAGACAATTCTGCATAGAACTTGGCATTGCTACCACCGGCCTGAGTACCAAGGATGATCTAAAGCACGCCCTAGAGTCGTGGACCGAAACTGGGGTCGCTGGACCCTCCGACCAAAGCAGCATCACACCAGAGGGGAACGCCACGGCTCCCGAGGAGCGGGGAACGGGCCTCTCGCAGGAGGAGATCCGAGAAAGAGAAAGAACCAGATTGCACGAGTTGGAAATGGCACGACTCAAGATGGATGGGGAACTCAAGTTAGCTGAACAGAAACTCAACCTCGAGCATATGCGGCTCCGAGAAGAACGAGAAGAGAAGCAGAGACAGAGAGAGCTGGAGGAGAAAAAAATAACGCTCGAGCACGAGCGCCAACTAGCGGAGATAGAACTTCGGAAACAGAATAAAGAACTGCCTGAGCGACCACACACCCCGGGGCCAATCGAGAAAAAAGTCCACATCCCCAAGGATGTTGTCCGCGAGTATGTCCGAGAAGACGACATCCAACAGTGGTTTAAAGCCTACGAGATCGCCATGACCTCCCACCGGATCGACCGGAGTGATTGGGGAGCCGGACTTTGGGGGAGGTTTGTCAACGAGGGTCGCGATGCCCTACTGCAGCTCCCAGATCACCAAATGTCGTCCTACGACCACATGAAGGCTGCCCTCCTCACCCGCTACGGCCTCACACCCGAGATGTACCGCCAGAGGTTCAGAGATTGCACCCGGATCCCAGGTACAACTTGGGTAGAATACGTGAACTATTTTAGCCGTGCCTTCGAGGGTTGGATCAAGGGGAGCCATGTCACCACCTACGAACAACTCTTTGACCTTATGGTATGGGAGCACCTGTCGAACAACTGTTTCGTCGAGCTCAGGCAGCACCTCCTCGACAGTAAGCTGACTGACCCCCGGCAGCTCGCCGCCGAAGCTGACCGATGGGAAAGCACCCGAGTGGGCCGGAGGGGGCCACACGAACAGAACAGAAGCAACCCAGGCCAGCACCGTCCTCGGGGAGGAGGAGGGGGCCAGGGGCGAGGGAGAGACGCCTTGCCAGCAACACCCGTGGCCAGCACCCCGCCTCCGGCCGGCCGGGGCAACCCCCCGTGGCGTCCTGGGTTCCGAGCCAACGTCACGTGCCACCGATGCCAGCGAGTCGGCCACTACGCCAATGACCCGAGCGGCCCGCAGAACCAAACACCCAAGCCCCGCCAGGTAGCTGCCGCCGCCCTGGGGGAAGAGCGATTATCGGGGGAACCAGAAGAGTATGAGCCGGCCCAGCAAGAGTGGGAACCGGCCGCCATGGTCCTGGCGTGCTTAGGGGTAAGAGACATGGTCCCACGGGCTCCGCTACCCGCCAACACCAGGAAATACGGTCAGTGGGTGACCATTAATGGACAGCGAGCCGAGGCCTTGCGTGACACAGGCGCCAGTGTGACGGCGGTCCGCTGTCACCTGGTGAAGCCCGAGCAGATCCTGCCGAACATTCTCTGCCCCGTCCGCTCGGCAGACAACTCTGAGAGTATGTGTCAAATGGCCTGCGTCCCGTTCGAATGGGGAGGGGTCTCCGGCCTGTTGAAGGTGACGGTCCGGGACGACGCCCCCGTGGACTGCCTCCTGGGGAATGACCTCGAGAGTTCCCCGTGGGCCACCGTTGAGAGAAGAGAGCACCTGGGGATGCTGGGCCTCCCGGACTGGGCCTGCGTAACCACCCGGTCCATGGCCGCCCGTGCCGTCCCCCGATCAGAAGAACCGGAATGGCCGGCACCTCCGCCCCCGGTCGCCCCAGTAGAAGACAACGACGAGGCCAGCCTCCCAGACCCGACGACCGAAGGGGACGCGCAACCCCAGAACCTTCCTGACCTGGCTCAGTGGCGTCAAGAAGGGGGGCCCACCCAAGAACAGTTCCGCCAGGAACAAAAGACCTGTCCCTCCCTCGAGGGACTCCGCCAACAAGCCAGCGCCCAGAACGCAGGGGACTCCACCGGAACTCACTGGGTCTACTGGGATAACGACCTGCTATACAGCGAGCAAAGAATCGCCGAGCTGGGGGCCGGTCGAGTACTGGTGGTACCTCTCCGCTTCAGAGACTTTCTGCTCAACCTGGCCCACGATGTCCCCCTGGCTGGACACCTGGGCCAGGACAAAACGTACAGCCGCCTAGTGACCCACTTTTTCTGGCCGAAAATGAGGAACGACGTCCTGAACCACTGCCGATCTTGCCCCACATGCCAAGCCAGCGGGAAGAGTGGTCGGAAGCTGAAAGCCCCTCTGCAACCCTTCCCTGTGGTCACCACCCCGTTCGAGAGGGTGGGGATAGACATTGTGGGGCCTCTGGACCCCCGCACGGCACAAGGACACAGGTTCATCTTAGTACTGGTGGACCATGCCACCCGCTACCCCGAGGCGGTGCCCCTACGGACCGTGACAGCTCCGGTGGTTGGCCGGGCCCTAATGGGGATCTTCTCCCGGGTAGGCTTCCCCCGAGAAGTCGTCAGCGACCGAGGCACGAACTTTATATCCAAATACATGAAGTCCCTCTGGCAACAATGCGGGGTCACCTACAGATTCACGACCCCCTATCACCCCCAAGGGAACGGACTAGTGGAGCGTTTTAACCGCACTCTCAAGGGGATGATTGGGGGATTGGAAGAGCCCCTCCGTCGCCAGTGGGATGTACTACTCCCGTGCCTCCTCTTCGCCTACCGAGAAGTTCCCCAGAAGTCCCTCGGTTTTAGCCCTTTCGAACTCCTGTACGGGCACCCTGTGCGAGGGCCCCTCAGCCTAGTAAAAGAAGGTTGGGAGATGGCCCCCCTAAAGACCCCTCCAGACGTCTTCAAATACCTCCTGGCCCTACGCAATCAGACCCGGCGCTTCAGAGAGATGGCCAAGGCGAACCTCGAGGCCAGCCAGGAGGACATGAAGAAGTGGTATGATCACAATGCCTCCTCCGTTGAGTTCGAGCCTGGACAACAAGTATGGGTGATGTCCCCCACCGAACCCTGTGCCTTGCAAGATAAGTGGACGGGGCCCTTCAAAGTGGTCGAGCGCAAAAGCCCCGTCACTTACCTCATCGACCTGGGGACCTCCCGGAACCCCCTTCGGGTCCTCCACACCAACCGACTCAAACCACACTTTGTGCGCTCAGAACTCAGCCTCCTGATGGCTACGGACAGTGGGGCAGAGGAAGACTCCGAACCCCTCCCGGATCTTCTGAAGACTCAGGAGAATGACGGCTCCGTGGACGGGGTCCGGCTCTCTGACGCCCTCACTTCGGAGCAACGCCAGGGCTGCCGGAACCTCCTGCTGCAGTTCGCTACCCTGTTCTCCCTCACCCCCGGGGTCACCCCTTGGTGTTTGCACGACGTGGACACCGGGGACAGTCCCCCTGTCCGACACCGGGCCTACCGCGTACCAGATCGGGTACGGGCCTGCATACAGGAGGAGGTGGCCAAGATGCTCACAATCGGGGTCATCGAGCCCTCGGACAGCCCCTGGGCCAGTCCGGTTGTATTGGTCCCCAAAGCCGCTGCCCCCGGCACCGCACCTGAACTGAGATTCTGCGTCGACTACCGGGGCTTGAACGCTGTCACCCGGACCGACGCTCATCCGATCCCCCGAGCAGACGAGCTGATCGACTGGCTGGGGGCCGCCCGCTACCTCAGTATCTTCGACCTAACAGCGGGCTACTGGCAGATCGGCCTCACACCCAGGGCTCAGGAACGGTCAGCCTTCTCTACCCCCGATGGCCACTACCAATTCAAGGTCATGCCCTTCGGCATGAAGAATGCCCCCGCCACGTTTCAACGCCTCGTGAACCAGGTCTTGGCGGGGCTCGAAGAGTTCAGCGCTGCCTACCTGGACGATATCGCTGTATACAGCCGCCACTGGCCCGACCACCTCCGTCACCTCCGAGAGGTCCTACAGGCCCTCCAGCGGGCCGGCCTCACAATTAAGGCCGGCAAGTGCCAAATTGGCCAAGGGTCTGTGACCTACCTTGGGCACCAAGTGGGAAGCGGGCTGGTGGCCCCGCTACAACTTAAGATTGCTGCCATCCAGTCCTGGCAGCCCCCGTCACCCAGACCGAGGTCCGAGCCTTCTTGGGGCTCACCGGCTACTACCGGCGGTTCGTGAAGGACTACGGCAGCATCGTGGGGCCCCTCACGGGTCTCACGTCCAAGAACCAACCGAAGCGGATTAACTGGACCCCCGATTGTCAAGCGGCCTTCGAGAAGCTGAAGGCCGCCCTGTGCACCGCCCCTGTGCTCCAGGCCCCCGATTACAGTCGGGAATTCGTGGTACAGACCGACGCCTCCGACCACGGCATCGGAGCCGTCCTTTCTCAGTTAAACCCCGAAGGTCATGACCAGCCGGTGGCCTTCATCAGTCGACGTCTCCTGGCCCGAGAACAGCGCTGGAGCACCATCGAGAGGGAGGCCTTCGCAGTGGTGTGAGCCCTCACAAAGCTCCGGCCCTATCTCTTCGGTACCCACTTCCGGGTACAAACCGACCATCGACCCCTGCAGTGGCTGATGCAGATGCGGGGGGAGAACCCAAAACTCTTGCGCTGGTCCATTTCCCTGCAGGGGATGGACTTCACTGTGGAGCACCGACCAGGCCAAGACCACGCCAACGCGGATGGCCTGTCCCGCTTTTTCCGCCTCGACGAAGAGAGTCCCCAAGGAGATGGGTGACTCTCCCCGCCTTCAGCTGGGGGGGACGCATGTTGGACAGGCCACACGAAGGGCTTGCTCCCTCCCCGCACGATAGGGCCCGAGCTCCGGCCCACCGGGCATAACCCACGAAAAGCACCTGTACCCCGTCTCCCGACGGATCTTCTGCCCTCGGACCTCTACTCATCACGGGGCCCAGCCCCACCGGCTCCCCCGGCCGGTTCAAGCCGCCATCTTGGGCCCTGCACCACGAGGCCGCGTGGCCTCGCCCCGACCCTAACCCCGGGCCTGGCCGGCCCCGACATCCCGGCACCACCATCCACCCGGGAGGTGAGCGGACCACTTGGCAGGTCAATGGGAGGACGAAGTGTCAAGAGCTCTTCCCCCGCCAGGTGCCGATCGCCTCCAGCTCCCCCAGGCGCTGGCTCCACCCCCTGCTGGGTGTCTGGACACCTTCATCCCGGGCCCTCCGACCTCCAAGTGCGAGGGTCCGGACATCAAAGGGCGCCTGCCCTATAACTGGGGCAACTCCGGAGCAGGAAGGCAGTTGTATCCTGGAGTCGAGAGACACCGAGAGAACTCAGCCTTGACGGACTACTGGCGCTGCCGTAGCCCGCTCTTGTGAACCATCATCCTGCCTGCTGGCGCTGCCGCGGCCTTCTGCAACATCCATCCTCGTCGGGACCTGCTGGCGCTGCCGCGGCCCGTTGTAACGACCATCCTCACCGGGACCTGCTGGCGCTGCCGCGGACCGTACATCGACCATCCTTCCGGGACCTGCTGGCGCTGCCGCGGACCGTGTCCCGACCATCTCGACCGGGACCTGCTGGCGCTGCCGCGGCCCGTACCAACTAAACCACCAAGCTCGAGGATTGTGAGCTAGTCATCATCTCATCCGAACTACCTGACTGGTAAACAGACTGTCCCGCTCCCCCTTACCCTGCATTGAGAGACTTGAATCGAGGGGACCCCTGAGTCCAGACCTCCTTGTACCATTCAACCGTACCTTAAGAAGTGCTTATAAAGAACACTGAACCTTATCCGTGTGTGGTATCTGTCTGTGGGGGGGGAGAAGTTACTTGTCTGTACGATCGCTGGAGACGGCTCTCCCCGGAGACCTCTCCTCCTGACCCCGGCCGACCCTCCCGGTCCGTCTACCCTTTCTAACACTGCAACTGCTGCTGGATGTCCACAGACTCGGCATTGGCGGCAGCAGTGGAGACAGGGGCAGGGGGTACGGTGCCTGGCAGGAAGGAGACATGTGGTGACCGGGCACGCTGGGAAGGGACACGAGCAAGTGGGAGGCGGCTGATGGCAATGGAGGGGGCGGGGAGAGATGTTGTGCCGCTGTCAGCTGCTGGTGCAGCCTCCGCCCACTCGGAGAGATCATCCTCGGACCCGTCAGCTTCATATTCTGTTGTGCCAGTGGACAGGTCCTCGGCCTCACTCTCCGCCGCCTCAGTTCCACTTTGTTGGACCCGGCCTCGTAGCATGGCTCTACTTGTCCCCGCACCACCTAACCTGGTACCTGCAGCCCCGAGCCCACGGCCTAGCCGATCCTTCCCACCAGAACACACGCACCCGACCCGGACATCCTCGTCCATGGCCTCTCTCCTTTCGGCCACCCCGGGCCCGCGTGCCCACTTCATGCACCAAGATGGCCGCCCGGCCCCAGCGCGACCCGGGCCTAGAGGCGCCACTCCGGCTGGAGGACATCATGCTTCCAGGGGATGAGAGAGGGAGGAGCAGTTTCTATCGCACCTCTGAACTCCCCTGGGACGATGGGTTTCGATCGGCCCTCCGGCCTCCCTGAGGGCTGGCTCCACGCCTGCTGGGTGTCTGGGACTCCTCCCGACCTGGCCCTGAAAGGATCAAAAGACAATGGCAGGAAACCCCGACAAGCGACCCCCAGGTGACAAGACCCCTGCCTGCACAGACTCCGGACATCAAAGAGGGGTCGACCTATAACAAGGGGTGCTCTGGGACTGTCCGGCAGATTCGACGCTGGAACAACGAGAGCCCTGCTGACGTGGTCGCGGCTCCTGGAACTTGTACCTGAGCCCTGCTGAGTGACTCGCGGCTCCCTGAAGATCGTAAGACCTCCGAACTTGTACCTGAGCCCTGCTGAGTGACTCGCGGCTCCCTGAAGATCGTAAGACCTCCGAACTTGTACCTGAGCCCTGCGAGTGACTCGCGGCTCCCACGGACGCTCACGGTCCCGCCGGACCCCAACTACAACAAGCGTATCCCCCAGCTCGAGGATTGTGAGCTGTGCGCCGGGTACGTCCCTGCCTTGAACCTTTTGCCAGAGACTGTCCCGCTACCCCCTATCCCTGCCGAGACTCATTGAGCCCACGCTCTCCTTGTACATATTTGCAGTGCTAATCTGATTGATAAAGATTGATTCCTAAGAACGCACGGTGTGGTGTCTCTGTGTCGTGTGGTGCCAGGGGTACGATCCTAGATACGAGATTCCCCCCCCCTGAGGAATCTCCCGCCAGTGCCCGGCTACGATACTTCGAGGGTGGGTCTCAGGGTAGTCAGGACCCCTTTCCGGGCTCCTCTGAGGTCGCCGTCTAACATTGGTGGCAAGCGACGGGATTCGGGCCCATAACCTAGAGATCGTACCGTGAACGAAGGACGCACTACCGACAAAGATGGCAGAAGGAAGCGCCATGAGCCCCGCAGAAACCAACGCCAACAGGGTGTTCCAGATGGAACAACTAGAAGAATACACGCACAAAGAACTAAAGCAATTCTGCAAAGAGCTTAAAATCGCTACCACCGGTCTCAACACCAAAGAAGATTTGCAGAAAGCACTGAAAGCTTGGGTGGATGCCGAGGCCTCCCGCCCAGAAGGCACGGGGGAGCGCCCCGATGAAGCCGAACCCCCCCAAGGCGAAAGCAGCAGCAATCAGGTGCGAGGCATCGTACCAGACGGGGGCCTATCCCCGGAAGAACTCGCGGACAGAGAGAGAAGTCGCCATCACGAACTCGAGTTAGCCAAACTCAAAATCGAAGGCGAATTGAAGTTAGCGGAAAAAAAGCTAGCAGTAGAGCAAATGCGCGTACAAGGCGAACTAGAAGAGAAGAAGCTCCAACGGGAGCACGAAGGAAGGAAGCTTCAACTAGAGCAGGAACGCAGCTTGAAGGAAATCGAGCTCAAGGCCAGAAACGAGGAAGGGAGGCCCCCGGGAAACCGAGAGGCGGCCTCCCCAGCGGAGCAGAAGGTCCACATCCCCAAGGACGTGGTCAAAGAATATTATAAAAACGATGACATTCAACAATGGTTCAGGGCCTACGAGGTCGCCATGACCTCCCATCGGGTCCCGCAGAAGGACTGGGGGGCAGGGTTGTGGGGACGGTTTCTGAGCGAAGGGAGAGACACCCTGCTCGACCTGCCCATCTCCCTGCAGACCTCCTACAGCCACATGAAAGAGGCTCTACTCACAAGGTACGGCCTCACCCCCGAGATGTACCGTCAGCGATTCCGGGACTGCAGGAAGATCCCGGGCACCACCTGGGTGGAGTATGTAAACTTTTTCAGTCGGGCCTTCGATGGGTGGATCAAGGGCAGCAAAGTCACCACCCTTGAGGAACTCACCGATCTCATGTTGTGGGAACACCTGGCTGCGAACTGCTTTGTGGAACTACGCCAGCATCTGCTCGACAGCAAACTCACCGATCCCAGGAAGCTGGCTGTGGAAGCAGACCGCTGGACCAACACCCGGGTCCCCCGGGGCATGGTAGGAGAATACCCCCGAGCCAGTCAGGGACCACCCCGCCAGAGAGGAGGAGGGAACCAGGGAGGGCAGAGAGAGTCCCAGCCTATCCCCCCAAAGACCCAACCTCCACCTTTCCCAGCGCCCCCCCCACCAGTAACCGGACCCCCCCGGGAGACGGGGACACCGGGTAACCGTCACTTGTTTCCGTTGCCAGAAGCCCGGGCACTACGCCAATGACCCGGAGTGCCCCATGGCCACCCAAGTCCCCCCTGCGGCAACCCCTGCGAGACAGATAGCCAACGTAGCCCTGGGGGAGGAGGTTGAGGAAACCGGGGAGTGGGAACCCGCAGCTATGGCCCTAGTATCCCTGGGAGATAGAGAGATGGTCCCTGGTAGCCTCCTGCCCTCCAACACGAAGAAATACGGGCAGCTCGTCAAGATCAATGGCCACCAAATAGAGGCCCTGCGGGACACCGGGGCCAGCATCACCGGTGTCCTCAGGCACTTAGTCCCCGAGGAGCAGATCCTCCCCAACGTCTTTTGCCCGGTAATTTCCGCAGATAATAGAGAGAGTATGTGTCAGGTAGCCCTGGTGCCGTTTGAGTGGGGAGGGGTGATAGGTAAACTAAGGGTTGCCGTAAGAACCTCCCAGCCGGTCGACTGCCTCTTAGGGAACGACCTGGAGAGTTCTCCCTGGAAGCACGTCGAGCGCAAGGCCCACCTAGGAATGATGGGACTCCCCGAGTGGGTGTGCGCCACCACCCGATCTATGTCAGCCCGACTCACCCCCCTGGGAGAAGTCGAAGACGCCCCGACCGAAGAAGTCAGAGCAGTCCCCGCCAAGGGTCCTCCCGTCCCCCCATCGGAAGGGTCAGTCGCCTGCGGCGAACCCTCACCGTCCGACACCGCCCCGGTCCCCGAGTTAGGCGATCTACCCGAATTGGCCCAATGGCGCCACGAGGGCGGGCCCACCCGGGAGGAGTTTTGCCGGGAGCAAGCCACCTGTCCTTCCCTGGTCGGACTGCGGCGCCAGGCCGAGGGCCAAGCCGCAGGCGACCAAACCGGAACGCACCGAGTTTATTGGGAGAATAACATTTTGTACAGTGAGCAGAAGTCGGTGGAGCTGGGATCCGGCCGGGTGCTGGTGGTACCCCTACGCTTCCGAGACTTCCTCCTGGGCTTAGCCCACGACGTCCCCCTCGCCGGCCACCTGGGTCAGGACAAGACCTACAGCCGTCTCGTGACCCACTTTTACTGGCCTAGAATGAGAGCAGCTGTAGAGGCCCACTGCAAATCCTTTCCCACGTGCCAAGCTAGTGGGAAGAGTGGGGGGAAGCGCAAGGCTCCCCTCCAACCCTTCCCGGTCGTCAGTACCCCATTCGAACGAGTCGGGATCGACATCGTGGGGCCCCTGGATCCCCCCACCTCCCAAGGTCACCGTTTCATCCTGGTCCTAGTGGATCACGCCACCCGATACCCTGAGGCTATTCCCCTGCGCACCGTCACGGCCCCCGTGGTGGGCCGGGCCCTGATGGGGATCTTTTCCCGGGTGGGTTTTCCCCGCGAGGTCGTGAGCGATCGCGGCACTAATTTTATCTCGAAATACATGACGTCCCTGTGGCAACAATGTGGAGTGTCCTATAAGTTCACCACCCCGTACCATCCCCAAGGGAACGGCCTAGTAGAGAGGTTTAACAGGACTCTGAAAGGGATGATCACCGGCCTAGAAGAGCCCCTCCGGCGTAAGTGGGACGTCCTGCTCCCCTGCCTCTTGTTCGCTTACCGGGAAGTCCCCCAGAAGTCCCTAGAGTTCAGCCCGTTTGAGTTACTCTATGGACACCCCGTCCGAGGTCCCCTCAGTTTGGTTAAGGAAGGGTGGGAGGCGACACCCCAGACCACCCCACGAGATGTGTTCCAATACGTTCTGACCCTCCGGAACCAAACCAGGAAGTTCCGAGAACTGGCCGAGGCCAACCTGGAGGCAAGCCAAGAAGAGATGAAGCGCTGGTACGACCAGAATGCCACTCTGGTCGAGTTCCAGCCGGGCCAGCAGGTATGGGTCATGGCCCCCGTGAAGCCTGGCGCCCTCCAGGACAGGTGGACCGGGCCCTACAAGGTGATTGAGCGGAAGAGTCAAGTCACATACTTGGTGGACGTCCAGTCGCCTCGGGATCCCCTTCGGGTCCTTCACGTGAACCGCCTCAAGCCTCACTTCGTGCGGACAGAACTGAGCCTCCTGCTGGCCACCGATGACGGGGCCGAAGATGAGTCCGATCCCCTCCCGGACCTCCTGTGTGTCAAGGAGCAGGATGGCTCCGTGGAAGGAGTGAACCTCTCCCCAGCCCTCACTGCCCAGCAACAAGAGGACTACCGCCAGCTCCTAGGACAATTTTCCGACCTCTTCTCCCTGATCCCCCGAGTCACCGACTGGTGTGTCCATGACGTGGACACCGGGGACAGCCCGCCGGTGAGACACCGAGCATACCGAGTCCCTGACCGGGTCTGGTCCTGCATTCAAGCTGAAGTCTCGAAGATGTTGACCCTGGGGGTGATCGAGCCATCTGACAGTCCCTGGGCCAGCCCCGTGGTCCTAGTCCCAAAGGCAGCGGCCCCCGGTGTCGCCCCCGAGCTCCGATTCTGCGTGGACTACCGGGGGCTCAATGACGTCACCCGAGCCGATGCCCACCCCATTCCACGAGCCGACGAGCTAATTGACCGACTCGGGGCAGCCCGGTTCCTCAGCACATTCGACCTCACCTGCGGATACTGGCAGATTGCGCTCACCGAGGGAGCCAAGGAGCGGTCCGCCTTCTCCACCCCAGATGGGCACTACCGCTTCCGCGTAATGCCCTTCGGAATGAAAAATGCCCCAGCCACCTTCCAGTGACTGGTGAATAGAGTCCTGGCCGGGCTGGAACAGTTCAGCGCGGCCTATCTAGACGACATCGCCGTTTTCAGTTCCGAATGGAGTGAGCACCTCCAGCACCTCCGGAGGGTGCTAACCGCCCTGTGCCAGGCAGGCCTCACAGTAAAAGCCAGCAAGTGCCAGATTGGGCAAGGATCAGTGGTCTACCTGGGGCACCAGGTCGGGAGCGGCCAGGTCGCCCCTCTACAGCCGAAGATCGACGCCATCTTAGCCTGGGAACCACCCACCACCCAAACGGAGGTCCGAGCCTTTCTGGGCCTCACTGGCTACTACCGAAGATTCATCCGGGGGTATGGCAGCCAGGTCGGCCCCCTCACAGAACTCACGTCCAAAAAACAGCCAAAGAAGGTGCAGTGGACGACTGCCTGCCAGGAGGCGTTCGAGCTCTGAAGAAGGCCATGTGTACTGCCCCCGTCCTCCAGGCTCCCGACTACTCCAAGGAGTTTGTAGTCCAAACCGATGCCTCCGAGCATGGCATTGGGGCCGTCCTGTCCCAGATGAATGACCAAGGCCTAGACCAGCCCATCGCCTTCCTCAGCCGGCGGCTGTTGCCCAGAGAACAAAGATGGAGCACCATTGAGCGCGAAGCCTTTGCCGTGGTCTGGGCACTCAAGAAGCTACGCCCCTACCTGTTCGGCACCCATTTCAAAGTCCAAACCGACCATCGGCCCTTGCGATGGCTCATGCAGATGCGAGGAGAAAACCCCAAGCTACTGCGCTGGTCAATCTCCCTCCAGGGGATGGATTTCACCGTAGAACATCGCCCTGGTACGGACCACGCCAACGCTGACGGCCTCTCCCGGTTCTTCCGCCTCAGCGAAGAGAACCCCCCAAGATGATGGGCAGTTCTCTCCGGCTTTCAGCTGGGGGGACGCGTGTTGGACCCGGCCTCGTAGCATGGCTCTACTTGTCCCCGCACCACCTAACCTGGTACCTGCAGCCCCGAGCCCACGGCCTAGCCGATCCTTCCCACCAGAACACACGCACCCGACCCGGACATCCTCGTCCATGGCCTCTCTCCTTTCGGCCACCCCGGGCCCGCGTGCCCACTTCATGCACCAAGATGGCCGCCCGGCCCCAGCGCGACCCGGGCCTAGAGGCGCCACTCCGGCTGGAGGACATCACGCTTCCAGGGGATGAGAGAGGGAGGAGCAGTTTCTATCGCACCTCTGAACTCCCCTGGGACGATGGGTTTCGATCGGCCCTCCGGCCTCCCTGAGGGCTGGCTCCACGCCTGCTGGGTGTCTGGGACTCCTCCCGACCCGGCCCTGAAAGGATCAAAAGACAATGGCAGGAAACCCCGATAAGCGACCCCCAGGTGACAAGACCCCTGCCTGCACAGACTCCGGACATCAAAGAGGGGTCGACCTATAACAAGGGGTGCTCTGGGACTGTCCGGCAGATTCGACGCTGGAACAACGAGAGCCCTGCTGACGTGGTTGCGGCTCCTGGAACTTGTACCTGAGCCCTGCTGAGTGACTCGCGGCTCCCTGAAGATCGTAAGACCTCCGAACTTGTACCTGAGCCCTGCTGAGTGACTCGCGGCTCCCTGAAGATCGTAAGACCTCCGAACTTGTACATGAGCCCTGCTGAGTGACTCGCGGCTCCCTGAAGATCGTAAGACCTCCGAACTTGTACCTGAGCCCTGCTGAGTGACTCGCGGCTCCCACGGACGCTCACGGTCCCGCCGGACCCCAACTACAACAAGCGTATCCCCCAGCTCGAGGATTGTGAGCTGTGCGCCGGGTACGTCCCTGCCTTGAACCTTTTGCCAGAGACTGTCCCGCTACCCCCTATCCCTGCCGAGACTCATTGAGCCCACGCTCTCCTTGTACATATTTGCAGTGCTAATCTGATTGATAAAGATTGATTCCTAAGAACGCACGGTGTGGTGTCTCTGTGTCGTGTGGTGCCAGGGGTCGATCCTAGATACGAGATTCCCCCCCCCCTGAGGAATCTCCCGCCAGTGCCCGGCTACGATACTTCGAGGGTAGGTCTCAGGGTAGTCAGGACCCCTTTCCGGGCTCCTCTGAGGTCGCCGTCTAACACACTTCATGTGCCAGGCACGTTGTCACCGCTGGCACTGGTGCTCGGTCCCTCCGCTCCGTCTGTGCTCATGTCTCCCTCCGTGTCCCCCGACGATGCTGTGGGCAAGGTGAACAGACAGGAATTAATCATACACCTGTATACATATGTCACATGAGTCCAATCTACATAGGTTACAGTGCATAGCCTGAAAAGAAAGATCAGTAACATCTACAAAACAAGGTACAGATGTAGGGCATGCAACACACAGTTGGTTGACCCACCATGCCACAGAAAAACTATGGAGAGCATGACACAATAGCAAATGACATGAAATGGAGTTTGACAGAGGAGCCAGGCCCTGGGGACAATCCAGCACTGCATCTGCACCACACAGCGTCGCCGAAAATAGGGATGAGCAGGAACCATATCCATGAACTTGAGGCACATGCTGCATGGGTAATACTGAAAACATGCCCACCATGACTGGCTCACTGCACCTTGAGTGTATGTGCAGACAAACATCACACACTGTCCAGACCTAGCAAGGAGATGTCAGGTTTTGACATGTAGGCTTTGCCCGCACCAACCACCCCCTACATGAGACAATTTGTTGAGACACAGGAAGCACTTACATCTCTTAGTCTGGGTGAAATACACATGGGCTGGATAAATGCAAGATTGGACACAAAATACCCAAGGTGCGCCTGTCCAAATAATCATGTACAAATGGTCACCATCAGATGAATGTAACAAGACACACAGGCACTGGCCACCGTGAGTATGAACAAGGAAAATCAGGTCAGGCTGTACAGTGGACACTTGTACTACATATTACGTCAATATACATGGTGCCAGGGGACAATGGCACAGAGCACAACCTATGCTGTAGACACTGAGAGTGTCCACGTTTTGTGATGACACACATGACAGCTAGGAAAATATGCCCCAGGGGACAGTAGTGGCCACACAACTCCATGGTCCTGAATGAGAATGACTGCAACACACGCCACCATCCCTGCACTATGCGTATCGCACACTCATGCACATCATGTTACAGGCCACAACATAGGATATGCGTGCTGTAAGGCATGACACTTGAGAGACTAACTCCCATGTCTGGACTCAGCATCAGTGCCAACTGACATGGAACCCACAAGTACTGAACTGGACAGGGCACAGGCAAGGTCCCAAAACCTGTTACACACCACCCCCACACATGATGCTACAGGCATAGTTCACGTGGAGAAAGTCCCAGCCTACATAACCTTGTGAAGGAGTGACTACACACAGACCAGGGAACACATTGCAAGGAGGGGAAGGGAGGCAGGAGAGCACCGCTATACTGTGGGTAACTGGATCTGCACAGCACCTTTACACCCTGGCAGTGTATCCATGCAACTGTGCACTTACAAATGCTGGTGACACACAACAAACACACATGTACCTACCCCCTTCCTGCTGCTGCTTCTCCTGTAAGCGCCTGTCTAAGTCTGGAGATATCACCGCCAGCACACGCTTGTGGATGTGGGTCAGACGACGGCGCCCGCGGTTCTTATGGGTCTCAGGTGAGTCCCCCAGCAGGACCCGTGCGATCCTCCGCGTCCAGCACCGGATATCCTGCCAGCGTTTCCTCACCTGGGCCAGGCGCCGCTTGCGACCCTCCGTCCTCCTCACGGCACTGACGGCGTTCATCCATATCTGCTTCTTGGCAGAGGAGCCTACCTGTGAGGATGAACAAGTGACACTACATCAATACACCTGGCACATGTCACAGAGACACATATTAGAACAAATTTGCTGTTTACAACAAGGCATAGTATGCATCCAACGCATTGCACCTTTGTCATAGGGACATGATCCTCTGGGGAAGGGCAAAAGCAGTGCGTGCCATTGAAAGTACACAGGTGGAATGAGGGCAACGACACAATCAATGATCCAGGCTCACACTGTGCATCACAAGCTACACCAGGATAATGTGCAGCACCTCTAAGCAGTCACATGCCACGGGCCACTGACGCTACCGCAGCAGAGTACACAGACACACACAGGCACAGGACATTCACCTGCCATTGCCAAATGCAGCGACAAACCTCACTCTGCACATGTGCCACTAGATGGGGGGGCTCACAGGTGTGGGGCTGGCTCTGCACGTCAGACACACAGCACTGCTCCCTGCTCACATCACATGGGCAGGGTATATCCATCCCTCATGCAGCCCGGGTGCCACACTCCACATATGCACCCAGCCACATGACAGGGGACTTACACACACACCGATGTCCAGGGTACGAACACATCATGTGGACACTCTCAGCACAGGTACACAGAACTAACACACATCTGTGGGTGCAGTCACCTGTCACACTGGGCTGAACACATAATCAAATGAGGACTGTAGAGGCTACATTCCCAGGAGGACAAGACAGGCAGAAATTGGCATGCACCATGCAGTGATTGTCACAGTAAACACAATGCAAGTGAGGACGGCAGACATGCACCACAGCATGCACTGGCTGGGAGACATCAGTCATTCCCCCCCCTGGGACCCCCCCTACAGTACATAGCATGTGTGTCACACCTGGACACAATGCCAGAAGTCACAGTCACAAACAAGGGACAAAGTCTGTGCTAGTAGACTCTGCACTCACCTGATACTCTGGTCGCCCATACAGCAGGGGGTACTGTGGGAGGATCACATCCAGCAAAGCCAGGTTCTCCTCCAGGGTGAAAGGCTGTGCCCTCTCCACAGACCTTGACATGGTTCCAGGGAATCAGTAGCAGCAGCTGGGTCGTCGAATCCAAAGATGTGCAGGCAAGTGCTCCCTCATGGGACCTGGCTGCCTTATATCTGCCTTGCTGGCCTGTTTCATGCACAGGAGTACAGAGTGATTGGTCACTCACATTTGCATCTGATGTTTCCTCCAATCCCTTCAAACCTAGCACAGTCAGTGGGTTCTTATTGTGTTTTTTTCTTGAGCATGATGTCAACTCCAGAACCACATTGCAACACAGTAGATTCATTCAAACTGACTACTGCTGTGCACCTGCTGAAAAAAATTCAAACTTTAAACTTGGTCTCCATGACAACCAGCATGCATGTAGGCCTTTATACTTGTCCCTCATGTGTCCCCTATGTAATTTGGAGTTTAACACACAGGTACGGTGCGTACCGGGGCCCTAGGGCACCCCAAATGCATAGCAACGGCCCGTACAGGCGTGTGTACGGTCCGTATCACTATGGGTGTGCTCGCGTATGCGTACCCATAGTGATAGTGAGCGTACGCACGTGTGTGTACGGTCCGTACCACTATGGGTACGCATACGCGAGAACACCCATAGTGATAGTGAGCGTACGCACACGTGTACGGTCCGTACCACTATGGGTACGCATACGCGAGAACACCCATAGTGATGGTGAGCGTACGCACGCGTGTACGGTCCGTACCACTATGGGTACGCATACGCGAGAACACCCATAGTGAAAGTGAGCGTACAGGCGTGTGTACGGTCCGTACCACTATGGGTGATCTCGCGTATGCGTACCCATAGTGATACGGACCGTACACACGCCTGTACGCTCACTATCACTATGGGTGTTCTCGCGTATGCGTACCCATAGTGATACGGACCGTACACACACCTGTACGCTCACTATCACTATGGGTGATCTCGCGTATGCGTATCCATAGTGATACGGACCGTACACACGCCTGTACGCTCACTATCACTATGGGTGGTCTCGCGTATGTGTACCCATAGTGATACGGACCGTACACACACCTGTACGCTCACTATCACTATGGGTGTTCTCGCGTATGCGTACCCATAGTGATACGGACCGTACACACGCCTTTACGCTCACTATCACTATGGGTGTTCTCGCGTATGCGTACCCATAGTGATACGGACCGTACACGCGTGCGTACGCTCACTATCACTATGGGTGTTCTCGCGTATGCGTACCCATAGTGATACGGACCGTACACGCGTGCGTACGCTCACTATCACTATGGGTACACATACGGCAGCACTCCCATAGTGATAGGGAACGTACACAGGCCCTCTGAGCGAATGTACGGTGCCTTTCACACATCACAGTGGTGACAGGCAGCACACAGGAAGGAATAGGGCTGACATACTTGTCCATGGATGGACATCAAGGCTTTGTCTGGGCAGTACTACATGTGTGGGGCACAGGTGTGAAAGGCTGTGATGTGGCACCACACTCCTGAGTCGAGAAGGCACCAGATGTATGATGAGATGTGTACAGATGTTATGTGTGACGGTGCAATGTGTGCCAGGCATGCCCTTGACTCCTTTGACATGTGTGCATGTCGTACTGCACACTTGGGATGAGCTTCACTGGCATGGCACAGTCAACAACACACGCAAGTGTCCCCTGATGCCCGCTACAGGGGTTACCACACCAGACATGTGACTACCCACGGTGCACGATGTGTCTATGTCATGTATGTGTGGGGTATTCCCATTAGCTTGATGTTGGTGCTCCCTCAAAAGCATCAGCTGTTGCAGCAACCAACATGTGTCTGTGTGTAGATGGAAATGGCACACTGTTACGCACACCAGGCCACATGTGGTATCGGATGTGAGGTGCGTATGTATGCATGGGACATGGAGTAGCGTAACAAGGACATGTCGGCATCCTCTCAATGAATGTGTAGTGAGTCATTACATGTACACCTTATTGGCAAGGTGTGCGGGCTGTCCTAGTGTAATGTCATGTGACCTGTGGCTCTAGTGTTCCGCTACCAGTCTCTGAAATCGACATCCTACTTCTGCTGATGTGTTGATGTATGTCACTCCTGTGTTGTGTCTGGCTGTTCACTTACACTGGGACACAGCTAATCCCATGCCATGGCATGTGGAGGTTCACAATCTCCGTGTGTAGCTGGGTCTTGGTGGGAGTGTCACCTGGCAGCCATACGTGTCCAGGGCATGTGGCACATACCTGACTCCGTATGTCGCATATGTGTATTGACAGATTAACATGTGCTCAGTACATATAAATTGTTGGAGTAGTGCACTCACTCTTCCTTGTCACTTCCAAATTACTGCAGAGCGCCGCCTCTTCCCCGAGCAATTCCGGACTTGGCTGACATGCGGGAGAATGACTGTATCCGGTGCTACCGCTTCCCCCAACCGATGATTGAGGAGTTGACGACGAGGCTGGCACCACACCTGCAACCGCTGCACAGGTATCCTACGGCACTGACACCCAAGCTGAAGGTAATGGCAGCCCTACATTTTCTTGCCACGGGTACCTTTCAAAATACCATAGCTCATGTTGGTGGCATGTCCCAGAGCATGTTCAGCCATGTGCTGCATGATTTCTTAGAGGCCATGTTGCTTCACCTGGATGAGTTCATCCATTTCCCAACACCTGAACTGTTGACTGGGGTCAAGCGTGGATTCTATGCCCTGGGAGGGATGCCCCATGTCATTGGGTCCATAGATGGGACACATATGGCTTTGGTACCACCACAGGCACAGGAGGTAGCGTACAGGAATCGCAAGCACTACCACTCCATCAATGCCCTTGTGGTGTGTCTGTCCAACATGGTGATTTCACATGTCTGTTCTTGTTTTCCAGGATCAGCACACGATGCCTACATCATGAGGCGTAGCAGGGTGCCTGAAATGATGACGCAGCTGCGCAACGAACGAGCATGTGTTGTTGGTGGGTACACTCTGTCTGTCCTGTATTTTGCGTAGACTTCCAGCACGACCGCTTCTCCTGTCGTACTTATGTCCATGTGCTTTCCATGTAGGGGACGCTGGCTATCCCAACATGCCATGGCTGATCACACCTCGCCGCAACCCCATCACGCCGGCCCAGCTCCGCTACAACACCGCCCATGGCCGGACAAGGCGAGTGATAGAGAGGACATTTGGCCTCCTGAAGGGCCGATTCAGATGCCTCCACAAGACCGGCGGCGCCCTCCCATGTGCCCCGGCGAAGGTCTGCAAAATCTTCATGGTCTGCTGCATGCTGCATAACATGGCAGTTGAGAAAGCTGTGCCACTCATCCTGGATCAAGATGATCGGGACCATCCACCTGTGGAGGACCAAGGTCTTGGCAATGGGGCTAGTGATGTGGAGGATGTGGTTCCGCAAGAGGACATCCGGAGTCGGCTCATACGCGACTTCTTTGCTTAGTGGTGAGTACCAGTGTCTGAGTGTGCACGCATTGGTCCTTGTGTGGCATGTGTTGCAATGTGTGTGTCCATCTGCATGTATGCCACGTGAGTCAGAGGTGTGTGTGGATGTGTCACTCGAGTGATGGTGCCAGTGATGAGTGTATTTCCGCAGTCATAATTGTGACCTAGCATGTTGTCATCCTTATATGTGTCGAGTACATGCACATGCAAGTGGATGAGCTTTTTGTGGCTGACTTCTTGTGTGTCTCTCATCCCCAGGTACTTGCGCATGCCGTCTGCTGGTTGCATTGTTGTGGCACTGCTATTCCTCATGGACACGTCATCGTGTGCTGACTCAGCGTTACACGCACGGACAAGTTTGGAAGTCTCCTTAGGGTAAGGGATGCATCAGGGGTGTATTGGGTGTGGCAGTTGTTTACGATGTGTGCACACTGCCCCTGTCGATGTTTGGTTCCTCTGCAGACATGTCGCATCACCATGGGACACATGACATGCAGCTGGGTACACCTGAATAGATGGTCAGACTTGTAGACAGTCATCTGTGATGGGATTGTGGATTGTGATGATGGCATCAATGTGTGTTACACTGCCCTCGGACACATACGGTTTGTGTTAGAAAGGGTAGACGGACCGGGAGGGTCGGCCGGGGTCAGGAGGAGAGGTCTCCGGGGAGAGCCGTCTCCAGCGATCGTACAGACAAGTAACTTCTCCCCCCCCACAGACAGATACCACACACGGATAAGGTTCAGTGTTCTTTATAAGCACTTCTTAAGGTACGGTTGAATGGTACAAGGAGGTCTGGACTCAGGGGTCCCCTCGATTCAAGTCTCTCAATGCAGGGTAAGGGGGAGCGGGACAGTCTGTTTACCAGTCAGGTAGTTCGGATGATATGATGACTAGCTCACAATCCTCGAGCTTGGTGGTTTAGTTGGTACGGGCCGCGGCAGCGCCAGCAGGTCCCGGTCGAGATGGTCGGGACACGGTCCGCGGCAGCGCCAGCAGGTCCCGGAAGGATGGTCGATGTACGGTCCGCGGCAGCGCCAGCAGGTCCCGGTGAGGATGGTCGTTACAACGGGCCGCGGCAGTGCCAGCAGGTCCCGACGAGGATGGATGTTGCAGAAGGCCGCGGCAGCGCCAGCAGGCAGGATGATGGTTCACAAGAGCGGGCTACGGCAGCGCCAGTAGTCCGTCAAGGCTGAGTTCTCTCGGTGTCTCTCGACTCCAGGATACAACTGCCTTCCTGCTCCGGAGTTGCCCCAGTTATAGGGCAGGCGCCCTTTGATGTCCGGACCCTCGCACTTGGAGGTCGGAGGGCCCGGGATGAAGGTGTCCAGACACCCAGCAGGGGGTGGAGCCAGCGCCTGGGGGAGCTGGAGGCGATCGGCACCTGGCGGGGGAAGAGCTCTTGACACTTCGTCCTCCCATTGACCTGCCAAGTGGTCCGCTCACCTCCCGGGTGGATGGTGGTGCCGGGATGTCGGGGCCGGCCAGGCCCGGGGTTAGGGTCGGGGCGAGGCCACGCGGCCTCGTGGTGCAGGGCCCAAGATGGCGGCTTGAACCGGCCGGGGGAGCCGGTGGGGCTGGGCCCCGTGATGAGTAGAGGTCCGAGGGCAGAAGATCCGTCGGGAGACGGGGTACAGGTGCTTTTCGTGGGTTATGCCTGGTGGGCCGGAGCTCGGGCCCTGTCGTGCGGGGAGGGAGCAAGCCCTTCGTGTGGCCTGTCCAACAGTTTGCATTGGCTTGACATGGTGTGGGACTTCCACATCAGCGGATCAATGGTGTATGGCAGTCTCTCCGTGAGCAGCAGGGGGTGTTTAGCTGTTAGCCGACACTTGTGTGCCAGTTCCATGGCTATCACGCATTTGTCCTGCAGAAGGGGGGTTCCAGTGTTGGACCCACATGTTACTCCACATGACCCGTTCATGTGTACTCCGAGTTGCCTCTGCAATCCCGAATACATGACTAATAAAGCTGTCCCTATGCCTCAAAGGTGCCTCTTCTCAGTCAATGCTGGTGTGTTGCCATGGTGCATCCGGCATGTCTGGCATGGTTTTCCGTGATAGTGGCTATGTGTCTATGTGTAGAGTAGCAAGATGCAAGCTGTTTGTGTGGGATTAGACTGTGTATTGTGCATGATGTCCATGACTGTGTGGGTATTGTGCCATCCCCATGCATCCAACGTTGGCCAGGCCACCATTCTCTGCATCCACCTGACTCAAGCTTGCAGGACATGGTTCTGCCACCTGTCCACACATACCTGGGTGCCCCACAGGACACTCCACATGATCCCTGACCTCTGCACATGGCTGTCGCTGTACTCAATATGTCTGTCGGCACGGTTGTGCGGCCACCCCCTCAGCTGGTTGGGCCCATCACGGGTGTGTATGGTGCTCCATGTCTGTCTTGCCTAATACAATGTGACCCATGTGTGTCCTGTGTCAGACTCAGGCCCCAGGGTGTGGATGGTTGAAGTCAAATGAGAACTCAGGCATGGTTAGACTTTACAAGACACATGTAAGGTAATAATGCAAAATGTAGGCATCTTCTCTTTATGGTGTAACTTTTTATTTTCGTTGGGGTACGTGGGGGGGGGGGGTATGACATGAGGGGCTTTCCGTGTGTGTGGAATCCAAAGTTTACTAGGGGAGTTGGTGTCCTTGCCATTTGAAATCCTCAGAGTCCATGCCACAGTCTTTGTCAACATTGGTCAGACAGTGACCAGCAAGTCCATGTGGCAGAGAATGTCTTTTGCTGCTGTGCTGCTGTTGGTCCAGTGGGCCAGGTGCCAGGCCAGGTGTCCTGGGAGATGGTGCAGTTTCACTGACCCTCACGGTCTTTTCCGTGGACGACCCGCCCTCCAGCGGGGACCCTCAGAAGCAGGCCGTGACGATGTTTGGGATGCTCCGTCGGATGTCTCCTCCTCCTCCTCATCCCTCCCTGTGGGTGGTGATGTTGTACGCCTGGTGGCACAGGGAGGGTTGCCCATGTTGTCGGCTATCCGACGGAGTGTACTGTGAATTCCTGTGAACACCGTCACGAGCTCAGTCTGTCTGTCCTCCATCCGCCCTTGGTGTCGCAGTAGACGGGCATGTTGCTCCGTGTTGGAGGGAGGACCACCGGGGGAGTCGGGGAGACTACTCCGGGGCACCTTCCTACCGCAAAGTTACAGCCGAGCGCCGCCGAGAAGCCTCCTGGGAGAGGTCCTTCTCCTATGATCGTACTAGGCCCAGTAACACCACTACACAGGACTCCGTGTCAGTTGCTTATCTCGGTACTTTATCAATGGTAGCACATTCAATATATTTACAGGGGGATCAAGTGATCCAGAAGAGTCTCAATGTCTCTGTGGGGGTAGGGTAGCGGGACAGTCTTAGTACCAGCCTGGTACGGGGAGGTTCTGCGCCAGACCTTGCGGGCTGGTCTCAAAGCAGCTCGGACGTGGGGAGCCGCGACGGTGTCTGCAGGGCTCGGGTGGTAGTTCCGCTTGGGTCGAGCCGCGACACAGTCAGCAGGGCTCCGGTGGTAGGTCTGCTTCGGTCGAGCCGCGACGAGGTCAGCTGGGCTCTGATGGGAAGTTCAACAAGGTCGGGCCGCGACAGCGTCAGCAGGGCCCCAAAGGTTCGTGAAGGTCTTTTAAGCACGATGGAGCCGCGACGTCGTCAGCAGGGCTCAGAGTGTCGTTTCAGGATGAGTCTTTCTCCAGAGGGTCAGCCGCGATCCGATCAGCAGGGCTCTTGACTCCGGGATACAACTGTCGTCTTGTTGCCGGGTCGCCCCAGATATAGGTCTGGAACCCTTTGATGTCCGGACCCTTGCGCCCGGGGGGGGCGGAGAGGCCGGGTAGGGAGCGGCCAGATGCCCAGCAGGAGAGGCGCCAGGCCCCAGAGAGCTGTGGGGCGATCGCACCTAGGTGTGGAAGGACGGTTGGGGGTCCCATCGATACTGCCCTCCGCCGGGAGTGGGAAGGCTTCACGTGGTATCCCCCGGGCCAGGGGTTGGCGCCTCGATGTCGGGCCTCGCTGGGACCGAGGCCGGGTGGAGCAGGGTCACGTAGGTGGTTACGTAGAGTCACGTACAATCCAAAATGGAGGGGCCCCGAGGTGCATGGGACCTCGTGCGGCTTAGCGAGGGGGAACAGGACCACGCCACGAGGCCGGCTCCAACACGCGTCCCCCCCAGCTGAAGGCAGGGAGAGTCACCCATCTCCTTGGGGGTTCTCCTCGCCGAGGCGGAAGAATCTGGACAGGCCGTCAGCATTGGCGTGGTCGTTGCCGGGCCGGTGCTCCACGGTGAAGTCCATCCCTTGCAGCGAGATGGACTATCGCAACAACTTGGGGTTCTCGCCCCGCATTTGCATTAGCCACCGCAAGGGCCGGTGGTCAGTTTGGACTCTGAAGTGGGTGCCGAAAAGGTAGGGCCGGAGCTTTTTGAGAGCCCATACCACAGCGAAGGCTTCCTGCTCGATGGTGCTCCACCTCTGTTCTCGTGGCAGCAGTCGGCGGCTGATAAAGGCTACAGGTCGGTCGAGGCCCTCGGCGTCCAGCTGGGAGAGGACCGCCCCGACCCCATACTCCGAGGCATCGTTCTGAACCACAAATTCCTTGCTGTAGTCAGGGGCCTGTAGCACAGGGGCAGCACACATGGCCGCCTTGAGGGCTTCAAAAGCGGTCTGACAGCGGGGCGTCCAGTGCACCGCCTTGGGCTGTTTCTTGGAAGTGAGCTCCGTGAGGGGCCCCACAATGCTGCCATAATCCTTAGTAAATCGCCGGTAGTAGCCTGTGAGGCCTAAGAAGGCCTGGACAGCGGTTTGGGTTGCGGGGGGCTTCCACGCCTGGATGGCATCGACCTTTAACTGGAGGGGCGGCACCTGTCCACTCCCACCTGGTGGCCCAGATAGGTCACAGATCCTTGACCGATCTGGCATTTGCTGGCCTTAATTGTGAGCCCGGCCCTTTGGAGAGCGGCCAGGACTTCTCCGAGGTGTCCCAGGTGCGCGGCCCAGTGGTCGCTGAAGACAGCAATGTCGTCGAGGTAGGCCGCGCTGAAAGCTTCTAGCCCGGCCAGGACCTTGTTCACCAGCCTCTGGAAGGTCGCGAGGGCGTTCTTCATACCGAAGGGCATCACCCGAAAGTGGTAGTGCCCATCGGGGGTGGAAAAGGCGGATCGTTCCTGGGCGCCGGGAGTGAGCTTGATCTGCCAGTACCCAGCGGTGAGATCAAAGGTGCTTAGGTAGCGGGCGGCCCTTAAGCGATCGATCAGCTCGTCTGCCCGTGGCAGGGGGTGGGCATCGGTCTTGGTGACTGCGTTCAGGCCCCGGTAGTCTACACAAAATCTGAGTTCCGGGGGGGTGCCGGGGGCGGCGGCCTTCGGCACCAAGACCACCGGGCTGGCCCACGGGCTGTCTGATGGCTCGATGACTCCGAGGGCGAGCATCTTGGAGACCTCGGTCTGTATGCAGGCTCGGACTCGGTCGGGTACTCTGTAGGCGCGGTGCCGCACAGGGGGGCTGTCCCCGGTGTCCACGTCGTGGACGCACCAGGGGGTCATCCCGGGCGTGAGAGAGGAGAGGGCAGCGAAGTGTTGCAGCAGCTTCCTGCAGTCATGGCGCTGTTCTGGGGTCAGGGTGGCGGAGAGGTGGACGCCCTCCAAGGAGCCGTCTTGGCCCGAGGACCCCAGGAGGTCTGGTAGGGGCTCGGAGTCGCTTTCGCCCCCATCGTCGGTAGCCAGCAGCAGGCTTAGTTCAGTTCGGGCAAAGTGGGGCTTGAGCCGGTTGACGTGTAGGACCGGGAGGGGGTTCCTCGGGGACTCCATGTCGGCCAGGTAGGTGACAGGGCTCTTCCTCTCAACCACCTTGAAGGGCCCGGTCCACTTGTCCTGCAGGGCGCAGGGGTCCACGGGTGACATGACCCAGACTTGCTGGCCCGGCTCGAACTCGATGGTCGAGGCATTTTCGTCATACCAGCGTTTCATGTCTTCTTGGCTGGCTTCGAGGTTGGCTTCTGCCAGGGCCCGGAACATCCGAGTCTGGTTCCGCAGGGTCAGGAGGTACCGGTAGACGTTGGGGGGGGCATCTTGGACGTTCGCCTCCCAGCCCTTCTTGACAAGGCTGAGGGGCCCTCGGACGGGGTGCCCATACAACAGTTCAAAGGGGCTGAAGCCCAGGGATTTTTGTGGTACCTCTCGATAGGCGAACAGGAGGCAGGGCAGCAGGACGTCCCATCTCCTCCTCAGGGGCTCTTCCAGGCCCTTGATCATCCCCTTCAAGGTTCTGTTGAACCGCTCGACCAGTCCGTTCCCCTGGGGGTGGTAAGGGGTGGTGAATTTGTAGGTGACCCCACATTGTTGCCAGAGGGATCTCATGTACTTCGAAATAAAGTTCGTACCCCTGTCGCTCACCACTTCTCGGGGGAACCCCACCCTGGAGAAGATGCCCATCAGGGCCCGGCCCACCACTGGAGCTGTCACAGTGCGGAGTGGGATGGCCTCGGGGTATCGGGTGGCGTGGTCGACCAGTACCAGGATGAAGCGGTGTCCCAGGGCGGTCCGGGGGTCCCCACGATGTCGATCCCCACTCGTTCGAACGGCGTGTGGACGGCTGGAAATGGTTGGAGGGGGGCTTTAACTCGACCCCCAGTCTTTCCGCTAGCCTGGCAGGTTCGGCAGGACCGGCAGTGATGGTCCACGTCTCTCCGCATTCGGGGCCAATAGAAATGGGTCACTAGGCGGCTGTAAGTTTTGTCTCGCCCGAGGTGTCCGGCGAGGGGCACGTCATGCGCCAGGTTCAGGAGGAACTCTCGGAATCGGAGGGGAACCACCAACACCCGGCCGGCTCCCAGTTCGGCGACTTTCTGCTCGCTATACAATAAGTCATTGTCCCAATAGATCCAGTGGGTTCCCGTGGGGTCCCCCGAGGCCTGGGCGGCCGCTTGCTATCGGGCCCCCTCGAGGGACGGGCAGGCCTTCTGCTCTTGCTGGAATTGTTCGCGGGTGGGGCCCCCATCGTGGCGCCACTGGGCCAGCTCGGGGATCTCGCTGAGGGAGGCGGCCTTGTCGGGAGAAAGTTCGGATGGCCCGGCCTCATCGTCAGGTTCCTCCGTGCCGGAGGAGGGTGGTAGTTCTGGCCCCATAGGCTTGTCGGGGGCCGCGGCAGCGGCTGGTTGGGCGGTCATGGACCGGGTGGTGGCGCAGGACCACTCGGGCAGCCCTAGCATCCACAGATGCTCTCGGCGCTCCACCTGGGCCCAGGGGGAGCTCTCTAGGTCATTCCCCAGGAGGCAGTCCACTGGGGCGTCGTCGCGGACAGTTACTTTGAGGGTGCCTGACACCCCTCCCCACTCGAAGGGGATCCTGGCCATCCGGCACATGCTTTCGGTGTTGTCCGCGGTCCGGACAGGGCATAGGACATGCGGCAGGATTTGTTCGGGGGTCACCAGGTGGCAGCGGACAGCGGTCACACTGGCCCCAGTGTCCCAGAGGGCTTCGGCCCGTCGTCCATTGATGGTGACCCACTGCTGGTACTTTTGGGTGTTGCTTGGGATGGCAGCTCGGGGCACCATTTCTCGGGAGCCCAGGCATACGAGTGACATGGCAGCGGGTTCCCACTCGGGGGACCCGTCCTCGCGGTTTTCCTCCTCTTCCTCTCCTTCCCCCAGGGCTGCGGCGGCTATTTGTCGGGGAGGGGGCCCAGCGGTCCCGCTCCGTCGGTTCACTGGGCTGGCCGGGTCGCTCGCATAGTGGCCGGTCTGTTGGCAGCCGAAGCAGGTCACTGTTGTTCGGGGTCCAGGCCTGGCGATGGGGGTCCCCCTTCGGACCAGGGTCGGGGACGTGTGGTTGGCGGCTTGGCCTCGTGGCGGGCTTCTGGGCGGCCCGGTCGGGAATTCTCGACTGCGGTGGGACCCCCCTCCTCCTCCCCGCTGGCGAGGAGGTCCCGTGGTACTCCGTTGGTAGTCCCCCACGGGGTTCCGGGTGACCCGGGTGTTGACCCATCGGTCGGCTTCGGCGGCGAGCTTACGGGGCTCGGTCAGCTTACTGTCCAGGAGGTGTTGCCTTAGTTCCACAAAGCAGTTGTTGGCGAGGTGCTCCCAGACAATGAGGTCGAACAGTTCGTTGTACGAGGTGACCTTGCTCCCTTTTATCCACCCTTCAAAGGCCCGGCTGAAGAAGTCCACGTATTCGACCCATGTGGTACCGGGGAGCTTCTTACAGTCCCGGAAGCGCTGCCGGTACATCTCGGCTGATAGTCCGTAGCGTGTGAGTAGGGCTTCTTTCATGTGGTCATATGATGTCCTCACCGCGTCGGGGAGTTGCAGCAGGGTATCCCGGCCCTCGCTGAGGAACCTCCCCTATAGGCCGGCACCCCAATCCTTCTGGGGTACCCGATGGGAGGTCATGGCTACCTCGTAGGCTCAGAACCACTGCTGGATGTCGTCGTTTTTGTAGTATTCCTTGACGACATCCTTGGGGATATGAACCTTTGGCTCGGTTAGTGGCAGAGCGTCCCGGGCCCCGGGGGTGCTGGTCTCCCCCGTTTTGGATTTCAATTCGAGTTCCTTGAGGCCCCTCTCGTGCTCGAGGGTTAGCCATTTCTCTTCTAGTTCTCACTGCCGTTTCTTTTCTTCGATTTCCTCCTGCAGCCGTAGTTGCTCCAAGGCTAGTTTCTTCTCCGCCAGCAGGAGTTCCCCGTCCAGCCGGAGTCGTGCAAGGTCCATTTCGTGTGTCCGGGCCCTCTCCCGTTCTTGCATCTCCTTGTGGGACAGGCCGGCTTCCGGGATGCTTCGTCCCCCATCAGTCGGGGTTATGGTCGGTGGCAGGTTTCCGCCCCGGGCCGAGGTTCCTTCGGCTCGGGGTGGAGTGGTCTCGGATTCTGCCCAGGCTTTCAGGGCTTTCTGCATTTCTTCCTTGGTGCCCAATCCTGTGGTTGGAATCCCTTTGTCCTTGCAGAATTGTTTCAGTTCTTTGTGGGTGTATTCTTCCAGCTTTTCCAGCTGGAAGGTTGCGGCGACGGTTGCTTCTTGGCCGTTCATGGTTCCCTTCTTTCCGTCTGGTTAGGTAGTGGTTGCGTTACTTGCCTGTACGATTGCGTCTGGCTCGGATCCCGTCGCTGGCCACCAAATGTTGGAGGGAGGACCACCGGGGGAGTCGGGGAGACTACTCCGGTGCACCTTCCTACCGCAAAGTTACAGCCGAGTGCCGCCGAGAAGCCTCCTGGGAGAGGTCCTTCTCCTATGATCGTACTAGGCCCAGTAACACCACTACACAGGACTCCGTGTCAGTTGCTTATCTCGGTACTTTATCAATGGTAGCACATTCAATATATTTACAGGGGGATCGAGTGATCCAGAAGAGTCTCAATGTCTCTGTGGGGGTAGGGTAGCGGGACAGTCTTAGTACCAGCCTGGTACGGGGAGGTTCTGCGCCAGACCTTGCGGGCTGGTCTCAAAGCAGCTCGGACGTGGGGAGCCGCGACGGTGTCTGCAGGGCTCCGGTGGTAGGTCCGCTTCGGTCGAGCCGCGACGAGGTCAGCTGGGCTCTGATGGTAAGTTCAACAAGGTCGGGCCGCGACAGCGTCAGCAGGGCCCCAAAGGTTCGTGAAGGTCTTTTAAGCACGATGGAGCGGCGACGTCGTCAGCAGGGCTCAGAGTGTCGTTTTAGGATGAGTCTTTCTCCAGAGGGTCAGCCGCGATCCGATCAGCAGGGCTCTTGACTCCGGGATACAACTGTCGTCTTGTTGCCGGGTTGCCCCAGATATAGGTCTGGAACCCTTTGATGTCCGGACCCTTGCGCCCGGGGGGGGCGGAGAGGCCGGGTAGGGAGCGGCCAGACGCCCAGCAGGAGAGGCGCCTGGCCCCAGAGAGCTGTGGGGCGATCGCACCTAGGTGTGGAAGGACGGTTGGGGGTCCCATCGATACTGCCCTCCGCCGGGAGTGGGAAGGGTTCACGTGGTATCCCCCGGGCCAGGGGTTGGCGCCTCGATGTCGGGCCTCGCTGGGACCGAGGCCGGGTGGAGCAGGGTCACGTAGGTGGTTACGTAGAGTCACGTACAATCCAAAATGGAGGGGCCCCGAGGTGCATGGGACCTCGTGCGGCTTAGCGAGGGGGAATAGGACCACGCCACGAGGCCGGCTCCAACACTCCGCATGTTGCTGGGCCTGCTGGGTCTTGATCTCCTCGAGGATGGACACAACCTGGGCCATGCCCGTGGTGTCCTGCCGGTATGTGTCCAGGATGTTTCTGACATGGGAATATACCGGTTCCGCAGCCAACCGGTCAGGCTCGCGCCTCCGCCGTCCTCCACTCCCACCACCCCTGCCCACTTGCACCTGGCCTGCCCTTGTGGGCACATCGGGTCTCTGGGACCCCTGAGGGGTGGCATTGGCGTTGTCGCCTGCCTCCTCCTGGGTGCCCGGTACACCGTGTCCCTCCTGGCCAGCCTGGCTGCATTGTCGTGGTGGGGCAGGGATCCTGGGTGTCTCCTGGGATGTGGCAGGAGTGGGGGTGGTGGTTGGCCCAGTTGTACCTGACGCAGGTGCTGCAGGTGGTTGGACACCAGAGGGGCCAGGTTGGTCGGGGTCGGGTTCGTCCACAGAGTGGTGAGAGTCGTCGCTGCCGGTGGGTCCGTCATCCCGCCGAGCCGGGTCCTGTGAGTCATCCCCCCTAGTGTTGGGGGGTGTTCCATGCAAGATCCATGTTTCATTCGTTTCTAAGTTGGCACATTTCCTCTGGGAATTTGGATATGTCTTGCATTCCACTCGCAGTGCACTTGTGCATGGGTATGTCCCTTGGCCACAACTTTTGAGACTTTACCTATGTGTGGCACAGTCTTACTTGCTGCATCAATTGTGACTGCAGTCAGCAGTGGAGTGAGCAGGTGTGGCGAGCCATGCATTGGCGCCTTCCGTGTTGCACTGTACGTGGGCACATGGAGTTGTTCCACACACTTAGATAATGCAGGTAGCTGGCAGTGTGCTCGTGCACAGGTTGAGACATGGCCCAGTGTTTTGCCATGGAGAAGAGGGGGGATTCAGGCACTGGCCACCCTTGTCTACATGCACGCAGTCCACCTGCTGATGAGCAGACATTCCCAGACCCCCCAAGGCTGAATTGGTCTCCCTGTGTGTCCCTTTCTCACTCCCTCTCTGTCCCCCTCTCCCTCCCTCTGTGTGTCAGCCTCCTCCCTCTGTCCGTCTCCCTGTGTCTCCCTCCCTCTCTCTCCCCCTCTCCCTCCCTCTGTGTGTCACCCTCTGTCACCTCAGCCCAGCTTCCTAGGCACACACTTTTTGCAGATCTTTGAATGGCCCTTGGCTTGTTGATGTGAGTTTGTTTCTGATCTCCAGGCACCCATTGGGTGTAGTGTCTGTGTCTGCGCTGCTGCTGTGGTGGTGTGTGCTGCCACTCTTTCACAGTGTTGGCTGTTCATTAGCTGCTGTCATGTGCAAAAACGTGCCGTCACCCCCATGTGTTAATGCAAGGCGTCCGCCATTTGCTGGCAAGTCTTTCCTGTGTGGGGACACACTGTTTGTCTGGCTGTGACCTAGGCCATATGGGCAGGGGGCATTGTTGTCTGCTTCTGAGTTGCACTATGTGATTTTTGTGGCCCACACTCCCGCCATCCGGCTTACCGTGTCTTGTGTTGGTGTTTTCTGTGGCCTGTGACTTTGCATTGTCCAGCTGGGTGCATGGGGCATGGTGGCGCCAGTGGCATGTGCGTGTTCATGGAGTGTGGTTGAGTCATGCGATAGCTTGGGGTGGTTGCGTGCCTGTTTGTGAGTTTGGTTGTGGATGACGTTCCCCCCATGTGAGGTGAGTTGTTTGTGTACTCACGCGGGTCTCGGAGTCCTTCTAATCCGTCCACTGACACCACCGGCAGAATGGCCATCACCCTCTCCTCCCAGGGATGGTAGTGTACGGGTCTGCGGGGCGGCCCTCCTCCAGTGACGTTGGCCTGGTTGTGGTCGTCGGTCATTTTGGCTCGGACCCTCCTCCGCAGATCGTACCACCTGGCTTGGCATTCATGCCTGGTCCTTCTGGTGGCCGCAACTGCATTCACAGCATCAACAATCCTCTGCCACATGGCTGTTTTTTCGGACATGCAGGTCTGTCTGACCAATGTTCCAAAGAGGTGTGGCTCGACTCTGAGGATTTCGTCGACAAGGACCTCCAACTCTCGGCTAGTGAACTTTGGATTCTTGTTAGTGGGCATGGTGAGGGGTGTGGGTGTGGATGGTGGGGGGGCGGTGTGTGGATGGTTGTGGGTGTGTGGGTGTGGTTGTGCAGGTGTGTGTGTGAATGTGATGAGGGGGTGTTTGTGAAGGTGTGTGTGTGAAGGTGTGCAAGTGTAAGGTGTAGTAATGGTTCTAGTATGGTGCTGTAGGTTGTCTGTGGGGTCTGGCAGCAGTGAGTCTGTTGCAAAGGCTCATGGTTTGTTTCTGTGGGCCCTTTTTATTGGTCCATTGGTGGGTGTGGCTGTGTTTGAAGTTTGGGTGGGTGTGTTATAAGGAGTGGTTGTGTTTTGGGCCTCTGTTTGGGATGTGTTGTTTTTGTGCTTGTTGGACATGTTTTGTGGCTTTGTGCCATTCGAATGGTGTATTCTTGTGTTGTTTTGCTTTGTCCTGGTTGTGTACGTGCGTTTTTAGCTTGTGTACGGTGTGTACTTCGGGAATTTTGTTGTACAGTGCTGTCCTTGTGTCTGGCTTGGTACGACTCGTACATGCGCGATGTTGTGTGAAGGTGCTGGTGTTGGGGCCTGGGGTGGGTGCGCTCCGTACTTAGAATGTTGGGGTGGGGGTACGCTCCATACATACGCGGGTGGGGGTACGTGCCGTACATACACGGTTGGGGTGGGGGTACGGTCCGTACATACACGGTTGGGGTGGGGGTACGCTCCATGCATACGCGGGTGAGGGTACGGGTCGTACATACACTGTTGGGGTGGAGGTACGCTCCATACGTACGCGGGTGGGAGTACGTGTTGTACATACACGGTTGGGGTGGGGGTACGGTCCGTACATACACGGTTGGGGTGGGGGTACGCTCCATGCATACGCGGGTGAGGGTACGGGTCGTACATACACTGTTGGGGTGGGGGTACGCTCCATGCATACGCGGGTGAGGGTACGGGTCGTACATACACGGTTGGGGTGGGGGTACGGTCCGTACATACACAGTTGGGGTGGGGGTACGCTCCATGCATACGCGGGTGAGGGTACGTGTCGTACATACACGGTTGGGGTGGGGGTACAGTCCATACATACACGGTTGGGGTGGGGGTATACTCCATGCAGACGCGGGTGGGGGTACGTGTCGTACATACACGGTTGGGGTGGGGGTACGGTCCGTACATACACGGTTGGGGTGGGGGTACTCTCCATGCATACACGGGTGAGGGTACGGGTCGTACATACACTGTTGGGGTGGGGGTACACTCCATACGTACGCGGGTGAGGGTACGGGTTGTACATACACGGTTGGGGTGGGGGTACGGTCCGTACATACACGGTTGGGATGGGGGTACGCTCCATGCATATGCGGGTGAGGATACGTGTTGTACATACATGGTTGGGGTGGGGGTACGGTCCATACATACACGGTTGGGGTGGGGGTACGCTCCATGCATACGCGGGTGAGGCTACGGGTCGTACATATACTGTTGGGGTGGGGGTACGCTCCATACGTACGCGGGTGAGGGTACGGGTCGTACATACACGGTTGTGGTGGGGGTACGGTCCGTACATACACGGTTGGGGTGGGGGTACGCTCCATGCATACGCGGGTGAGGGTACGGGTCGTACATACACTGTTGGGGTGGGGGTGCGCTCCATACGTACGCGGGTGAGGGTACGGGTCGTACATACACGGTTGGGGTGGGGGTACGCTCCATGCATCTGCGGGTGAGGGTACGGGTCGTACATTCACGGTTGGGGTGGGGGTACACTCCATACATTCACGGGTGGGGGTACGTCTCGTACATACACGGGTGTACATACACGGGTGGGGATTCGACTCGTACATAGGAGGGCTGGGGGGAGTGTTGGGCACGTATGCGGGCACATGTCTCCATGGTTGCTATGGGAGTTCGGTGCGGACCGTGTTTTTTCCATACGGTTGTAACATCGGATGCATGGGATGGATCGTAATTCCGTGGTCGGACTTCACTTTTCACATTTGTACGGTAAATCGTCCGTGGACGTGTCGGACACATTTTCCGACCCGAGGACGTGTGGGGAATAATTCCCAATGCGATTCGTATGGACTTTTTCCCATGCGAATCGTAATCAGCAGTTTGTACGGCACTTGTACGATTCGTACGGTAAAAAGACCGGATACGAGTCGTACGGGGAATTTTTTTACAGGATCGTAATCGGCACCTGAGTGGACAAATTGAAAAAGTGGACATGTCCAGATGTGAAGAAATCTATGAACATTACAGTGTACATCCACTTCATTCCAAAGAAGTGATGGGGAATACGAATGAGTTGTTCCAAATGATAAAAAGCAAGAGGAAGTCCCATGAGTGTATGGGAAGAGAGTTTGGAAGCTCGTTGTTTCCCGCAGTTGTTTCCAACAGGAAACGGTGGACGATATGATGAACGTCTTGTGCAGATTCCTGCATCTGAATATCGGACAACAAGATTATATGCAGAAGATCCAAGATTTCGACAATGTATCCCTTATATGTTTCATCTTCTGTTTGAAAGTGACTTGTCTGGACTTTCATATGCAGTAAATCACATTTTAAAAACTGGAATGCATCTGCAAAATGTAACTGCAAAGGTTTTTATGGATAAAGTGCATCAGAGAGATGATCATTTAGAATCTCAGTTGATTAATCTGATGGCATGTCAGCGTGGGACTAATGAAAATTGGTACCGTCGTCATGGTGAACTGAAATATATGCTACAGGACTTAGGAACTCCTACATAGTTCGTTACACTAAGGTGCCAATTACGATCCGGCAAAAACCGGTTACGAACCGTCGGACGGAGGCTTTTTTCCGTCCGACTCGTACCCGGTCGTAAAACTTTACAAACATGCAAGTACGATTCGCACGGAAACACCATTTCCGTACGAGTCGTACAAAACACCGACCGACAAAAAGATACATACAAATGGGATCCGGGGAAAGAGCCGACGTGACGTCGGGATGCTCTCAGGCCGCGTTTCACGACCCAGGAAGTACGATTCGAACCGACAGCAGTCCGGACAGCAATATTTTTACGGCACCCAAAAAGTGCCGGATAAGCGAAGTACGGCGCGAAACGACCAGAGTAGGTGGCCCGGTAAGCGCCGTACCCCCCCCAGCCCCCGCATGTACACGCCGTACCCCCCAGCCCCCGCATGTACGCGCCGTACCCCCCCCAGCCCCCGCATGTACGCGACGTACCCCCCCAGCCCCCGCATGTACGCGCCGTACCCCCGTGTATGTACACCCGAGTACGTGTCGAACCCCCCGTGTATGTACACCCGAGTACGTGTCGAACCCCCCCGTGTATGTACACCCGAGTACGTGTCGAACCCCCCGTGTATGTACACCCGAGTACGTTCGAGTCGTACCCCCACCCGTGTATGTACGGGTGGGGGGTACGCACCGTACATACATTAGTGTGTTGTGCGTTTATAGGGGAATAGTGTTGGAAGTAATTGAAATCTAATTAAGTAATTATTAAATTAGTTGTTGGGTATTGATAATTAATTATTGGACAATAATTATTAATTGGTAAATATTTTAAATTATAATATTTTGGTTATGAAAAATAATTAATAGTTGATTAATCATTAATTGTGAATTAAATATAATTACATATTATGCATTGATATTTCTAATTAATATATTAATAAGTAATTATTAATTGGTAGTTAATGTGTAATATTTATTATTTTGACGTATGAAAAATATTTAATAGTTCAATATTTTTTAATTGGTAATTAATGTTTCATAATTATTATTTTGCGGTATATATTTTTTAAAATTATTAAATATATTTTAATTGGTATTTACTTTTTAATAATTCATATGTTTTTGGTTATGAAAAATATTTTGTCGTTTAATATTTATTATTTGGTAATTAATATTTATTAATTATTATTTATTGGTATTTATTATTAATGTTTTGTTAATTAATTATTCTTTGGTAGTTATGTTTGTAATAATTATTTATTGGTATTTGTAAATAATTTTGAGTTATTTATTAATTAAATCACTAATTATTTTAAATAATTATTTTATTTATAACTTTGTTATTTTTAACTTCTACGCTATCCAACACTTTCCCTACTGTTGCACCCTCTGGAGTTGGAATAGTAAATTTTATCCCTACGCTATCCAACACTTTCCGTACTGTTGCATTCTCTGGAGTTGGAATAGTAATTTTTACCCCTACGCTATCCAACACTTTCCCTACTGTTGCACTCTCTGGAGTGGGAATAGTAATTTTTACCCCTACGCTATCCAACACTTTCCCTTCTGTTGCACTCTTTGGAGTTGGAATAGTAATTTTTACCCCTTCGCTATCCAACACTTTCCCTACTGTTGCACTCTGTGGAGTTGGAATAGTAATTTTTACCCCTTCGCTATCCAACACTTTCCCTACTGTTGCACTCTCTGGAGTGGGAATAGTAATTTTTACCCCTACGCTATGCAACACTTTCCCTACTGTTGCACTCTTTGGAGTTGGAATAGTCATTTTTACCCCTACGCTATCCAGCACTTTCCTTACTGTTGCACTCCCTGCAGTGGGTATAGTAATTTATACCCCTACACTATCCAACACTTTCCCTACTGTTGCACTCTCTGGAGTGGGAATAGTAATTTTTACCCCTACGCTATCCAACACTTTCCCTACTGTTGCACTCTGTGGAGTTGGAATAGTAATTTTTACCCCTACGCTATCCAACACTTTCCCTACTGTTGCACTCTCTGAAGTGGGAATAGTAATTTTTACCCCTACGCTATCCAACACTTTCCCTACTGTTGCACTCTCTGGAGTGGGAATAGTAGTTTTTACCCCTACGCTATCCAACACTTTCCCTACTGTTGCACTCTCTGGAGTGGGAATAGTAATTTTTACCCCTACGCTATCCAACACTTTCCCTACTGTTGCACTCTCTGGAGTGGGAATAGTAATTTTTACCCCTACGCTATCCAACACTTTCCCTACTGTTGCACTCTTTGGAGTTGGAATAGTCATTTTTACCCCTACGCTATCCAACACTTTCCTTACTGTTGCACTCCCTGCAGTGGGTATAGTAATTTATACCTGTACGTTATCCAACACTTTCCCTATTGTCACACTCCCTGGAGTGGAAATAGTAATTTTTAGCTCTACGCTATCCAACATTTTCTTTACTGTTTTTTTTTGGAGCTGGAGTAGTAGTTTTATTGTCGGTGCTATTTAATATTTTTTGTATTATTTTAGCTAATGTAATATATAATTAATTTTAACAATATTCAAATTAATTGTGATTTTTTTAATGTGTTATATATAATTATTTAATTTTTATTCATGTTATTGTTTTATGTGTATGATGTATTTGTAATTTATAATAATTTTTAACAAGTTATAAGTTATTAAAACAATTATTAAAATGTATTATTAAGTAAGTATATATATTATATATTATATGTATATGTTTAATTAATGTTTTATTATAATATATATATTAATTATTAATTTTAAACATTATAAAATATATTTAATTATGTTTATTTTATTTATAAGTATTATTTGGTTTATTTTACATATTTTTTTTTAACTAAAAAATACTTTATATTTGTAATAACGATATTTTTGACATTCTGGTGCTGATCACGATCCGGTAAAAAATGTCCCCGTACGACTCGTATCGGGTCTTTTTACCGTACGAATCGTACAAGTGACGTACGAACTGGCAATCACGATTCGCATGGTAAAAAGTCCATACGAACCGCACTGGGAATCATTCCCCACACGTCCTCGGGTCGGAAAGTGTGTCCGACACGTCCTCGGACGATTTACCTTACAAACGTGAAAAGCCAAGTCCGACCGAGGAATCACGATCCATCCCGTGCGTCCGAGCTTACAACCGTATGGAAAAAACACCGTCCGCACCGAACTCCTATAGCAACCATGGAGACATGTGCCCGCATACGCGCCCAACACTCCCCCCAGCCCCAGTACGTCCGACACGTACCCCCTGTGTATGTATACCCCCACCCGTCTAGGTACACCCCAGTACGTTCAAGTCGTACCCCCACCCCAGTACGTGTCGTACCACCGTCTATGTACACCCCAGTATGTTTGAGCCCCACCCCCACCCCTGTACGTGTCGCACCACCGTGTACCTACACCCCAGTACGTTCCAGTCGTACCCCCACCCCAGTACGTGTCATACCCCCCGTGTACCTACACCCCAGTATGTTCCAGTCGTACCCCCACCCCAGTACGTGTCGTACCACCGTCTATGTACACCCCAGTACGTTCGAGCCCCACCCCCACCCCAGTACGTGTCATACCCCCCGTGTACCTACACCCCAGTACGTTTCAGTCATACCCCCACCCCAGTACGTGTCGTACCACCGTCTATGTACACCCCAGTACGTTCCAGTCGTACCCCCACCCCAGTACGTGTCATACCCCCGTGTACCTACACCCCAGTACGTTCCAGTCGTACCCCCACCCCAGTACGTGTCGTACCACCGTCTATGTACACCCCAGTACGTTCGAGCCCCACCCCCACCCAGTACGTGTCATACCCCCCGTGTACCTACACCCCAGTACGTTCCAGTCGTACCCCCACCCCAGTACGTGTCGTACCACCGTCTATGTACACCCCAGTACGTTCCAGTCGTACCCCCACCCCAGTACGTGTCATACCCCCGTGTACCTACACCCCAGTACGTTCCAGTCGTACCCCCACCCCAGTACGTGTCATACCACCGTCTATGTACACCCCAGTACGTTCGACCCCCACCCCAGTACGTGTCATACCCCCGTGTACCTACACCCCAGTACGTTCCAGTCGTACCCCCACCCCAGTACGTGTCGTACCACCGTCTATGTACACCCCAATACGTTCCAGTCGTACCCCCACCCCAGTACGTGTCGTACCACCGTCTATGTACACCCCTGTACGTTCGAGCCCCACCCCCACCCCTGTACGTGTCGCACCACCGTGTACCTACACCCCAGTACGTTCCAGTCGTACCCCCACCCCTGTACGTGTCGCACCACCGTGTACCTACACCCCAGTACGTTCCAGTCGTACCCCCACCCCAGTACGTGTCGTACCACCGTCTATGTACACCCCAGTACGTTCCAGTCGTACCCCCACCCCAGTACGTGTCATACCCCCGTGTACCTACACCCCAGTACGTTCCAGTCGTACCCCCACCCCAGTACTTCTCGTACCACCGTCTATGTACACCCCAGTACGTTCGAGTCGCACCCCCACCCCTGTACGTGTCGTACCACCGTCTATGTACACCCCAGTACGTTCCGGTCCTACCCCCAACACAACCTCCTAAGTACGGAGCACACCCCAGGCCCCAACATCACAACCGCATGTACGAGTCGTACCAACCCACACACAAGGACAGCACCGTACAACCAAATGGCCCATCTACACACCGTACACACGCTCAAAACGCACGTACACAACCAGGACAAAACAAAACAACACAAGAAGACACTATTCGAATGGCACAAAGCCACTAAACATGGCCAACAAACACTACAAATACACCTTCACTGACCTGCAACTGCCAAAGACAAACAGAGGGCCAAAACATCACCACTACTTATAACACACCCACCCAAAATTCAAACACTGCCACACCCACCCATGGACCAATAAAAAGGGCCCACACACACAAACCATGAGCCTTTGCAACAGACTCACTGCTGCCAGACACCACAGAACCATACAACAAGCTACACCACACCTTACACTTGCACACCTTCACACAACCACCCTCACAAACACCCCCTCATCACATTCACACACACACACACAACCATCCACCCCCCCCAACATCCACACCCCCCCCACCATCCCCACCCACACCCCTCACCATGCCCACTACCAAGAATCCAAAGTTCAGTAACCGAGAGTTGGAGGTCCTTGTTGATCAAATACTCAGAGTCGAGCCACAGATCTTTGGAACATTGGACAGAAACACCAGCCTGGCAGCAAAAACAGCCATGTGGCAGACCATCGTTGATGCTGTGAATGCTGTTGCGGACACCAGGAGGACCAGGCAGGAATGCCAGAACAGGTGGTACGATCTGCGGAGGAGGGTCAGAGCCAAGAGGCAGGAGGAACACGACCAGGCCAACGCCACCGGAGGAGGGCCCTCCCGCAGACCCGTACAGTACCATCCCTGGGAGGAGAGGGTGATGGCCATACTGCCGGTGGAGGCAGTCGAAGGATTAGAAGGACTCCGAGACCCGGGTGAGTACACAAACAACGCACCTCACATGGGGGGAACGGCATCCACAACCAAAATCACTAACAGGCACGCAACCACCACAAGCCATCGCATTACTCAACCACACTCCATGAGCACGCACATGCCACTGCTGCCACCATGCCCCATGCACCCAGCTGGACAATGGCAAGTCACAGAAGACAACAACACATGACACGGTAACCCGGATGGCGGGAGGCTGGGCCCCAAAAATCACATAGTGCGACTCCGAAGCAGACAACAATGCACTCTGCCCATATGGCCTAGGTCACAGCCAGACAAACAGTGTGTCCCAACACAGGAATGACTTGCCAGCAAATGGCGGACGCCTTGCATCAACACATGGGGGTGAAGGCACTGTTTTGCACATGACAGCAGCTAATGAACAGCCAACATTGTGAAAGAGTGGCAGCACACACCACCACAGCAGCAGCGCACAGACACACATCACACCCAATGGGTGCCTGGAGATCAGAAACAAACTCACATCAACAAGCCAAGGGCCACTCAAAGATCTGCTAACAGTGTGTGCCCAGGAAGCTGGGCTGAGGTGATAGAGGGTGACACACAGAGGGAGGGAGAGGGGGACAGAGAGGGAGGGAGAGGGGGACAGAGAGGGAGGGAGAGGGGGACAGAGAGGGAGGGAGACACAGGGAGACGGACAGAGGGAGGAGGCTGACACACAGAGGGAGGGAGAGGGTGACAGAGAGGGAGGGAGAGGGGGACAGAGAGGGAGGGAGAGGGGGACAGAGAGGGAGGGAGACACAGGGAGACGGACAGAGGGAGGAGGCTGACACACAGGGAGAGGGTGACAGAGAGGGAGGGAGAGGGGGACAGAGAGGGAGGGAGAGGGGGACAGAGAGGGAGGGAGACACAGGGAGACGGACAGAGGGAGGAGTCTGACACACAGAGGGAGGGAGAGGGTGACAGAGAGGGAGGGAGAGGGGGACAGAGAGGGAGGGAGAGGGGGACAGAGAGGGAGGGAGACACAGGGAGAGCAAATCAGCCGTGTGGTGTGTGGGAATGTCTGCTCGTCAGCAGGTAGACTGCGTGCATGTAGCCAAGGGTGGCCCGTGCCAGAACCCCCCCTCTTCTCCATGGCAAAACACAGGGCCATGTCACAACCTGTGCACGAGCACAATGACAGCTACCTGCATCACATAAGTGTGTGGAACAAATCCATGTGCACATGTACAGTGCTACACGGAAGGCGCCAATGCATGGCTCGCAACACCTGCCCACTCCACTGCTGACTGCAGTCACACTTGACGCAGCAAGTAAGACTGTGCCACACATAGTTAAAGGTGCCAAAGTGGTGCCCAAGGGACACACCCATGCACAAGTGCACTGTGAGTGGAATGCAAGACAGATCCTAATTCCAAGAGGAAATGTGCCAACTTAGGAAATGATGAAACATGGATGTTGCATGGACCAAAATTAACATTGTCTCTCTCACACACAGGTCAACGTCGTGGTGCACCCCCCAACACTGGGGGGGAACACTCACAGGACCCGGATCTGCAGGAGCCCGATCCCACCGGCAGCGACCACTCTCACCACTCTGTGGACGACCCCGACCGACCTGGCCCCTCTGGTGTCCAACCGCCTGCAGCACCTGCGTCAGGTACAACTGTGCCAACCACCACCCCCACTCCTGCCACATCCCAGGAGACACCCAGGATCCCTGCCCCAACACCACAATGCAGCCAGGCTGGCCAGGAGGGACACGGTGTCCTGGGCACCCAGGAGGAGGCAGGCGACAACGCCAATGCCACCCCTCAGGGGTCCCGGAGACCCGATGTGCCCGCAAGGGCAGGCCAGGCGCAAGTGGGCAGGGGTGGTGGGAGTGGAGGACGGCGGAGGCACGAGCCTGACCAGTTGGCTGGGGATCCGGTATTTTCCCATGTCCGTAACATCCTGGACTCATACCGGCAGGACACCACGGGCATGGCCCAGGTTGTGTCCACCCTCAATGAGATCAAGGGGAGCCTCGATGAGATAAAGACCCAGCAGGCCCAGCAACATGCGGAGCTACATGCCTGTCTACTGGTACACCAACGGAGGATGGAGGACAGACAGGCTGAGCAAGTGACGGCATTCCAGGGGATTCACGCTACACTCCGTCGGATGGCCGACAACATGGCCGACCCTCCCTGTGCCAGAAGGCGGAGAACATCACCACCCACAGGGAGGGATCAGGAGGAGGAGGAGGAAACATCCGACGGAGCATCCCAGATGTCGTCACGGCCTGCTGGTGAGGTTCCCCGCAGGAGGCCGGGTCGTCCACGGAAAGGACCGTGAGGGTCGGCGCTACATCACCATCTCCCAGGACACCTGGCCTGGCACCTGGCCCACTGGAGTAACAGCATCACAGCATCAAGAGACATTCTCTGCCACATGGCCCTGCTGGTCACTGGCTGACCAATGTTGACAAAGACTGTGGCATGGACTCTGAGGACATCCAATGGCAAGGACACCAACTCCCCTACTGAACTTTGGATTCCAAATTCCCGGAAAGACACTCACTTTGTTTCCCCCCCCCCCCAATAATAAATCACACTATGAAGAGTAGATGCCTGCTGGTAGCATTATTACCTAACATGTGTCTTGTAAAGTCAAAACATGCCTGAGTCATCTTTTGTCTTCAACCACCCACACCCTGGGGCCTGAGTCTGGCACAGGACACATGGGTCACAGTGTATTAGGCAAGACAGACATCGAGCACCATACACACCCCTGATGGGCCCAACCAGCTGAGGGGGTTACCGAACAACCGTGCTGACAGACACATTGAGTACAGCAACAGTCATGCGCAGAGGTCAGGGATCCAGTCCAGTGTCCTGGGGGGCACCCAGGTATGTGTAGACAGGTGGCAGAAACATGTCCTGCAAGCTTGAGTCCGGTGGATGCAGAGAATGAGGGCCTGGCCAACGTTGGATGCATGGGGATGGCACATGTCACAATACCCACACAGTCATGGACATCATGCCCAATACACAGTCTCAGCCCACACACACAGCTTGCATCTTGCCACTCGACACATTGACACATAGCCACAATCAGGGAATACCATGCCAGACAAGCAGGATGCACCGTGGCAACACACCAGCATTGACTGAGAAGAGGCACCTTGGAGGCATAGGGACACCTTTATTAGTCATGTATTCGGGATTGCAGAGGCAACTCGAAGTACACATGAACACATCATGTGGAGTAACATGTGGGTCCAACACTGGCACCCCCCTTCAGCAGCACACATGCGTGTTCGCCATGGAACTGCCACACAAGCGTCGGCTAACAGCTAAATACCCACAGCTGCACACGGAGAGCCTGCCATACACCATAGATCCGCGGATGTCGAAGTCCCACACCATGTCAAGCCAATGCTAACCGAATGTGTCCGAGGGCAGTGTCACACACATTGATGCCATCATCACAATCCCCTATCCCATCACTGATGACTGTCAACCAGGCAGACCATCTATTCAGGTGTACACAGCTGCATGTCGTGTCCCATGGGGATGCGACATGGCTGCAGAGGAACCAAACACTGACAGGGGCAGTGTGCACACATCGTGAACAACTGCCACACCCAATACACCCCAGATGCATCCCTTACCCCATGGAGACTTCCAAACGTGTCCGTGCCTGTAACGCTGAGTCAGCCCATGATGTCATGTCCATGAGGAATAGCAGTGCCACAACAATGCAACCAGCAGACGGCATGCGCAGGTACCTGGGGAAGAGAAACACACAAGAAGTCAGCCACAAAAAGCACAGCCACTTGCATGTGCATTTACTCGACACATGTATGGATGACAACATGCTAGGTCACAATTATGACTGCGGAAGTACAACCATCACTGGCACCATCACTCCAGTGACACACCCACACACACCTCTGACTCACGTGCCATACATGCAGGTGGAGACACACATCACAACGCATGCCACACGGGGACCAATGCGTGCACACTCAGACACTGGTACTCACCACTATGCAAAGAAGTCGCGTATGAGCCGAGTCCGGATGTCCTCTTGCGGCTCCACATCCTCCACATCACTAGCCCCATTGCCAAGCCCTTCGTCCTCCACGGGTGGATGGTCCTCGTCATGTTGATTCAGGATGAGTGGCACTGCTCTTTCAACTGCCATGTTGTGCAGCATGCAGCAGACCATGAAGATCTTGCAGACCTTCGCCGGGGCATATGGGAGTGCGCCGCCGGTCTTGTGGAGTCACCTGAATCGGCTCTTCAGCATGCCAAACGTCCTCTCTATCACTCGCCTTGTCCGGCCATGGGCGGTGTTGTAGCGGAGCTGGGCCGGCGTGATGGGGTTGCGGAGAGGTGTGAGCAGCCAAGGCATGTTGGGATAGCCAGCGTCCCCTACATGGAAAGCACATGGTCATCGTTAGAAGTGGTGAAGCGGTCGTGCTGGTAGGCTATACTGAATACAGGACAGACAGACTGTACCCACCAACAACACATGCCCGTTCGTTGCGCAGCTGCATCATCATATCAGGCATCCCGCTACGCCTCATGATGTAGGCATCGTGTGCTGATCCTGGAAAACGAGCACAGACATGTGAAATAACCATGTTGGACAGACACACCACAAGGGCATTGATGGAGTGGTAGTGCGTCCGATTGCGGTACGCCACCTCCCGTGCGTGTGGTGGTACCAAAGCTACATGTGTCCCATCTATGGACCCAATGACATGGGGCGTCCCTCCCAGGGCATAGAATCCACGCTTGACCTCAGTCATCTGTTCAGGGGTTGGGAACTTGATGAAGTCATCCAGGTGAATCAACATGGCCTCTAAGAAATCATGCAGCACACCACTGAACGTGCTCTGGGACATGCCACCAACATGAGCTATGGTATTTTGAAAGGTACCCGTGGCAAGAAAATGTAGGGCAGCCATTACCTTCAGCTGGGGTGTCAGTGCCGTGGGATACCTGTGCTGCGGCTGCAGGTGTGGTGCCAGTCTCGCCGTCAACTCCAGAATCAACGGTTGGGTGAAGCGGTAGAGCCGGATGCTGTCATTATCCTGCATGGCAGCCAAGTCTGGAATTCTTCGGGCAAGAGGCGGCGCTCTGCAGTAATTTTGAAGTGACAAGGAAGAGTGAGTGCACTACGACAACAACTCATGTGTACTGAGCACATGTTAATCTGGCAATACACACATGCTACATAGGGAGTCAGGTATGTGCTACATGGCCAGGACACGTATGGATGCAAGGTGACACTCCTTCAAAGACCCAGCTACACACGGAGATTGAGAACCTCCCCATGCCACGCCATGGGAATAGCTGTGTCCCAGTGCAAGTGAACAGCCAGACGCAACACAGGAGTGACATACGCCCACACATCAGCAGCAGTAGGATGCCGATTGCAGAGATTGGTAGCGGAACACTGGAGCCACAGGTCACATGACATTACACTAGGCCAGCCCACACACCTTGCCATGAAGGTGCACATGTCATGACTCACCACACATACCTTGTGAGGAAGCTGACATGTCCTTGTCACGCTACTCCGTGTCCCATGCATACATGTGCACCTCACATCCGATACCACATGTGGCATGGTGTGCGGAACAGTGTGCAATGACAATCTACACACAGACACATGTTGGTTGCTGCAACGGCTGCAGCTTTTGAGGGTGCTCCAACATCAACCTGATGGGAAGCCCCCACACATACATGACATAGTCACATTGTGCACCGTGGGTAGTGACAAGTCAGGTGTCATAACCCCTGTACCGGGCATCAGGGGACACTTCCGTGTGTTGGTGTGCGTGCCATGCCAGTGACGCTCACCCCAAGTGCGCAGTACGACATGCACACATGTCAAAGGAGTCAAGGGCATGCCTGGCACACATCGCACCATCACACAGTACATCTGTACACATCTCATCATACATCTGGTGCCTTCTCGACTCAGGAGTAATATTCCACATCACAGGCCTTTCACACCTGTGCCCCACACATGTAGTGATGCACAGACGATGCCTCGATGTCAATTAATGGACAAGTATGTCCATCCATGGACAAGTATGTCCGCCCTATCCCTACCTGTGTGCCGCCTGTCACCACTGTGATGTGTGAATACCGCTGTACTGCTGCAAAGAGGGCCTGTGTACGTTCCCATATCACTATGGGAGTGCTGCCGTATGTGTACCCATCGTGATGGCGAGCGTACAGGCATATGTACGGCCCGTACCACTACGAGTACGCATACGCGAGGCCACACATACTGATAGGGAGCATACAGGCGTGTGTACGCTCCCTATCAGTATGTGTGGCCTCGCGTATGCGTACTCGTAGTGGTACGGGCCGTACACACGCCTGTACGCTCACTATCACTACGAGTACGCATACGCGAGGCCACCCATACTGATAGGGAGCGTACACACGCCTGTACGCTCCCTATCAGTATGTGTGGCCTCGCGTATGCGTACTCGTAGTGGTACGGGCCGTACACACGCCTGTACGCTCCCTATCAGTATGTGTGGCCTCGCGTATGCGTACTCGTAGTGGTACGGGCCGTACACACGCCTGTACGCTCCCTATCAGTATGTGTGGCCTCGCGTATGCGTACTCGTAGTGATAGGGAGCGTACAGGCGTGTTTACGGCCCGTACCACTATGAGTACGCATACGCGAGGCCACACATACTGATAGGGAGCGTACAGGCATGTGTACGCTCCCTATCAGTATGGGTGGCCTCGCGTATGCGTACTCGTAGTGATAGTGAGCGTACAGGCGTGTGTACGGCCCGTACCACTACGAGTACGCATACGCGAGGCCACACATACTGATAGGGAGCGTACAGGCGTGTGTACGGCACGTACCACTACGAGTACGCATACGCGAGGCCACACATACTGATAGGGAGCGTACAGGCGTGTGTACGCTCCCTATCAGTATGGGTGGCCTCGCGTATGCGTACTCGTAGTGATAGGGAGCGTACAGGCGTGTGTACGCTCCCTATCAGTATGGGTGGCCTCGCGTATGCGTACTCGTAGTGATAGGGAGCGTACAGGCATGTGTACGGCCCGTACCACTACGAGTACGCATACGCGAGGCCACCCATACTGATAGTGAACGTAGTCACGCGTGTACGGGCCGTTGCAATGCATTTGGGGTGCCCTAGGGCCCCGGAACGCACCGTACCTGTGTGTGGAGCTCAAAATTACATAGGGGACACATGAGGGACAAGTATTAAGGCCTACATGCATGCTGGTTGTCATGGAGACCAAGTTCAAAAATCGAATTTCTTCTGGAAGGTGAACAGCAGAAGTCAGTTGGAATTAAAATACTTTGTTGCAATGTGTTTGTGGAGCTGACATCATGCAGGAGAATGAAACCGATAGAGTACACACAGACTGCTAGGTTTGAAGGGATTGGTGGAAACATAGGATGCAAATGTGAGTGACCAATCACTCTGTACTCCTGTGCATGAGACAGGGCAGAAAGGCACATATAAGGCAGCCAGGTCCCATGAGGGAGTACTTGCCTGCACATCTTTGAATTCGTCGACCCAGCTGCTGCTACTGATTCCCTGGAACCATGTCAAGGGCTGTGGAGAGGTCACAGCCATTCACCCTGGAGGAGAACATGGCATTGCTGGATGTGATCCTCCCACAGTACCCCATGCTGTATGGGCGACCAGGGTATCAGGTGAGTGCATAGGCCACTGGCACAGACTGTCCCTATGTTGTGACTGTGACTTCTGGCATTGTGTCCTGGTGTGACACACATGCCATGTACTGTTGGGGGGGTCCCAGGGGGGGGGATGCCTGATGTCTCCCAGCAGTGCCCTGAGACAGGAGGGGTGGGTGTGGAGTCCTCACAGCAGTGCCCTGAGACAGGAGGGGTGTGTGCCTATCACTAACAGCAGTGCCCTGAGACAGGAGGGGTGTGTGCCTATCACTAACAGCAGTGCCCTGAGACAGGAGGGGTGGGTGTGGAGTCCTCACAGCAGTGCCCTGAGACAGGAGGGGTGTGTGCCTATCACTAACAGCAGTGCCCTGAGAGAGGAGGGGTGGGTGTGGAGTCCTCCCAGCAGTGCCCTGAGACAGGAGGGGTGGGTACAGAGTGCTCCCAGCAGTGCCCTGAGACAGGAGGGGTGGGTGTGATGCACAGTGTGAGCCTTGATCATTGATTGTGACATTGCCATCATTCCACCTGTGTACCCACTATGGCACGTACTGCTTTTTCCCTCACCAGAGGATCATGTCCCTATGACAAAGGTGCAATGCATTGGCTGCATGACATGCCTTGTTGTTACCAGCTAATTTGTTATCAAATGTCTCTCTGTGACATGTGGCTGGTGTATTGATGTGGTGTCACTTGTTCTTCCTCACAGGTAGGCGCCACTGCCAAGGAGCAGATCTGGCTGACCGCCGTCAGTGCCGTGAGGGGTGTGGATGGTCGGAGGCGGAGCCTGTCCCAGGTGAGGAAACGCTGGCAGGATATCCGGTGCTGGACGCGGAGGATTGCACGGGTCCTGCTGGAGGACTCACCTGAGAGCCACAAGAACCGCGGGCGCCGCCGTCTGAGCCACCACCACAGGCGTGTGCTGCCGGTGGTCTTTCCAGACTTGGATAGGCGCTTACAGGCGAAGCAGCAGCCGGAAGGGGGTAGGTACATGTGTGTGTTGTGTGTCACCGGCATTTGTAAGGGCACAGTAGCATTAATTCACTGCCAGGGTTTAAAGGTGCTGTGCAGATCCATTTTGCCCCAGTATAGCGCTGCGCCCCTGCCACCCTTCCCCTCCTTGCAATGTGTTCCCTGGTCTGTGTGTAGTCACTCCTTCACAAGGTAATGTAGGCTGGCGCTTTGTCCACGAGAACTATGCCTGTAGCATCATGTGTGGGGGTGGTGTGTAACAGGTTTTGGGACCTTGGCTGTGCCCTGTCAAGTTCACTGCATGTGGGTTCCATGTCAGTTGGCACTGATGCTGACTCCAGACATGGGAGTTGGTCTCTCATGTGTCATGCCTTACAGCGCGCATGTCCTATGTAGTGGCCTGTGACATGATGTGCATGAGTGTGCGATACGCATAGTGCAGGGATGGTGGCGTGTGTTGCAGTCATTACCATTCAGGAGCATGGAGTTGCATGGCCACTACTGTCCCCTGGGGCACCTTTTCATCGGTGTTGTATGTGTCATCATAAACGTGGACACTCTCAGTGTCTACAGCGTAGGTTGTGCTCTGTGCCATTGTCCCCTGGCACCATGTATATAGACGTGCTATTTTGGACAGGTGTCCACTGTGCAGCCTGACCTGAATGTCCTTCTGCATACTCACAGTTGCTAGTGCCTGTGTGTCTTGTTATACTCATCTGAGGATGGGCACTGGTACCTCATTATTTGGACAGGCGCACCTTGGGTGTTTGGCGTCCAATCTTGCATTTTGCCTGCCCCTGTGTTTATCACCCAGACTATGAGATGTTGGTGCTACCTGTGTCTCAACTATTTGCCTCGTGTAGGGGGTGGTTGGGGCGGGCAAAGCCTATATGTCAAATCCAGATTTCTACTTGCAGGGTCTGGGCAGTGTGTGATGTTTGTCTGGACACACACGCAAGGTGCAGTGACCGAGTCATGTTGTGCATGTTTTCAGCATTACCTATGCAGCATGTGTCTCAAGTTCATGGATATGGTCCCTGGTCATCGGTATTTTCGCCAACGCTGTGTGGTGCAGATGCAGTGCTGGATTGTCCCCAGGGCCTGGGTGCTATGTCAGACTCCGTTTCCTGTCTTTAGCTATTGTCTCATGCTCTCCATGGTATTTCAGTGGCATGGTGGCTCAACCAACTGTGTGTTTCATGCCCTACATCGGTACCTTGTTTAGTAGATGTTAGGGATCTTCCTTTTCAGGCTATGCAATGTTACCTATGTGGATTGGACTCATGTGACAGATGTGTACAGGTGTCTGATTAATTTCTGTCTCTCCACCCTGCCCACAGCATCGTCGGGGGACACAGAGGGAGACATGGACACAGACCAGGTGGAGGGACCGAGCACCAGTGCCAGCCGTGACATCGGGGCTGGCACATCGAGTGGGACAGAGGCGGAGGATAGTGCGGCCGAGGACCTGTCGACTGGCACATCAGAATACGAAGCTGACAGGTCCGAGGAGGATGTCTCCGAGTGGGCGGAGGCTGCACCAGCAGCTGACAGCGGAACAACACCTCGCACCGCCCCCTCAGTTCCCATCAGCCGCCTCCCACTTGCTCGTGTCCCTTCCCAGCGTGCCCGGTCACCGCATGTCTCCTTCATGCCAGGCACCGCACCCCCTGCCCCTGTCTCCACTGCTGCCGCCAATGCTGAGTCTGTGGACATCCAGCGGCAACTGCAGGTTGGTCAGGCTGCGATCCTTAATGTCCTCCATGCCCACCGGCAAACCCTCAACAACATCGAGGCATACTTGGAGGGCATTCATTCTTCGCAGGCTGACCAACGCAACTTGCTGAGGTCCATAGACTCGACACTGACTGCAGCAGTGGGTCTCCTGCAGCGCGACTTCCCCCCACCTACCCCTGCCCCATCCACACTTCCCACTCCCATGCCTGTCCCACGTACACCCAGACGTCGGCATGCACCCACATCAACAGTCACAGGCACCACACCAGCAGGGAAGGTCCACCGCACTCCTCCTGACACGCACACACAGGGTGAGGTAGGCACACCCACTGGGTCGGGGGGCAAACGTGTGACACGCAGCCATAGTGGGAGTCCGCATTCCACCCAGTCCACTCCCTCCAAATCCCCTCCCCTCAGCTCTCCTGGCCACATCTCCCCCAAGGACTCCTTCATGGCCGCTCTGTCCCTGAGCCCCAGAGTGACACCACCCCGCAAGCGGTCAAGGAAGTCCTCGGTCAGGGTGGTTGATTCTCCCCCCCTGTCTACGCCCTCCCCCGGTGGCGCTGCGACCCATCCCTCTGACCCCCCCCCTCCTTGGGGCCTGTGGATCCTTCGGGTGCAGGGGACTCCCTGGAGGACCTTGCAAAGGTGTGTAGTGCCATCCTGGCCTCCGCCTTTGGCCCTGCCCCACCCCCTGTGGTGGAGTCCTCCATCCCTGCACCCACAACGCCTCCCCTTTGCCCTGATGTCCCTGCGGTGCCTGGTGCTTCCCCCCCCCTGATGGCCTCACCCCTGTGGAAGACGACGGCATGTAACTGTGCAGGCAAGCTAGGGGACACGCATCCCACTGTGTCCCCCATCCAGCTGAGACTTATTGACTGCCCTATGGGCTTTGTGAATATTTAACTGCCTGCAATCCACGGACACTGTGATCCTGCTGAATAAAGCTTTATTTTTTTTTTCATTCTGACACTACTGCTATGCTGGTATTGGTGTTGGTGGGGCTGCTACATGGTTTTGGGTGGTGTTTATGTGTTGGGTGTGTGGGAAATGTAGTAGTGGGCTGCTCATTGGGGGGACCCTGGGATCTGTGTGCCATCACAAGGTGTTAGCTAACTTTCTTTGTTCATGTAAGCAGTTACTGCATGGTGCAATTGTCCCAGGGTGTATTCCTCCCTCTGTGTACCCTGATATCTTCCCTGCAGGGTGTTCCCAATCTTTAGCGCAGAGCTGTGTCTACATGAGCTGTGTGTGTGACGGAGACCTTCTACTTTGGCCATGCATGCAGGGCCATGTCTCCACCTGCAACATTCGTGGCATCCTTGGTGATCACTGTACTTGTGTGTTGAGTCTGTTGACATGAGTTCATGGGGACATGTTCCCTTGTAGGCAGTATGCATGTGGGTACTTCCAGCCTCACACACATGTGTTGCACACCTCCTGTCTCAGGGCACTGCTGGGAGTGATAGGCACCCACCCCTCCTGTCTCTGGGCACTGCTGGGAGGACTCTGCACCCACCCCTCCTGTCTCAGGGCACTGCTGGGAGTGTTAGGCACCCACCCCTCCTGTCTCAGGGCACTGCTGGGAGTGTTAGGCACCCACCCCTCCTGTCTCAGGGCACTGCTGGGAGGACTCTGCACCCACCCCTCCTGTCTCAGGGCACTGCTGGGAGTGTTAGGCACCCACCCCTCTTGTCTCAGGGCACTGCTGGGAGGACTCTGCACCCACCCCTCCTGTCTCAGGGCACTGCTGGGAGTGTTAGGCACCCACCCCTCCTGTCTCAGGGCACTGCTGGGAGTGTTAGGCACCCACCCCTCCTGTCTCAGGGCACTGCTGGGAGGACTCTGCACCCACCCCTCCTGTCTCAGGGCACTGCTGGGAGTGTTAGGCACCCACCCCTCCTGTCTCAGGGCACTGCTGGGAGTGTTAGGCACCCACCCCTCCTGTCTCAGGGCACTGCTGGGAGGACTCTGCACCCACCCCTCCTGTCTCAGGGCACTGCTGGGAGTGTTAGGCACCCACCCCTCCTGTCTCAGGGCACTGCTGGGAGGACTCTGCACACACCCCTCCTGTCTCAGGGCACTGCTGGGAGTGTTAGGCACCCACCCCTCCTGTCTCAGGGCACTGCTGGGAGTGTTAGGCACCCACCCCTCCTGTCTCAGGGCACTGCTGGGAGGACTCTGCACCCACCCCTCCTGTCTCAGGGCACTGCTGGGAGTGTTAGGCACCCACCCCTCCTGTCTCAGGGCACTGCTGGGAGGACTCTGCACCCACCCCTCCTGTCTCAGGGCACTGCTGGGAGTGTTAGGCACCCACCCCTCCTGTCTCAGGGCATTGCTGGGAGGACTCTGCACCCACCCCTCCTGTCTCAGGGCACTGCTGGGAGTGTTAGGCACCCACCCCTCCTGTCTCAGGGCACTGCTGGGAGGACTCTGCACCCACCCCTCCTGTCTCAGGGCACTGCTGGGAGTGTTAGGCACCCACCCCTCCTGTCTCAGGGCACTGCTGGGAGTGTTAGGCACCCACCCCTCCTGTCTCAGGGCACTGCTGGGAGGACTCTGCACCCACCCCTCCTGTCTCAGGGCACTGCTGGGAGTGTTAGGCACCCACCCCTCCTGTCTCAGGGCACTGCTGGGAGTGTTAGGCACCAACCCCTCCTGTCTCAGGGCACTGCTGGGAGGACTCCACACCCACCCCTCCTGTCTCAGGGCACTGCTGGGAGGACTCTGCACACACACCTCCTATTTCTGGATATGTACGCTTGGAACATACACGGTGGGGGTACGCTCCATGCATACGAGGGTGATGGTACGGGTCGTACTTACACTGTTGGGGTGGGGGTACGGTACGTACATACGCGGTGGGGGGTACGCTCCATGCATACGCGGGTGAGGGTACGGGTCGTACTTACACTGTTGGGGTGGGGGTACGGTACGTACATACGCGGTTGGGGTGGGGGTACGCTCCATGCATACGCGGGTGAGGGTACGGGTCGTACTTACACTGTTGGGGTGGGGGTACGCTCCATGCATACGCGGGTGAGGGTACGGTACGTACATACGCGGTTGAGGTGGGGGTACGCTCCATGCATACGCGGGTGAGGGTACGGGTCGTACTTACACTGTTGGGGTGGGGGTACGCTCCATGCATACGCGGGTGAGGGTACGGTACGTACATACGCGGTTGGGGTGGGGGTACGCTCCATGCATACGCGGGTGAGGGTACGGGTCGTACTTACACTGTTGGGGTGGGGGTACGCTCCATGCATACGCGGGTGAGGGTACGGTACGTACATACGCGGTTGGGGTGGGGGTACGCTCAATGCATACGCGGGTGAGGGTACGGGTCGTACTTACACTGTTGGGGTGGGGCTACGCTCTATGCATACGAGGGTGAGGGTACGGGTCGTACTTACACTTTTGGGGTGGGGGTACGGTACGTACATACACGGTTGGGGTGGGGGTATGCTCCATGCATACGCGGGTGAGGGTACGGGTCGTACTTACACTGTTGGGGTGGGGTTACGGTACGTACATACGCAGTTGGGGTGGGTGTACGCTCCATGCATACGCGGGTGAGGGTACGGGTCGTACTTACACTGTTGGGGTGGGGGTACGCTCCATGCATACGTGGGTGAGGGTACGGTACGTACATATGCGGTTGGGGTGGGGGTACGCTCCATGCATACGCGAGTGAGGGTACGGGTCGTACTTACACTGTTGGGGTGGGGGTACGCTCCATGCATACGAGGGTGAGGGTACGGGTCGTACTTACACTGTTGGGGTGGGGGTACGGTACGTACATACGCAGTTGGGGTGGGGGTACGCTCCATGCATACGCGGGTGAGGGTACGGGTCGTACTTACACTGTTGGGGTGGGGGTACGCTCCATGCATACGAGGGTGAGGGTACGGGTCGTACTTCCACTGGTGGGGTGGGTGTACGTTCCATGCATAGGGGGGGTGGGGGTAGGGTCCGTACATCTCTATCCCCACGCTATGTGATGCTTGTGCGGGCCGTACCCAGGCCTTTGCCACGTGGGTACGATCCGTCCCGCCATTGTTGGGGTGACGTGGGTGTGGGCGTGGTACGTCTCGTACCCACGCTCTTGAGGCGTGGGTACGGGACGTACCGGTCTGGTTGTGTTGCCGGTTCGCGTGGTGACGGACTTCCGTTGTGGCGGTCGCTGGCTTAGCTGGACACGCCCCCACCCCCTCGTAGTGACCAGGGCATGGGTGTCAGGTATGTCCTGGGCATGTGTGGTGTGTGACTTTGGTGGGGGTTTTGTGGCCTGCCCTGGTCCTGCCACCCCCCCCCCTTTCCCCCCTCCCTTAGTTGTTCTGACCTTCTGCGGCGTCTGCGTCGTAACCTGTAGAGGAGGTGGACTGCTATGAGGGCCGGGATGACCCGTAGGTTCGGGTCCATGTCTGTCCGTCGCGTACGGGTCCTCCTTGTTCACGTCGTCCTGTCGCGTACTGGTCCTCCTTGTTCGCGTCGTGCTGTCTGTCCGTCGCGTACTGGTACTCCTTGTTCGCGTCGTCCTGTCGCGTACTGGTCCTCCTTGTTCGTGGCGTCCTGTCTGTCCGTCGCGTACTGGTGGTCCTTGTTCGCGTCGTCCTGATTTCCCGGCAGTTTTTGGCAGCCGGAAAATATTCACCGTGCTGGATGACGTCGGTGCGAATCGTGATTCCTGGTTCGTGAATGGCAGGCTGCGAGCGTCCCGACGTCAGGTCGGCCCTTTATCGGATCGCATTGGTAGGTTTATTTTGTTCGGTCGGGCTTTATTACGAATCGTACGGAAATGGTGTTCCGTGCGAATCGTAATTCCTTGTTTGTAAATTTTGACGACCGGGTACGCGTCGGACGGAGAATATGCTCCGTCCGACGGTTCGTACCCGGTTTTTACCGGATCGTGATCGGCACCTCTGTATTTTATTTTCGATATTTTTGTACTTACCATGTTGTAGATAGGATCTCGATATTCTTGTCATCGATATTTTTGTGTCGATGTTTTTGTAGGTCGATTTTCTTTCCGTCGATATTCTGTCAGACATTCATTTTATCCATGTGGATTAAATCACTAATTATTTTAAATAATTATTTTATTTATAACTATGTTATTTTTAACTTCTACGCTATCCAACACTTTCCCTACTGTTGCACCCTCTGGAGTTGGAATAGTAAATTTTATCCCTACGCTATCCAACACTTTCCCTACTGTTGCACTCTCTGGAGTGGGAATAGTAATTTTTACCGCTACGCTCTCCAACACTTTCCCTACTGTTGCACTCTTTGGAGTTGGAATAGTCATTTTTACCCCTACGCTATCCAACACTTTCCTTACTGTTGCACTCCCTGCAGTGGGTATAGCAATTTATACCTGTACGTTATCCAACACTTTCCCTATTGTCACACTCCCTGGAGTGGAAATAGTAATTTTTAGCTCTACGCTATCCAACATTTTCTTTACTGTTTTTTTTTGGAGCTGGAGTAGTAGTTTTATTGTCGTTGCTATTTAATATTTTTTGTATTATTTTAGCTAATTTAATATATAATTAATTTTAACAATATTCAAATTAATTGTAATTTTTTAAATGTGTTATATATAATTATTAATTTTTATTCATGTTATTGTTTTATGTGTATGATGTATTTGTAATTTATAATAATTTTCAACAAGTTATAAGTTATTAAAACAATTATTAAAATGTATTATTAAGTAAGTATATATATTATATATTATATGTATATGTTTAATTAATGTTTTATTATAATATATATATTAATTATTAATTTTAAACATTATAAAATATATTTAATTATGTTTATTTTATTTATAAGTATTATTTAGTTTATTTTACATATTTTTTTTAACTAAAAAATACTTTATATTTTTAATAACGATATTTTTGACATTCTATATTTTATTTTCGATATTTTTGTACTTACCATGTTGTAGATAGGATCTCGATATTCTTGTCATCGATATTTTTGTGTCGATATTTTTGTAGGTCGATTTTCTGTCCGTCGATATTCTGTCAGACATTCATTTTATCCATGTGGATTAAATCACTAATTATTTTAAATAATTATTTTATTTATAACTGTTATTTTTAACTTCTGTGCTATCCAACACTTTCCCTACTGTTGCACCCTCTGGAGTTGGAATAGTAAATTTTATCCCTACGCTATCCAACACTTTCCGTACTGTTGCATTCTCTGGAGTTGGAATAGTAATTTTTACCCCTACGCTATCCAACACTTTCCCTACTGTTGCACTCTCTGGAGTGGGAATAGTAATTTTTACCCCTACGCTATCCAACACTTTCCCTTCTGTTGCACTCTTTGGAGTTGGAATAGTAATTTTTACCCCTTCGCTATCCAACACTTTCCCTACTGTTGCACTCTGTGGAGTTGGAATAGTAATTTTTACCCCTACGCTATCCAACACTTTCCCTACTGTTGCATTCTCTGGAGTTGGAATAGTAATTTTTACCCCTACGCTATCCAACACTTTCCCTACTGTTGCACTCTCTGGAGTGGGAATAGTAATTTTTACCCCTACGCTATCCAACACTTTCCCTTCTGTTGCACTCTTTGGAGTTGGAATAGTAATTTTTACCCCTTTGCTATCCAACACTTTCCCTACTGTTGCACTCTGTGGAGTTGGAATAGTAATTTTTACCCCTACGCTATCCAACACTTTCCCTACTGTTGCACTCTCTGGAGTGGCAATAGTAATTTTTACCCCTACGCTATCCAACACTTTCCCTACTGTTGCACTCTCCGGAGTTGGAATAGTAATTTTTACCCCTACGCTATCCAACACTTTCCCTACTGTTGCACTCTCTGGAGTTGGAAGAGTAATTGTTACCCCTACGCTATCCAACACTTTCCCTGCTGTTGCACTCTCTGGAGTTGGAATAGTAATTTTTACCCTTAAGCTATCCAACACTTTCCCTACTGTTGCACTCTCTGGAGTTGGAATAGTAATTTGTACCCCTACGCTATCCATAAATTTCCCTACTGTTGCACTCTCTGGAGTGGGAATAGTAATTTTTTCCCCTTCGCTATCCAACATTTTCCCTACTGTTGCACTCTCTGGAGTTGGAATAGTAATTTTTACCCCTACACTATCCAACACTTTCCCTACTGTTGCACTCTCTGGAGTGGGAATAGTAATTTTTACCCCTACGCTATCCAACACTTTCCCTACTGTTGCACTCTGTGGAGTTGGAATAGTAATTTTTACCCCTACGCTATCCAACACTTTCCCTACTGTTGCACTCTCTGAAGTGGGAATAGTAATTTTTACCCCTACGCTATCCAACACTTTCCCTACTGTTGCACTCTCTGGAGTGGGAATAGTAGTTTTTACCCCTACGCTATCCAACACTTTCCCTACTGTTGCACTCTGTGGAGTTGGAATAGTAATTTTTACCCCTACGCTATCCAACACTTTCCCTACTGTTGCACTCTCTGGAGTGGGAATAGTAATTTTTACCCCTACGCTATCCAACACTTTCCCTACTGTTGCACTCTCTGGAGTGGGAATAGTAATTTTTACCCCTACACTATCCAACACTTTCCCTACTGTTGCACTCTTTGGAGTTGGAATAGTCATTTTTACCCCTACGCTATCCAACACTTTCTTTACTGTTGCACTCCCTGCAGTGGGTATAGTAATTTATACCTGTACGTTATCCAACACTTTCCCTATTGTCACACTCCCTGGAGTGGAAATAGTAATTTTTAGCTCTACGCTATCCAACATTTTCTTTACTGTTTTTTTTTTTTAGCTGGAGTTGTAGTTTTATTGTCGGTGCTATTTAATATTTTTTGTATTATTTGAGCTAATGTAATATATAATTAATTTTAACAATATACAAATTAAATGTAATTTTTTAAATGTGTTATAAATAATTATTTAATTTGTATTCATGTTATTGTTTTATATGTATGATGTATTTGTAATTTATAATAATTTTTAACAAGTTATAAGTTATTAAAACAATTATTAAAATTTATTATTAAGTAAGTATATATAATATATATTACAGCATATGAGGGCTGTAACCAATAAGGATCTTAACTATCCCGTAGCGAGGCATTATCAGGAGAAACATCAGAGCAACGCTGACTTGATCAAATTCTTTGGCATTGATAGAGTCCTACCCCTTCCTAGAGGAGGGGACCGGGAAAAACTCTTGAGGATTACCGAGTCAAAGTACATCATCGAACTTAATGCTAAAATTCCCAACGGGATGAATTATGGTGAAGAATTAGCAACCCATATAGGTTAATTGACTTAGCGTGGTGCAATTCCGTTTCTCTCTGTACTACCATACTAAGTGTTCCCCCTTTTTAAACATCACTATATTTTTAATTTGACATTATAGAGTGAACTGATTTATGTTGACATGAGAAAAGTGTCCTGATCTATGGAATATTGGCAGTCTCTCTAGACTATTAGCTAGGCTTAGCATAGTAGTAGAGACCTTCTGTTGGACCCGGCCTCGTAGAATGGCCCTCCGTGCCCCCGCACCACCGAAACCTGGTACCTGCAGCCCAAGCACACGGCCCAGCCGACCCTTCCCACCAGGACACCCGCACCAACCCCGGACATCCCCGTCCATGGCCTCCCTCCTTTCGGCCACCCCGGGCCCGCGTGCCCACTCCATGCAACAAGATGGCCGACCGGCCCCAGCGCGACCCGGGCCTCGAGGCGCCACTCCGGCTGGAGGACATCCCACTTCCAGGGGATGCGAGAGGGAGGAGCAGTTTCTATCGCACCTCTGAACTCCCCTGGGACGATGAGTTTCGATCGGCCCTCCGGCCTCCCTGCGGGCTGGCTCCGTGCCTGCTGGGTGTCTGGGACTCCTCCCGACCCGGCCTTGAAGGGATCAAAAGACAATAGCAGGAAACCGCGACAAGCGGCCCCCAGGTGACAAGACCCCTGCCTGCACAGACTCCGGACATCAAAGAGGGGTCGACCTATAACAAGAGGTGCTCTGAGACTGTCCGGCAGATTCGACGCTGGAACAACGGGAGCCTGCCGACGTGGTCGCGGCTCCTGAAACCTGAACCCACCTGAGCCCTGCTGAGTGACTCGCGGCTCCCTGAAGATCGTAAGACCTCCGAACTTGTACCTGAGCCCTGCTGAGTGACTCGCGGCTCCCTGAAGATCGTAAGACCTCCGAACTTGCACCTGAGCCCTGCTGAGTGACTCGCGGCTCCCTGAAGATCGTAAGACCTCCGAACTTGTACCTGAGCCCTGCTGAGTGACTCGCGGCTCCCTGAAGATCGTAAGACCTCCGAACCTGTACCTGAAGCCCGCTGAGTGACTCGCGGCTTCCCCAGACTCTCACGGTCCCGCCGGACCCCGACTCCGACCACGTATCCCCCGGCTCGAGGATTGTGAGCTGTGCGCCGGAGACGTCCCCGCTTGAACCGTTACCAGAGACTGTCCCGCTACCCCCTACCTTTCCGAGACTCTTGAGCCCGTGCTCACCTTGTACATATTTGCAGTGATACCTATGTGATAAAGCTTGTTTTCTGAGAAAACCCAGTGTGGTCACTCTGTGTCGTGTGGTGCCAGAAGTACGATCCTAGTTGCGAGATTCCTCCCCCTGGGGAACCTCCCGCCAGTGCCCGGCTACGATACTTCGAGGGTGGGTCTCAGGGTAGTCAGGACCCCTTTCCGGGCTCCTCTGAGGTCGCCGTCTAACATTGGTGGCAAGCGACGGGATTCGGGCCCATCACCTAGAGATCGTACAGTGAACAACGGACGCACGACCAACAAAGATGGCAGAAGGAAGCGCCACAAGCTCCGCAGAAACCAACGCCAACAGAGTGTTCCAGGTGGAGCATCTAGAAGAATACACACACAAAGAGCTAAAGCAATTTTGCAAAGAACTTAAAATCGCTACCACTGGCCTCAACACTAAGGAAGACTTGCAGAAAGCACTGAAAACTTGGGTGGAGACCGAGGCCTCCCGCCCGGAAGGCACGGGAGAGCGCCCCGACGAAGCCGAACCCCCTCCAAGTGAAAGCAGCGACAATCAGGTGCGAGGCATAGCACCAGACGGGGGCCTATCCCCGGAAGAACTCGCGGACAGAGAGAGAAGCCGCAGTCATGAACTCGAGTTAGCCAAACTCAAAATCGAGGGCGAATTGAAGCTAGCGGAGAAAAAGCTAGCGGTAGAGCAAATGCGCGTACAAGGCGAACTGGAAGAAAAGAAGCTCCAACGGGAGCACGAAGGAAGGAAGCTCCAACTGGAGCACGAACGCAGCTTAAAGAAACTCGAGCTCAAGGCCCGAAATGAGGACGGGAGGCCCTCGGGAAACCGAGAGACGACCCCCCCAGCGGAACAGAAGGTCCACATCCCCAAGGATGTGGTCAAGGAATATTATTAAAACGATGACATTCAGCAATGGTTTCGGGCCTACGAGGTCGCCATGACCTCCCATCGGATCCCACAGAAGGACTGGGGGGCGGGGTTGTGGGGGCGGTTTCTGAGCGAAGGAAGGGACACCCTGCTCGACCTACCCCTCTCTCTACAGACCTCCTACAGCCACATGAAAGAGGCTCTCCTCACAAGATACGGCCTCACCCCAGAAATGTACCGCCAACGGTTCCGGGACTGCAGGAAGATCCCGGGCACCACCTGGGTGGAGTATGTAAACTTTTTTAGTCGGGCCTTCGATGGGTGGGTCAAGGGCAGCAAAGTCACCACCCTTGCCGAACTCACTGATATCATGTTATGGGAACATCTGGCTGCGAACTGCTTCATAGAGCTACGTCAACATCTGCTGGATAGCAAGCTCACAGATCCCCGGAAGCTGGCTGTGGAGGCCGACCGCTGGACCAACACCCGGGTCTCCCGGGGCATGGTAGGAGAGTATCCCCGAGCCAGTCAGGGACCACCCCGCCAGAGAGGAGGAGGGAACCAGGGAGGGCCGAGGGAGGCCCAGCCTAGCCCCCCGAAGACACCACCTCCACCTTTCCCGGCGCCCCCTCCACCAGTGACCGGGCTCTCTGGGAGACGGGGACACCGGGTGACCGTCACATGCTTCCGTTGCCAGAAACCCGGGCACTACGCCAATGACCCAGAGTGTCCCATGGCCACCCAAGTCCCCCCTGCGAGACAGATAGCCAACGTAGCCCTGGGGGAGGAGGTTGGGGAAGCCGAGGAGTGGGAACCCGCCGCGATGGCCCTAGTATCCCTGGGAGATAGGGAAATGATCCCTGGTAGCCTCCTACCCTCCAACACACAGAAATATGGGCAGCTCGTCAAGATCAATGGCCACCAGGTAGAGGCCCTGCGGGACACCGGGGCCAGTATCACTGGTGTCCTCAGGCACCTAGTCCCCGAGGAGCAGATCCTCCCCAATGTCTTTTGCCCCGTAATATCCGCAGACAATAGGGAAAGTATGTGTCAGGTAGCCCTGGTGCCATTTGAGTGGGGAGGGGTGATAGGCAAACTCAAGGTGGCCGTAAGAACCTCCCAGCCGGTCGACTGCCTCCTAGGGAACGACCTGGAGAGTTCTCCCTGGAAGCACGTAGAGCGCAAGGCCCACCTAGGAATGATGGGACTCCCCGAGTGGGTGTGTGCCACCACCCGATCTATGACAGCCCGACTCACTCCCCGGAGAGAAGTCGAGAGCCCCCCGGTCGAAGAAACCAGTACCGTCCCCGCCGAGGGTCCTCCCGTTCCCCCATCAGAAGGGTCCGTCGCCAGCGACGAACCCGCACCATCCGACCCCGCCCCGGTCCCCGAGTTGGGGGATCTACCCAAGTTGGCCCATTGGCGCCACGAGGGCGGGCCCACCCGGGAAGAATTTTGCCGGGAGCAAGCCACCTGTCCTTCCCTGGTCGGGCTGCGGCGCCAGGCCGAGGGCCAGCCGCAGGTGACCAGACCGGAACGCACCGAATCTATTGGGAGAATAACATCCTGTATAGTGAGCAGAAGTCGGTGGAGCTGGGATCCGGACGGGTACTGGTGGTACCCCTCCGCTTCCGAGATTTCCTCCTGGGCTTAGCCCACGACGTCCCCCTCGCCGGCCACCTGGGTCAGGACAAGACCTACAGCCGTCTCGTGACCCATTTTTATTGGCCTAAGATGAAAGCAGCGGTAGAGGCCCACTGCAAGTCCTGCCCCACGTGCCAGGCCAGTGGGAAGAGTGGGGGGAAGCGCAAGGCTCCCCTCCAACCCTTCCCGGTCGTCAGTACCCCCTTCGAACGAGTCAGAATCGACATCGTGGGGCCACTGGACCCCCCACCTCCCAAGGTAACCGTTTCATCTTGGTCCTAGTAGACCACGCCACCCGCTATCCGGAGGCTATTCCCCTACGCACCATTACGGCCCCCGTGGTGGGCCGGGCCCTGATGGGGATCTTTTCCAGGGTGGGTTTCCCCCGCGAGGTCGTGAGCAATCGCGGCACTAATTTTATATCAAGGTACATGACGTCCCTGTGGCAACAATGTGGGGTGTCCTATAAGTTCACCACCCCGTACCATCCCCAAGGGAACGGCCTAGTAGAGAGGTTTAATAGGACTTTGAAAGGGATGATCGCTGGCCTAGAAGAGCCCCTCCGGCGTAAGTGGGACGTCCTGCTCCCCTGCCTCTTGTTCGCTTACCGGGAGGTCCCCCAGAAGTCCTTAGGGTTCAGCCCATTTGAATTACTCTATGGGCACCCCGTCCGAGGTCCCCTCAGTTTGGTTAAGGAAGGGTGGGAGGCAGCGCCCCAGACCACCCCCCGAGATGTGTTCCAATATGTCCTGGCCCTCCGGAACCAGACCAGGAGGTTCCGAGAACTGGCCGAGGCCAACCTGGAGGCGAGTCAAGAAGAAATGAAGCGCTGGTACGACCAGAATGCTACTCTGGTCGAGTTCCAGCCGGGACAGCAGGTGTGGGTCATGGCCCCCGTGAAGCCCGGCGCCCTCCAGGACCGATGGACTGGGCCCTACAAAGTGGTCGAGAGGAAGAGTCAAGTCACCTACTTGGTGGACGTCCAGTCGCCTCGGGATCCCCTCCGGGTCCTGCACGTGAACCGCCTCAAGCCTCACTTCGTGCGGACAGAACTGAGCCTCCTGCTGGCCACCGATGACGGGGCCGAAGATGAGTCGGATCCCCTCCCGGACCTCCTGTGTGTCAAGGAGCAGGATGGCTCCGTGGAGGGGGTGAACCTCTCCCCAGCCCTCACTGCCCAGCAACAAGCGGACTGCCGCCAGCTCCTCAGTCAATTTTCCGACCTCTTCTCCCTGACCCCCCGGGTCACCAACTGGTGTGTTCACGATGTGGACACCGGGGACAGCCCGCCGGTGAGACACCGAGCCTACCGGGTTCCTGACCGGGTCCGGTCCTGCATTCAAGCTGAAGTCTCGAAGATGCTAACCCTGGGGGTGATCGAGCCCTCTGACAGTCCCTGGGCCAGCCCCGTGGTCCTAGTTCCGAAGGCAGCGGCCCCCGGTGTCGCCCCCGAGCTCCGGTTCTGCGTGGATTACCGGGGGCTCAATGACATTACCCGAGCCGATGCCCACCCCATTCCACGCGCCGACGAACTCATTGACTGCCTGGGGGCCGCCCGGTTCCTCAGCACTTTCGACCTCACCTGCGGATACTGGCAGATTGCGCTCACCGAAGGGGCCAAGGAGCGGTCTGCTTTCTCCACCCCCGATGGGCACTACCGCTTCCACGTGAATCCCTTCGGGATGAAAAATGCCCCGGCCACTTTCCAGAGACTGGTGAATAGGGTCCTGGCCGGGCTAGAACAGTTCAGCGCGGCCTATCTGGACGACATCGCTGTCTTCAGTTCAGAATGGAGTGAGCACCTCCAGCACCTCCGGAGAGTGCTAACAGCCCTGCGCCAGGCAGGCCTCACCGTAAAAGCCAGCAAGTGCCAGATCGTGCAAGGATCCGTAGTCTACCTGGGGCATCAAGTCGGGAGTGGCCAGGTCGCCCCTCTACAGCCAAAGATCGACGCCATCCTGGCATGGGAACCACCCATCACCCAAACGGAGGTCCGAGCCTTTCTGGGACTCACGGGCTACTACCGCCGATTCATTCGGGGGTATGGCAGCCTGGTCGGCCCTCTCACTGAACTCACGTCTAAAAAGCAGCCAAAGAAGGTGCAGTGGACGGCTGCCTGCCAGGAAGCTTTCGATGCTCTGAAAAAGGCCATGTGCACTGCCCCCGTCCTCCAGGCTCCCGACTACACCAAGGAGTTCATAGTCCAGACCGATGCCTCCGAGCATGGTATTGGGGCCGTCCTGTCCCAAGTGAATGATCAAGGCCTAGACCAGCCCGTCGCCTTCCTCAGTCGGCGGCTGCTACCCCGAGAACAGAAGTGGAGCACCATAGAGCGCGAAGCCTTTGCCGTGGTCTGGGCACTCAAGAAACTACGACCCTATCTGTTCGGCACTCATTTCAGGGTCCAAACTGACCATCGGCCCTTGCGATGGCTCATGCAGATGCGAGGAGAAAACCCCAAGCTACTGCGGTGGTCAATCTCCCTCCAAGGAATGGACTTCACCGTAGAACACCGCCCTGGTACGTACCACGCCAACGCTGACGGCCTCTCCCGGTTCTTCCGCCTCAGCGACGAGAACCCCCCAAGGTGATGGGCAGTTCTCTCTGGCTTTCAGCTGGGGGGGACGCGTGTTGGACCCGGCCTCGTAGAATGGCCCTCCGTGCCCCCGCACCACCGAAACCTGGTGCCTGCAGCCCAAGCACGCGGCCCAGCCGACCTTTCCCACCAGGACACCTGCACCAACCCCGGACATCCCCGTCCATGGCCTCTCTCCTTTCGGCCACCCCGGGCCCGCGTGCCCACTCCCTGCAACAAGATGGCCGCCCGGCTCCAGCGCGACCCGGGCCTCAAGGCGCCACTCCGGCTGGAGGACATCACGCTTCCCGGGGATGAGAGAGGGAGGAGCAGTTTCTATCGCACCTCTGAACTCCCCTGGGACGATGGGTTTCGATCGGCCCTCCGGCCTCCCTGCGGGCTGGCTCCGTGCCTGCTGGGTGTCTGGGACTCCTCCCGACCCGGCCCTGAAAGGATCAAAAGACAATAGCAGGAAACCCCGACACGCGGCCCCCAGGTGACAAGACCCCTGCCTGCGCAGACTCCGGACATCAAAGCGGGGTCGACCTATAACAAGGGGTGCTCTGAGACTGTCCGGCAGATTCGACGCTGGAACAACGAGAGCCTGCTGACGTGGTCGCGGCTCCTGGGACTGGACCCCACCTGAGCCCTGCTGAGTGATTCGCGGCTCCCTGAAGATCGTAAGACCTCCGAACTTGTACCTGAGCCCTGCTGAGTGACTCGCGGCTCCCTGAAGATCGTAAGACCTCCGAACTTGTACCTGAGCCCTGCTGAGTGACTCGCGGCTCCCTGAAGATCGTAAGACCTCCGAACTTGGACCTGAGCCCTGCTGAGTGACTCGCGGCTCCCTGAAGATCGTAAGACCTCCGAACCTGTACCTGAGCCCGCTGAGTGACTCGCGGCTCCCCCAGACTCTCACGGTCCCGCCGGACCCCGACTCCGACCACGTATCCCCCAGCTCGAGGATTGTGAGCTGTGCGCCGGATACGTCCCTGCTTGGAACCGTTACCAGAGACAGTCCCGCTACCCCCTACCTTTCCGAGACTCTTGAGCCCGTGCTCATCTTGTACATATTTGCGGTGATACCTATTTGATAAAGCTTGTTTCTGAGAATACCCAGTGTGGTCTCTCTGTGTCGTGTGGTGCCAGAAGTACGATCCTAGTTGCGAGATTCCTCCCCCTGGGGAATCTCTCGCCAGTGCCCGGCTACAATACAACACGGGTGGGACTCAGGGAAGTCAGGACCCCTTTCCGGGCTCCTCTGAGGTCGCCGTCTAACAGTGACCAATTGCCACACCCAATACACCCCTGATGCATCCCTTACCCCATGGAGACTTCCAAACGTGTCCGTGCCTGTAACGCTGAGTCAGCCCACGATGACGTGTCCATGAGGAATAGCAGTGCCACAACAATGCAACCAGCAGACGGCATGCGCAAGTACCTGGGGAAGAGAGCACACAAGAAGTCAGCCACAAAAAGCACAGCCACTTGCATGTGCATGTGCTCGACACATGTATGGATGACAACATGCTAGGTCACAATTATGACTGGGGAAATACAACCATCACTGCCACCATCACTCCAGTGACACACCCACACACACCTCTGACTCACGTGCCATACATGCAGGTGGACACACACATCACAACACATGCCACACGGGGACAAATGCGTGCACACTCAGACACTGGTACTCACCACTAAGCAAAGAAGTCGCGTATGAGCCGAGTCCGGATGTCCTCCTGCGGCTCCACATCCTCCACATCACTAGCCCCATTGCCAAGGCCTTCGTCCTCCACGGGTGGATGGTCCTCGTCATGTTGATCCAGGATGAGTGGCACAGCTTTCTCAACTGCCATGTTGTGCAGCATACAGCAGACCATGAAGATTTTGCAGACCTTCGCAGGGGCATATGGGAGGGCGCCGCCGGTCTTGTGGAGGCACCGAAAGCGGCTCTTCAGCAGGCCAAACGTCCTCTCTATCACTCGCCTTGTCCGGCCATGGGCGGTGTTGTAGCGGAGCTGGGCCGGCGTGATGGGGTTGCGGAGAGGTGTGAGCAGCCAAGGCATGTTGGGATAGCCAGCGTCCCCTACATGGGAAGCACATGGACATCGTTAGAACTGGTGAAGCGGTCGTGCTGGTAGGCTATGCAAAATACAGGACAGACAGACTGTACCCACCAACAACACATGCTCTTTCGTTGCGCAGCTGCATCATCATTTCAGGCATCCTGCTACACCTCATGATGTAGGCATCGTGTGCTGATCCTGGAAAACGAGCACAGACATGTGAAATCACCATGTTGGACTGACACACCACAAGGGCATTGATGGAGTGGTAGTGCTTCCGATTGCGGTACGCTACCTCCCGTGCGTGTGGTGGTACCAAAGCTACATGTGTCCCATCTATGGACCCAATGACATGGGGCATCCCTCCCAGGGCATAGAATCCACGCTTGACCACAGTCAACTGTTCAGGGGTTGGGAACTTGATGAAGTCATCCAGGTGAATCAACATGGCCTCTAAGAAATCATGCAGCACACGGCAGAACATGCGCTGGGACATGCCACCAACATGAGCTATGGTATATTGAAAGGTACCCGTGACAAGAAAATGTAGGGCAGCCATTTCCTTCAGCTGGGGTGTCAGTGCCGTAGGATACCTGTGCTGCGGTTGCAGGTGTGGTGCCAGTCCCGCCGTCAACTCCAGAATCAACCGTCGTGGGAAGCGGTAGCACCGGATCCGATCATTCTCCCGCATGGCAGCCAAGTCCGGCATTGCTCGGGGAAGAGGCGGCGCTCTGCAGTAATTTGGAAGTGACAAGGAAGAGTGAGTGCACCACAACAACAAATCATTTATACTGAGGACATGTTAATCTGTCAATACACATATGCTACATAGGGAGTCAGGTATGTGCTACATGCCCAGGACAGGTATGGCTGCCAGGTGACACTCCTACCAAGACCCAGCTACACACGGAGATTGAGAACCGCCCCATGCCATGCCATGGGAATAGCTGTGTCCCATTGCAAGTGAACAGCCAGACGCAACACAGGAGTGACATACGCCCACACATCAGCAGAAGTAGGATGCCGATTGCAGAGACTGGTAGCGGAACACTAGAGCCACAGGTCACATGACATTACACTAGGACAGCCCACACACCTTGCCATGAAGGTGCACATGTCATGACTCACCACACAATCATTGTGAGGATGCAGACATGTCCTTGTCACGCTACTCCATGTCCCATGCATACATGTGCACCTCACATCCGATACCACATGTGGCATGGTGTGCGGAACAGTGTGCAATGTCCATCTACACACAGACACATGTTGGTTGCCGCAACAGCTGCAGCTTTTGAGGGTGCTCCAACATCAACCTGATGGGAAGCCCCCACACATACATGACATAGTCACATTGTGCACCGTGGGTAGTGTCAAGGCAGGTGTGGTAACCCCTGTACCGGGCATCAGGGGACACTTCCATGTGTTGGTGTCCGTGCCATGCCAGTGACGCTCACCCCAAGTGTGCAGTACGACATGCACACATGTCAAAGGAGTCAAGGGCATGCCTGGCACACATTGCACCGTCACACAGTACACCTGTACACATCTCATCATACATCTGGTGCCTTCTCCACTCAGGAGTAATGTTCCACATCACAGCCTGTCACACCTGTGCCCCACACATGTAGTAATGCACAGACGATGCCTTGATGTCCATTCCTGGACAAGTATGTCCATCCATGGACAAGTATGTCCATCCATGGACAAGTATGTCCGCCCTATTCCTACCTGTGTGCCGCCTATCACCACTGTGATGTGTGAAAACCGCCGTACTGCTGCTAAGTGGGCCTGTGTACGTTCCCAAATCACTATGGGAGTACTGCCGTATGTGTACCCATCGTGATGGCGAGCGTACAGGCATTTGTACGGTCCGTACCACTACGAGTACGCATACGCAAGAACACCCATAGTGGTAGGGCCGTACGCACGCATGTACGCTCACTATCACTATGGGTCTCCTCGCGTATGCGTACTCGTAGTGGTACGGGCCGTACACACGCATGTATGCTCACTATCACTATGGGTGTCCTCGCGTATGCGTACTCGTAGTGGTACGGGCCGTACACACGCATGTACGCTCACTATCACTATGGGTGTCCTCGCGTATGCGTACTCGTAGTGGTACGGGCCGTACACACGCATGTACGCTCACTATCACTATGGGTGTCCTCGCGTATGCGTACTCGTAGTGGTACGGGCCGTACACACGCATGTACGCTCACTATCACTACGAGTACGCATACGCGAGCAGACCCATAGTGATAGTGAGCGTACATGCGTGTGTACGGCCCGTACCACTACGAGTACGCATACGCGAGGACACCCATAGTGATAGGGCTGTACGCACGCATGTACGCTCACTATCACTATGGGTCTCCTCGCGTATGCGTACTTGTAGTGGTACGGGCCGTACACACGCATGTACGCTCACTATCACTACGAGTACGCATACGCGAGGAGACCCATAGTGATAGTGAACGTAGGCACGCGTGTACGGGCCGTTGCAATGCATTTGGGGTGCCCTAGGGCCCCGAAACGCACCGTACCTGTGTGTGACGCTCCAAATTACATAGGGGACACATGAGGGACAAGTATTAAGGCCTACATGCATGCTGGTTGTCATGGAGACCAAGTTCAAATTTCGAAATTGTTCTGGAAGGTGCACAGCAGAAGTCAGTTGGAATTCTTCTACTTTGTTGCAATGTGTTTGTGGGGCTGACATCATGCAGGAGAATGAAACTGATAGAGAACCCACAGACTGCTAGGTTTGAAGGGATTGGAGGAAACATAGGATGCAAATGTGAGTGACCAATCACTCTGTACTCCTGTGCATGAGATGGGCCAGCAAGGTAGATATAAGGCAGCCAGGTCCCATGAGGGAGCACTTGCCTGCACATCTCTGTATTCCACGACCCAGCTGCTGCTACTGATTCCCTGGAACCATGTCAAGGGCTGTGGAGAGGTCACAGCCATTCACCCTGGAGGAGAACATGGCTTTGGTGGATGTGATCCTCCCACGGTACCCCATGCTGTATGGGCGACCAGGTTATCAGGTGAGTGCAGTGTCCACTGCCACAGACTGTGTCCCTTTTTTGTGACTGTGACTTCTGCCATTGTGTCCAGGTGTGACACACATGCTATGTACTGTAGGGGGGGTCCCAGGGGGGGGAATGCCTGATGTCTCCCAGCAGTGCCCTGAGACAGGAGGGGTGGGTGCAGAGTCCTCCCAGCAGTGCCCTGAGACAGGAGGGGTGGGGGCCTATCACTCCCAGCAGTGCCCTGAGACAGGAGGGGTGGGTGCAGAGTCCTACCAGCAGTGCCCAGAGACAGGAGGGGTGGGTGCAGAGTCCTACCAGCAGTGCCCTGAGACAGGAGGGGTGGGGGCCTATCACTCCCAGCAGTGCCCTGAGACAGGATGGGTGGGGGCATATCCCTCCCAGCAGTGCCCTGAGACAGGAGGGGTGGGGGCATATCACTCCCAGCAGTGCCCTGAGACAGGAGGGGTGGGTGCAGAGTCCTCCCAGCAGTGCCCTGAGACAGGAGGGGTGGGGGCCTATCACTCCCAGCAGTGCCCTGAGACAGGAGGGGTGGGGGCCTATCACTCCCAGCAGTGCCCTGAGACAGGAGGGGTGGGGGCATATCACTCCCAGCAGTGCCCTGAGACAGGAGGGGTGGGGGCATATCACTCCCAGCAGTGCCCTGAGACAGGAGGGGTGGGGGCCTATCACTCCCAGCAGTGCCCTGGGGTGGGTGTGATGCACAGTGTGAGCCTGGATCTTTGATTGTGTCATTGCCCTCATTCCACCTGTGTCCTTTCAATGGCACGTACTGCTTTTGCCCTTCCCCAGAGGATCATGTCCCTATGACAAAGGTGCAATGCGTTGGATGCATACTAGGCCTTGTTGTAAACAGCGAATGTGTTCTAATCTGTGTCCCTGTGACATGTGCCAGGTGTATTGATGTAGTGTCACTTGTCCATCCTCACAGGTAGACGCCTCTGCCAAGGAGCAGATATGGCTGGACGCCGTCAGCGCCGTGAGGAGTGCGGAAGGTCGGAGGCGGCGCATGTCCCAGGTGAGGAAACGCTGGCAGGATATCCGGTGCTGGACGCGGAGGATCGCACGGGTCCTGCTGGGGGACTCACCTGAGAGCCACAAGAACCGCGGGCGCCGCCGTCTCTCCCACATCCAGAAACGTGTGCTGGCGGTGGTCTTTCCTGACTTGGACAGGCGTCTACAGGTGATGCAGCAGCCGGAAGGGGGTAGGTACATGTGTGTGTTTGTTGTGTTTCACCAGCATTTGTAAGTGCACTGTTCCATGGATACACTTCCAGGGTTTATGGTGCTGTGCAGATCCTATTCCCCACAGTATTGCAGTGCTCTCCTGCCTCCCTTCCCCTCCTTGCAATGTGTTCCCTGGTCTGTGTGTAGTCACTCCATCACAAGGTTATGTAGCCTGACACCTTCTACAAGTGTACAATGCCTGCAGCATCATGTGTGGGGGTGGTGCGTAACAGGATTTTGGACCTTGCCTGTGCCCTGTCCAGTTCTGGACTTGTGGGTTCCATGTCAGTTGGCACTAATGCTGAGTCCAGACATGGGAGTTAGTCTCTCAAGTGTGAGGCCTTACAGCACGCATGTCCTATGTGGTGGCCTGTGACATGATGTGCATGAGTGTGCGGTACGCATAGTGCAGGGATGTTAGCGTGTGTTGCAGTCATTCCCATTCAGGAGCATGGAGTTGTGTGGCCACTACTGTCCCCAGGGGCATATTTTCCTAGGTATCATGTGTGTAATCCGAATATGTCGACAATCTCTGTGTCTACAGCATAGGTTGTGCTCTGTGCCATTGTCCCCTGGCAACATGTATATTGACGTGCGATGTATTACAAGTGTCCACTGTACAGCCTGACCTGATTTTCCTATTACATACTCACGGTGGCCATTGCCTTTGTGTCTTGTTGCAATCATCTGATGCTGCCCATTTGTACATGATAATTTGCACAGCCGCACCTTGGGTAGTTTGTGTGCAATATAGAAGTTTTGCATCCCATGTGTATTTCACCCAGACTAAGAGATGTACGTGCTTCCTGTGTCTCCATAGATTTGTCTCATGTAGGGGGTGGGTGGTGCGGGCATGTCCGACATGTCAAGACCTGATATCTCCTTGCTAGGACTGGCCAGTGTGTAATGTTTGCCTGGACATAGACTCAAGGTGCAGTGTGCCTGTCAGGGTGGGCATGTTATCAGTATTACCTATGCTGCATGTGCCTGTGGTTCCTGCCTATGGTCCCTGCTCATCCCTATTTGCTGCCATGCTGTGTGGTGCAGATGCAGTGCTGGATTGTCCCCAGGGCCTTGCTCCTCAGTAAAAATTCCATATCATCTCATTTGCTAGTGTGTCATGCTCTCCATAGTTTTTCAATGGCATGGTGGGTCGAAAAACTGTGTCTTGCATGCCCTACATATGTACCTTGTTTTGTAGATGTAACTCTTCCTTTGTTTCAGGCTATGCACTGTAACCTAAGTAGATTGTACTCATGTGACATATGTATACAGGTGTATGATTACTTTCTGTCTCTTCACCCTGCCCACAGCATCGTCGGGGGACACGGAGGGAGACATGGACACAGACGGCGCGGAGGGACGGAGCACCAGTGCCAGCGGTGACATCGGGGCTGGCACTTCGAGTGGGACTGAGGCGGTGGAGAGTGAACCCGGGGACCTGTCGACTGGCACAACAGAGTATGAAGCCGACGGGTCCGAGGAGGATCACTCCGAGTGGGCGGTGGCTGCACCACCATCTGACAGCAGCCCTACATCTGGCACTGCCCCCTCCATTGGCATCAGCCGCCTCCCACGTGCTCGTGTCCCTTCCCAGCGTGCCCGGTCACCACATGTCTCCTTCCTGCCAGGCACCGCACCCCCTGCCCCTGTCTCCACTGCTGCCGCCAATGCTGAGTCTGTGGACATCCAGCGGCAGTTGCAGATTGGTCAGACTGCGATCCTTAATGTCCTCCATGGCCACAGCCAGGTCCTCAACAACATGGAGGCATACTTGGAGGGCATTCATTCATCGCAGGCTGACCAACGCAACTTGCTGAGGTCCATAGACTCCCCACTGACTGCAGCAGTGGGTCTCCTGCAGCGCTACGTCCCACCCCCTACCCCTGCTCCTTCCACAATTCCCACTCCCATGCCTGTCCCACATACACCCAGACGTAAGCATGCACCCACCACAACAGACACAGGCACCACACCAGTAGGGAAGGTCCGCCGCACACCTCCTGACATGCACACACAGGGTGCAGTAGGCACACCCACTGGGTCGGGGGGCAAACGTGTGACACGCAGCCAGAGTGGGAGTCCGCATTCCACCCAATCCACTCCCTCCAAATCCCCTCCCCTCAGCTCTCCTGGCCACATCTCCCCCAAAGACTCCTTCATGGCCGCTCTGTCCCTGAGCCCCACAGTGACACCACCCCGCAAGCGGTCAAGGAAGTCCCCGGTCAGGGTGCTTGAGTCCCCCCCCCTGTCCACACCCTCCCCCAGTGGCGCTGCGACCCATCCCTCTGACCCCCCCCCTCCTTGGGGCCTGTGGTTCCTTCGGGTGCAGGGGAGTCCCTGGAGGACCTTGCCAAGGTGTGCAGCGCGCTCCTAGAATCCACCTTTGGCCCTGCCCCACCCCCTGTGGTGGAGTCCTCCATCCCTGCACCCAATTCGCCTACCCTTTGCCCTCCTGTCCCTGCGGTGCCTGTTCCTTCCCCCCCACATGATGCCCTCACCCCTGTGGAAGACGACGACTTGTAACTGTGCAGGCAAGCTAGGGGACACGCATCCCACTGTGTCCCCCATCCAGCTGGGACTCCTGGACTGCCCTATGGCCTTTGTTAATATTGGACTTACGTCATACTAGTTTTTTGCTCATGCTGAATAAAGCTATTTATTTTTTGCCCTTGGAACACTCCTGCATTGCTGGCATTGCTGTTGGTGGGGCTGCTACATGGTTGTGGGTGTTGGTCATGTGTTGGGTGTGTGGGAAATGTAGTAGTGTGCTGCTCATAGGGGGGACCCTGGGATCAGTGTGCCTCACACGGTGTTAGCTACCTTTCTCCATTCATGTAAGCAGTTGCTGCATGTTGCAATTGTCCCAAGGTGTTTTCCTTCCTCTGTGTACCCTGACTTCTTCCCTGCAGGGTGTTCCCAATATTTAGTGCAGAGCTGTGTGTACATTAGCTGGGTGTGTGACGGACTCCTTCAACTTTGCACATGCATGCTGAGCCATTCTCCACCTGCATCATTCGTGGCATCCTTGGTAGTCATTGTACTTGTGTATGTGGACTATTGACATGACTTCATGTGTAAATGTTTTGTTTTTGGCCCTATGCATGCGTATACTTCCAGCCTCGCACACATGTGGTACATGTACTGCAGGGTCTTTGTGCACCTGACTGACATTTGTGGGCATGGTATATGTGACTACTCCACCCTTTGCGTTCCATGGGCACTGCTGGGAGTGATAGGCACCCACCCCTCCTGTGTCTGGGCACTGCTGGGAGGACTCTGCACCCACCCCTCCTGTGTCTGGGCACTGCTGGGAGGACTCTGCACCCACCCCTCCTGTGTCTGGGCACTGCTGGGAGTGATAGGCACCCACCCCTCCTTTGTCTGGGCACTGCTGGGAGGACTCTGCACACACCCCTCCTGTGTCTGGGCACTGCTGGGAGGACTCTGCACCCACCCCTCCTGTCTCTGGGCTCTGCTGGGAGGACTCTGCACCCACCCCTCCTGTCTCAGGGCACTGCTGGGAGTGATAGGCCCCCACCCCTCCTGTCTCAGGGCACTGCCGGGAGGACTCTGCACACACCCCTCCTGTCTCAGGGCTCTGCTGGGAGGACTCTGCACCCACCCCTCCTGTCTCAGGGCACTGCTGGGAGGTCTCTGCACACACCCCTCCTGTCTCAGGGCACTGCTGGGAGGACTCTGCACACACCCCTCCTCTCTCAGGGCACTGCTGGGAGTGATAGGCCCCCACCCCTCCTGTTTCAGGGCACTGCTGGGAGGACTCTGCACCCACCCCTCCTGCATCTGGGCACTGCTGGGAGTGTTAGGCACCCACCCCTCCTGTGTCTGGGCACTGCTGGGAGGACTCTGCACACACCCCTCCTGTGTCTGGGCACTGCTGGGAGGACTCTGCACCCACCCCTCCTGTGTCTGGGCACTGCTGGGAGTGATAGGCACCCACCCCTCCTGCGTCTGGGCACTGCTGGGAGGACCCTGCACACACCCCTCCTGTCTCAGGGCACTGCTGGGAGGACTCTGCACCCACCCCTCCTGTCTCAGGGCACTGCTGGGAGTGATAGGCCCCCACCCCTCCTGTCTCAGGGCACTGCTGGGAGTGATAGGCCCCCACCCCTCCTGTCTCAGGGCACTGCTGGGAGGACTCTGCACACACCCCTCCTGTCTCAGGGCTCTGCTGGGAGGACTCTGCACACACCCCTCCTGTCTCAGGGCACTGCTGGGAGTGATAGGCCCCCACCCCTCCTGTATCAGGGCACTGCTGGGAGGACTCTGCACCCACCCCTCCTGCATCTGGGCACTGCTGGGAGTGTTAGGCACCCACCCCTCCTGTCTCTGGGCACTGCTGGGAGTGATAGGCACCCACCCCTCCTGTGTCTGGGCACTGCTGGGAGGACTCTGCACCCACCCCTCCTGTGTCTGGGCACTGCTGGGAGGACTCTGCACCCACCCCTCCTGTGTCTGGGCACTGCTGGGAGTGATAGGCACCCACCCCTCCTGTGTCTGGGCACTGCTGGGAGGACTCTGCACACACCCCTCCTGTGTCTGGGCACTGCTGGGAGGACTCTGCACCCACCCCTCCTGTCTCTGGGCACTGCTGGGAGTGATAGGCACACACCCCTCCTATGTCTGGGCACTGCTGGGAGGACACTGCACCCACCTCTCCAATTTCACAATATGTACGCTCATGACATGCACGGATGTGGGTACGCTCCATGCATTCGAGGTGGGGGTACGTGTCGTACTTACACTGTTGGGGTGGGGGTACGCTCCATGCATTCGAGGTGAGGGTACGTGTCGTACTTACACTGTTGGGATGGGGGTACGCTCCATACGTACGCGGCTGAGGGTAGGGGTCGTACTTAAACTGTTGGGGTGGGGGTACGCTCCATGCATTCTGTTGGACAGGCCACACGAAGGGCTTGCTCCCTCCCCGCACGACAGGGCCCGAGCTCCGGCCCACCAGGCATAACCCACGAAAAGCACCTGTACCCCGTCTCCCGACGGATCTTCTGCCCTCGGACCTCTACTCATCACGGGGCCCAGCCCCACCGGCTCCCCCGGCCGGTTCAAGCCGCCATCTTGGGCCCTGCACCACGAGGCCGCGTGGCCTCGCCCCGACCCTAACCCCGGGCCTGGCCGGCCCCGACATCCCGGCACCACCATCCACCCGGGAGGTGAGCGGACCACTTGGCAAGTCAATGGGAGGACGAAGTGTCAAGAGCTCTTCCCCCGCCAGGTGCCGATCGCCTCCAGCTCCCCCAGGCGCTGGCTCCACCCCCTGCTGGGTGTCTGGACACCTTCATCCCGGGCCCTCCGACCTCCAAGTGCGAGGGTCCGGACATCAAAGGGCGCCTGCCCTATAACTGGGGCAACTCCGGAGCAGGAAGGCAGTTGTATCCTGGAGTCGAGAGACACCGAGAGAACTCAGCCTTGACGGACTACTGGCGCTGCCGTAGCCCGCTCTTGTGAACCATCATCCTGCCTGCTGGCGCTGCCGCGGCCTTCTGCAACATCCATCCTCGTCGGGACCTGCTGGTGCTGCCGCGGCCCGTTGTAACGACCATCCTCACCGGGACCTGCTGGCGCTGCCGCGGACCGTACATCGACCATCCTTCCGGGACCTGCTGGCGCTGCCGCGGACCGTGTCCCGACCATCTCGACCGGGACCTGCTGGCGCTGCCGCGGCCCGTACCAACTAAACCACCAAGCTCGAGGATTGTGAGCTAGTCATCATCTCATCCGAACTACCTGACTGGTAAACAGACTGTCCCGCTCCCCCTTACCCTGCATTGAGAGACTTGAATCGAGGGGACCCCTGAGTCCAGACCTCCTTGTACCATTCAACCGTACCTTAAGAAGTGCTTATAAAGAACACTGAACCTTATCTGTGTGTGGTATCTGTCTGTGGGGGGGGGAGAAGTTACTTGTCTGTACGATCGCTGGAGACGGCTCTCCCCGGAGACCTCTCCTCCTGACCCCGGCCGACCCTCCCGGTCCGTCTACCCTTTCTAACATTGGTGGCCAGCGGCGCGATCCGAATCAACGCGTAATCGTACAGAGAGTAGCTCACCCCACGACAAAAACACGATGTCAGCCAAAGATAGCAGCTCCACCGAGAAATTCCAAATGGATAAGTTAGAAGAATACAACCACCGTGAACTGAGACAATTCTGCATAGAACTTGGCATTGCTACCACCGGCCTGAGTACCAAGGATGATCTAAAGCACGCCCTAGAGTCGTGGACCGAAACTGGGGTCGCCGGACTCTCCGACCAAAGCAGCATCACACCAGAGGGGAACGCCACGGCTCCCGAGGAGCGGGGAACGGGCCTCTCGCAGGAGGAGATCCGAGAAAGAGAAAGAACCAGATTGCACGAGTTGGAAATGGCACGACTCAAGATGGATGGGGAACTCAAGTTAGCTGAACAGAAACTCAACCTCGAGCATATGCGGCTCCGAGAAGAACGAGAAGAGAAGCAGAGACAGAGAGAGCTGGAGGAGAAAAAAATAACGCTCAAGCACGAGCGCCAACTAGCGGAGATAGAACTTCGGAAACAGAATAAAGAACTGGGGGTGCCTGAGCGACCACACACCCCGGGGCCAATCGAGAAAAAAGTCCACATCCCCAAGGATGTTGTCCGCGAGTATGTCCGAGAAGACGACATCCAACAGTGGTTTAAAGCCTACGAGATCGCCATGACCTCCCACCGGATCGACCGGAGTGATTGGGGAGCCGGACTTTGGGGGAGGTTTGTCAACGAGGGTCGCGATGCCCTACTGCAGCTCCCAGATCACCAAATGTCGTCCTACGACCACATGAAGGCTGCCCTCCTCACCCGCTACGGCCTCACACCCGAGATGTACCGCCAGAGGTTCAGAGATTGCACCCGGATCCCAGGTACAACTTGGGTAGAATACGTGAACTATTTTAGCCGTGCCTTCGAGGGTTGGATCAAGGGGAGCCATGTCACCACCTACGAACAACTCTTTGACCTTATGGTATGGGAGCACCTGTCGAACAACTGTTTCGTCGAGCTCAGGCAGCACCTCCTCGACAGTAAGCTGACTGACCCCCGGCAGCTCGCCGCCGAAGCTGACCGATGGGAAAGCACCCGAGTGGGCCGGAGGGGGCCACACGAACAGAACAGAAGCAACCCAGGCCAGCACCGTCCTCGGGGAGGAGGAGGGGGCCAGGGGCGAGGGAGAGACACCTTGCCAGCAACACCCGTGGCCAGCACCCCGCCTCCGGCCGGCCGGGGCAACCCCCCGTGGCGTCCTGGGTTCCGAGCCAACGTCACGTGCCACCGATGCCAGCGAGTCGGCCACTACGCCAATGACCCGAGCTGCCCGCAGAACCAAACACCCAAGCCCCGCCAGGTAGCTGCCGCCGCCCTGGGGGAAGAGCGATTATCGGGGGAACCAGAAGAGTATGAGCCGGCCCAGCAAGAGTGGGAACCGGCCGCCATGGTCCTGGCGTGCTTAGGGGGAAGAGACATGGTCCCACGGGCTCCCCTACCCGCTAACACCAGGAAATACGGTCAGTGGGTGACCATTAATGGACAGCGAGCCGAGGCCTTGCGTGACACAGGCGCCAGTGTGACGGCCGTCCGCTGTCACCTGGTGAAGCCCGAGCAGATCCTGCCGAACATTCTCTGCCCCGTCCGCTCGGCAGACAACTCTGAGAGTATGTGTCAAATGGCCTGCGTCCCGTTCGAATGGGGAGGGGTCTCCGGCCTGTTGAAGGTGACGGTCCGGGACGACGCCCCCGTGGACTGCCTCCTGGGGAATGACCTCGAGAGTTCCCCGTGGGCCACCGTTGAGAGAAGAGAGCACCTGGGGATGCTGGGCCTCCCGGACTGGGCCTGCGTAACCACCCGGTCCATGGCCGCCCGTGCCGTCCCCCGATCAGAAGAACCGGAATGGCCGGCACCTCCGCCCCCGGTCGCCCCAGTAGAAGACAACGACGAGGCCAGCCTCCCAGACCCGACGACCGAAGGGGACGCGCAACCCCAGAACCTTCCTGACCTGGCTCAGTGGCGTCAAGAAGGGGGGCCCACCCAAGAACAGTTCCGCCAGGAACAAAAGACCTGTCCCTCCCTCGAGGGACTCCGCCAACAAGCCAGCGCCCAGAACGCAGGGGACTCCACCGGAACTCACTGGGTCTACTGGGATAACGACCTGCTATACAGCGAGCAAAGAATCGCCGAGCTGGGGGCCGGTCGAGTACTGGTGGTACCTCTCCGCTTCAGAGACTTTCTGCTCAACCTGGCCCACGATGTCCCCCTGGCTGGACACCTGGGCCAGGACAAAACGTACAGCCGCCTAGTGACCCACTTTTTCTGGCCGAAAATGAGGAACGACGTCCTGAACCACTGCCGATCTTGCCCCACATGCCCAGCCAGCGGGAAGAGTGGTCGGAAGCTGAAAGCCCCTCTGCAACCCTTCCCTGTGGTCACCACCCCGTTCGAGAGGGTGGGGATAGACATTGTGGGGCCTCTGGACCCCCGCACGGCACAAGGACACAGGTTCATCTTAGTACTGGTGGACCATGCCACCCGCTACCCCGAGGCGGTGCCCCTACGGACCGTGACAGCTCCGGTGGTTGGCCGGGCCCTAATGGGGATCTTCTCCCGGGTAGGCTTCCCCCGAGAAGTCGTCAGCGACCGAGGCACGAACTTTATATCCAAATACATGAAGTCCCTCTGGCAACAATGCGGGGTCACCTACAGATTCACGACCCCCTATCACCCCCAAGGGAACGGACTAGTGGAGCGTTTTAACCGCACTCTCAAGGGGATGATTGGGGGATTGGAAGAGCCCCTCCGTCGCCAGTGGGATGTACTACTCCCGTGCCTCCTCTTCGCCTACCGAGAAGTTCCCCAGAAGTCCCTCGGTTTTAGCCCTTTCGAACTCCTGTACGGGCACCCTGTGCGAGGGCCCCTCAGCCTAGTAAAAGAAGGTTGGGAGATGGCCCCCCTAAAGACCCCTCCAGACGTCTTCAAATACCTCCTGGCCCTACGCAATCAGACCCGGCGCTTCAGAGAGATGGCCAAGGCGAACCTCGAGGCCAGCCAGGAGGACATGAAGAAGTGGTATGATCACAATGCCTCCTCCGTTGAGTTCGAGCCTGGACAACAAGTATGGGTGATGTCCCCCACCGAACCCTCTGCCTTGCAAGATAAGTGGACGGGGCCCTTCAAAGTGGTCGAGCGCAAAAGCCCCGTCACTTACCTCATCGACCTGGGGACCTCCCGGAACCCCCTTCGGGTCCTCCACACCAACCGACTCAAACCACACTTTGTGCGCTCAGAACTCAGCCTCCTGATGGCTACGGACAGTGGGGCAGAGGAAAACTCCGAACCCCTCCCGGATCTTCTGAAGACTCAGGAGAATGACGGCTCCGTGGACGGGGTCCGGCTCTCTGACGCCCTCACTTCGGAGCAACGCCAGGGCTGCCGGAACCTCCTGCTGCAGTTCGCTACCCTGTTCTCCCTCACCCCCGGGGTCACCCCTTGGTGTTTGCACGACGTGGACACCGGGGACAGTCCCCCTGTCCGACACCGGGCCTACCGCGTACCAGATCGGGTACGGGCCTGCATACAGGAGGAGGTGGCCAAGATGCTCACAATCGGGGTCATCGAGCCCTCGGACAGCCCCTGGGCCAGTCCGGTTGTATTGGTCCCCAAAGCCGCTGCCCCCGGCACCGCACCTGAACTGAGATTCTGCGTCGACTACCGGGGCTTGAACGCTGTCACCCGGACCGACGCTCATCCGATCCCCCGAGCAGACGAGCCGATCGACCGGCTGGGGGCCGCCCGCTACCTCAGTATCTTCGACCTAACAGCGGGCTACTGGCAGATCGGCCTCACACCCAGGGCTCAGGAACGGTCAGCCTTCTCTACCCCCGATGGCCACTACCAATTCAAGGTCATGCCCTTCGGCATGAAGAATGCCCCCGCCACGTTTCAACGCCTCGTGAACCAGGTCTTGGCGGGGCTCGAAGAGTTCAGCGCTGCCTACCTGGACGATATCGCTGTATACAGCCGCCACTGGCCCGACCACCTCCGTCACCTCCGAGAGGTCCTACAGGCCCTCCAGCGGGCCGGCCTCACAATTAAGGCCGGCAAGTGCCAAATTGGCCAAGGGTCTGTGACCTACCTTGGGCACCAAGTGGGAAGCGGGCTGGTGGCCCCGCTACAACTTAAGATTGCTGCCATCCAGTCCTGGCAGCCCCCCGTCACCCAGACCGAGGTCCGAGCCTTCTTGGGGCTCACCGGCTACTACCGGCGGTTCGTGAAGGACTACGGCAGCATCGTGGGGCCCCTCACGGGTCTCACGTCCAAGAACCAACCGAAGCGGATTAACTGGACCCCCGATTGTCAAGCGGCCTTCGAGAAGCTGAAGGCCGCCCTGTGCACCGCCCCTGTACTCCAGGCCCCCGATTACAGTCGGGAATTCGTGGTACAGACCGACGCCTCCGACCACGGCATCGGAGCCGTCCTTTCTCAGTTAAACCCCGAAGGTCATGACCAGCCGGTGGCCTTCATCAGTCGACGTCTCCTGGCCCGAGAACAGCGCTGGAGCACCATCGAGAGGGAGGCCTTCGCAGTGGTGTGGGCCCTCAAAAAGCTCCGGCCCTATCTCTTCGGTACCCACTTCCGGGTACAAACCGACCATCGACCCCTGCAGTGGCTGATGCAGATGCGGGGGGAGAACCCAAAACTCTTGCGCTGGTCCATTTCCCTGCAGGGAATGGACTTCACTGTGGAGCACCGACCAGGTCAAGACCACGCCAACGCGGATGGCCTGTCCCGCTTTTTCCGCCTCGACGAAGAGAGTCCCCAAGGAGATGGGTGACTCTCCCCGCCTTCAGCTGGGGGGGACGCATGTTGGACAGGCCACACAAAGGGCTTGCTCCCTCCCCGCACGACAGGGCCCGAGCTCCGGCCCACCAGGCATAACCCACGAAAAGCACCTGTACCCCGTCTCCCGACGGATCTTCTGCCCTCGGACCTCTACTCATCACGGGGCCCAGCCCCACCGGCTCCCCCGGCCGGTTCAAGCCGCCATCTTGGGCCCTGCACCACGAGGCCGCGTGGCCTCGCCCCGACCCTAACCCCGGGCCTGGCCGGCCCCGACATCCCGGCACCACCATCCACCCGGGAGGTGAGCGGACCACTTGGCAGGTCAATGGGAGGACGAAGTGTCAAGAGCTCTTCCCCCGCCAGGTGCCGATCGCCTCCAGCTCCCCCAGGCGCTGGCTCCACCCCCTGCTGGGTGTCTGGACACCTTCATCCCGGGCCCTCCGACCTCCAAGTGCGAGGGTCCGGACATCAAAGGGCGCCTGCCCTATAACTGGGGCAACTCCGGAGCAGGAAGGCAGTTGTATCCTGGAGTCGAGAGACACCGAGAGAACTCAGCCTTGACGGACTACTGGCGCTGCCGTAGCCCGCTCTTGTGAACCATCATCCTGCCTGCTGGCGCTGCCGCGGCCTTCTGCAACATCCATCCTCGTCGGGACCTGCTGGCGCTGCCGCGGCCCGTTGTAACGACCATCCTCACCGGGACCTGCTGGCGCTGCCGCGGACCGTACATCGACCATCCTTCCGGGACCTGCTGGCGCTGCCGCGGACCGTGTCCCGACCATCTCGACCGGGACCTGCTGGCGCTGCCGCGGCCCGTACCAACTAAACCACCAAGCTCGAGGATTGTGAGCTAGTCATCATCTTATCCGAACTACCTGACTGGTAAACAGACTGTCCCGCTCCCCCTTACCCTGCATTGAGAGACTTGAATCGAGGGGACCCCTGAGTCCAGACCTCCTTGTACCATTCAACCGTACCTTAAGAAGTGCTTATAAAGAACACTGAACCTTATCTGTGTGTGGTATCTGTCTGTGGGGGGGGGAGAAGTTACTTGTCTGTACGATCGCTGGAGACGGCTCTCCCCGGAGACCTCTCCTCCTGACCCCGGCCGACCCTCCCGGTCCGTCTACCCTTTCTAACACATTCGAGGTGAGGGTACGTGTCGTACTTACACTGTTGGGGTGGGGGTACGCTCCATACGTGCGCGGGTGTGGGTACGTGTCGTACTTACACTGTTGGGGTGGGGGTACGCTCCATACGTACGCGGCTGAGGGTTGGGGTCGTACTTACACTGTTGGGGTGGGGGTACGCTCCATGCATTCGAGGTGAGGGTACGTGTCGTACTTACACTGTTGGGGTGGGGGTACGCTCCATACGTACGCGGGTGTGGGTACGGGTCATACTTACACTGTTGGGGTGGGGGTACGCCCCATACGTACGCGGGTGTGGGTACGGGTCCTACTTACACTGTTGGGGTGGGGGTACGCTCCATACGTACGCGGGTGTGGGTACGGGTCGTACTTACACTGTTGGGGTGGGGGTACGCTCCATACGTACGCGGGTGTGGGTACGGGTCGTACTTACACTGTTGGGGTGGGGGTACGCTCCATACGTACGCAGGTGTGGGTACGGGTCGTACTTACACTGTTGTGGTGGGGGTACGCTCCATACGTACGCGGGTGGGGGTAGGGTCCGTACATATCCGTCCCCACGCTATGTGATGCTTGTGCGGCCCGTACCCAGGCCTTTGCCACGTGGGTACGAGCCGTCCCGCCATTGTTGGGGTGACGTGGGTGTGGGCGTGGTACGACTCGTACCCACGCTCTTCAGGCGTGGGTACGGGACGTACATGTCTGGTTGTGTTGCCGGTTCGCGTCGTGACAGACTTCCGTTGTGGCGGTCGCTGGCTTAGCTGGACACGCCCCCACCCCCTCGTAGTGACCAGTGCCTGGGAGTCAGGTATCTCCAGGGCATGTGTGCTGTGTGACTTTGGTGGGGGGTTTGTGGCCTGCCCTGGTCCTGCCACCCCCCCACCCCACTTTCCCCCCTCCCTTAGTTGTTCTGACCTTCTGCGGCGTCTGCGTCGGAACCTGTAGAGGAGGTCGACTGCTATGAGGGCCGGGATGACACGTAGGTTCGGGTCCATGTCTGTCCGTCGCATACAGGTCCTCCTTGTTCGCGTCGTCCTGTGTGTCCGTTGCGTACTGGTCCTCCTTGTTCGCGTCGTCCTGTGTGTCCGTCGCGTACTGGTCCTCCTTGTTCGCGTCGTCCTGTGTGTCCGTCGCGTACTGGTCCTCCTTGTTCGCGTCGTCCTGTCTGTCCGTCGCGTACTGGTGGTCCTTGTTCGCGTCGTCCTGATTTCCCGGCAGTTTTTGGCTGCCGGAAAATATTCACCGTGCGGGATGACGTCGGTGCGAATCGTAATTCCTGGTTCGTGAATGGCAGGCTGCGAGCGTCCCGACGTCAGGTCGGCGCTTTCCCGGATCGCATTTGTAGGTTTATTTTGTTCGTTCGGGGTTTTTTACGATTCGTACGGAAATGGTGTTCCCGTGCAAATCGTAATTCCATGTTTGTATTTTTTTACGACCGGGTACGCGTCGGACGGAGAATATGCTCCGTCCGACGGTTCGTACCCGGTTTTTACAGGATCGTAATTGGCACCTTAGGTGGCAATTACGATCCTGTAAAAAAATTCCCCATGCGACTCGTATCCGGTCTTTTTACCGTACGAATTGTACAAGTGCCGTACGAACTGGCAATCACGATTCGCATGGTAAAAAGTCCATACGAACCGCATTGGGAATCATTCCCCACACGTCCTCGGGTCGGAAAATGTGTCCGACACGTTCTCGGATGATTTATCGTACAAACGTGAAAAGTGAAGTCCGACCGAGGAATCACGATCCCACCCGTGCGTCCGATCTCACAACCGTATGGTAAAAACACCGTCCGCACCGAACTCCCATTGCAACCATGGAGACATGTGCCCGCATACGCGCCCAACACTCCCCCCAGCACCCATACGTTCGAGTCGTACTCCCCGTGAATGTACACCCCCCCCTGTATGTACACCCGTGTATGTGTCGAACCCCCACCTGTGTATGTACACCCCTGTACGTTCGAGTCGTACCCCCACCCCTGTACGTGTCGTACCACCGTCTATGTACACCCCTCCACCCCTGTACGTGTCGTACCAACGTCAATGTACACCCCTGTACGTTCGAGTCGTACCCCCACCCCTGTACGTGTCGTACCACCGTCTATGTGCACCCCAGTACGTTCGAGTCGTACCCCCACCCCTGTACGTGTCGTACCACCGTCTGTGTACTCCCCCCCACCCCTGTACGTGTCGTACCAACGTCAATGTACACCCCAGTACATTCGAGTCGTACCCCCACCCCTGTACGTGTCGTACCACCATCTGTGTACTCCCCCCCACCCCTGTACGTGTCGTACCACCGTCTATGTACACCCCCCCACCCCTGTACATGTCGTACCACCGTCTATGTACACCCCCCCACCCCTGTACGTGTCGTACCACCGTTGTTGGAAGGCGGACCCCGAGGAGTCGGCGAGACCACTCAGGGGGGGCCCCCACACTGTACGAAGTAGCCGAGCGCTGTAGAGAAGCCTCCTGGGAGATCCTTCTCCTATTATGTACTAGCACAGTAACACCACCACACCGGACTCAAGGAGGTTGTCTCAAGATGAGCAATTCTTTATCAGCACGATAAAAGGTTACGGGTTCAATATTACACAAAAAGGGGATCGAGGGATCCGCAAAAGTCTCAGTGTCTCTTTCAGGAGGGAAGGGGTAGCGGGACAGTCTTAGGCAGGAGCTTGGTACGAGGGTACCTGGGGCCCAGTTCTTATCCTCAAGCTGGAGGACCTCCGGGTCTCGGAGGGGTCGAGCCGCGACGGCGTCAGCAGGGCTCTGCCGTTCAGTTCGTGGAGAGCCGCGACCAGGTCAGCGGGGCTCTCAAGATGGTTGCTGCTCAGCTCGAGCCGCGACGCAGTCTGCAGGGCTCGTGGTGGTTTCAAGCAAGAGTTCTTCTCTGTAGGGTCGGCCGCGATTCAATCAGCAGGGCTCTCGACTCCGGGATACAACTGCCGGTCTGTGGCGGGGTCGCCCCAGATATAGGTCTGGAGCCCTTTGATTTCCGGACCCTTGCGCCCGGGGGGGCGGAGAGGCCGGGCTGAGAGCGGCCAGACGCCCAGCAGGAGAGGCGCCCGGCCCAGGAGAGATGGAGGCCGATCGTACCTCGGTGTGTGGGGACGGTTGGGGGTCCCATCGATACCGCCCTCCGCCAGGGCGATGAGGTGTTCACGTGACACCCCCTGGCCAGTTCTTGGTACCTTAATGTCTGGGCCTTGCTGGGGCCGAGGCCGGGTTGAGCGGAGTCATGAGGGCTGGTGTGCAGGGTCACGTGGCAGGTGACAAAATGGCGGAGCCTCGAGGCATAGGTGACCTCGTGCGGCCCGAACGGGTAGCTCGTGGAGTCTAGGGCGGGGAACGGGCCCAATCCCCGGGAAGTCAGGACCACGCCACGAGGCCGGGTCCAACAGGCATCCCCCCCAGCCGAAGGCGGAGAGAGTCACCCATCTCCTTGGGGATTCTCCTCGTCAAGGCGGAAGAAGCGGGACAGGCCGTCCGCGTTGGCGTGGTCATTGCCGGGTCGGTGTTCAACCGAAAAGTCCATCCCTTGCAGGGCAATGGACCACCGCAGCAGCTTGGGATTCTCGCCTCTCATTTGCATTAACCACCGCAAGGGCCGGTGGTCGGTCTGGACCCGAAAGTGGGTACCGAAGAGATAGGGCCGGAGCTTCTTAAGGGCCCACACTACGGCGAAGGCCTCGCGCTCGATGGTGCTCCATCGTTGCTCCCGGGGCAGCAGCCGTCGGCTGATGAAGGCCACCGGGCGGTCGAGTCCCTTCTCATCAACCTGAGACAGGACGGCCCCGATCCCATATTCGGAGGCGTCTGTCTGCACGATGAACTCCTTACTGTAGTCAGGGGCCTGGAGTACAGGGGCAGTGCACATCGCTGCCTTGAGAGTTTCGAAAGCTGACTGGCAGCGAGGAGTCCAGTGCACCTTCTTGGGTTGTTTCTTCGAGGTGAGCTCTGTGAGAGGCCCAACAATGCTCCCATAGTCCCGGATGAACCGCCGGTAGTATCCAGGGAGGCCCAGGAAGGCCCGCACAGCGGTCTGGGTAGTGGGGGGTTCCCATGCCTGGATGGCATCGACTTTTGGCTGGAGAGGGGCCACCTGACCGCTTCCCACTTGATGGCCCAGGTAGGTCACTGATCCTTGGCCGATCTGGCATTTGCTGGCCTTGATCGTGAGCCCGGCCCGTTGGAGGGCGGCCAGGACGGCTTTGAGGTGAATGAGGTGCTCAGCCCACTGGTTGCTGTACACGGCAATGTCATCCAAGTTGGCCGCGCTGAAGGCCTCGAGCCCGGCCAGAACCTTGTTTACAAGTCTCTGAAAAGTGGCCGGGGCGTTCTTCATGCCGAAGGGCATCACCCGAAAGTGGTAATGCCCATCAGGGGTAGAAAAGGCGGATCTTTCTCGGGCGCCGGGGGTGAGCTGGATCTGCCAGTACCCGGCGGTGAGGTCCAGTGTGCTCAGGTAGCGGGCGGCCCCCAAGCGGTCGATGAGTTCGTCGGCCCGGGGTATAGGATGGGCGTCCGTCTTGGTCACAGCATTCAGGGCTCGGTAGTCTACACAGAATCGTAACTCCGGGGGGTGGCCGGGGGCTGCGGCCTTTGGTACCAGGACGACAGGGCTGGCCCACGGGCTGTCGGAGGGCTCGATGACCCCCAGGGCCAGCATCTTCGCTACTTCGGCCTGGATGCATGCACGCACTCGGTCAGGTACCCTGTAGGCTCGGTGTCGCACGGGGGGGCTCTCCCCGGTGTCGACGTCGTGGACGCACCAGTGGGTCACCCCCGGGGTGAGGGAGAAGAGGGCTGCGTAGTCCTGCAGCAGTTGTTGACAGTCGTTACGCTGTTCCGGGGTCAGGGAAGAGGCGAGTTGGACACCTTTGATGGATCCGTCGTGGACGTTGGACTGCAAGAGGTCGGGTAGGGGCTCGGAGTCGTCCTCGCCCCCCTCGTCGGTCGCCAGCAGCAGGCTCAGTTCGGTTCGGGCAAAGTGGGGTTTGAGCCTGTTAGCATGTAGAACCCGGAGGGGTTCCCGGGGGGACTCCAGGTCAACTAGGTAGGTGATGGGGCTTTTCTTCTCCACCACCTTGAAGGGCCCGGTCCACTTGTCCTGGAGGGCGCAGGGCTCAACCGGGGCCATGACCCAGACTCTCTGGCCTGGCTCGAACTCGATGGTAGAGGAGTTCCGATCGTACCACCGCTTCATGTCCTCCTGGCTGGCCTCGAGGTTGGCTTCGGCCATGGCTCGGAACTTGCGGGTCTGGTTTCGTAGGGTCAGGAGGTATCGGTAGACGTCAGGAGGGGCGCCTGGGAGCTTCGTCTCCCAGCCCTCCTTGACCAGGCTGAGGGGTCCGCGGACGCCCAAATAACAGTTCAAATGGGCTGAACCCCAGGGACTTCTGCGGGACCTCCCGATAGGCGAACAGGAGGCATGGTAGTAGGACATCCCATCTCCGCCGGAGGGGCTCTTCCAAGCCCTGAATCATCCCCTTCAGGGTTCTGTTAAAGCGCTCGACCAGCCCGTTCCCCTGAGGGTGATAGGGGGTTGTGAATTTGTACGTGACCCCGCACTGCTGCCACAGGGACCGCATGTACTTGGAGATGAAGTTCGTGCCCCTGTCGCTCACCACTTCGCGGGGAAATCCCACTCGGGAGAAGATCCCCATCAAGGCCCGGCCTACCACGGGGGCCGTTACAGTTCTTAGCGGGACCGCCTCCGGGTACCTGGTGGCGTGGTCCACGAGGACCAGGATGAAGCGGTGGCCCAGGGCGGTCTGGGGGTCCAGGGGCCCCACGATGTCGATTCCGACCCGTTCGAACGGGGTGCTGACGGCTGGAGGGGGGCCTTGACCCGACCCCCGTCTTCCCGCTGGCTTGGCAGGTCTGGCAGGACCGGCAGTGGTTGTCCACGTCTCTCCGCATCCGGGGCCAGTAGAAGTGGGTCACCAGACGGCTGTAAGTTTTGTCTTGCCCTAAGTGTCCGGCGAGGGGCACGTCATGTGCCAGGTTGAGAAGGAACTCCCGGAAGCGGAGGGGGACCACCAACACGCGGCTGGCCCCGAGTTCTGCCACTTTTTGCTCACTGTACAACAGGCCCTCGGCCCAGTAGACCCAGTGGGTGCCGGTCTGGTCCCCGTTGGCTTGTGCGGACGCTTGTTGTTGGACCCCTTCGAGAGAGGGACAGGACTGCTGTTCTTGCTGGAACTGCTCACGGGTGGGGCCCCCTTCATGGCGCCATTGTGCAAGTTCTGGTAGGGCGCCAAGGGAAGCAATCTCCTCGGGGGAGGATTCAATAGGTCCAGTGTCGGTGTCCGCCTCCCCCTCGCTGCAGGCGGGGGGGTGGTGCGAGCCCCTCGGGCTGGGCGGCACCGGGGGCCGAGGACGAGCGGGGGGCCCGGGCAGTCATGGACCGGGTGATGGCGCAGGCCCATTCGGATAGTCCCAGCATTCGGAGGTGCTCTCGTCGCTCCACTTGGGCCCAGGGGGAACTCTCCAGGTCGTTCCCCAGGAGGCAGTCTACTGGTGCGTCGTCGCGGACAGTCACCTTTAGCAGGCCTGTCACCCCTCCCCACTCGAAGGGGACCAGGGCCATCTGGCACAGGATTTCGCTGTTGTCGGCCGTCCGGACGGGGCACAGCACATTGGGTAGGATCTGTTCGGGGGTCACCAGGTGGCAGCGGACAGCGGTGACGCTGGCGCCGGTGTCACGAAGGGCTTCGGCCCGTTGTCCATTGACGGTGTCCTGCTGCCTGTACTTCTGGGTGTTGCTCGGGATGGGGGTGCGGGGCACCATTTCTCGGCTGCCCAGGCAGACCAGGGACATGGCTGCTGGCTCCCATTCGGGGGTTCCTCGGTCGAGGGTTTCTTCTTCTTCTTCTCCTTCCCCCAGGGCGGCGGCCGCCAGCTGTCGGGGTGGGGGCCCGCCGGCCCCGCTTCTTCGGTTCAGGGGGCAGACCGGGTCGCTGGCATAGTGTCCGGTTTGTTGGCAGCCGTAGCATGTTACTGGGGGCCGTGGTCCGGTTCTGGCCGGGGTCGCCCCCCTTCGGGCTAGGCTCGGGGAGAGGGGTTGCTGCGGTGGCCCTCGAGGTGGGCTCCTGGGGGCCCCGGCGGGGGGGTCCCGGTTCCTGTTCGGCCCTCCCCCTCCACCGCGTTGGCGGGGGGGTCCGGTGGGGTTCCTCTGGTACTCCCCCATCGAGTTCCGGGGGACTCAGGTGTTGACCCATCGATCGGCCTCGACGGCGAGTTTTCGTGGGTCGATCATCTTGCTGTCGAGGAGGTGTTGCCTTAGCTCCACGAAGCAATTGTTGGAGAGATGTTCCCCAACAATGAGGTCGACCAGCTGCCCGTAGGTGGTGACTTTGCTACCCTTGATCCATCCTTCTAGGGCCCGGCTGAAAAAGTCCACATATTCCACCCAGGTAGTACCCGGGATCTTTTTGCAGTCTCTGAACCGCTGGCGGTACATTTCCGCGGTTAGCCCGTAGCGGGTGAGCAGGGCCTCCTTCATGTGGTCGTAGGAGGTCATCACCTCCTCCGGCAGCTGGAGCAGTGTGTCTCGACCTTCACTCAGGAACCGACCCCACAGGCCGGCGCCCCAGTCCTTTCGGGGCACCCGATGAGAGGTCATGGCCACCTCGTATGCCTTGAACCATTGTTGGATGTCGTCATTCTTATAGTACTCCTTGACGACCTCTTTCGGGATATGTACCTTGGCCTCGGCAGGCGGTAGGGTGTCTCTATTACTGGGGGTGTCAGTCCCCCCGTTCTTTGCCTTGATTTCGAGCTCTTTGAGACTGCGCTCGTGCTCAAGGGTCAGTCTTTTTTCCTCCAACTCTCGGTGCCGTCTCTTCTCTTCTATCTCCTCTTGTAGCCGTAGCTGCTCTAGGGCCAGTTTTTTTTCCGCCAGCTGGAGTTCGCCGTCCAGCCGCAGTCGTGCGAGCTCTAGCTCGTGGTTCCGGACCTTCTCCCGCTCTCGTATCTCCTCTTCGGAGAGGCCGGTTTCTAGGCTCTTTCTTCCTCCGGTTGCCGGAGTCAGTGCGGTTGATGTGGCCTCAGTCAGGGGCAGGGGACCTTCTTTCTGGGAGTGGCCTGCCTCGGCCTCCAGCCAGGTCCTCAGGGCTTTCTGCATCTCCTCTTTGGTACCTAGGCCGGTGGTTGCAATGCCTTTGTCCTTGCAGAACTGTTTCAATTCCTTGTGGGTATATTCCTCCAACCGTTCGGGCTGGAACTCCGTGGTCGCGTTATTTTCTTGGTTGCTCATGACTTCTGTTTGTCTGGATGGGTAGCTAGTGGGTTACTGGCTGGTACGTACTGCGTTCGGCTCGGATCCCGTCGCTGGCCACCAAATGTTGGAAGGCGGACCCCGAGGAGTCGGCGAGACCACTCAGGGGGGGCCCCCACACTGTACGAAGTAGCCGAGCGCTGTAGAGAAGCCTCCTGGGAGATCCTTCTCCTATTATGTACTAGAACAGTAACACCACCACACCGGACTCAAGGAGGTTGTCTCAAGATGAGCAATTCTTTATCAGCACGATAAAAGGTTACGGGTTCAATATTACACAAAAAGGGGATCGAGGGATCCGCAAAAGTCTCAGTGTCTCTTTCAGGAGGGAAGGGGTAGCGGGACAGTCTTAGGCAGGAGCTTGGTACGAGGGTACCTGGGGCCCAGTTCTTATCCTCAAGCTGGAGGACCTCCGGGTCTCGGAGGGGTCGAGCCGCGACGGCGTCAGCAGGGTTCTGGCGTTCAGTTCGTGGAGAGCCGCGACCAGGTCAGCGGGGCTCTCAAGATGGTTGCTGCTCAGCTCGAGCCGCGACGTCGTCAGCAGGGCTCCGAGGGAGGTTTCAGCGAGGTTGGGCCGCGACAGCGTCAGCAGGGCCCCGATGTTCCGGGGGGGGCTTCAAGGTCTCAGCAAGAAGGAGCTGCGACGCAGTCTGCAGGGCTCGTGGTGGTTTCAAGCAAGAGTTCTTCTCCGTAGGGTCGACCGCGATTCAATCAGCAGGGCTCTCGACTCCGGGATACAACTGCCGGTCTGTGGCGGGGTCGCCCCAGATATAGGTTTGGAGCCCTTTGATGTCCGGACCCTTGTGCCCGGGGGGCGGAGAGGCCGGGCTGAGAGCGGCCAGACGCCCAGCAGGAGAGGCGCCCGGCCCAGGAGAGATGGAGGCCGATCGCACCTCGGTGTGTGGGGACGGTTGGGGGTCCCATCGATACCGCCCTCCGCCAGGGCGATGAGGTGTTCACGTGACACCCCCTGGCCAGTTCTTGGTGCCTTAATGTCTGGGCCTTGCTGGGGCCGAGGCCGGGTTGAGCGGAGTCATGAGGGCTGGTGTGCAGGGTCACGTGGCAGGTGACAAAATGGCGGAGCCTCGAGGCGTAGGTGACCTCGTGCGGCCCGAACGGGTAGCTCGTGGAGGCTAGGGCGGGGAACGGGCCCAATCCCCGGGAAGTCAGGACCACGCCACGAGGCCGGGTCCAACAACCGTGTACCCACACCCCTGTACGTGTCGTACCCCCGTGTACCTACACCCCAGTACGTTCGAGTCGTACCCCCACCCCTGTACGAGTCATACCACCGCCTACCTACACCCCAGTACGTTCGAGTCGTACCCCCACCCCTGTACGTGTCGTACCACCGTCTATGTACACCCCCCCACCCCTGTACGTGTCGTACCACCGTGTACCCACACCCCTGTATGTGTCGTACCCCCGTGTACCTACACCCCAGTACGTTCGAGTCGTACCCCCGCCCCTGTACATGTTGTACCACCGCGTACCTACACCCCAGTAAGTTCGAGTCGTACCCCCACCCCTGTACGTGTCGTACCACCGTCTATGTACACCCCCCACATCTGTACGTGTCGTACCACCGTGTACCCACACCCCTGTACGTGTCGTACCCCCGTGTACCTACACCCCAGTACGCTCCAGTCGTACACCCATCCCTGTACGTGTCGTACCACCGTCTATGTACACCCCAGTACGTTCGAGTCATACCCCCACCCCTGTATGTGTCGTACCACCGTGTACCCACACCCCTGTACATGTCGTACCCCCGTGTACCTACACCCCAGTACGTTCCAGTCGTACACCCACCCCTGTACGTGTCGTACCACCGTCTATGTACACCCCAGTACGTTCCAGTCGTACCCCCACCCCTGTACGTGTCGTACCACCGTCTATGTACACCCCCCCACCCCTGTACCTGTCGTACCACCGTCTATGTACACCCCCCCACCCCTGTACGTGTCGTACCACCATCTATGTACACCCCAGTACGTTCCAGTCGCACCCCCAACACAACCTCCTAAGTACGGAGCGCACCCCAGGCCCCAACATCACTACCGCATGTACGAGTCGTACCAAGCCACACACAAGGACAGCACCGTACAACCAAATGGCCCATGTACACACCGTACACACGCTAAAAACGCACGTACACAACCAGGACAAAACAAAACAACACAAGAATACACTATTCGAATGGCACAAAGCCACTAAACATGGCCCTCAAACACTAAAAAAACACATACACTGACCTGCAACTGCCAAAAACAAACAGAGGCCCTAAACACCACCACTCCTTATAACACACCCACCCAAACTTCAAACACAGCCACACCCACCAATGGACCAATAAAAACGTCCCACACACACAAACCATGAGCCTTTGCAACAGACTCACTGCTGCCAGACACCACAGACAACCTACAGCACCATACTACAAGCTTCACCACACCTTACACTTGCACACCTTCACACAACCACCTTCACAAACACCCCCTCATCACATTCACACACACACACACCTGCACAACCACACCCACAACCATCCACACACCCCCCATCCACAAACACCCCTCACCATCCACACCCACACCCCTCACCATGCCCACTACCAAGAATCCAAAGTTCAGTAACCGAGAGTTGGAGGTTCTTGTCGATGAAATCCTCAGAGTCGAGCCACAGCTCTTTGGAACATTGGTCAGAAACACCAGCATGGCAGCTAAAACAGCCATGTGGCAGACCATCATCGATGCTGTGAATGCTGTTGGGGACACCAGAAGGACCAGGCAGGAATGCCAATCCAGGTGGTACGATCTGCGGAGGAGGGTCCGAGCCAAGATGCAGGAGGAACACAACCAGGCCAACGCCACTGGAGGAGGGCCCTCCCGCAGACCCGTACACTACCAGATCCTGGGAGGAGAGGGTGATGGCCATACTGCCGGTGGAGGCAGTGGACGGATTAGAAGGACTCCGAGACCCGGGTGAGTACACAAACAACGCACCTCACATGGGGGGAACGTCATCCACAACCAAAATCACTAACAGGCACGCAACCACCCCAAGATATCGCATGACTCAACCACACTCCATGAACACGCACATGCCACTGCTGCCACCATGCCCCATGCACCCAGCTGGACAATGTCCAGTCACAGGCCACAGAAGACACCAACACATGACACGGTAACCCGGATGGCGGGAGGGTGGGCCCCAAAAATCACATAGTGCAACTCAGAAGCAGACAACAATGCCCTCTGCCCATATGGCCTAGGTCACAGCCAGACAAACACTGTGTCCCCACACAGGAAAGACTCGCCAGCAAATGGCGGACGCCTTGCATCAACACATGGGGGTGAAGGCACTGTTTTGCACATGTCAGCAGCTAATGAACAGCCAACATTGTGAAAGAGTGGCAGCACACACCACCACAGCAGCAGCGCACACACAGACACTACACCCAATGGGTGCCTGGAGATCAGAAACAAACTCACTTCAACAAGCCAAGGGCCATTCAATGATCTGCTAACAGTGTGTGCCCAGGAAGCTGGCCTGAGGTGACAGAGGGTGACACACAGAGGGAGGGAGAGGGGGACACAGAGGGAGGGAGAGGGGGACAGAGAGGGAGGGAGAGGGGGACAGAGAGGGAGGAGGCTGACACACGGAGGGAGGGAGAGGGGGACAGAGAGGGAGGGAGAGGGGGACAGAGAGGGAGGGAGAGGGGGACAGAGAGGGAGGGAGACACAGGGACACAGACAGAGGGAGGAGGCTGACACACGGAGGGAGGGAGAGGGGGACAGAGAGGGAGGGAGAGGGGGACAGAGAGGGTGGGAGACACAGGGACACGGACAGAAGGAGGAGGCTGACACACGGAGGGAGGGAGAGGGGGACAGAGAGGGAGGGAGAGGGGGACAGAGAGGGAGGGAGAGGGGGACAGAGAGGGAGGGAGGCACAGGGACACGGACAGAGGGAGGAGGCTGACACACGGAGGGAGGGAGAGGGGGACAGAGAGGGAGCGAGACACAGGGAGAGCAAATCAGCCGTGTGGCATGTGGGAATGTCTGCTCGTCAGCAGGTAGACTGCGTGCATGTAGCCAAGGGTGGCCAGTGCCAGAACCCCCCCTCTTCTCCATGGCAAAACACAGGGCCATGTCACAACCTGTTCACGAGCACAACAACAGCTACCTGCATCATATAAGTGTGTGGATCCACTCCATGTGCACATGTACAGTGCTACACGGAAGGCGCCAATGCATGGCCGCCACACCTGCCCACTCCACTGCTGACTGCAGTCACACTTGACGCAGCAAGTGAGACTGTGCCACACATAGCTAAAGGGGCCAAAGTGGTGCCCAAGGGACACACCCATGCACAAGTGCACTGTGAGTGGAATACAAGACAGATCCTAATTCCAAGAGGAAAAGTGCCAACTTTGAAACTGATGAAACATGGATGTTGCATGGACCAAAATTAACATTGTCTCTCTCACACACAGGTCAACGTCGTGGTTCACCCCTCAACACTGGGGGGGAAGTCTCACAGGACCCGGATCTGCAGGAGCCCGATCCCACCGGCACCGACCACTCTCACCACTTTGTGGACGAGCCCAACCAACCTGGCCCCTCTGGTGTCCAACCACCTGCAGCACCTGTGTCAGGTACAACTGTGCCAACCACCACCCCCACTCCTGCCACATCCCAGGAGACACCCAGGATCCCTGCCCCACCACCACAATGCAGCCAGGTTGACCAGGAGGGACACGGTGTCCCGGGCACCCAGGAGGAGGCAGCCGACAACGCCAATGCCACCCCTCAGGGGTCCCGGAGACCCGATGTACCCACAAGGGCAGGCCAGGTGCAAGTGGGCAGGGGTGGTGGGAGTGGAGGACGGCGGAGGCGCGAGCCTGACCAGTTGGCTGGGGAACCGGTATTGTCCCATGTCCGTAACATCATGGACACATACCGGCAGGACACCACGGGCATGGCCCAGGTTGTGTCCACCCTCAATGAGATCAAGGGGACCCTCGATGAGATAAAGACCCAGCAGGCCCAGCAACATGCCTGTCTACAGCGACACCAAGGACGGATGGAGGACAGACAGGCTGAGCAAGGGACGGTGTTCCAGGGGATTCACGATACACTCCGTCGGATGGCCGACAACATGGCCGACCCTCCCTGTGCCAGAAGGCGGAGAACATCACCACCCACAGGGAGGGATCAGGAGGAGGAGGAGGAAACATCCGATGGAGCATCCCAGACATCGTCACTGCCTGCTTCTGAGGGTCCCCGCAGGAGGGCGGGTCGTCCACGGAAAAGAACGTGAGGGTCGGCGCAACATCACCATCTCCCAGGACACCTGGCCTGGCACCTGGCCCACTGGAGCAACAGCATCACAGCATCACGAGACATTCTCTGCCACATGGCCCTGCTGGTCACTGTCTGACCAATGTTGACAAAGACTGTGGCATGGACTATGAGGATTTCCAATGGCAAGGACACCAACTCCCCTACTGAACTTTGGATTCCAAACTCCCGGAAAGCCCCTCACGTTATACCCCCCCCACCCCCCCACAAAAATAAAAAATAACACCATGAAGAGAAGATGCCTGCTGGTTGCATTATTACCTTACATGTGTCTTGTAAAGTCTAAACATGCCTGAGTTATCTTTTGACTTCAACCATCCACACCCTGGGGCCTGAGTCTGGCACAGGACACACGGGTCACAGTGTATTAGGCAAGACAGACATGGAGCACCATACACACCCGTGATGGGCCCAACCAGCTGAGGGGGTGGCCGCACAACCGTGCTGACAGACACATTGAGTACAGCAACAGTCATGCGCAGAGGTCAGGGATCAAATGGAGTGTCCTGGGGGGCACCCAGGTATGTGTAGACAGGGGGCAGAACCATGTCCTGTAAGCTTGAGTCCGGTGGATGCAGAGAATGGGGGCCTGGCCAACGTTGGATGCATGGGGATGGCACATGTCACAATACCCACACAGTCATGGACATCATGCCCAATACACAGTCTCAGGCCACACACACAGCTTGCATCTTGCTACTCGACACATTGACACATAGCCACAATTAGGGAATACCATGCCAGACATGCTGGATGCACCGTGGCAACACACCAGCATTGACTGAGAAGAGGCACCTTGGAGGCATAGGGACACCTTTATTAGTCATGTTTTTGGGATTGCAACTTGAAGTACACATGAACACATCTTGTGGAGTAACATGTGGGTCCTACACTGGCACCCCCGTTCTGCAGCACAAATGTGTGATAGCCATGGAACTGGCACACAAGCATCGGCTAACAGCTAAACACCCACAGCTGCTCACGGAGAGCCTGCCATACAACATAGATCCGCTGATGTGGAAGTCCCACACCATGTCAAGCCAATGCTAACCGTATGTGTCCGAGGGCAGTGTCACACACATTGATGCCATCATCACAATCCACTATCCCATCACTGATGACTGTCAACCAGTCAGACCATCTATTCAGGTGTAAACAGCTGCATGTCGTGTCCCATGGTGATGCTACATGGCTGCAGAGGAACCAAACATCGACAGGGGCAGTGTGCATACATCGTGACCAACTGCCACACCCAATACACCCCTGATGCATCCCTTACCCTATGGAGACTTCCAAACGTGTCCGTGCCTGTAACGCTGAGTCAGCCCACGATGACGTGTCCATGAGGAATAGCAGTGCCACAACAATGCAACGAGCAGACGGCATGCGCAATTACCTGGGGAAGAGAGCACACAAGAAGTCAGCCACAAAAAGCACAGCCACTTGCATGTGCATGTACTCGACACATGTATGGATGACAACATGCTAGGTCACAATTATGACTGGGGAAATACAACCATCACTGCCACCATCACTCCAGTGACACACCCACACACACCTCTGACTCACAACACATGCCACACGGGGACAAATGCATGCACACTCAGACACTGGTACTCACCACTAAGCAAAGAAGTCGCGTATGAGCCGAGTCCGGATGTCCTCCTGCGGCTCCACATCCTCCACATCACTAGCCCCATTGCCAAGGCCTTCGTCCTCCACGGGTGGATGGTCCTCGTCATGTTGATCCAGGATGAGTGGCACAGCTCTCTCAACTGCCATGTTGTGCAGCATACAGCAGACCATGAAGATTTTGCAGACCTTCGCAGGGGCATATGGGAGGGCGCCACCGGTTTTGTGGAGGAACCGAAAGCGGCTCTTCAGCAGGCCAAACGTCCTCTCTATCACTCGCCTTGTCCGGCCATGGGCGGTGTTGTAGCGGAGCTGGGCCGGCGTGATGGGGTTGCGGAGAGGTGTGAGCAGCCAAGGCATGTTGGGATAGCCAGCGTCCCCTACATGGGAAGCACATGGACATCGTTAGAACTGATGAAGCGGTCGTGCTGGTAGGCTATGCAAAATACAGGACAGACAGACTGTACCCACCAACAACACATGCTCTTTTGTTGCGCAGCTGCATCATCATTTCAGGCATCCTGCTACACCTCATGATGTAGGCATCGTATGCTGATCCTGGAAAACGAGCACAGACATGTGAAATCACCATGTTGGACTGACACACCACAAGGGCATTTATGGAGTGGTAGTGCTTCCGATTGCGGTACGCTACCTCCCGTGCGTGTGGTGGTACCAAAGCTACATGTGTCCCATCTATGGACCCAATGACATGGGGCATCCCTCCCAGGGCATAGAATCCACGCTTGACCGCAGTCAACTGTTCAGGGGTTGGGAACTTGATGAAGTCATCCAGGTGAATCAACATGGCCTCTAAGAAATCATGCAGCACACGGCAGAACATGCTCTGGGACATGCCACCAACATGAGCTATGGTATATTGAAAGGTACCCGTGGTAAGAAAATGTAGGGCAGCTATTACCTTCAGCTGGGGTGTCAGTGCCGTAGGATACCTGTGCTGCGGTTGCAGGTGTGGTGCCAATATCGCCGTGAACTCCAGAATCAACCGTCGTGGGAAGCGGTAGCACCGGATCCGATCATTCTCCCGCATGGCAGCCAAGTCCGGCATTGCTCGGGGAAGAGGCGGCGCTCTGCAGTAATTTGGAAGTGACAAGGAAGAGTGAGTGCACCACAACAACAAATCATTTGTACTGAGCACATGTTAATCTGTCAATACACATATGCTACATAGGGAGTCAGGTATGTGCTACATGCCCAGGACAGGTATGGCTGCCAGGTGACACTCCTACCAAGACCCAGCTACACACGGAGATTGAGAACCGCCCCATGCCATGCCATGGGAATAGCTGTGTCCCATTGCAAGTGAACAGCCAGACGCAACACAGGAGTGACATACGCCCACACATCAGCAGAAGTAGGATGCCGATTGCAGAGACTGGTAGCGGAACACTAGAGCCACAGGTCACATGACATTACACTAGGACAGCCCACACACCTTGCCATGAAGGTGCACATGTCATGACTCACCACACAATCATTTTGAGGATGCAGACATGTCCTTGTCACGCTACTCCGTGTCCCATGCATACATGTGCACCTCACATCCGATACCATATGTGGCATGGTGTGCGGAACAGTGTGCAATGTCCATCTACACACAGACACATGTTGGTTGCCGCAACAGCTGCAGCTTTTGAGGGTGCTCCAACATCAACCTGATGGGAAGCCCCCACACATACATGACATAGTCACATTGTGCACCGTGGGTAGTGTCAAGGCAGGTGTGGTAACCCCTGTACCAGACATCAGGGGACACTTCCGTGTGTTGGTGTCCGTGCCATGCCAGTGATGCTCACCCCAAGTGTGCAGTACGACATGCACACATGTCAAAGGAGTCAAGGGCATGCCTGGCACACATTGCACCGTCACACAGTACACCTGTACACATCTCATCATACATCTGGTGCCTTCTCCACTCAGGAGTAATGTTCCACATCACAGCCTGTCACACCTGTGCCCCACACATGTAGTAATGCACAGACGATGCCTTGATGTCCATTCCTGGACAAGTATGTCCATCCATGGACAAGTATGTCCATCCATGGACAAGTATGTCCGCCCTATTCCTACCTGTGTGCCGCCTATCACCACTGTGATGTGTGAAAACCGCCGTACTGCTGCTAAGTGGGCCTGTGTACGTTCCCAAATCACTATGGGAGTGCTGCCGTATGTGTACCCATCGTGATGGCGAGCGTACAGGCATTTGTACGGTCCGTACCACTACGAGTACGCATACGCAAGAACACCCATAGTGGTAGGGCCGTACGCACGCATGTACGCTCACTATCACTATGGGTCTCCTCGCGTATGCGTACTCGTAGTGGTACGGGCCGTACACACGCATGTACGCTCACTATCACTATGGGTGTCCTCGCGTATGCGTACTCGTAGTGGTACGGGCCGTACACACGCATGTACGCTCACTATCACTATGGGTGTCCTCACGTATGCGTACTCGTAGTGGTACGGGCCGTACACACGCATGTACGCTCACTATCACTATGGGTGTCCTCGCGTATGCGTACTCGTAGTGGTACGGGCCGTACACACGCATGTACGCTCACTATCACTACGAGTACGCATACGCGAGCAGACCCATAGTGATAGTGAGCGTACATGCGTGTGTACGGCCCGTACCACTACGAGTACGCATACGCGAGGACACCCATAGTGATAGGGCCGTACGCACGCATGTACGCTCACTATCACTATGGGTCTCCTCGCGTATGCGTACTCGTAGTGGTACGGGCCGTACACATGCATGTACGCTCACTATCACTACGAGTACGCATACGCGAGGAGACCCATAGTGATAGTGAACGTAGGCACGCGTGTACGGTCCGTTGCAATGCATTTGGGGTGCCCTAGGGCCCTGAAACGCACAGTACCTGTGTGTGACGCTCCAAATTACATAGGGGACACATGAGGGACAAGTATTAAGGCCTACATGCATGCTGGTTGTCATGGAGACCAAGTTCAAATTTCGAAATTGTTCTGGAAGGTGCACAGCAGAAGTCAGTTGGAATTCTTCTACTTTGTTGCAAAGTGTTTGTGGGGCTGACATCATGCAGGAGAATGAAACCGATAGAGAACCCACAGACTGCTAGGTTTGAAGGGATTGGAGGAAACATAGGATGCAAATGTGAGTGACCAATCACTCTGTACTCCTGTGCATGAGATGGGCCAGCAAGGTAGATATAAGGCAGCCAAGTCCCATGAGGGAGCACTTGCCTGCACATCTCTGTATTCCACGACCCAGCTGCTGCTACTGATTACCTGGAACCATGTCAATGGCTGTGGAGAGGTCACAGCCATTCACCCTGGAGGAGAACATGGCTTTGGTGGATGTGATCCTCCCACGGTACCCCATGCTGTATGGGCGACCAGGTTATCAGGTGAGTGCAGTGTCCACTGCCACAGACTGTGTCCCTTTTTTGTGACTGTGACTTCTGCCATTGTGTCCAGGTGTGACACACATGCTATGTACTGTAGGGGGGATCCCAGGGGGGGAATGCCTGATGTCTCCCAGCAGTGCCCTGAGACAGGAGGGGTGGGTGCAGAGTCCTCCCAGCAGTGCCCTGAGACAGGAGGGGTGGGGGCCTATCACTCCCAGCAGTGCCCTGAGACAGGAGGGTGGGTGCAGAGTCCTCCCAGCAGTGTCCTGAGACAGGAGGGGTGGGTGCAGAGTCCTCCAAGCAGTGCCCTGAGACAGGAGGGGTGGGGGCCTATCACTCCCAGCAGTGCCCTGAGACAGGATGGGTGGGGGCATATCCCTCCCAGCAGTGCCCTGAGACAGGAGGGGTGGGGCATATCACTCCCAGCAGTGCCCTGAGACAGGAGGGGTGGGTGCAGAGTCCTCCCAGCAGTGCCCTGAGACAGGAGGGGTGGGGGCCTATCACTCCCAGCAGTGCCCTGAGACAGGAGGGGTGGGGGCATATCACTACCAGCAGTGCCCTGGGACAGGAGGGGTGGGGGCATATCACTCCCAGCAGTGCCCTGAGACAGGAGGGGTGGGGGCCTATCACTCCCAGCAGTGCCCTGAGACAGGAGGGGTGGGGGCCTATCACTCCCAGCAGTGCCCTGAGACAGGAGGGGTGGGTGTGATGCACAGTGTGAGCCTGGATCTTTGATTGTGTCGTTGCCCTCATTCCACCTGTGTCCTTTCAATGGCAGGTACTGCTTTTGCCCTTCCCCAGAGGATCATGTCCCTATGACAAAGGTGCAATGCGTTGGATGCATACTAGGCCTTGTTGTAAACAGCGAATGTGTTCTAATCTGTGTCCCTGTGACATGTGCCAGGTGTATTGATGTAGTGTCACTTGTCCATCCTCACAGGTAGACGCCTCTGCCAAGGAGCAGATATGGCTGGACGCCGTCAGCGCCGTGAGGAGTGCGGAAGGTCGGAGGCGGCGCATGTCCCAGGTGAGGAAACGCTGGCAGGATATCCGGTGCTGGACGCGGAGGATCGCACGGGTCCTGCTGGGGGACTCACCTGAGAGCCACAAGAACCGCGGGCGCCGCTGTCTCTCCCACATCCAGAAACGTGTGCTGGCGGTGGTCTTTCCTGACTTGGACAGGCGTCTACAGGAGATGCAGCAGCCGGAAGGGGGTAGGTACATGTGTGTGTTTGTTGTGTTTCACCAGCATTTGTAAGTGCACTGTTCCATGGATACACTTCCAGGGTTTATGGTGCTGTGCAGATCCTATTCCCCACAGTATTGCAGTGCTCTCCTGCCTCCCTTCCCCTCCCTGCAATGTGTTCCATGGTCTGTGTGTAGTCACTCCATCACAAGGTTATGTAGCCTGACACCTTCTACAAGTGTACAATGCCTGCAGCATCATGTGTGGGGGTGGTGTGTAACAGGATTTTGGACCTTGCCTGTGCCCTGTCCAGTTCTGGACTTGTGGGTTCCATGTCAGTTGGCACTAATGCTGAGTCCACACACGGGAGTTAGTCTCTCAAGTGTGAGGCCTTACAGCACGCATGTCCTATGTGGTGGCCTGTGACATGATGTGCATGAGTGTGCGGTACGCATAGTGCAGGGATGTTAGCGTGTGTTGCAGTCATTCCCATTCAGGAGCATGGAGTTGTGTGGCCACTACTGTCCCCAGGGGCATATTTTCCTAGGTATCATGTGTGTAATCCGAATATGTCGACAATCTCTGTGTCTACAGCATAGGTTGTGCTCTGTGCCATTGTCCCCTGGCAACATGTATATTGACGTGCGATGTATTACAAGTGTCCACAGTACAGCCTGACCTGATTTTCCTATTACATACTCACGGTGGCCATTGCCTTGGGGTCTTGTTGCAATCATCTGATGCTGCCCATTTGTACATGATAATTTGCACAGCCGCACCTTGGGTAGTTTGTGTGCAATATAGAAGTTTTGCATCCCATGTGTATTTCACCCAGACTAAGAGATGTACGTGCTTCCTGTGTCTCCATAGATTTGTCTCATGTAGGGGGTGGGTGGTGCGGGCATGTCCGACATGTCAAGACCTGATATCTCCTTGCTCGGACTGGCCAGTGTGTAATGTTTGCCTGGACATACACTCAAGGTGCAGTGTGCCAGTCAGGGTGGGCATGTTATCAGTATTACCTATGCTGCATGTGCCTGTGGTTCCTGCCTATGGTCCCTGCTCATCCCTATTTGCTGCCACGCTGTGTGGTGCAGATGCAGTGCTGGATTGTCCCCAGGGCCTTGCTCCTCAGTAAAAATTCCATATCATCTCATTTGCTAGTGTGTCATGCTCTCCATAGTTTTTCAATGGCATGGTGGGTCGAAAAACTGTGTCTTGCATGCCCTACATATGTACCTTGTTTTGTAGATGTAACTCTTCCTTTGTTTCAGGCTATGCACTGTAACCTAAGTAGATTGTACTCATGTGACATATGTATACAGGTGTATGATTACTTTCTGTCTCTTCACCCTGCCCACAGCATCGTCGGGGGACACGGAGGGAGACATGGACACAGACGGCGCGGAGGGACGGAGCACCAGTGCCAGCGGTGACATCGGGGCTGGCACTTCGAGTGGGACTGAGGCGGTGGAGAGTGAACCCGGGGACCTGTCGACTGGCACAACAGAGTATGAAGCCGACGGGTCCGAGGAGGATCACTCCGAGTGGGCGGTGGCTGCACCACCATCTGACAGCAGCCCTACATCTGGCACCGCCCCCTCCATTGGCATCAGCCGCCTCCCACGTGCTCGTGTCCCTTCCCAGCGTGCCCGGTTACCACATGTCTCCTTCCTGCCAGGCACCGCACCCCCTGCCCCTGTCTCCACTGCTGCCGCCAATGCTGAGTCTGTGGACATCCAGCGGCAGTTGCAGATTGGTCAGACTGCGATCCTTAATGTCCTCCATGGCCACAGCCAGGTCCTCAACAACATGGAGGCATACTTGGAGGGCATTCATTCATCGCAGGCTGACCAACGCAACTTGCTGAGGTCCATAGACTCTACACTGACTGCAGCAGTGGGTCTCCTGCAGCGCTACGTCCCACCCCCTACCCCTGCTCCTTCCACAATTCCCACTCCCATGCCTGTCCCACATACACCCAGACGTAAGCATGCACCCACCACAACAGACACAGGCACCACACCAGCAGGGAAGGTCCGCCGCACACCTCCTGACACGCACACACAGGGTGCAGTAGGCACACCCACTGGGTCGGGGGGCAAACGTGTGACACGCAGCCAGAGTGGGAGTCCGCATTCCACCCAATCCACTCCCTCCAAATCCCTTCCCCTCAGCTCTCCTGGCCACATCTCCCCCAAAGACTCCTTCATGGCCGCTCTGTCCCTGAGCCCCACAGTGACACCACCCCGCAAGCGGTCAAGGAAGTCCCCGGTCAGGGTGCTTGAGTCCCCCCCCCTGTCCACACCCTCCCCCAGTGGTGCTGCGACCCATCCCTCTGACCCCCCCCCCCCCTCCTTGGGGCCTGTGGTTCCTTCGGGTGCAGGGGAGTCCCTGGAGGACCTTGCCAAGGTGTGCAGCGCGCTCCTAGAATCCACCTTTGGCCCTGCCCCACCCCCTGTGGTGGAGTCCTCCATCCCTGCACCCAATTCGCCTACCCTTTGCCCTCCTGTCCCTGCGGTGCCTGTTCCTTCCCCCCCACATGATGCCCTCACCCCTGTGGAAGACGACGACTTGTAACTGTGCAGGCAAGCTAGGGGACACGCATCCCACTGTGTCCCCCATCCAGCTGGGACTCCTGGACTGCCCTATGGCCTTTGTTAATATTGGACTTACGTCATACTAGTTTTTTGCTCATGCTGAATAAAGCTATTTATTTTTTGCCCTTGGAACACTCCTGCATTGCTGGCATTGCTGTTGGTGGGGCTGCTACATGGTTGTGGGTGTTGGTCATGTGTTGGGTGTGTGGGAAATGTAGTAGTGTGCTGCTCATAGGGGGGACCCTGGGATCAGTGTGCCTCACACGGTGTTAGCTACCTTTCTCCATTCATGTAAGCAGTTGCTGCATGTTGCAATTGTCCCAAGGTGTTTTCCTTCCTCTGTGTACCCTGACTTCTTCCCTGCAGGGTGTTCCCAATATTTAGTGCAGAGCTGTGTGTACATTAGCTGGGTGTGTGACGGACTCCTTCAACTTTGCACATGCATGCTGAGCCATTCTCCACCTGCATCATTCGTGGCATCCTTGGTAGTCATTGTACTTGTGTATGTGGACTATTGACATGACTTCATGTGTAAATGTTTTGTTTTTGGCCCTATGCATGCGTATACTTCCAGCCTCGCACACATGTGGTACATGTACTGCAGGGTCTTTGTGCACCTGACTGACATTTGTGGGCATGGTATATGTGACTACTCCACCCTTTGCGTTCCATGGGCACTGCTGGGAGTGATAGGCACCCACCCCTCCTGTGTCTGGGCACTGCTGGGAGGACTCTGCACCCACCCCTCCTGTGTCTGGGCACTGCTGGGAGGACTCTGCACCCACCCCTCCTGTGTCTGGGCACTGCTGGGAGTGATAGGCACCCACCCCTCCTGTGTCTGGGCACTGCTGGGAGGACTCTGCACACACCCCTCTGTGTCTGGGCACTGCTGGGAGGACTCTGCACCCACCCCTCCTGTCTCTGGGCTCTGCTGGGAGGACTCTACACCCACACCTCCTGTCTCAGGGCACTGCTGGGAGTGATAGGCCCCCACCCCTCCTGTCTCAGGGCACTGCTGGGAGTGATAGGCCCCCACCCCTCCTGTCTCAGGGCACTGCCGGGAGGACTCTGCACACACCCCTCCTGTCTCAGGGCTCTGCTGGGAGGACTCTGCACCCACCCCTCCTGTCTCAGGGCATTGCTGGGAGGTCTCTGCACACACCCCTCCTGTCTCAGGGCACTGCTGGGAGGACTCTGCACACACCCCTCCTGTCTCAGGGCACTGCTGGGAGTGATAGGCCCTCACCCCTCCTGTCTCAGGGCACTGCTGGGAGGACTCTGCACCCACCCCTCCTGCGTCTGGGCACTGCTGGGAGTGTTAGGCACCCACCCCTCCTGTGTCTGGGCACTGCTGGGAGGACTCTGCACACACCCCTCCTGTGTCTGGGCACTGCTGGGAGGACTCTGCACCCACCCCTCCTGCATCTGGGCACTGCTGGGAGTGATAGGCACCCACCCCTCCTGCGTCTGGGCACTGCTGGGAGGACTCTGCACCCACCCCTCCTGTCTCTGGGCACTGCTGGGAGTGTTAGGCACCCACCCCTCCTGTGTCTGGGCACTGCTGGGAGGACTCTGCACACACCCCTCCTGTGTCTGGGCACTGCTGGGAGGACTCTGCACACACCCCTCCTGTGTCTGGGCACTGCTGGGAGGACTCTGCACACACCCCTCCTGTCTCAGGGCACTGCTGGGAGGACTCTGCACCCACCCCTCCTGTCTCAGGGCACTGCTGGGAGTGATAGGCCCCCACCCCTCCTGTCTCAGGGCACTGCCGGGAGGACTCTGCACACACCCCTCCTGTCTCAGGGCTCTGCTGGGAGGACTCTGCACCCACCCCTCCTGTCTCAGGGCACTGCTGGGAGGTCTCTGCACGCACCCCTCCTGTCTCAGGGCACTGCTGGGAGTGATAGGCCCCCACCCCTCCTGTCTCAGGGCACTGCTGGGAGGACCCTGCACCCACCCCTCCTGCGTCTGGGCACTGCTGGGAGTGTTAGGCACCCACCCCTCCTGTCTCTGGGCACTGCTGGGAGTGATAGGCACCCACCCCTCCTGTGTCTGGGCACTGCTGGGAGGTCTCTGCACCCACCCCTCCTGTGTCTGGGCACTGCTGGGAGGACTCTGCACCCACCCCTCCTGTGTCTGGGCACTGCTGGGAGTGATAGGCACCCTCCCCTCCTGTGTCTGGGCACTGCTGGGAGGACTCTGCACACACCCCTCCTGTGTCTGGGCACTGCTGGGAGGACTCTGCACCCACCCCTCCTGTCTCTGGGCACTGCTGGGAGTGATAGGCACACACCCCTCCTATGTAAATACAAAACGGTCTGCTATACCTATAATCTTTTGGCTGTTGCATCTAAGTCAATTTTTGAAAAGAAAAGAACCACTCTATCTAGACCATGCATAAATCATGATGCAATACAAATGAAGATGTTTATCCTTTTTTTTAATTTTCAAATTAATTGGAAGTAACTTATTTTATAAGTGGGCAAATTAATATTGCAAAGACAATTTAACGAACAAAGGACAAAATGGTCCTACAAATCAATAATGCCCATGGAAAACCTAAGATATAAAATTGTTCAAAACTCTCATTCATACTCAATCACACCATAATCACCTATAAAACATACATACTAAAGAGTAAAAAAATTTTAACAATTTAGAGGCCCAATGTGGTAGGCTAGTCTTATAAGGCGTAAATACACACAAATAGTAAATTGAACATAATATTATACAATCAAAAATATCCAAATATGGAAAGAAAAATGGAAAAAACAAGGGATTGTTTTTTAAAGATTGTAAGGTCTTGATACATCTGTGTCTGGGCACTGCTGGGAGGACTCTGCACCCACCCCTCCTGTGTCTGGGCACTGCTGGGAGGACTCTGCACCCACCCCTCCTGTGTCTGGGCACTGCTGGGAGTGATAGGCACCCTCCCCTCCTGTGTCTGGGCACTGCTGGGAGGACTCTGCACACACCCCTCCTGTGTCTGGGCACTGCTGGGAGGACTCTGCACCCACCCCTCCTGTCTCTGGGCACTGCTGGGAGTGATAGGCACACACCCCTCCTATGTCTGGGCACTGCAGGGAGGACTCTGCACCCACCTCTCCAATTTCACAATATGTACGCTCATGACATGCACGGATATGGGTACGCTCCATGCATTCGAGGTGGGGGTACATGTCGTACTTACACTGTTGGGGTGGGGGTACGCTCCATGCATTCGAGGTGAGGGTACGTGTCGTACTTACACTGTTGGGGTGGGGGTACGCTCCATACGTACGCGGCTGAGGGTAGGGGTCGTACTTACACTGTTGGGGTGGGGGTACGCTCCATGCATTCGAGGTGAGGGTACGTGTCGTACTTACACTGTTGGGGTGGGGGTACGCTCCATACGTACGCGGGTGTGGGTACGTGTCGTACTTACACTGTTGGGGTGGGGGTACGCTCCATACGTACGCGGCTGAGGGTTGGGGTCGTACTTACACTGTTGGGGTGGGGGTACGCTCCATGCATTCGAGGTGAGGGTACGTGTCGTACTTACACTGTTGGGGTGGGGGTACGCTCCATACGTATGCGGGTGTGGGTACGGGTCGTACTTACACTGTTGGGGTGGGGGTACGCCCCATACGTACGCGGGTGTGGGTACAGGTCGTACTTACACTGTTGGGGTGGGGGTATGCTCCATACGTACGCGGGTGTGGGTACGGGTCGTACTTACACTGTTGGGGTGGGGGTACGCTCCATACGTACGCAGGTGTGGGTACGGGTCGTACTTACACTGTTGGGGTGGGGGTACGCTCCATACGTACGCGGGTGTGGGTACGGGTCGTACTTACACTGTTGTGGTGGGGGTACGCGGGTGGGGGTAGGGTCCGTACATATCCGTCCCCACGCTATGTGATGCTTGTGTGGCCCGTACCCAGGCCTTTGCCACGTGGGTACGAGCCGTCCCGCCATTGTTGGGGTGACGTGGGTGTGGGCGTGGTACGACTCGTACCCACGCTCTTCAGGCGTGGGTACGGGACGTACATGTCTGGTTGTGTTGCCGGTTCGCGTCGTGACAGACTACCGTTGTGGCGGTCGCTGGCTTAGCTGGACACGCCCCCACCCCCTCGTAGTGACCAGTGCCTGGGAGTCAGGTATGTCCAGGGCATGTGTGCTGTGTGACTTTGGTGGGGGGTTTGTGGCCTGCCCTGGTCCTTCCACCACCCCCACCCCACTTTCCCCCCTCCCTTAGTTGTTCTGACCTTCTGCGGCATCTGCGTCGGAACCTGTAGAGGAGGTCGACTGCTATGAGGGCCGGGATGACACATAGGTTCGGGTCCATGTCTGTCCGTCGCGTACGGGTCCTCCTTGTTCGCGTCATCCTGTGAGTCCGTCGCGTACTGGTCCTCCTTGTTCGCATCGTCCTGTGTGTCCGTCGCGTACTGGTCCTCCTTGTTCGCGTCGTCCTGTCTGTCCGTCGCGTACTGGTGGTCCTTGTTCGCGTCGTCCTGATTTCCCGGCAGTTTTTGGCTGCCGGAAAATATTCACCGTGCGGGAAGACGTCGGTGCGAATCGTAATTCCTGGTTCGTGAATGGCAGGCTGCGAGCGTCCCGACGTCAGGTCGGCCCTTTCCCGGATCGCATTTGTAGGTTTATTTTGTTCGGTCGGGGTTTTTTCCGATTCGTACGGAAATGGTGTTCCCGTGCGAATCGTAATTCCATGTTTGTATTTTTTTACAACCGGGTACGCGTCGGACGGAGAATATGCTCCGTCCGACGGTTCGTACCCGGTTTTTACAGGATCGTAATTGGCACCTAAGTAAGAAATTATACAGTTTCAGTTTGAAGATGTTATCGCATCGTGAAATTGGAGCATATAAATGCTCAGATCGGTTATCATCTGCAAGTCTATACTCCAAAAGTAGAAGAATCATTTGGGTGAGTCTAGGGTGCCAATTACGATCCGGTAAAAAATTTCCCCGTATGACTCGTATCCGGTCTTTTTACCGTACGAATCGTACAAGTGCCGTACAAACTGGCAATCACGATTCGCATGGTAAAAAGTCCATACGAATCGCATTGGGAATTATTCCCCACACGTCCTCGGGTCAGAAAATGTGTCCGACACGTCCTCGGACGATTTACCGTACAAATGTGAAAAGTGAAGTCCGACCGCGGAATCACGATCCATCCCGTGCGTCCGATGTTACAACCGTATGGAAAAAACACCGTCCGCACCGAACTCCCATAGCAACCATGGAGACGTGCCTGCATACGTGCCGACCCCCCCAGCCCCTGTGAGTACGCGCCGAACCCCCCCCAGCCCCCGTACGTACGCGCCGAACCCCCCTCAGCCCCCGTGAGTACGCGCCGAACCCCCCCCAGCCCCCGTGAGTACGCGCCGAACCCCCGTGTATGTACACCCGTGTACGTGTCGAACCCCCCTGTGTATGTACACCCGTGTACGTTCGAGTCGAACCCCCCGTGTATGTACACCCGTGTACGTGTCAAACCCCCTCGTGTATGTACACCCGTGTACGTTCGAGTCGAACCCCCCCGTGTATGTACACCCGTGTACGTTCGAGTCGAACCCCCCCGTGTATGTACACCCGTGTACGTGTCGAACCCCCCGTGTATGTACACCCGTGTACGTTCGAGTCGAACCCCCCGTGTATGTACACCCGTGTACGTTCGAGTCGAACCCCCCCCCGTGTATGTACACCCGTGTACGTTCGAGTCGCGCTGGGGGTACGCACCGTACATACACGGGTGGGGGTACGACTCGAACGTACACGGGTGTACATACACGGGGGGGTTCGACTCGAACGTACACGGGTGTACACACACGGGGGGTTCGGCGCGTACTCACGGGGGCTGGGGGGGTTCGGCGCATACTCACGGGGGCTGGGGGGGGTTCGGCGCGTACTCACGGGGTCTGGGGGGGGTTCGGCGCGTACTCACGGGGGCTGGGGGGGTTCGGCGCGTACTCACGGGGGTTTGGGGGGGTTGGCGCGTACTCACGGGGGCTGGGTGGGGTTCGGCACGTGCGTACGGGGGCTGGGGGGGGTCGGCACGTACGTACGTGGGCTGGGGGGGTCGGCGCGTACTCACGGGGGCTGGGGGGGGGTACGGTGCGTACCGGGCCACCTACTCTGGTCGATTCGCGCCGTACTTCGCTTTTCCGGCACTTTTTGGGTGCCGTGAAAATATTGCCGTCCGGACTGCTGTCGGTTCGAATCGTAATTCCTGGTTCGTGAAACGCTGCCTGAAAGCGTCCCAACGTCACGTCGCAGCATTCCCGGATCACATTCGTATGTATATTTTCGTCGGTCGGTGTTTTTTACGATTCGTACGGAAATGGTGTTTCCGTGCGAATCGTAATTCCATGTTTGTAAAGTTTTACGACCGGGTACGAGTCGGACAGGGAAAACGCTCCGACCGACGGTTCGTACCCGGTTTTTACCGGTTCGTAATCGGCCCCTAGGTCTTGCAGTAATGCGAAATCGGGTACTGAAATCTGTTCAAGAAATTGAATATTTAGCAGAAAAAGAACCAGAAAGTACAGATATTTTGAAAACGAATATGTTGGACACATATTACCCAAACAGAAGCCATCATCTTGAGAACATGTGTCTCTATGAAGTGCTGCAAAACTACACTTTTAAACGGAATACTACAAAGAACATCAATGATGGAAAATATGCAGTGATTGGTTCCGAAGGATGTTTGGTGAAACAAAGGAAAGGAAATTTAATTAATCACAGGAAACTGAGTTGAGACACTGCTGATAAAAGGGAATATTACTATTTAGCCCTTTTGAAAATGTTCAAACCGTGGCGTTCAGAACTGGAATTACTAGGAGATTTTCAGAGCTATGAAGATTCGTTTAATTCTTGTAAAAATAGCATACAATGCAGTGCTTTTGCAAATTATGTGAAAATGTTGAATGATGAAATTGATCAAGAAGCTACAATTGCAGCTGAGATTGCTACAGACAGTTCTCAAGTTCTGCTGCACTGAGTCAAGATCCACTAGGACAACCAATTGTTGAAAATGAAGCAGCAATTGCCATGAATGAGGTGGAAACAGCAATGCATCAAGCTCAAGAAGATGTAATGCAGTTAGGAAACTTGGAAGAACAACTATGGTGCCAATTCGGATCCTCGAAAAAATGTACCCGGCCGAATTGAATCTGGATTTTTTACCGTACGAATCGTACAAGTAGCGTACAAACTGCCAAGTACGATTCGCATGGGAAAAACTCCATACGAATCACATCCGGAACATTTCCCCACACGTCCTCAGGTCGGAAATTGTGTCCGACACATCCCCGGACGATTTACCGTACGATCGGGAAAAATGAAGTCCGACCGCGCTAGTACGATCACTCTCGTCCTTTCGATTTCACAACTGTATGCAAAAAACACCGTACGGACTGAACTCCCACAGCAAGCATGGAGACACGTGTCCGCATACGCGCCGAACACCCCACCACAGACCCCGCATGTATGCGTAAAATGCCCCCCGGCCGCGGATGTACGCGCCGAACCTCCACCCCACCCGTGTATGTACGGACCGTACCCCCACCCCACCCGTGTATGTACGGACCGTACCCCCACCCGACCAGTGTATGTACAGACCGTACCCCCACCCGTGTATGAATGGAGCGTACCAACACCCCACCAGTGTATGTACGGACCGTACCCCCACCCCACCCGTGTATGTACGGAACGTACCCCCATCCCACCAGTGTATGTACGGACCGTACCAACACCCCACCAGTGTATGTACGGACCGTACCCCCAACCGTGTATGTACGGACCGTACCCCACCCCACCAGTGTATCTATGGACCGTACCCCCACCCCACCCGTGTATGTACGGACCGTACCCCCACCCGTGTATGAATGGAGCGTACCCCCACCCCACCCGTGTATGTACGGACTGTACCCCCACCCCACCAGTGTATGTATGGACCGTACCCCCACCCCACCAGTGTATGTATGGACCGTACCCCCACCCCACCAGTGTATGTACGGACCGCACCCCCACCCGTGTATGAATGGAGCGTACCAACACCCCACCCGTGTATGTACAGACCGAAACCCCACCCGTGTATGAATGGAGCGTACCAACACCCCACCCATGTATGTACGGACCGAACCCCCACCCGTGTATGAATGGAGCGTACCAACACCCCACCCGTGTATGTACGGACTGTACCCCCACCCCAGCAGTGTATGTACGGACCGTACCCCCACCCCACCAGTGTATGTATGGACCGTACCCCCACCCCACCAGTGTATGTACGGACCGAACCCCCACCCGTGTATGAATGGAGCGTACCAACACCCCACCCGTGTTCGTACGCACCCTACCCCAGGCCCACACACCAGCACCCTCACCCAACATCGGGCATGTACGAGTTGTACTAAGCCATAGCAAAGGACATCACTGTACAACAACATGGCCCATGTACGCACCGTACAGACGCTAAAAACACTCCTACTGAACCATGACTAACCAAAAAAACACAAGGACAGTCAATCCGAGGCCCACAACACCACAAAACATATCCAACAAGGCCAAATACATCCTATACACTGACCTGCAACTGACAAACAGATAAACAGAGGCCCAAACCACTACCACTCCTTATAACACACCCACCCAAAGTTCAAACACAGCCACACCCACAAATGGACCAATAAAAAGGCCCAACACACACAAACCATGATCCTTTGCAACAGATCCACTGCTGCCAGACCCCAGAGACAACGCACTGCACCATACTTCAACCATCAATACACCTTACACTTGCACTCCTTCACACAACCACCATCACAAACACACCCTCATCACATTCAAACACACACACCTGCACACCCACAACCATCCACACCCACACCCATCCACACCCCCACCCCCACAACCATCCACACCCACACCCCACACCATGCCCACCAACAAGAATCCAAAGTTCACAAAGGACGAGCTGGAGTCCCTTGTCGATGAAATCATCAGAGTCGAGCCACAGCTCTTTGGAACATTGGTCAGATGGACCAGCATATCAGAAAAAACTGCCATGTGGGAGAGGATAGTCAATTCCGTGAATGCTGTTGGGGCCACCAGAAGGACCAGGCATGAGTGCCAAGCCAGGTGGTACGATCTGCGGAGGACAGTCCGCCGCAAAATGACGGACGAGCACAACCAGGCCAACATCACTGGAGGAGGGCCATCCCGCAGACCGGTACACTACCATCCCTGTGAGGAGAAGGTGATGACCACGCTGGAGCCGTTGGGAGTAGACGGACTAGAAGGACTCCGAGAGCCTGGTGAGTACACAAACAACTCACCTCACATGGGGGGAACGCCATATACAACCCAAATACCAATCATGCACGCAACCCCCACAAAGCCAGCACCGGACACAACCACACTCCAAAAACACACACATGCCACTAGCGCCTCCATGCCCCATGCCCCAAGCAAGGCCAGGCCAAGTCACAGGCCACACAAAACACAAACACAAGACAGGATGTCCCCGATGCCGGGAGGGTGGGCCTCAAAACTAACATAGAGCAACTCTGAAGCACACAACAATGCCCTCAGCCCATATGGCTTAGGGCACAGCCATACCAACAGTGTGTCCCCACACAGTACTGTTTTGCCTGCTAATGGCGGCCGCGTTGCTGGACGACATGGGTATGAAGGCACAATTTGCACATAACAGCAGCCAATGAAGACGCAGCACACTGAAAGAGTGTCAGCACACACCGCCACAGCAGCAGCACAACCTTACACACTCCGCCCAATGGGTGCCGCAGAGAAGAAACAAACCCACATGAACAAGCCAATGGCCTTTGCAAGACCTGCAAACTGTGTGTGCCCAGGAAGCTGGGCTGAGGTGACAGAGGGTGACACACAGAGGGAGGGAGAGGGGCAGAGAGAGGGACAGAGACAGAGGTGGACACAGGGAGACAGACAGAGGGAGGGAGGAGGCTGACAGAGGGTGGGAGAAAGGGAGAGGGACAGAGGGAGGAGGCTGACAGAGGGAGGGAGAAAGGGAGACGGACAAAGGGAGGAGGCTGACAGAGGGAGGGAGAAAGGGAGAGGGACAGAGGGAGGAGGCTGACAGAGGGAGGGAGTAAAGGGAGAGGGACAGAGGGAGGAGGCTGACAGAGGGAGGGAGAAAGGGAGAGGGACAGAGGGAGGAGGCTGACAGACGGAGGGAGTAAAGGGAGACGGACAAAGGGAGGAGGCTGACAGAGGGAGGGAGTAAGGGAGACAGAGGGAGTCCAAATCACCCTTGGGTGGTGTGGCCATGTCCGCTCGTCAGCAGTTGGACTGTGTGCATGTTGACAAGGTTTGGCAGTGCCTTAACCCCCCCCTTCAACCTTTGATAAACACTAGGCCATGTGTCAATCTGTGCACGAGTACATCCGTGCTGCAGGGACAAATAGAACCTTACACCCAGTATACCTACCCACTGTGTTCGTCAGAACCCTGTCACAAATTGTTAAGTTACCTACCTGCATTCTCAAATAGCATGGAAAAAACACCATTTGGCCACGTACAGTGCAACACGTAATGCGGCTCAGCATGGCTTGCTACGCCCGCTCACTACACTGCTGACTGCGTCCCCAAAATATGCATCAACTAAGATTGTGTCACACATAGGTAAAGTGTCGAAAGCTGTGGCCAAGGGACATACCCATGCACAAGTGCACTCTGTGAGGAATGCTAGCCAAATCCAACCACCCAGAGGAACTGTGCCAAATCAAAAAAGAATGAAACATGGATGTCGCATGTAACACAATTAACACTGTCTCTCTCACACACAGGTCAACGTCGTCGATCTCCCCCCAACACTGGGGGGGAAGACTCACAGGACCAGGCTCCGCGTGAAGAGGACCCCAACGCCAGCGACGACTCTCACCACTCCGTGGATGACCCAGACCAACCTGGCCCCTCTGGTGTCCAACCACCTGCAGCACCTGCGTCAGGTACAACTGTGCCAACCACCACCCCCATTCCTGCCACATCCCAGGAGATACCCAGGAGCCCTGCCCGCACACAACAACGCAGCCAGTCTGTCCAGGAGGGACAAGGTTCTCCGGGCACCCAGGAGGAGGCAGGCGACACCGCAAATGCCATCCCTCAGGGGTCCCGGAGACTCGATGTGCCCACAACGGCAGGCCCGGCGCAAGTGGGCAGGGGTGGTGGGAGTGGAGGACCGCGGAGGCCCGAACCTGCCCAGTTGGCTCAGGACCCGGCTATGGCACACGTCAGAACCATCCTGGACGCATACCGGCGTGACTCCAGAGGCATCGCCCAGGTAGTGGAGACCCTCAATGAGATGAAGGCCCTGCAGCTTGAAAATCATGCCAGGATGGAGGCAAGACATGCAGAGCACTTGGCGGTGCACAGGGACATGAGCCAATCCCTCCATCAGATCGCCCAAAGCCTGGCAAACCCTCCCTGTGCCAGCAGGCGTAGAGCAGCACCAGCCCCAGGGAGGGAGGAGGAGGAGGAATCATCTGACGGAGCGTCCCTTGCACCGTCAAGCCAGGCGTCTGAGGGTCCCCGCAGGAAGGTGGGTCGTCCACGCAAAAGACTGTGAGAGTCAGCGGAACATCACCATCTCCCAGGTCACCTGGCCTGGCACCTGGCCCTATGGCCCAACAGCAGCACAGCAGCAAAGGACATTCTCTGCCACATGGCCTTGCTGGTCACTGTCTGACCAATGTTGACAAAGACTGTGGCACAGACTCTGATGACTGTCAATAGCAAGGACACCAACTCCCCCTGTGAACTTTGGATTCTACACTCCCGCCAAGCACCTCTTGTCACCCCCCCAAACACGTACCCCAGCAGTAATAAAATTCATCACAATCACAAGATGATGCCGTCATTTTGCATTATTCCACTACATGTGTGTGTTGTAAAGTCAAACCATGCCTGATTTCTGAATTAACTCCGAACCACCATACCCTGGGGTCTGAGTCTGGCACAGGACACACATGGGTCACAACATACCATCCAAGACAGACATGGAGCACCATACTCACCCGTGATGGGCCCAACCAGCTGAGGGGGTGCCCGCACAACTGTGCCCACAGACCTATTCAGAAGAGCAACAGTCATGCGCAGAGGTCAGGGATCATGTGGAGTGTCCTGGGGTGGGAGTCCCAGGTATGTGTAGACATGTGGCAGAACCATGTCCTGCATGCTTGAGTCAGGTGGATGTGGCGAATGGTAGGCCAGCCAAGGTTGGATGCATGGAGATGGCACAATTGGGTGTTGGATCACAGTGCCACAAGGTTGTGTTGTGGGTGTGGGCTGCATCCTGAGGGTGTGCGTGAATTGAGAAGGTCATCCTGCAGCTGGCAGTGAACCACTCCCCCCATCTCTGTTGGACGTTGATGTGGCCTGGTCGCCGGATGTAGTAGCAGAGCTGTGCAGATGCACCCTGGATGTGGACAAGTATCATGGGATTTCTAACGCACATGTCCGTAGAGTGCAGGGTAGGAGTAGACACGGATGTCATAGTTGACCTGGGGGATGATCTCCCTCTTGCCTTGAGGTGGATGGAACTGGGGATCTTGTGCATAATGCAGAGTGTGCAGCCGCATGAGGCACAGATGCTGCTGATCAGCATAGCACATGTCAGCAAGCAATCCATGATGGACACCAGCTCGTTTGCGTGGACACTGGGTGCCCTTGCAGCAGGGCCTGCAGCAGCATGCGCCATTTCAAGGAAACAATGCCACAAGTAGAACACAAAGACAAGGATCTCAGGAAGGAACCATGCAAAAGGTGCATGTCAAGGAAGGAATGTCTGGTTCAACATGGCACACACACACACAATGGATTCACATGCGGCACAGTGGCTGTCGTGGAGACTGACAGGCCACAAAACCTACACAGCCATGGACATCATGCACAATACAGAATCTAATCCCTGACAAACAGCTTGCATCTTGCTACTCTACACATAGACTCATATGCACCATCTCTGAGAACAATGCCAGACATGCCGCATGCACAGTGGCAACAGACCACCATTGACAGAGATGAGGCACCTTGGAGGCAGAGGGACACCTTTATTAGTCATGTGTGTCGGAATGCTAATGCAACTCTGTCTACACATACACAGGTCATGTGGATGAACACATGGGACCAACACTGGCACCCCCCTTAGCACCACAGATGCTGGAAATCCATGGCACTGGCACACAAGTGATGGGTTACAGCTAAACACCCCCTGCTGCTCACGGAGAGAATTCACACACCATGTCAACCCGGTGCAACCCGTATGTTTCCGAGGCCAGTGTCACACACATTGATGGCTCCATCACAATCCCATTACAGATGACTGTCACCAAGTCTGACCATCAATTCAGGTGAATTCTGCTCCAGGTCATGTGCCCCATGGTGATTTCACATGTATGCAAAGTAACCAAACATGAACAGGAGCAGTGCACACACATTCATAACAAATACCACTCCCAAAAAGCCGTGCTGCATCCCTTACCCGAAGGAGATTTTCAAACTTGTCCGTGCATGTAACGCTGATTCAGCACATGTTGCTGTGATCATGAGGAATAGCAGGAGCACAACAATGCCACCAGCAGACAGCATGCGCAAGTACCTGTGGATGGGAGACACACCAGAAGTCAGCCAAAAGAAGTACATCCGCATGCATGTGCATGTACTCGACACGTATTAGGTTGTCAACATGCTAGGTGACAATGATGACTCTGGAAAAACATTTCTTCTATTGCACCATCACTCGAGTGACACATCCAAACACACCTCAGACTCACTTGGAAGACATGCAGATGGACACACACATTGCAACACATGCCACACACAGCCCAATGCATGCACACTCAGACACTGGAACTCACCACTAAGCAAAGAAGTCGCGTATGAGCCGACTCCGCATGTCCCCCACCGCCTCCTCCTCCTCCACATCACTTGCCTCGTGCCCAAGCCCTTCATCCTCCATGGGTGGATGGTCCTGCTCATCTGGATCCAGGATGAGTGGCACAGCTTTCTCCACTGCCATGTTGTGCAGCATGCAGCACACGAGGAATATCTTGCAGACCTTCACCGGTGCATATGGGAGTGCGCCACCGTTCTTGTGGAGGCAACGGAAGCGGCTCTTCAGGAGGCCAAACGTCCTCTCTATCACTCGCTGGGTCCGCCCATGGGCGTTGTTGTAGCGGTGATGGGCAGCCGTGATGGGGTTGTGGAGAGGCGTGATCAGCCATGGCATATTGGGATAGCCAGCGTCCCCTACATGGAAACATCATGGACAAGAGTGGGTCAGGAGAAGCAGTAAGACAGGAAGATGACGTTAAATACAGGACTGGCAGAGTATACCCACCAACAATGCATGCTCGTTCGTTGCGCAGCTGCAGCATCATTTCAGGCACCCTGCTACGCCTCATGATGTACGCATCATGTGCAGATCCTGGAAAACGAGCACAGACATGTGAAATCACCATGTTGGCAAGACACACCGCAAGGGCATTAATGGAGTGGTAATGCTTGCGGTTACAGAAGGCTACCTCCTGTACCTGTGGTGGTACCAAAGCCACATGTGTTCCATCTATGGACCCAATGACATGGGGCTTCCCTCCCAGGGCATAGAACTCACGCTTGACAGCTGTCAACTGCTCAGGAGTTGGGAATTTGATGAACTCATCAAGGTGCTCCAACATGGCCTCTAAAAAATCATGCAGAACATGGCTTAACATAGTTTGGGACATCCCACCCACATGGGCAATGGTATGTTGAAAGGTACCCGTGGCCAAGAAATGTAGGGCTGCCATCACCTTCACCTTGGGTTTCAGTGCACCAGGATACCTGTGTAGCGGTTGGAGGTGTGCTGCCAGCCGTGTCGTCAAGTCCTCAATCAAACGTTGGGGGAAGCGGTAGCGGCGTATACAGTCATTTTCCCGCATGTCAGCCAAGTCCGGAACTGCTCAAGGGAGAGGCGGAGCCCTGCAGTGAATTAGAAGGGACAACGAAGAGTGAGTACAGTACACCACCAATGTCAATGTACTGAGCACATGGTCCACAGGCAATACACATATCCTACATACAGAGTCAGGTCTGTGCAATATGCCCTGGACACGTATGGCAGCCATGTGACACTCCTACCAAGAGACAGCTCCAAACGTTTATTCTCAACCTCATAATGCCATGCCATGAAACTAGCTGTGGGCCAGTGTAAGTGAGCAGGTGCATTACAGGAGTTACAGACAACCAAATATGTGCAGAGGAAGGATGTTTATTGTACAGACAGGTTGCGGAACACTAGAGGCACAGGTCACATGTAATGGAAAAAGGACAGACCACACACCTTGCCATGAAGGATTACATTTCAATAATGATCCCACATACATTGAGAGTATGCAGATATGTCCTTGTTTTGAAAACTCCGTGTCGATGCATACACACACACCTTACGTCGGATTCCACATGTGGCGTGGTATGCGTAACACTGTGCCATGGCCATCTACACACAGACACATGTTGGTTGCAGCAACTGCAGATGCATTTGACCAAACACCTACAGCAAGCTAATGGGAACACACGACACATACATGACATAGTCACATCGTGCAACGCGGGTAGTCACATGTCAGGTGTGAAAACCCCTGTAGCTGGCATCAGGGGACAGTTGCGTGTGTTGTTGACTGTGCCATGGCAGTGATGCTTTTCACAAGTGTGCTGTACTACATGCACACATGTCAAAGGAGTGAAGGGGATGTCTGGCACATAGTCCACCATCACACATGACATCTGTACACATCTCATCATACATCTATTGCCTTCACAACTCAGGAGTAATGTGCCACATTACAGCCTGACACACCTGTGCCCCACACATGTAGTACTGCACAGACAATGCCTTGATGTCCAGCCTTGGACAAGTATGTCAGCTCTATTCCTTTCTGTGTGCTGCCTGTCACCACTGTCAGGTGTGGAATGCACCGTACATGCGCTCTGAGGGCGTGTGTACGTTCCCCATCACTATGGGAGTGCTGCCGTAGGCCTACCCATAGAGAAACGGCCCGTACACGCACGTGTACGGGGCGTATCACTATGGGTACGCATACGCGAGCAAAGCCATAGTGAAACGGCCCGTACACGCGCGTGTGCGGGGCGTATCACTATGGGTACGCATACGTGAGCAAAGCCATAGTGAAACGGCCCGTACACGCGCATGTACGGGGCGTATCACTATGGGTACGCATACGCGAGCAAAGCCATAGTGATACGCACCGTACACGCGCGTGTACGGGCCGTTTCACAATGGCTTTGCTCACGTATGCGTACCCATAGTGATACGCCCCGTTCACGCGCGTGTACGGGCCGTTTCTATGCATTTGGGGTGCCCTAGGGCCCTGGAACTCACCGTACCTGTGTGTGAATGTCCAAATTACATAGGGGACACATGAGGGACAAGTATAAAGCCCTACATGCATGCTGGTTGTCATGGAGACCGAGTTTCAAGTTTGAATTTTTTTCATCAGGTGCCCAGCTAAAGTCGGTTTGAAAGAATCTACATTGTTGCAAAGTGGTTGTTGAGTTGACATCATGCTCAATAAAAAAAAAAGAGCAAAGCCACTGACTGGTAGGTTTAAAGGGATTGGAGGAAACATAGGATGCAAATGTGAGTGACCAATCACTCTGTACTCCTGTGAATGAAACAGGGCAGCAAGGTAGATATAAGGCAGCCAGGTCCCATGAGAGAGCATTTGCCTGCACATCCTTTGATTCAACTACACTGCTGCTGCTCGTGAATCCTCTGGCACCATGTCCAGGTCTGTGGAGAGGGCCCAGCCTTTCACCCAGGAGGAGAACCAAGCCCTGCTGGATGTGATCCTCCCACAGTACCCCATGCTGTGTGGTCGACCAGGGGTTCAGGTGAGTGCTGAGTCCACTAGCAAAGACTGTGCCCCTTTTTTGTGACTGTGACTTCTGCCATTGTGTCCAGGTGTAACACACATGCAATGTACTGTAGGGTGGGTCCTGGGTGGGGGAATGCCTAATGTCTCCCAGCCAGAGCATGCTGTGGTGCATGTCTGCTCTCCTCACTTGCATTGTGTGTACTGTGACAATCACTGCATGTGGCATTACACATTCTGCCTGTCTAATCCTCCTGGGAATGTTGTTACTACAGTCCTTATGTGAATCTGTGGTCCCCCCAGTGTGACAGGTGGCAGTACCCACAGATGTGTGTTTGTTTAGTGTACGTGTGCTGAGAGTGTCCAAATGATGTGTTTGTCCCCTGGACATTGGTGTGTGTGTGTAAGTCCCGTCATGTGGTTGAGTGCATATGTGGAGTGTAGCACCCCAGCAGCATGAGGGATGGATATACCCTGCCCATCTGATGTGAGCAGGGAGCAGTGCTGTGTGTCTGCGGTGATGGGCCAGCCCCACACCTGTGACACCCCCCAGTCTAGTGGCACATGTGCAGAGTGAGGTGTGTAGCTGCAGTTGTCAATGTCATGTGATTGTCCTGTGGCTGTGTGTGTCTGTGTACTCTGCTGAGGGCGCCTCAGTGGCCTGTGGCATGTGACTGCTTTGAGGTGCTGCACATAATCCTGCTGTTGCTTGTGATGCACAGTGTGAGCCTGGATGATTGATTGTGTCGTACCCCTCATGCCACCTGTGTACTCTACAATGCCACCTAGTGCTTTTTGCCTTCCACAGAGGAAAGTGTCCCTATGACACAGGTGTAATGAGTTTGATGCATTCTATGCCCTGTTAAAACCAGCCAAATTGTTCTAATGTGTGTCTCTGTGACATGTCGCAGGTGTATTGATGTTGTCTCACTTTTTCATCCTCACAGGTAGGCACCTGTGCCAAGGAGCAGATCTGGAAGGATGCCGTCAGTGCCGTGAGACAGACGGATGGTCGGAAACGGCGCCTAGCCCAGGTGAGGAAACGCTGGCAGGATATCCGGTGCTGGACGCGAAGGATCGCACGGGTCCTGCTGGGGGACTCACCTGTGAGCCAAAAGAACCATGGGCGCCGCCGTCTGACCCACATCCACAAGCGTGTGCTGGCGGTTGTTAGAAGGCGACCTCAGAGCGGCCCGGAGGGGGCCCTGACTGCCCTGAGACCCACCCTCGAGGTATCGTAGCCGGGCGCTGGCGGGAGACTCCTCAGGGGAGGAACCTCGTATCTAGGATCGTACACTCGGCACCACACGACAGAGAGACACTACACGAGGAGTTCTTAAGAGCAAATCTTTATCAGATCGGAGTGATAGGATCTTTATGATCAGCAAGGCAAAATATATAAAAGTAGAGCGCGGGCTCACAAAGTCTTGGAGGGGGGTTAGGAGGTAGCGGGACAGTCTTTGGGGATAAGAATCAAATGCAGGAGCGTACCCGGCGCACAGCTCACAATCCTCAAGCTGGGGGATACGCTTGTCGTCGTGGGGTCCGGCGGGACCAAGAAAGTCTGTGGGATCTGCGAGTCACTCAGCAGGCTCGAGTATAAGTTCGGAGGTCTTACGATCTTCGGGGAGCCGCGAGTCACTCAGCAGGGCTCAAGCACAAGTTCGGAGGTCTTACGATCTTCAGGGAGCCGCGAGTCACTCAGCAAGGCTCAAGCACAAGTTCGGAGGTCTTACGATCTTCAGGGAGCCGCGAGTCACTCAGCAGGGCTCAGGTGTTTCCAAGGCGAATCTGCCGGACAGTCCCAGAGCACCCCTTGTTATAGGGCGACTCCTCTTTGATGTCCGGAGTCTGTGCAGGCAGGGGTCTTGTCACCTGGGGGTCGCTTGTTGGGGGTTTCCTGCCAGTGTCCTTTGATCCTTTCAGGGCCGGGTCGGGAGGAGCCCCAGACACCCAGCAGGCGTGGAGCCAGCCCTCGGGGAGGCCGGCGGGTTGATCGAAACCCACCTTCCCAGGGAAGCGCAGAGGTGTGATGGAAACTGCTCCTCCCTCTCTCATCCCAAGGGGAGCGCGATGTCCTCCAGCCGGAGTGGCGCCTATAGGCTAGGGTCGCGCTGGGGCCGGGTGGCCATCTTGGTGCATGAAGTGGGCACGCGGGCCCGGGGTGGCCGAAGGAGGAAGGCCACGGACAGGGGAAGTCCGGGTCGGGTGTGTGTGTTCTGGTGGGAAGGATCGGCTAGGCCAGAGGCTCGGGGCTGGTGTGAGGTGCAGGGGTCAGGTCTGACTATGTTACGAGGGCCGGGTCTAACACGCGTCCCTCCCAGCTAAAAGCCGGAGAGAACTACCCATCTTCTTGGGGGTTCTCTTCGCTGAGGCGGAAGAATCGGGAGAGGCCATCGGCGTTGGCGTGGTCCGTACCAGGGCGATGTTCCATGGTGAAATCCATCCCTTGGAGGGAGATCGACCACCGCAGAAGCTTGGGGTTTTCTCCTCGCATCTGCATGAGCCATCGCAAGGGGCGATGGTCGGTCTGGACCCTGAAATGGGTGCCGAAGAGGTAAGGGCGTAGTTTCTTGAGGGCCCAGACTACGGCAAACGCCTCGCGCTCGATGGTACTCCATCTCTGTTCCCGGGGCAACAGCCTTCGGCTGAGGAAGGCCACGGGCTGGTCTAGACCCTGGTCATTTACTTGGGAGAGGACTGCCCCGATGCCATGCTCGGAGGCATCAGTTTGTACCACAAACTCTTTGGAGTAGTCGGGGGCCTGGAGGACGGGGGCCGTACACATGGCCGTTTTCAGGGCATTGAACGCCTCTTGGCAGGCAGGGGACCACTGTACCTTCTTGGGCTGCTTCTTGGACGTGAGTCCCGTGAGGGGACCGACCAGGCTGCCGTAATTCCGGATGAATCTCCAATAGTAGCCCGTGAGGCCCAGAAAGGCTCGGACCTCTGTTTGGGTAGTGGGGGGTTCCCAGGCTAGGATGGCGTCGATTAAGGGCTGTAGAGGGGCGACCTGCCCGCTTCCGACCTGGTGCCCCAGGTAGGTTACCGAACCTTGCCCAATCTGGCATTTGCTGGCTTTCACGGTGAGGCCCGCCTGGCGTAGGGCGGTTAGCACCCTCTGGAGGTGCTGGAGGTGCTCACTCCATTCGGAACTAAAAACTGCAATATCGTCGAGATATGCAGCGCTGATTTTTTCCAGCCCGGCCAGGACTCTATTTACCAGTCGCTAGAAGGTGGCCGGGGCATTTTTCATCCCGAAGGGCATTACGCGAAAGCGATAGTGCCCATCCGGGGTGGAGAAGGCGGACCGCTCCTTGGCTCCCTCTGTGAGCGCAATTTGCCAGTAGCCGCAGGTGAGATCGAAGGTGCTGAGGAACCGGGCAGCCCCGAGCCGGTCAATGAGCTCGTCGGCTCGGGGAATGGGGTGGGCATCGGCTCGGGTGACCTCATTGAGTCCCCGGTAGTCGACGCAAAAGCGGAGTTCCGGGGCGACCCCGGGGGCAGCTGCTTTTGGGACCAGGACCACGGGGCTGGCCCAGGGGCTGTCTGAGGGTTCGATCACGCCTAGGGTCAACATTTTTGAGACTTCGGCTTGGATACAGGACCGGACCCGATCAGGGACTCGGTAGGCTCGGTGTCTCACTGGCGGGCTGTCCCCGGTATCCACATCATGGACACACCAGTCGGTGACCTTGGGGACCAGGGAGAAAAGGTCCGGAAACTGCCCTAGGAGCTGGCGGCAATCCTCACGTTGCTGGGGAGTGAGAGACAGGGAGAGGTTCACTCCCTCTACGGAGCCGTCCTTCTCCTTGGTGCACAGAAGATCAGGGAGAGGATCTGACTCTTCTTCGGACCCGTCATCAGTGGCCAGTAGGAGGCTCAGCTCCGTCCGCACAAAGTGGGGCTTGAGGCGGTTCACGTGGAGGACCCGGAGAGGGTCCCGGGGTGACTGGACGTCTACCAAGTACGTGACCGGGCTCTTCCGCTCAACTACTTTGAAGGGCCCGGTCCATTTATCCTGGAGAGCGCAGGGTTTCACGGGGTCCATGACCCACACCAGCTGGCCCGGCTGAAACTCGACTAGCGCGGCGTTCTGGTCGTACCAGCGCTTCATCTCCTCCTGACTCGCCTCCAGGTTGGCCTCTGCCATTTCCCGGAACCTCCTAGTCTGATTTCGGAGGGTCAGGACGTAACGGAACACGTCTCGGGGGGTGCCTCGGGGCGCCGCCTCCCACTCTTCCTTGACCAGGCTGAGGGGCCCCCTGACGGGGTGCCCGTAGAGTAACTCAAAGGGGCTGAAACCCAAGGATTTCTGGGGGACTTCTCGGTATGCGAATAGGAGGCAGGGGAGCAGGAGGTCCCACTTACGCCGGAGGGGCTCTTCCAGGCCCGCGATCATCCCCTTCAGAGTCCGGTTAAACCGCTCTACCAGGCCGTTTCCTTGGGGGTGGTACGGGGTGGTGAATTTGTAGGACACCCCGCACTGTTGCCATAAGGACCTCATGTATCGGGAGATAAAGTTGGTCCCGCGATCGCTCACGACCTCGCGGGGAAAACCCACGCGGGAGAAGATCCCCATCAGTGCCCAGCCCACCACGGGGGCCGTGACGGTGCGCAGGGGGATGGCCTCAGGGTAACGGGTGGCATGGTCCACCAGGACGAGGATGAACCGGTGCCCCTGGGAAGTTGGGGGGTCCAGAGGTCCTACAATGTTGATCCCGACCCGCTCAAAAAGGGTACTGACGACAGGGAAGGGTTGGAGGGGAGCCTTGCGCTTCCCTCCACTCTTCCCACTGGCCTGGCACCTGGGACAGGACTTGCAGTGGGCTTCTACATCCGCTTTCATTCTGGGCCAGTAGAAGTGAGTCACGAGGCGACTGTATGTTTTGTCCTGACCCAAGTGACCTGCGAGGGGAACGTCGTGGGCCAAGCCCAGGAGGAGGTTTCGGAAGCATAGGGGTACCACCAGCACCCGGCCGGACCCTAGCTCCACCGACTTCTGTTCGCTGTACAAAAGGTCATTCTCCCAATAGACCCGGTGCGTCCCCGTCCGGTCGCCTGCGGCCTGGGCCTCTGCCTGTTGCCGGGGCCCGACCAGGGAGGGACAGGTAGCCTGCTCTCGGCAGAACTCCTCTCGGGAGGGGCCCCCCTCGTGGCGCCACTGGGCTAATTCGGGCAGATCGCCTAGCTCGGTGTCTGGGGTGGAGTCGGAAGGCGGGGGTTCGTCACTGGCGATCGACTCTTCTGGTGGGGGGATGTGGGGGCCCTCAGCCGGGACCATCCCATCTTCAGGGGTCGGGGCGTCGTCGACGTCCCTCAGGGGGGTCAGTCGAGCCGCCATGGATCGAGTGGTGGCGCACACCCACTCAGGGAGGCCCATCATCCCTAGGTGGGTCTTGCGCTCAACTTGTCCCCAGGGGGAACTTTCCAGGTCGTTCCCCAGGAGACAGTCGACGGGCTGGGAGGTTCTCACTGCGACCTTCAGTTTACCGACCACCCCTCCCCACTCGAAGGGCACCAGGGCTACCTTACATAGGCTTTCTGTGTTGTCGGCTGAAATGACAGGGCAAAATACGTTGGGGAGGACCTGGTCCTCGTGGACTAAATGGCTGAGGACACCGGTGATGCTGGCCCCGGTGTCACGGAGGGCTTCTACTTGGTGGCCATTGATCGTGACGAGCTGCCCATATTTCTTAGTGTTAGAGGGCAGGAGGCTCCCAGGGACCATCTCTCTATCTCCTAAGGACACTAGGGCCATAGCTGCGGGTTCCCATTCCTCGGCCTCCTCAACCTCCTCCCCCAGGGCTACATTGGCTATCTGTCTAGTGGGGGGTGCTGCCTGGGTGGTGCGTGGGGCCATGGGGCATTCAGGGTCGTTGGCGTAATACCAGGGCTTCTGGCAACGGAAACAAGTGATGGTTACCCGGTGCCCCCGTCTCAGGGGGGGGGCGGATACAGCTGGTGGGGGTGCCGGGAAAGGCGGAGGTTGGGACTTCGGGGGACTAGCCTGGGGCTCTCTCTGCCCTCCCTGGTTTCCCCCCCCCTCTCTGGCGGGGTGGTCCCTGACTGGCTCGGGGGTACTCTCCTACAGGGCCCTGGGAGACCCGGGTGTTGGTCCAGCGATCCGCCTCGACAGCCAGCTTTCTCGGGTCCGTGAGCTTGCTGTCGAGCAGATGCTGGCGTAGTTCCACAAAGCAGTTGGCAGCCAGGTGTTCCCACAACATAAGGTCGGTTAGTTCTTCCAGGGTGGTTACCTTGCTGCCCTTGATCCACCCATCGAAGGCGCGGCTGAAGAAATTCACATATTCCACCCAGGTGGTACCCGGGATCTTCCTGCAGTCCCAGAACCGCTGGTGGTACATCTCCGGGGTGAGGCCGTACCTGGTGAGGAGGGCCGCTATCATGTGTTCATAGGAGGTCTGCATGGAGGTGGGTAGGTCGAGCAGGGTATCTCTTCCTTCGCTCAGGAATCGTCCCCATAACCCAGCCCCCCAATCCTTCTGCGGGACCCGATGGGAGGTCATGGCGACCTCGTAGGCCCGGAACCACTGCTGAATGTCATCATTTTTGTAATATTCTTTGACCACATCCTTGGGGATGTGGACCTTCTGCTCCGTCGAGGCGGCCGCCTCCCGGCTCCCCGGGGGCCGCGCTTCTTCGCTTCTTGCTTTCAGTTCTATTTCTTTCAAGCTGCGTTCATGTTCCAGTTGAAGTCTCCTTCCCTCGTGTTCTCGTTGGAGTTTCTTCTCTTCTAGTTCTCCTTGTACTCGCATCTGTTCTACTGCTAGCTTCTTCTCGGCTAATTTCAACTCGCCCTCAATTTTGAGCTTGGCTAATTCGAGCTCGTGATGGCGACTTTTTTCTCTGTCTGCGAGTTCCTCCGGGGATAGGCCCCCGTCTGGTACGAAGCCTCGCACCTGGTTGCTGCTGCGTTCTCCTTGGGAGGGTCCAGCTTCGTCGTGGGGCTCCCCCGCTCCTTCTGGGCAGCAGGCTCCAGAATCCACCCAAGCTTTCAGTGCCTTTTGCATATCTTCTTTGGTGTTGAGACCAGTGGTAGAGATTCTGAGTTCCTTACAGAATTGCTTAAGTTCTCTGTGAGTGTACTCTTCCAGCTGTTCCACCTGGAACACGGTACTGGCGTCGTCTTCTACGAGAACCACGGCGTTTCCTTCTGCCATCTTTGTCGGTAGTGCGTCAGCCGTTCACGGTACGATCTCTAGATTATGGGCCCGAATCCCGTCGCTTGCCACCAATGTTAGAAGGCGACCTCAGAGGGGCCCGGAGGGGGCCCTGACTGCCCTGAGACCCACCCTCGAGGTAGCGTAGCCGGGCGCTGGCGGGAGACTCCTCAGGGGAGGAACCTCGTATCTAGGATCGTACACTCGGCACCACACGACACAGAGACACTACACGAGGAGTTCTTAAGAGCAAATCTTTATCAGATCGGAGTGATAGGATCTTTATGATCAGCAAGGCAAAATATATACAAGTAGAGCGCGGGCTCACAAAGTCTTGGAGGGGGGGTTAGGAGGTGTTGGACAGGCCACACAGAGGGCTTGCTCCCCCCCCGCACGACAGGGCCCGAGCCCCGGCCCACCAGGCATACCCCCGTGACAAGCCCCTGTACTCCGTCTCCCGACGGACCCTCTGCCCTCGGACCCCCACTCATCACGGGGCCCAGCCCCACCGGCTTCCCCGGCCGGGTCAAGCCACCATCTTGGGCCCTGCACCACGCGGCCGCGTGGCCTCACCTCGACCCTAACCCCGGGCCTGGCCGGCCCGACATCCCGGCACCACCATCCACCCAGGAGGTGAGCGGACCACTTAGCAGGTCAATGGGAGAACGAAGCGTCAAGAGCTCTTCCCCCGCCAGGTGCCGATCGCCTCCAGCAGCCCCCAGGCGCTGGCTCCACCCCCTGCTGGGTGTCTGGACACCTTCATCCCGGACCCTCCGACCTCCAAGTGCGAGGGTCCGGACATCAAAGGGCACCAGCCCTATAACTAAGGCAGCTCCGGAGCAGGAAGGCAGTTGTATCCTGGAGTCGAGAGACACCGAGTGAACTCAACCCTGACGGTCTACTGGCGCTGCCGTAGCCCGCTCTTGCGAACCATCGTCCTGCCTGCTGGCGCTGCCGCGGCCTTCTGCAACCTTCATCTTCCTGGGACCTGCTGACGCTGCCGCGGCCCGTTGTAACGACCATCCTCACCGGGACCTGCTGGCTGTGCCGCGGACCGTCAACTTCCTGGGACCTGCTGGCGCTGCCGCGGCCCGTTGTAACGACCATCTTCCTGGGACCTGCTGGCGCTGCCGCGGCCCGTTGTAACGACCATCCTCACCGGGACCTGCTGGCGCTGCCGCGGACCGTACATCTTCCGGGGACCTGCTGGCGCTGCCGCGGCCCGTTGTATCAACCATCCTTACCGGGACCTGCTGGCGCTGCCGCGGACCGTACTGCCTAAACACCAAGCTCGAGGATTGTGAGCTCGTCATCATCTCACCCGAACTATCGGATTGGTAAATAGACTGACCCGCTACCCCCTTCCCTACCTTCCGAGACTCTAATCGAGGGGACCCCTGCGTCCAGACCTCCTTGTACCATTCTACCGTATCATAACTAAGTACCTATAAAGAACACTGAACCTTATCCGTGTGTGATCTCTGTCTGTGGGGGGGGAAGTTACTTGTCTGTACGATCGCTGGAGACGGCTCTCCCCGGAGACCTCTCCCCCTGACCCCGGTCGGCCCTCCCGGTCCGTCTACCTTTTCTAACATTGGTGGCCAGCGGCGCGATCCGAATCAACGCGTAATCGTACAGAGAGTAGCTCACCCCACGACAAAAACACGATGTCGACCAAAGAGAGCAGCTCCACCGAGAAATTCCAAATGGAGAAATTAGAAGAATACAACCACCGCGAACTGAGACAATTTTGCATAGAACTTGGCATTGCTACCACCGGCCTGAGTACCAAGGATGATCTAAAGCGCGCTCTGGAGTCATGGACAGAAACGGGGGTCACAGGACCCTCCGACCAAAGCAGCGTCACACCAGACCAAACCAGCATCACACCAGAGGGGAACGCCACGGCTCCCGAGGAGCGGGGAACGGGCCTCCCGCAAGAGGAGATCCGAGAAAGAGACAGAGTCAGATTACACGAGTTGGAGATGGCACGACTCAAGATGGATGGGGAACTCAAGTTGGCTGAACAGAAGCTTAACCTCGAGCATATGCGGCTTCGAGAGGAACGAGAAGAAAAGCAGAGACAGAGAGAGCTGGAAGAGAAAAAAATAACGCTCGAGCACGAGCGCCGACTAGCGGAAATAGAACTGCGCAAACAGAATAAGGAACTGGGGGTGCCTGAGCGAGCACACACCCCGGGGCCAAGTGAGAAAAAAGTTCACATCCCCAAGGATGTTGTCCGCGAATATGTCCGAGAAGACGACATACAACAGTGGTTTAAAGCCTATGAGATCGCAATGACCTCCCACCGAATCGACCGGAGTGATTGGGGAGCCGGACTTTGGGGGAGGTTTATCAACGAAGGTCGCGATGCCCTGCTGCAGCTCCCCGAACACCAGATGTCGTCCTACGACCACATGAAGGCTGCCCTCCTCACCCGCTACGGCCTCACGCCCGAGATGTACCGCCAGAGGTTCAGAGATTGCACCAGGATCCCAGGTACAACTTGGGTAGAATACGTGAACTATTTCAGCCGGGCATTCGAAGGGTGGATCAAGGGAAGTCAGGTCGCCACTTACGAACAACTCTTCAACCTTATGGTGTGGGAGCACTTGTCAAACAACTGTTTCGTCGAGCTCCGGCAGCACCTACTCGACAGTAAGCTGACCGACCCCCGGCAGCTCGCCGCCGAAGCTGACCGGTGGGAAAGCACCCGAGTGGGCCGGAGAGGGCCCCACGACCAGAACAGAGGCAACCAAGGCCAGCACCGTCCTCGGGGAGGAGGAGGGGGCCAGGGGCGAGGGAGAGACGCCTTACCAACAACACCCGTGGCCAGCACCCCGCCTCCGGCCGGCCGGGGCAACCCCCCGTTGCGGCCTGGGTACCGAGCCAACGTCACGTGCCACCGGTGCCAGCGACTAGGCCACTACGCCAATGACCCGAACTGCCCGCTAAATCAAACACCCAAGCCCCGCCAGGTAGCGGCCGCTGCCCTAGGGGAAGAGCAATCATCGGAGGGACCCGAAGAGTACGAGCCGGCCCAGCAAGGGTGGGAACCGGCCGCCATGGTCCTGGCATGCCTAGGGGGAAGAGACATGGTTCCGCGGGCTCCCCTACCCGCCAACACCAGAAAATACGGTCAGTGGGTGACCATTAATGGACAGAGAGCCGAGGCCTTGCGTGACACCGGCGCCAGCGTGACGGCCGTCCGCTGTCATCTGGTGAAGCCCGAGCAGATCCTGCCGAACATTCTCTGCCCCGTCCGCTCGGCAGATAACTCTGAGAGTATGTGTAAGATGGCCTGCGTCCCGTTTGAATGGGGAGGGGTCTCCGGCCTACTGAAGGTGACGGTCCGGGACGATGCCCCCGTGGACTGCCTCCAGGGGAATGACCTCGAGAGTTCCCCGTGGGCCACCGTCGAGAGAAGGGAGCACTTGGGGATGCTGGGCCTCCCGGACTGGGCCTGCATAACCACCCGATCCATGGCCGCCCGGGCCACCCCCCGATCAGAAGAAGCCGAATGGCCAGCACCTCCGCCCCCGGTTGCCCCCGTCGAGGGCAACGGCGAGTCCGATCTCCCGGACCCGACTATCGAAGCAGACGCACAACACCAGGACCTTCCGGATCTGGCTCAGTGGCGTCAAGAGGGGGGGCCCACCCAAGAACAGTTCCGCCAGGAACAAAAGACCTGTCCCTCCCTCGAGGGACTCCGCCAACAAGCCGATACCCAAAGCGCAGGGGACACCCCCGGAACCCACTGGGTCTACTGGGACAACGACCTGCTCTACAGCGAGCAAAGAATCGCCGAGCTGGGGGCCGGTCGAGTTCTGGTGGTACCGCTCCGCTTCCGAGACTTTCTGCTCAACCTGGCCCACGATGTCCCCCTGGCTGGACACCTGGGCCAGGACAAAACATACAGTCGCCTGGTGACCCACTTTTTCTGGCCAAAAATGAGGAATGACGTCCTGAACCACTGCCGATCTTGCCCCACGTGCCAAGCCAGCGGGAAGAGTGGTCGGAAGCTGAAGGCCCCTCTGCAACCCTTCCCTGTGGTCACCACCCCGTTCGAGAGGGTGGGGATAGACATTGTGGGGCCTCTGGACCCCCGCACGGCACAAGGACACAGGTTCATCTTGGTACTAGTGGACCATGCCACCCGCTACCCCGAGGCAGTGCCCCTACGGACAGTGACAGCTCCGGTGGTTGGCCGGGCCCTGATGGGGATCTTCTCCAGGGTAGGCTTCCCCCGAGAAGTCGTCAGCGACCGAGGTACGAATTTCATATCTAAATACATGAAGTCCCTCTGGCAACAATGCGGGGTCACCTACAGATTCACGACCCCCTATCACCCCCAAGGGAACGGACTAGTGGAGCGTTTTAACCGCACTCTCAAGGGGATGATTGGGGGATTGGAAGAGCCTCTCCGTCGCCAGTGGGATGTGCTGCTCCCGTGCCTCCTCTTCGCCTACCGAGAAGTCCCCCAGAAGTCCCTCGGCTTTAGCCCTTTCGAACTCCTGTACAGGCACCCTGTGCGAGGGCCCGTCAGCCTAGTCAAGGAAGGTTGGGAGATGGCCCCCTTAACGACCCCTCCCGACGTCTTCAAATACATCCTGGCCCTACGAAACCAGACCCGGCGCTTCAGGGAGATGGCCAAGGCGAACCTCGAGGCCAGTCAGGAGGACATGAAGAGGTGGTATGATCACAATGCCTCCTCCGTTGAATTCGAGCCTGGGCAGCAAGTATGGGTGATGTCCCCCACCGAACCGTGTGCCCTGCAAGACAAGTGGACGGGGCCCTTCAAAGTGGTCGAGCGTAAGAGCCCCGTCACTTACCTCATCGACATGGGGTCCACCCGGAAGCCCCTGCGGGTCCTCCACACCAACCGGCTCAAACCACACTTTGTGCGCTCCGAACTAAGCCTCCTGATGGCGACCGACAGTGGTACAGAAGAAGACTCCGAGCCCCTCCCGGATCTCTTGAAGACTCAGGAGAAGGACGGCTCCGTGGATGGGGTCCGGCTCTCCGACGCCCTCACTTCGGAGCAACGCCAGGACTGCCGGGACCTCCTGCTGCAGTTCGCTGCCCTGTTCTCCCTCACCCCCGGGGTCACCCCTTGGTGTTTGCACGACGTAGACACCGGGGACAGTCCCCCGGTCCGGCACCGGGCCTACCGCGTACCAGATCGGGTACGGGCCTACATACAGGAGGAAGTGGCCAAGATGCTCACGATCGGGGTCATCGAGCCCTCGGACAGTCCCTGGGCCAGTCCGGTTGTATTAGTTCCCAAGGCCGCTGCCCCCGGCACCGCCCCTGAACTGAGATTCTGCGTCGACTACCGGGGCTTGAACGCTGTCACCCGGACCGACGCTCATCCCATCCCCCGAGCAGACGAGCTGATCGACCGGCTGGGGGCCGCCCGCTACCTTAGTATCTTCGACCTAACGGCGGGCTACTGGCAGATCGGCCTCACACCCAGGGCTCAGGAACGGTCAGCCTTCTCCACCCCCGATGGCCACTATCAATTTAAGGTCATGCCCTTTGGCATGAAGAATGCCCCCGCCACATTCCAACGTCTTGTGAACCAGGTCTTGGCAGGGCTCGAAGAATTCAGCGCTGCCTACCTGGACGATATCGCTGTATACAGCCGCCACTGGTCCGACCACCTCCGTCACCTCCAAGAGGTCCTCCAAGCCCTCCAGCGGGCCGGCCTCACCATTAAAGCCGGCAAGTGCCAAATTGGCCAAGGGTCTGTGACCTACCTTGGGCACCAAGTGGGAAGCGGGCTGGTGGCCCCACTACAACTTAAGATTGCTGCCATCCAGTCCTGGCAGCCCCCCGTCACCCAGACCGAGGTCCGAGCCTTCTTGGGGCTCACCGGATACTACTGGCGGTTCGTAAAGGACTACGGCAGCATCGTGGGGCCCCTCACGGGACTCACATCCAAGAATCAACCGAAGCGGGTCCACTGGACTCCTGATTGTCAAGCGGCCTTCGAGGAGCTGAAGGCCGCCCTGTGCACCGCCCCGGTGCTCCAGGCCCCCGATTACAGTCGGGAATTTGTGGTGCAGACCGACGCCTCCGACCACGGCATCGGGGCCGTCCTCTCTCAGCTAAACTCCGAAGGTCATGACCAGCCGGTGGCCTTCATCAGTCGACGTCTCCTGGCCCGAGAACAGCGTTGGAGCACAATCGAGAGGGAGGCATTTGCAGTAGTGTGGGCCCTCAAAAAGCTCCGACCCTATCTCTTCGGTACCCACTTCCGGGTACAAACCGACCATCGACCCCTGCAATGGCTGATGCAGATGCGGGGGGAGAACCCAAAACTCTTGCGCTGGTCTATTTCCCTGCAGGGAATGGACTTCACTGTGGAGCACCGGCCAGGCCAAGACCACGCCAACGCGGATGGCCTGTCCCGCTTTTTCCGCCTCGACGAAGAGAGTCCCCAAGGAGATGGGTGACTCTCCCCGCCTTCAGCTGGGGGGGACGCATGTTGGACAGGCCACACAGAGGGCTTGCTCCCCCCCCGCACGACAGGGCCCGAGCCCCGGCCCACCAGGCATACCCCCGTGACAAGCCCCTGTACTCCGTCTCCCGACGGACCCTCTGCCCTCGGACCCCCACTCATCACGGGGCCCAGCCCCACCGGCTTCCCCGGCCGGGTCAAGCCGCCATCTTGGGCCCTGCACCACGCGGCCGCGTGGCCTCACCTCGACCCTAACCCCGGGCCTGGCCGGCCCGACATCCCGGCACCACCATCCACCCAGGAGGTGAGCGGACCACTTGGCAGGTCAATGGGAGAACGAAGCGTCAAGAGCTCTTCCCCCGCCAGGTGCCGATCGCCTCCAGCAGCCCCCAGGCGCTGGCTCCACCCCCTGCTGGGTGTCTGGACACCTTCATCCCGGACCCTCCGACCTCCAAGTGCGAGGGTCCGGACATCAAAGGGCACCAGCCCTATAACTAAGGCAGCTCCGGAGCAGGAAGGCAGTTGTATCCTGGAGTCGAGAGACACCGAGTGAACTCAACCCTGACGGTCTACTGGCGCTGCCGTAGCCCGCTCTTGCGAACCATCGTCCTGCCTGCTGGCGCTGCCGCGGCCTTCTGCAACCTTCATCTTCCTGGGACCTGCTGGCGCTGCCGCGGCCCGTTGTAACGACCATCCTCACCGGGACCTGCTGGCGCTGCCGCGGACCGTCAACTTCCTGGGACCTGCTGGCGCTGCCGCGGCCCGTTGTAACGACCATCTTCCTGGGACCTGCTGGCGCTGCCGCGGCCCGTTGTAACGACCATCCTCACCGGGACCTGCTGGCGCTGCCGCGGACCGTACATCTTCCGGGGACCTGCTGGCGCTGCCGCGGCCCGTTGTATCAACCATCCTTACCGGGACCTGCTGGCGCTGCCGCGGACCGTACTGCCTAAACACCAAGCTCGAGGATTGTGAGCTCGTCATCATCTCACCCGAACTATCGGATTGGTAAATAGACTGACCCGCTACCCCCTTCCCTACCTTCCGAGACTCTAATCGAGGGGACCCCTGCGTCCAGACCTCCTTGTACCATTCTACCGTATCATAACTAAGTACCTATAAAGAACACTGAACCTTATCCGTGTGTGATCTCTGTCTGTGGGGGGGGAAGTTACTTGTCTGTACGATCGCTGGAGACGGCTCTCCCCGGAGACCTCTCCCCCTGACCCCGGCCGGCCCTCCCGGTCCGTCTACCTTTTCTAACAGGAGGTAGCAGGACAGTCTTTGGGGATAAGAATCAAATGCAGGAGCGTACCCGGCGCACAGCTCACAATCCTCGAGCTGGGGGATACGCTTGTCGTCGTGGGGTCCGGCGGGACCAAGAAAGTCTGTGGGAGCTGCGAGTCACTCAGCAGGCTCGAGTATAAGTTCGGAGGTCTTACGATCTTCGGGGAGCCGCGAGTCACTCAGCAGGGCTCAAGCACAAGTTCGGAGGTCTTACGATCTTCAGGGAGCCGCGAGTCACTCAGCAGGGCTCAAGCACAAAGTCGGAGGTCTTACGATCTTCAGGGAGCCGCGAGTCACTCAGCAGGGCTCAAGCACAAGTTCGGAGGTCTTACGATCTTCAGGGAGCCGCGAGTCACTCAGCAGGGCTCAGGTGTTTCCAAGGCGAATCTGCCGGACAGTCCCAGAGCACCCCTTGTTATAGGGCGACTCCTCTTTGATGTCCGGAGTATGTGCAGGCAGGGGTCTTGTCACCTGGGGGTCGCTTGTTGGGGGTTTCCTGCCATTGTCCTTTGATCCTTTCAGGGCCGGGTCGGGAGGAGCCCCAGACACCCAGCAGGCGTGGAGCCAGCCCTCGGGGAGACCGGCGGGTCGATCGAAACCCACCTTCCCAGGGAAGCGCAGAGGTGTGATGGAAACTGCTCCTCCCTCTCTCATCCCAAGGGGAGCGCGATGTCCTCCAGCCGGAGTGGCGCCTATAGGCTAGGGTCGCGCTGGGGCCGGGCGGCCATCTTGGTGCATGAAGTGGGCACGCGGGCCCGGGGTGGCCGAAGGAGGAAGACCACGGACGGGGGAAGTCCGGGTCGGGTGTGTGTGTTCTGGTGGGAAGGATCGGCTAGGCCAGGGGCTCGGGGCTGGTGTGAGGTGCAGGGGTCAGGTCTGACTATGTTACTAGGGCCGGGTCTAACAGCGGTCGTCTTCCCTGACATGGACAGGCGCGTACGGGAAAAGCAGCAGCAGGAAGGGGGTAGGTACATGTGTGTTTGTTGTGTGTCACCAGCATTTGTAAGTGCACAGTTGCATGGATACACTGCCAGGGTTTACATGTGCAGTGCAGTTCCTGGTCCCCAAAGTGTAGCGGTGCTGTCCTTCCTCCCTTCCCCTCCTTGGCATGTGTACCCTGGTCTGTGTGTAGTCACACTTGCACAAGTTTATCTAGGCTGCCAGTTTATCGATGTGCCCAATGCTTGCAGCTTCATGTGTGGGGGTGGTGTGTAACAGGTTTTGGGACCTTGCCTGTGCCCTGTCCAGTTCAGTACTTGTGGGGTCCATGTCAGTTGTCACTGATGCTGAGTCCAGACATAGGAGTGTGTCTCTAAAGTGTATTGCTTTACAGCATGCATGTCCTATTTTGTGGCCTGTGACATGATGTGCATGAGTGTGAGATGTGCAGAGTGCAGGGATGGTGGCTTGTATTGCAGTCATTACCATTCAGGAACATGGAGGAGTGTGGCCACTACTGTCCCCTGGGGCATCTTTTTCTAGGTATCATGTGTGTAATCCAAAAATGTCGACAATCTCTGTGTCTACAGCATAGGTTGTGCTCTGTGCCATTGTACCCTGGCACCATTTGTGTCTACGTGAACTCTGCTACATGTGTCCACTGTACAGGCTGACCAAATACCCCTTGTTCATACTCACGGGGGCCAGCGCCTGTGTGTTTTGGTAAAATGATCTGATGATGGCCATTTGTAGATGATGTATTTGTACCGGCGCACCAGGGGTATTTGGTGTCCAATCAGGATTTCTTGCAGGCCGTGTGTTTTTATTCCAGACTAAGAGATGTAAGTGCTTCCTGTGTCTCAATAAATTGTCTCATATAGGGGGTGGTTGGTGCGGGCAAGGCCTACATGTCTAGACCTGAAGTCTCCTTGCTAGGTCTGGCCAGTGTGTGATGTTTGTCTGGACATACACTCAAGGTGCAGTGACCCAGTAATGTTGGGCATGTTTTTAAGTATTGCCTTTGCAGCATGTGCCTACAGTTAATAGACATGGTTCCTGCTCATCCCTTTTTACGCCAACGCTGTGTGCTGCAGATGCTGTGCTGGATTGTCCCCAGTGCCTGGCTCCTCTGTCCAAATCCATATCATGTTATTTGCTATTGTGTCATGCTCTCCATAGTTGGTCAGTGGCATGGTGGGTCAACCAACTGTGTGTTGCAGGGCCTACATATGTGCCTTGTATTGTAGATGTTACTCATGTTGCTTTTCAGGCTATGCACTGTGACCTATGTGGATTTGACTCATGTGACATATGTATACAGGTGTCTGATTATTTCCTGTCTCTTCACCTTGCCCACAGCATCGTCGGGGGACACCGAGGGAGACACTGGCACGGACCGTGAGGAGGGAGCGGGCACCAGTGCCAGCAGTGCAGAGTTGTCTGGCACATCGAGTGGCACGGAGGCCTATGGGAGTGCAGCGGAGGACCTGTCCAGTCAATCCACCACCGACTATGATGCAGACGGGTCCGAGGCTGAGCACTCCGAGGGGGCGGTGGCTGGTCCCACAGCTGACACCAGCACTCCATCACTACCCGCCCCCTCCATTCCGATCACCGGCCTCACACTTGCTCGTGTCCCTTCCCGCCGTGCTCGGTCACCATGTGTCTCCTTCTTGCCAGGCACCGCACCCCCTGCCCCTTTCTCCACTGCTGCCACCAATGCCGAGTCTGTGGACATCCTGCGGCAGTTGTGGGTTGGTCAGACTGCGACGCTTAATGTCCTCCATGGCCACAGCCAAGTGCTCAACCAGATGGAGGCATACTTGGAGGGCATTTCAGCCACGCAGTCTGACCAACGCAACTTGCTGAGGTCCATAGACTCGACACTGACTGCAGCAGTGGATCTCCTGCAGCGCTACGTCCCACCCCCTACCCCTGCCCCATCCACACTTCCCACTCTCATGCCTGTCCCACGTACACCCAGACGTCAGCATGCACGCACAACACCAGACACAGGCACCACACCAGCAGGGCAGGGCAAGCGCACACCTCCTGGCACGCACACACAGGGTGAGGTAGGCACACCCACTGGGTCGGGGGGCAAACGTAAGTCACGCAGCCAGAGTGGGAGTCCGCATTCCGCAAAATCCACTCCCTCCAAATCCACTCCCCTCAGCTCTCCTGGCCATGAATCCAGCAAAGATTCCTTCATGGCCACTCTGTCCCTGAGCCCAACAGTGACACCACCCAGCAAGCGGGCAAAGGAATCCCCGGTCAGGGTAGTTGAGTGCCCCCCCTGTCCACACCCTCCCCCAGTGGCGCTGGGACCCATTCCTCTGCCCCCCCCCTCCTTGGGGCCTGTGGTTCCTTCGGGTGCAGGGGATACGCTGGGGGACCTTACTGACGTGTGCAGCGCCATCCTCACCATCTCCTTTGGCGCTGCCCCAACCCCTGTGGTGGAGTCCTCTGTCCCTGCACCCACAACGCCTGCCCTTGCCCCTCCTGTCCCTGCGGTGCCTGGTCCTTCCCCCCCACATGATGCCCCCCCCTGTGGAAGACAGGGTGGTCTGAACTGTGCAGGCAAGCTAGGGGACACACGTCCCACTGTGTCCCCCATCCAGCTGTGACTAATGGACTGCCCTATGGGCTTTGTAAATATTGAACTTTATCCACACAAACATTTTTGGCTAATGCTGAATAAAACCTTTTTTTTCTTAGAAAACTACTGCTTTTGTGGTATTGCTGTTGGTGGGGCTGCTCCATGATTTTGCGTGGTGATCACGTGTTGGGTGTGTGGGAAATGTAGTGTTGTGCTGGTCATAGGGGGGACCCTGGTATCTGTGTGCCATCACAAGGTGTTAGCTAAGTTTCTTTGTTCATGTAGGCAGTTACTGCATGGTGTAATTGTCCCAAGGTGTGTTCCTTCCTCTGTGTACCCTGACATCTTCCCTGCAGGGTGTTTCCAAAATGTTGCGCTGAGCTGTGTCTACATTAGCTGGGTGTGTGATGGACCCCTTCAACTTTGGCCATGCATGCAGAGCGATGTCTCCACCTGCATCATTCGTGGCATCCTGGATGATCACTGTACTTGTGTATGTAGTCTGTTGACATGACTTCATGTGGACATGTTCCCTTTTAGGCAGTATGCATATGTGTACTCCCATCCTCGCACACATGTGTTACATGTACTGCAGGGTCTTTGTGCACCTGACTGACAATTGTGGCAATTGGATCTGTGGATACTCCACCCTTTTTCTTTCCATGGGCACTGCTGGGAGGACTCTGCACCCACCCCTCCTGTGTCTGGGCACTGCTGGGACGACTCTGCACACACCCCTCCTGTGTCTGGGCACTGCTGGGATGACTCTGCACACACCCCTCCTACGTCTGGGCACTGCTGGGAGGATTCTGCACCCACCCCTCCTGTGTCTGGGCACTGCTGGGAGGACTCAGCACACACCCCTCCTGCATCTGGGCACTGCTGGGAATGATAGGCACACACCCCTCCTGTGTCTGGGCACTGCTGGGAATGATAGGCACACACCCCTCCTGTGTCTGGGCACTGCTGGGAGGACTCTGCACACACCCCTCCTGCGTCTGGGCACTACTGGGAATGATAGGCACATACCCCTCCTGTGTCTGGGCACTGCTGGGACGACTCTGCACACACCCCTCCTGTGACTGGGGAATGCTGGGAGGACTCTGCACACACCCCTCCTGCGTCTGGGCACTGCTGGGAATGATAGGCACACACCCCTCCTGTGTCTGGGCACTGCTGGGACGACTCTGCACACACCCCTCCTGTGTCTGGGCACTGCTGGGAGGACTCTGCACACACCCCTCCTGCGTCTGGGCACTGCTGGGAGGACTCTGCACCCACCCCTCCTGTGTCTGGGCACTGCTGGGAGGACTCTGCACCCACCCCTCCTGTGTCTGGGCACTGCTGGGAGGACTCTGCACACACCCCTCCTGCGTCTGGGCACTGCTGGGAGGACTCTGCACACACCCCTCCTGCGTCTGGGCACTGCTGGGAATGATAGGCACACACCCCTCCTGCGTCTGGGCACTGCTGGGAGGACTCTGCACACACCCCTCCTGTGTCTGGCCATGTACGCTCCATACATACACGGGTGGGGGTACGGTCCGTACATACACTGGTGGGGTGGGGGTACGCTCCATACATACACTGTTGGGGTGGGGGTACGCTCCATACGTACGCGGGTGTGGGTAGGGTCCATACATACACGGGTGGGGGTACGCTCCGAACATACGCGGGTCTGGGTACGCTCCATGCATACACGGGTGGGGGTACGGTCCGTACATACACTGTTGGGGTGGGGGTACGCTCCATACATACACTGTTGGGGTGAGGGTACGCTCCATACGTACGCGGGTGTGGGTAGGGTCCGTACATACACGGGTGGGGGTACGGTCCATAAATGCACTGTTGGGGTGGGGGTACGCTCCATACGTACGCGGGTCTGGGTACGCTCCATGCATACATGGGTGGGGGTACGGTTTGTACATACACAGTTGGGGTGGGGGTATGCTCCATACATACACTGTTGGGATGGGAGTATGCTCCATACGTACTCGGGTGTGGGTAGGGTCCGTACATACACTGGTGGGGGTACGCTCTGAACATACGCGGGTCTGGGTACGCTCCATGCATACACGGGTGGGGGTACGGTCCGTACATACACTGTTGGGGTGGGGGTACGCTCCATACATACACTGTTGGGGTAGGGGTACGCTCCATATGTACGCGGGTGTGGGTAGGGTCCGTACATACACGGGTGGGGGTATGGTCCGTACATGCACTGTTGGGGTGGGGCTACGCTCCATACATACACTGTTGGGGTGAGGGTACGCTCCATACGTACACGGGTGTGGGTAGGGTCCGTACATACACGGGTGGGGGTACACTCCGAACATACGCGGGTCTGGGTACGCTCCATGCATACACGGGTGGGGGTACGGTCCGTACATACACTGTTGGGGTGGGGGTACGCTCCATACATACACTGTTGGGCTGAGGGTACGCTCCATACGTATGCAGGTGTGGGTAGGGTCCGTACATACACGGGTGGGGGTACAGTCCATAAATGCACTGTTGGGGTGGGGGTACGCTCCATACGTACGCGGGTCTGGGTACGCTCCATGCATACACGGGTGGGGGTACGGTTTGTACATACACAGTTGGGGTGGGGGTATGCTCCATACATACACTGTTGGGATGGGGGTATGCTCCATACGTCCTCGGGTGTGGGTAGGGTCCGTACATACACTGGTGGGGGTACACTCCGAACATACGCGGGTCTGGGTACGCTCCATGCATACACGGGTGGGGGTACGGTCCGTACATACACTGTTGGGGTGGGGGTTCGGTCCGTACATACACGGGTGGGGTGTTGGTACGCTCCATTCATACACGGGTGGGGGTACGGTCTGTACATACACTGGTGGGGTGGGGGTACGGTCCATACATACACTGTTGGGGTGGGGGTACGGTCCATACATACACTGTTGGGGTGGGGGTACGCTCCGAACATACGCGGGTCTGGTTACGCTCCATGCATACACGGGTGGGGGTACGGTCCGTGCATACACTGTTGGGGTGGGGGTACACTCCATACATACGCGGTGTGGGTAGGGTCCGTACATACGTGGGTGGGGGTACGTTCCGAACATACGCGGGTCTCGGTACGCTCCATGCATACACGGGTGGGGGTACGGTCCGTACATGCACTGTTGGGGTGTTGGTACGCGCCGTACATACATGGGTGGGGGTGCGGGCCGTACCCGGGCCTTTGGAACATGGGTACGGGCCGTACCGCCATTGTTGGGGTGACGTAGGGGTGGGCGTGGTACGACTCGTACCCACGCTCTTAAGGCGTGGGTACGGTATGTACCGGACTTGTTGTGTTGCCGGTTCGCGTGTACATCCACTTCCGTTGCTGGACACGCCCCCACCCCCTCGAAGTGACCAGGCCCTGAAGGTCAGGTATGTCCAGGGCATGTTTCATTTGTGACTTCGGTGGGGGTTTTGTGTCCTGCCCCTGCCCCCCCCTTTGCCCCTGGGTGTTGTTCTGACCTTCTGCGGAGTCTGCGTCGGTTCCTGTAGAGCAGGTGGACTGCTATGAGGGCTGGGATGACACGTAGGTTCGGGTCCATGGCTGTCCGTTGCGTGCAGGTGCTCCTTGCGCGCGTCGTCCTGATTTCCCGGCAGTTTTTGGCAGTCGTACTTCCTGGTTCGTGAAACGCAGCCTGAATGCGTCCCGACGTCATGTCGGCGCGTTCCCCGGATCACATTTGTATGTATTTTTTCATCGGTCGGTGTTTTGTACGATTCGTACGGAAATGGTGTATCCGTGCGAATCATACTTCCATGTTTGTAATGTTTTTTTCCCGGGTACGAGTTGGACGGAGAAAACGCTCCGACCGACGGTTCGTACCCGGTTTTTCCAGGATCAGAATCGGCACCTAAATGTTGAACAGAAACAAATATATCAGCAAGTGAAAGAACAGATTGACCATGGATTACTTCATGAAAAGAAAGAGTGCTCATGTACATCATTTCAACCTATCCAAATGCATGTGAGTGGTCAAGCTGGAACAGATAAAAGTTTCTTAATTAAAGTAATTATAAGTTATCTGCAGAAAACAACTGAGTCACATTTGTTTTGTGTTGTCACTGCTCCAACTGGGTTGGCAGCACATAACATTAAAGGAATTACTTTACATCGTTTACTAATGCTACCAGTAGAGCATGAGAACAAATTGGAATACCATAAGCTATCTGGAGAAGCTTGTTGTGAAGTTTCAAGAGTCCTGAAGAAAATGAAACTTCTCATTATTGATGAGGTAAGCATGGTCTCAAACGTGATGCTTGTCTTTGTGCATTTAGGAATGCAGCAAATTCTTAAAACAGTATGACGTGTTATTTGGAGGAAAACACGTCATAGTTTTAGGAGAACTGACTCCTGTAAAAGGACAACCAGTATTTAAAACACTTGCGCATGAAGATACCAGAAAGTCTCTGGGTAGTGTTGGAAACGTGAATATTTGGACATATTTTGAATACAAAGAACTGACGAAAAATATGCGACTGGCAAATGATGCTGAATATGGAAGTATTCTTCAAGACATAAGAATTGGACTTCTGACAGAACATGGCAAACAAGCTTTGCAGAGTCGATTACTTTCCAATTTGTTTCCAAATGAAAATGTAGTTCCTGAGAAAGTATACATGAAAATTGCAGAAAATAAATCAGTGATGTGCTTAATGCCAACACTGCGCGAGTGTTCTATATTAAATGAAGAACTATTGAAACTGGAAAATGAAGAAATTATAAAAACGGAAGCCATCGATAAAATAGAGCATGAAGGAATCACTATTATTTTGATGGGAAAATTGAAAACAAAACTGGATTCTTTAGAAAAAAAGATATCTAAAACGGCTGGTTTAGAAAAGACTCTATATGCATGTATAAACTGTCGGGTAGTTTCAAGGCGTAATTTGGATGCAGAAAAAGGTTTAGTTAATGGCGCAATGGGTAAAGTGGTGGATTTTGTTAATTATCAGAAAAAAGATGGAATTGAATTTTTAAAAATTAAACTTGATCAGATTGAAGAAGTTAAAGAAATTGGTTGTTGTTCAGTTTGTTTTTTGCTTGTTAAAGATTTATATGTCAGTAGGAAACAATTTCCATTTTCTCTGGCATACACAGTGACTATTCATAAATCTCAAGGATTAAGTGTAGACAGTGCATTGGTGAACATTGGATCTACCGTGTTTAAAGAGAGTATGGCATATGTTGCTTTGTCGCGAGTCAGAACGCTATCTGGTTTGTTTTTGATTGATTTTGATGACACAAAGGTTACTGTAGATGCAAACTGTGTAAAAGAGTATAATAGGTTAAGAAGGGCATATGCTCCCAATTTAGGTCAACATCCTGTATTTAAAAAGCGTGTGGTTGGTCGAAAAAGAAGGTATGAGAACATCTGTACTGAAATTTTAGAGCAGGGAAAAGAACAAGATAATGTTGTGATTGCAAGTAAAAAGAAAAAGGACACTATTGAAGAGATTGTTGGTTATCAGTTTGAAATAGTTCAGGTGTTAACTACTATGCTAATGTAGTGATCAATGTTGTTTTTTATCTTGAAGGTTTGCAACAACAAATTATGCAGAATCCGGGAAAAAAGATTTTGTTCCTTGTTGCATTCTGTTTATGAAAAATTGAGAACAGAGACAAGTAAAATACAAACTGTTTCAGATGTTCGTAATCTTTTGGATATATGTTCTGGTTCTACACAGTTTACACAAACTATCCAACAAGATGCTCAGGAATTTTTAATGTATATGCTTACCATTTTTGAAAATGAAGGTGTAGAAATAGAAAATATTTTTGGTCTTTGTTACAAATGGGAACATCATTGTGAAAATTGTATGTATACATCTAGCACTAATGTAGACACTGAAAGATTTCTATATTTAACATTACCGGACTGTAAATCAGTCTCTTTCAATAAATTAGTAGGCCTGGGCGAAGCACTACGCTACGCTCGCATAGTTTGCGAAGTTCGCGCTACTTCGCACTACGCGAACTGCACGTAGCACAGTGCGAACACGCGTAGCGTAGTGTTGCGTAGTGCTGCGGTCATTTTTTGCTTGCTCGCGACCGCGAGCAAGCAAAATGACATCCTGGCGAGACTTTTTCCTTGTTCGCGATCGCGAGCATGGAAAATAAACCTCCCGGCGAGATTCCCAACGCGAGAAGGTCAGGTTTCTCATTGCGAGGGGTCGCGTATGCTCGCGACCGCTCGCGATGAGAAACTACCAGTTCGCGTTGAGAAAGCTGCAGCTCGAGTAAAAATCTACTCGAGCAGCAGAAAACTACAGCTCGCACTGTGCAAGATGCCATTTTCAATGATTGCACAGTGCCGGTTGCTTGTCCGCACTGTGCAATCATTGAAAACAACATCTTGCACAGTGCGAACATGTTACTTCGCAGTTCGCGAAGTGCTACGCGTAGCTAGCGTAGTGCGAACTTCACTTTGCGTAGCTTCGCGAAGTGCTACTTCGCGAACTACGCCCACCCTTATAAATTAGTTAAAGCTGCAAATCAAAACATGGAGCGTAGCCAATGTAAATCAGAAATGTTATCCACATTATTTAAAAAAAAATATGGACAATATATAATTTTGATGATGCAACGTTGTACAGCTGATGGAAGAAAATTGGATACTTTAAAAAGGAAGGACTTTTGTAGCAATAATTTTCCATGATGGTCCTTCCACAACATCTGGACATTACACTGCCTATCTAAAATGTGTCAAAGGCTGGACACTTTCTAATGATGCCCAGTTGGTTTTCAAACAATGTTTGCCTAGTGAATTACCAAATTCCTACCTAATATTTTTAAAGCCAAAGTTTGAGGAAGATAATTCACTCTCTGAGGAATTTATTATTATAATTTATTAGGATTACCATTGGACAATTTACATAAAAACAGTGCAAAAATACCATTTGGCCTCAAGGAAAGGTATATGTTTGAATTATGGACTTTTTCTTACTCATTGACTCAGTGAATATTTTAAAGCGACAACATTTACAGTTTTTATAAATTGAAGTTATAACATTTTGTTAGCAATAAGCATTTTATATATGTGTGACTTGTATTTTCTGGTATTTTACTGAGAATAGATTTTTTTTTTTTTAACCAATCTTTTTGATTGTTTTTTTTTGCCCGCTGTTATGTGATGAGTACGATTGAAATCACTATTTCAAGTGAAATTCAATATATTCTGAGAACAGCAAAAAAGGCAAACAAATTATACTGTATTGTTAAAAATGTATTATTACATGTCATAACAATTGTTTCTTTTATTGCACAGATCCTAATTCTAAAATAAGCAATTTACCACAATTTACATTACAAAAAACAACTGAAAAAAATGTGTACCATTTTTTATTTCTAATACTGTGAAGGTAAGTTTAACTAAGTATTACTATGCACAATGGGAAGATCTGCAAGAAGCTACAAAGTTTTAATACGTTTTTCAAAACACCCTGTTTATACCTATGTAGTTTTGGAATCTCTCTGTCATAGGATATCATATGATCTGCAAAAAACCAGATTTGAGTGGTTCATAATATTTCCCATTGTACGTATTGAAGGACTGCAATCGTTTCAATCATTCTTCTTTGAGCATCTTTGCAGACACACATCGGTGTTTACCTCCTATCATTCACAAGCAATTTTCCAAACAGAAATATGTTACTTTTTGTAACATAGTTATAGCGCAAGACACTCTTTTATATTTAGAAATAGCGGAAAAGGGACTCCGTGTACCTTTTTTTCTCAATGTAAATACGACCTCATCATACACACCACATTGCATTGAAAGGGTGTTCTATAAGTGTTGCTGTGCGTGATTGCACAGAATACTCATAGAACAAGACACATCTCCACAATGAGAATTGTTTTCATTTCTCCTCATTTTTTAACCTTCAATACATGCTAAAATGCTCAGCATACATTGAAGGACAAAAATGCCTTTACTGATTGTTTTTGTGCAGGAAGGTGTGTCTTCATGCAGAAAAACAAACACCACATGACACAGATATCCTTGCACCATGGTGCAAGGGTGCCTGTGTCACCATATGGCTGTGCAGAGAGAAGCATAGATTTGCAACATATTTATGTACATATGTTGCATCCCTGTGCTTCGGAAGTATTACAGCACACTGCAGTTAAAGAGGTCACTATGTGATGCTGCAGCACTTCCTCATAGCTCTGCACTTACATATTCACCATACACTACTAATGCATTTGTTCAGTCAATTACGCACTACACATACATTCATCTAAACTTTCACACACTAGCAAACAAATATAGCTCTTTTTTTAAACCGGGAAAATTAGTTCTTAGATGAACTTTTTTTTTCTTCTCTTTTCTTTTATATTTTTTTTCTTGGTTGTCTGAACAATTTGTAATTTTTTTTTGATTTTTCTGGAAAAAAAGGAAAAAACGGAACTGGAGGAACAAAACAATGAACTTCAGGGAAAAAAATAAAAAAATAAAAAAACAGCAATGATGGTTTTCTTGCTTCCTGCAAATCAAGTCAATGGACTGCTCTCCATAGCAAAGGACGGCGTTGCATTTTATGCAGAGGACTTTCAATGTGGCAAACTGTGGACGGATGTCCAAGTGTTGGTTTGATGGATCCACACGCGAAGTACTCGGCTGTGATGCCTCTGAAGGACCAGGAAGAACTCGCATTCTTCAGCACTAAAGGTTGACTGGATGCATGGTCTTGAGGTGCTTTTTCATGGTGGCTGTACCACATGAATACTTTTTAGTTAGATCGCCACGGGAGAGCACTCGTTGACATATCTTGCATGTCATTCGTTTTGGTTTGCCCCTCTGGCAAAGTAAAACATTTCCAGACCACAGATGAGTACCTTTCTGGGCGTGGTGGTTCTACCAGAAATTCATCTTCAGATGAATGAGCAGATGCTGGAGATGCCTGCTGCCCTGAAGCCATTGTTTGGAAAAAAAGTTTGATCTAAGTGTAAACTTGTCAAAAAAAGCTCTTCTCTGCAGAGAGATGCTCCTCCAAAGAAGGTCTAAGAAGAATGATTGAAATGGGTAGGGACTTTCAATAGTTAGAATAGGCAGTCTAATGAACCAATGAAATCTCTTTTTTCAGGTCAAATGGGATCTGCGCACCGTGCGCATAGGCAGCACGCACTGAGCGCGAATCCGCGAAATTGCATTTAAAAGCAATATAGGATGACTAAAAGTAAAAATATATTAATTTTATGAGTAGCTTAGATTATGTCTTCCCTTAATATTTACATGAAATAAATATATATGTTTTTTGTCATTTAAAACATTCTGCGGGATTCGCGCACCCACCGCGTCAACCACGCACATGATGTTTCGCAGAAGCACATGAGCGTCGCGTAACATACTTCGTACGTGTCGCATATGGGCTTGTAGTCACGTATCAGTCGCATAGCAATTGCGCACGAAAATACGTACCCAACGCACACAGTACACGGATCCTACACTACAATTGTAAAATGGCGACTATGTTCCGCGCAGGGATCGAAAAAGGTGCGCATAGGGTGCGCGAATCCAAAACATAATTGAAAAACAAAATAATAACAAAGTATTCAAAATATAGTTTGAAAAATATTTTTTTTAAATATAAAAAATAGAGTTAAAAAAATTACAAATATTTTTTTTAAAAAAGTCATTAAAACCAAATAATATTTTTACATTTTTTTAAGAAATAAGTAAAAAAACTTTCAAAAATGGTGAAAAACAATATAAAAAAACATAAATAAAGGAATTGACACACTGAAAAATAAAGATTTAGAAAACCATAGGTGTCAGATATGTTATAGTTAAGAATTAGCATTTAAAAAACCTTTGAAATTCAGTTAAAAAACCATAGGTTTCAGGTATGTTATAGTTAGGAATTAGCAAATAAAAAACCTTAGAAATTCACTGAAAAAACCATTGGTTTCAGGGCCGGTATAGTTAGCTGGACATTTCCCTCGTACAAAACCATTGAAATTCCCCCGTTATAGTTAGTTCAGCTAACTATATCTAACGTCCCCGCAATGCCCCCAGAGGCGCGCCAGAGGCAAGCCCGTCTGCGCCCGTCCGCGTCCCGGACGCTCCCAGCGCCAGTAATGCTATCCGACAGTTAGAAAGAGTGACATACAGCCGCACACAACTATTACAGATAAATCCTCTTAAGGGTCCTGAGACAGCTGGGGCCGATCTTGTCTGTGGCCTAATCAACAGTCGGTCGCTGGTCAAGCACTCTACCGATGTGTTTAGTCTACTGGAAGACCTGAAACTGGATGCACTCTTTGTAACAGAAACCTGGGCCACCACGGAATCTGCCGTTGGCCTGAGCGGGGCATGTCCTAGCGGCTATAAAATTCTCCACAAGCCCCGTAGTACGGGCAGAGGAGGAGGAGTGGGTTTAATCTTTAAGGATGTTCTGGACTTCAGACCTTGCCAGATCGACGAGGTCGGGGGTATAGAAATCCTGGGCTTTTCACTTCAAGCCCCTAGTGGAAACCTGCTCTCGGGGATGCTCTGTTACAGACCACCGGGCGCGATCACACAATTCCACCTCCTCGCTGAAATTATCACCAACCTAAAGCTTACTCACACTAATATGGTCATTCTCGGTGACTTCAACCTTAGCGAGGATGGAGGCCTTTGTGGCCAACTGAGAAACCTCCTATACACGTGTTCCACCTTGAATCTCCATCAATTGGTGTCCAGCCCCACCCATCAGAAGGGACGTATTCTAGATCTGGTCTTCGCCAATCCAGCTATAATTGAAGTCTCCAATATAGTGCCATTGAATTGGACCGATCACTTTCTTGTCCTTCTAAATATGGCAATGCCCTGCCAAAAGAACCTACCTAGCCAGCGGCACCTACACAGGATGGACAGAGAATGGGCCAAACTGGCCAAGATGGACTCCATAACTACATCCTTTGATGTCAATCTTTTCTCCTCTAACAGGTCTGTGGAGGATAATTATAGGTCTTTCACGGAATACATTACCGAACTGCTAGACCAGCATATCCCCATAAAATCCTTAAAGAGGGTAAGGAAAAGATCAGCGCCCTGGTACAATGAGAAATTACATCATCTCAGACTCTCTCGCAGACAAGCAGAGAGGAAGTGGAGAAGAAACTACTTCGAAGGAGACAAAAAGGAGCTAAGACTAGTTCAATTGCAATATAAGTCTCTCATCCTAAAATCCAAGGCAGATTTTTACGCTAATTCCATCACCCAGGCTTCTAACGGGTCCAAAGCCCTCTTTAAGATCGTCCGCGACCTTTCCAATCCAGACTGCATGAATAACCGAGTCGCCCCCTCGCAAACTCTGTGCAACGAAATTGCCTCCTTTTTTCAGGAGAAGATCTCCAATATTGTGAACAAAATGCAGGACAATCTCCAGGTCAGTTCTGAGGAAATAATTAGCCCAGCTGACGGAGATCATAAACCAACTGCTAGCCTGGGCAGTTTTCAACCTCTCTCTCACGAAGCCTTTGACACTCTGATCGAAAGTGTGTCGTCTGGCTCGCCCTTAGATCCTCTTCCCCATAAGATGTGGAAGCTCTATGGACGCAACACCTTTCCCTGGTTAAGGTCAATCTGTAATCAATCCCTGACGGCCGGATCTGTTCCTGGATGCTGGAAATTAGCAGTGGTAACCCCACTGATAAAAAAAACGAACCTGGACCCTCTGGAGCCAGCTAATTTCAGGCCCATCTCTCTTTTGCCCTTTCCAGTAAAGATACTGGAAAAGTCTGTAAGTAAGACTCTGTCTCAGTTTCTGGAGGAGAACTCTCTGCTCGACAGGGATCAGTTCGGCTTCCGTCCTGGTCACGGTACCGAAACAGCGTTAACCACCATGCTGGACCACCTTCGAATGCGTGCCGACAACGGAAATGCTATGATTCTGGTGCTTCTTGACATGTCGGCAGCATTCGATACGGTGAGCCACCCAATCCTGTTAGAGAGGCTGAGGCAGTTAGGCGTGAAGGGCAGAGCGCTGCAATGGTTCTGTTCTTACCTAGAAGACAGACAGCAGGTCGTCACCATGTCACCGTTCTCCTCTGGCAGAGCGCCAGTTGCATACGGGGTGCCGCAGGGGTCCGCTATCAGTCCCATCCTTTTTAACATCTACCTGCGGCCCCTGTTCCCGCTGATTAAATCTTTCGGAGTTAGCTTGGTGAATTACGCCGACGACACGCAACTGGCCTTCTCTCTAGAGGGCGATGATGCGCTTTCCATGGACCGCTTCCATCAGTGCATGAATCAGACCACAAACTGGCTCAGAAGGAATTCTCTTCAGTTTAATAGCGGCAAAACTGAGGTGGTCTTCTGTTCGCCTTTCAGGATCCCGAAATATCTCCCTCCCGATTTTCGCCTTACACCGGAGGAAGGTCCCCTTACACCTGTTAAGAAGGTTCGTAACCTTGGGGTGATCATCGATGACGACCTCCAAATGGTGTCTCAGGCAAGTAAAACTGCCAACGTCTGCTTTGCCCTGCTGCGGCTACTTCGGAGCATACTCCCCCTGCTTCCTAGGGAGTCGCGAGCTACTGTGGTGCGCAGCACGGTATTAAGCAGACTTGATTACTGTAACTCCCTTTTCCTGGGAGCTCCACAGTATATCCTCCAAGGATTGTTGAGGATTCAGTCAGCTGCTGCCAAGCTAGTGCTAGGCAGGCGACGCTGTTCCTCGTCGGCCAGAGCATTAAGGGACCTACATTGGCTTCCCGTGGGGGAAAGGATCGTTTTTAAGTCCTTATGCCTTACCTTTAGAGCAATACATGGACTGGGCCCAGCCCCTCTACAGGATAAGTTTGCCCGCTACTTACCAAGCAGGCATCTTCGCTCATCTACAGCCGATCTTTTGACAATTCCGAGATTCAAGCGCACTAGGGTAGGCGGAAGATCCTTCAGCACTGTAGCATCTGGCCTGTGGAACAAGCTCCCTGCGAACCTGCGACAGTGCACCTCCCTACTTGAATTTCGCAAGGGACTCAAGACCTGGCTATATCCCAAAGTCTAATTAAGATGGGTCTTTCTTTTGACCTCCTTCTGTCACCTTTCGATGTAGTTCTTAGTCAAAAGCGCCAAGATGCCCGTAGGGCGATAGATGCGCTATACAAGTTCTACATCAATCATCAATCAATCAATCAATCAATCAATGCACTGCTGATGACGTCACATATTACATCACTCATGACATGGTCAGTGACATCACTGATGATATCACTGATGACATCTCAAATGACATCACTGATGACATCACTGATGACATCATCCATGTGATCATTTGATGCATCTTCTCACAAGCTAATATAACCTTTGATACACCCACTCTAAATTACATACTGCCATTCTCAAAACCATAGACACTCCAACACCAATAAGTACATACCCCATCCACTCACTCACCCGTACATTCACTCATACTTATGGTCACTCAGTACAGGACTATCATGTGCACTCATATATCTATATAGACACTCACACACTGCTACTCATCCATAGAGGTACTCACACACATACTCAGTCATGCAAATAATTAATCACACTGCCATCTACTCACCTATAGAGTTATACACACACTAGCTCAATTGGAGATGGCGTCCCCCATTTTCAACATAACTATTATGGAGATGCCTTAAACAGTCTCCTTGACTCACATAACATGTATATTATGGTTAACAAGAAAAATGAACAGGAGGAGATTTGCCCAACTTTCACAGGCCGGGGAGCGAATTCTGTTATTGATTTTATTTGTATGTCCTCGAGTCTTGAGGCCTATACTATGGCACCTAAAGTTATAGACATCCAGCTTAGTGACCACAATTGCCTGATAGTAGAGGCCATGCTATGGAAAAACAAAGGGACCCGCATTCCGGGGTGTATCGTTAACATCATTGAGGCTGTGCGCCCTAATGGCACCAGACTCAGGTGGAAGGGGGATAAGGCTGAAATCATGCCTGATTCAATCATCACTAGTTGCCTGGCAGGTATTACAGGGATCTTAGAAGACAATCAAGGTTCCACTGGCTCTATTGAGTATTTTATTGGTATTAATGCGGTCATTGACTCTAAGCTTACTAGTACACTCAAGTACAAGGAGGAACGCCTACGGGGGTGGTTCAATTCAGCTTGTACCCTGGCCCTAAAGGAACTAAAGTCATCTTTATCAGCTACGCCAAGAGATAAGGGTTTGGTTGTAGATCTTAGAGCCAGATACAAAGAAACCCTTAAATGGAGGAAATTGGAACTCCAACAGGAGGCATGGGACAATTTGACCCTGGCTGCTGAATCGAATAATTGTACCCTGTTTTGGAAAACAGTTAATTCCCCATTCCTCAAAGATGATAAAATCCCTGAATTAACTTCCAATGTTATGAAGGAAGAGTGGGTCTCTCATTTTTCTAAAATCTTTGATTCGGACAGTGCATCCAGGGATATAGGGGATAGGTGGCCGCATACGCCACTGAATATCACCGTCCAAGAGGTTTTAGATAGTATAAGGGTCAGTAAAGGAGGAAAAGCACAGGGTCCAGACGGGGTACCAATCGATGTTTATAAATTGGTCCCTGAAGTATGGGGGTCTTTGTTAACTAATATTTTCAACGCAGCAGTCCGTAATGAGGTGCCCCCTACCTGGGAAGAATCCATCCTAATTCCAATATTTAAGAAAGGAAACCGAGGGGACGTTAAGAACTATCGTCCAATCACCTTGTTGGATTCTTCCGTAAAAGTAATGAGTAGAGTGCTTCTAGTAAGGTTGGAAGAATGGGCGGAGGACAATGGCATTCTAGCAGAGAGCCAGTTTGGGTTCAGGAAGGGTCGTGGTATGATTGAGCAGTGTCTGAATTTAGACCTGCTCATCGGTAAATATACCTTGGCAAAGACCGGCACTATTTATCTCTGCTTTGCGGATTTGAGTAGTGCCTTCGACCTGGTGGACCATGGCATTCTCTGGGCAAAGCTAATTGAAATTGGGGCACACGAGGGCATTGTGTTCTTTTTAGCACGTCTTTATGCCAAACTACGTGCTTGTGTCCGTTACGGATCCAACGGGGAATGTACAACTAAGTTTGAGATCGGGCGTGGAATTAGACAGGGATGTGTGTTGGCCCCACTGCTGTTTACCCTTTTCATCAATGAGATTGATTCTTTTCTCAAATCTCTGGCAGTGGATGCTCCCAAAATGAATGAGGACAGCGTCCCTGTGTTACTTTACGCGGATGACGCGGTCCTAATTTCACGCACCCCAAACGGCCTTCAACGGCTGATGGACGGCTTTTCGCAATTCATTAACAGCAGAAAGTTAGTGTTAAATAAATCTAAAACCTATGTTATGGAATGTGGGCGAAGGAACAGAAAGAAACAGTTCTCATTTTTTATAGAGGGACAGAAGGTCCAGGCCGTTGATAATTTTTCGTACTTGGGGGTCACTTTTTCAAATAATAACATTTGGTCCAATGAACATAAGAATGTCCGGGCTAAGATGGCGAGGAGTGCTCATGGAATTTTCACAATGGCTACAAAACTGGGAGACAGGCGGGTCCATGACATGCTTAAAATTTTTCAGTCCCGTTGTGTCTCGATTGCCTTGTACGGAGCGGGCATTTGGGGCTACGCCCCGGCAGGGTCTCTTCAGGTTGAGGAGAATGTATTCTTGAAGAGACTTTTGTTTCTGCCAAGCTCTGTTTCTAATGCTTTAGTGCACAATGAATTGGGTATTCACCATCTTGCCGACTTGATCCTCCTTAGGCCACTGATGCTATGGCGTTCCATTTGGATAAAAGAAGAGACCTCATTGTGCAGAGCCATTATTTCTGATTGCCTCTCTTTGGACCATCGTTTAAAGATCCCATGGTTAAAGTATATTATGGATAATTTTCGTGAGATCTTTAACATTAACATCATTGCGGATCGATGTGGGGCTACTGAGCTGTCTAAAATCGAACTTAAGCACTGTTTTTTACAACAGCTTTCCACCAGGAGGCATCAAAATAGCTCTGAACTCTCATCCTGTGTTCTTTATCACGATTTAAATGAATTTGTGGGTTTCCAACCATATTTGTCACAAGTGACCTGGAAGGCACATCGGTTTGTGTTGGCTAGACTTAGAACCGGAGTAGTTCACAACCTTGTTGCTTTCCCCTCTCAGCATTTACATCCTGCTGGCCCTTGTCCTTGTGACAATACCACCCCCCAAAGCACTGTGCACTTTCTTTTGCTCTGTCAGTTGTACAAATACCTGCAGATTGCTTACTTGAAACCCATGTTTGTTAAATTTGGAGTCAGGACAATACGAGACTGCATGAGCTTGCTTTTTAACTTACATCACCCTGACGTTTGTTTTTATACGGCTACCTTTCTCCTTAAATCAATTAATGCAAGGAAAAGTATGCTTTTTTAACCTTTTTAAACTGTTGTATCTCCTGCTTTTGACTGTTGTTTTATATTGTTGTCTTTTTATGCTGTGCTTTTATGGACTTGCCTTTTGCTCCGAATAATGCCTTATGAAATGATACAAGCACACACTCATCCATACAGCCACTCACATGATCACACACTCTCACTTATAGTCATTTCTGTTCTCCAACATACATATATACTGCTGTTCACATATGTACTAAATCACACATGTACTAATGAAATATATATTCACTCACTTACACAACCATACACATATTCACCCACCCATACAGTCCATCACAGACCTAGGTGCCAATTACGATCCTGGAAAAAACGGGTACGAACCGTCGGACGGAGCATATTCTCCGTCCGACGCGTACCCGGCCATCAAAATATACAAACATGGAATTACGATTCGCACGGAAACACCATTTCCGTACGAATCGTACAAAACCCCGACCAACGAAAATAAACATACAAATGCGATCCGGGAAAGCGCCGACGTGACGTCGGGACGCACCCAGCCTGCCATTCACGAACCAGGAATCACGATTCGCACCGACGTCATCCCGCACGGTGAATATTTTCTGGCTGCCAAAAACTGGCAGGAAATCAGGACGACGCGAACAAGGAGTACCTGTACGCGACGGACAGACATGGACCCGAACCTACGTGTCATCCCGGCCCTCATAGCAGTCGACCTCCTCTACAGGTTCGGACGCAGACGCCGCAGAAGGTCAGAACAACAAAGGGAGGGGGGAAAGGGGGGGGCAGGACCAGGGGCAGGCCACAAAACCCCCACCAAAGTCACACAGCACACATGCCCTGGACATACCTGACCCCCAGGCCCTGGTCCCTACGAGGGGGTGGGGGCGTGTCCAGCAAAGCCAGCGTCCGCCACAACGGAAGTGCTTGACGACGCGAACCGGTAACACAGCAATACAGGTACGTCCCGTACCCACGCCTTAAGAGCGTGGGTACGAGTCATACCACGCCCACACCTACGTCATCCCAACTATGGCGGGACGGCTGTACCCACGTGGCAAAGGCCTGGGTACGGCCCGCACAAGCATCACATAGCGTGGGGACGCATCTATATGGACCGCACCCCCACCCCCCATATGCATGGAGCGTACCACACCCCAACAGTGTAAGTACGACGCGTACCCTCACCCGCGTATGTATGGAGCGTACCCCCACCCCAACAGTGTAAGTACGACCCGTACACTCACCCGCGTACGTATGGAGCGTACCCCCACCCCAACAGTGTAAGTACGACCCGTACCCACACCCGCGGACGTATGGAGCGTACCCCCACCCAACAGTGTAAGTACGACCCGTACCCTCACCCGCGTATGTATGGAGCGTACCCCCACCCCAACAGTGTGAGTACGACCCGTACCCACACCCGCGTACGTATGGAGCGTACCCCCACCCCAACAGTGTAAGTACGACCCGTACCCACACCCGCGGACGTATGGCGCGTACCCCCACCCCAACAGTGTAAGTACGACCCGTACCCTCACCCGCGTACGTATGGAGCGTACCCCCACCCCAACAGTGTAAGTACGACCCGTACCCACACCTGAGGACGTATGGAGCGTACCCCCACCCCAACAGTGTAAGTACAACCCATACCCACACCCGCGGACGTATGGAGCGTACCCCCACCCCAACAGTGTAAGTACGACCCGTACCCTAACCCGCGTACGTATGGAGCGTACCCCCACCCCAACAGTGTAAGTACGACCCGTACCCACACCCGCGGACGTATGGAGCGTACCCCCACCCCAACAGTGTAAGTACGACCCGTACCCACACCCGCGGACGTATGGAGCGTACCCCCACCCCAACAGTGTAAGTACGACCCGTACCCTCACCCGCGTACGTATGGAGCGTACCCCCACCCCAACCGTGTATGTACGACACGTACCCCCACCTCGTATGCATGGAGCGAACCCACACACGTGTATGTTCTAAGCGTACATATCGTGAAATAGGAGGGGTGGGTGCAGAGTCCTCCCAGCAGTGCCCAGAGACAGGAGGGGTGGGTGCAGAGTCCTCCCAGCAGTGCCCAGAGACAGGAGGGGTGTGTGCAGAGTCCTCCCAGCAGTGCCCAGACACAGGAGGGGTGGGTGCAGAGTCCTCCCAGCAGTGCCCAGAGACAGGAGGGGTGGGTGCAGAGTCCTCCCAGCAGTGCCCAGAGACAGGAGGGGTGGGTGCAGAGTCCTCCCAGCAGTGCCCAGACACAGGAGGGGTGGGTGCAGAGTCCTCCCAGCAGTGCCCAGACACAGGAGGGGTGGGTGCAGAGTCCTCCCAGCAGTGCCCAGAGACAGGAGGGGTGGGTGCAGAGTCCTCCCAGCAGTGCCCAGACACAGGAGGGATGGGTGCAGAGGCCACCAGCATTGCCCATGGAAAAAAATAAGGGTGGAGTACCCACAGATCCAATTGCCACAATTGTCAGTCAGGTGCACAAAGACCCTGCAGTACATGTAACACATGTGTGCGAGGCTGGGAGTACACACATGCATACAGCCTAAAAGGGAACATGTCCACATGAAGTCATGTCAACAGACTACATACACAAGTACACTGATCACCAAGGAGGCCACGAATGTTGCAGGTGGAGACATCGCTCTGCATGCATGGCCAAAGTTGAAGGGGTCCGTCACACACCCAGCTAATGTACACACAGCTCAGCGCTCAAAATTGGGAACACCCTGCAGGGAAGATGTCAGGGTACACAGAGGAAGGAATACACCTTGGGACAATTTCACCATGCAGTAACTGCTTACATGAACAGAGAAACCTAGCTAACACCTTGTGATGGCACACAGATACCAGGGTCCCCCCTATGACCAGCACACTACTACATTTCCCACACACCCAACACATGATCACCACCCAAAATCACGTAGCAGCCCCACCAACAGCAACACCACAAAAGCAGTAGTGTTCAAAGGAAAACAAAAAGGCTTTATTCAGCATTTCCAAATAACGTGTGTCTGGATCAAGTTCAATATTTACAAAGCCCATAGGGCAGTCCATGAGTCACAGCTGGATGGGGGACACAGTGGGACGCGTGTCCCCTAGCTTGCCTGCACTTTCAGACTCCTTCGTCTTCCACAGCGGGAGGGCATCATGTGGGGGGGAAGGACCAGGCACCGGAGGGACATGTGGGCGAAGGGTAGGTGTCGTGGGTGCAGGGACGGAGGACCCCACCACAGGGGGTGGGGCAGGGCCAAAGGCGGAGGCCAGGATCTCGCTGCACACCTTAGCAAGGTCCTCCAGTGTCTCCCCTGCACCCGAAGGAACCACAGGCCCCAAGGAGGGGGGGGGCGGAGGGATGGGTCGCAGCGCCACTGGGGGAGGGTGCGGACAGGGGGGGGACTCAACCACCGGGGACTCCCTTGACCGCTTGCGGGGTGGTGTCACAGTGGGGCTCAGGGACAGAGCGGCCATGAAGGAGTCCTTGCCGGATATGTGGCCAGGAGAGCTGAGGGGAGGGGATTTGGAGGGAGTGGATTGGGTGGAATGCGGACTCCCACTCTGGCTGCATGACTTACGTTTGCCCCCCGACCCAGTGGGTGTGCCTACTTCACCCTGTGTGTGCGTGCCAGGAGGAGTGCGTTTGACCTTCCCTGCTGGTGTGGTGCCTGTGTCTGTTGTGGTGGGTGCATGCTGACGTCTGGGTGTACGTGGGACAGGCATGGGAGTGGGAAGTGTGGATGGGGCAGGGGTAGGGGGTGGGACGTAGCGCTGCAGGAGACCCACTGCTGCAGTCAGTGTCGAGTCGATGGACCTCACCAACTGCCGTTGGTCAGCCTGCGATGAAAAAATGCCCTCCAAGTATGCCTCCATGTTGTGCAGCACTTGGCTGTGGCCATGGAGGACATTAAGGATCGCAGCATGACTAACCTGCAACTGCCGCTGGATGTCCACAGACTCGGCATTGGCGGCAGCAGTGGAGACAGGGGCAGGGGGTGCGGTGCCTGGCAGGAAGGAGACATGTGGTGACCGGGCACGCTGGGAAGGGAGACGAGCAAGTGGGAGGCGGCTGATGGCAATGGAGGGGGCGGGGTGCGATGTTGTGCCGCTGTCAGCTGCTGGTGCAGCCTCCGCCCACTCGGAGAGATCATCCTCGGACCCGCCAGCCTCATATTCTGTCGTGCCAGTGGACAGGTCCTCGGCCTCACTCTCCTCCGCCTCAGTACCACTCAATGTGCCAGCCACGTTGTCAACGCTGGCACTGGTGCTCGGTCCCTCCGCTCCGTCTGTGCTCATGTCTCCCTCCGTGTCCCCCGACGATGCTGTGGGCAAGGTGAAGAGACAGCAATTAATCACACACCTGTATACATATGTCACATGAGTCCAATCTACATAGGTGACAGTGCATAGCCTGAAAAGAAAAATCAGTCACATCTACAAAACAAGGTAGAGATGTAGGGCATGCAACACACAGTTGGTTGACCCACCATGCCAATGAAAATCCATGGAGAGCATGACACAATAGCAAATGACATGAAATGGAGTTTGACATAGGAGCCAGGCCCTGGGGACAATCCAGCACTGCATCTGCACCACACAGCGGTGGCGAAAATAGGGATGAGGAGGGACCATATCCATTAACTTGAGGCACATGCTGCATAGGTAATACTGAAAACATGCCCACCATGACTGGCTCACTGCACCTTGAGTGTATGTCCAGACAAACATCACACACTGGCCAGACCTAGCAAGGAGAATTCTGGTTTTGACATGTAGGCTTGGCCCGCACCAACCACCCCCTACATGAGACAATTTGTTGAGACACAGGTGGCACTTACATCTCTTAGTCTGGGTGAAATACACAGGGGCTGCATAAATGCAAGATTGGACGCCAAATTCCCAAGGTGCGCCTGTCCAAATAATCATGTACAAATGGTCATCATCAGATGATTGTAACAAGACACACAGGCACTGGCCACTGTGACTATGAACAAGGAAAATCAGGTCAGGCTGTACAGTGGACACTTGTGCTACAATTCACAACAATATACATGGTGCCAGGGGACAATGGCACAGAGCACAACCCATGCTGTAGACACTGAGAGTGTCCACGTTTTGTGATGACACACATGACACCTATGAACATATGCCCCAGGGGACAGCAGTGGCCACACAACTCCATGGTCCTGAATGGGAATGACTGCAACACACGTCACCATCCCTGCACTATGCGTATCGCACACTCATGCACATCATGTCACAGGCCACAACATAGGACATGCGCGCTGTAAGGCCTGACACTTGAGAGACTAACACCCATGTCTGGACTCAGCATCAGTGCCAACTGACATGGAACCCACATGTACTGAACTGGACAGGGCACAGGCAAGGTCCCCAAACCTGTTAGACACCACCCCCACACATGATGCTACAGGCATAGTTCACGTGGAGAAAGCGCCAGCCTACATTACCTTGTGAAGGAGTGACTACACACAGACCAAGGAACACATTGCAAGGAGGGGAAGGGAGGCAGGAGAGCACAGCTATACTGTGGGTAACTGGATCTGCACAGCACCTTTAAACCCTGGCAGTGTATCCATGCAACTGTGCACTTACAAATGCTGGTGACACACAACAAACACACATGTACCTACCCCCTTCCTGCTGCTGCTTCTCCTGTAAGCGCCTCTCCAAGTCTGGAAATACCACCGCCAGCACACGCTTGTGGATGTGGGTCAAACGGCGGCGCCCCCGGTTCTTATGGATCTCAAGTGAGTCCCCCAGCAGGACCCGTGCGATCCTCCGCGTCCAGCACCGGATACCCTGCCAGCGTTTCCTTACCTGGGCCAGGTGCCGCTTGCGACCATCCGCACTCCTCACGGCACTGACGGCGGTCAGCCATATCTGCTTCTTGGCAGAGGCGCCTACCTGTGAGGATGAACAAGTGACACTACATCAATACACCAGGCACATGTCACAGAGAGACATATTAGAACAAATGTGCTGTGTACAACAAGGCATATTATGCATCCAACGCATTGAACCTTTGTCATAGGGACATGATCCTCTGGGGAAGGGCAAAAGCAGTACGTGCCATTGAAAGTACACAGGTGGAATGAGGGCAACGACACAATCAATGATCCAGGCTCACACTGTGCATCAGAAGGTACACCAGGATAATGTGCAGCACCTCTAAGCAGTCACATGCCACAGGCCACTGACGCTACTGCAGCAGAGTACACAGACACACACAGGCACAGGACATTCACCTGCCATTGCCAAATGCTGCGACAAACCTCACTCTGCACATGTGCCACTAGACGGGGGGGCTCACAGGTGTGGGGCTGGCTCTGCACGTCAGACACACAGCACTGCTCCCTGCTCACATCACATGGGCAGGGTATATCCATCCCTCATGCAGCTGGGGTGCTACACTCCACATATGCACCCACCCACATGACAGGGGACTTACACACACACCGATGTCCAGGATACGAACACATCATGTGGACACTCTCAGCACAGGTACACAGAACTAACACACATCTGTGGGTATAGTCACCTGTCACACTGGGCTGACCACATAATCACATGAGGACTGCAGAGGCTACATTCCCAGACGGACAAGACAGGCAGAATGTGGCATGCACCATGCAGTGATTGTCACAGTAAATACAATGCAAGTGAGGACGGCAGACATGCACCACAGCATGCACTGGCTGGGAGACATCAGGCATTCCCCCCCCGGGACCCCCCCTACAGTACATAGCATGTGTGACACACCTGGACACAATGCCAGAAGTCACACTCACAAAAAAGGGACAGAGTCTGTGCTGGTGGACTCTGCACTCACCTGATACCCTGGTCGCCCATACAGCATGGGGTACTGTGGGAGGATCACATCCAGCAAACCCAGGTTCTCCTCCAGGGTGAAGGGCTGTGACCTCTCCACAGACCTTGACATGGTTCCAGGGAATCAGTAGCAGCAGCTGGGTCGTGGAATACAAAGATGTGCAGGCAAGTGCTCCCTCATGGGACCTGGCTGCCTTATATCAGCCTTGCTGGCCTGTTTCATGCACAGGAGTACAGAGTGATTGGTCACTCACATTTGCATCCTATGTTTCCTCCAATCCCTTCAAACCTAGCACAGTCAGTGGGTTCTCATTGTGGTTTTTTTCTTCAGCATGATGTCAACTCCTGAAGCACATTGCAACAAAGTAGATTCATTCAAATTGACTACTGCTGTGCACCTGCTTCAAAATATTCAAAGTTTAAACTTGGTCTCCATGACAACCAGCATGCATGTAGGCCTTTATACTTGTCCCTCATGTGTCCCCTATGTAATTTGGATCTTCACACACAGGTACGGTGCGTTCCGGGGCCCTAGGGCACCCCAAATGCATAGCAACGGCCCGTACAGGTGTGTGTACGGTCCGTACCACTATGGGTGTTCTCGCGTATGCGTACTCATAGTGATAGTGAGCGTACAGGTGTGTGTACGGTCCGTACCACTATGAGTACGCATACGCGAGAACACCCATAGTGATAGTGAGCGTACAGGCGTGTGTACGGTCTGTACCACTATGGGTGTTCTCGCGTATGCGCACTCATAGTGATAGTGAGTGTACAGGCGTGTGTATGGTCCGTACCACTATGAGTACGCATACGCGAGAATACCCATAGTGATAGTGAGCGTACAGGCGTGTGTACGGTCCGTACCACTATGAGTACGCATACGCGAGAACACCCATAGTGATAGTGAGCGTACAGGCGTGTGTACGGTCCGTACCACTATGGGTGTTCTCGCGTATGCGTACTCATAGTGATAGTGAGCGTACAGGCGTGTGTACGGTCCGTACCACTATGGGTGTTCTCGCGTATGCGTACTCATAGGGGTACGGACCGTACACACGCCTGTACGCTCACTATCACTATGAGTACGCATACGCGAGAACACCCATAGTGAGACAGACCGTACACGCGTGCGTACGCTCACTATCACTATGGGTACACATACGGCAGCACTCCCATAGTGATAGGGAACGTACACAGGCACTCTTAGCGAAAGTACGGTGCCTTTCACACATCATAGTGGTGACAGGCAGCACACAGGAAGGAATAGGGCTGACATACTTGTCCATGGATGGACATCAAGGCATTGTCTGGCCAGTACTACATGTGTGGGGCACAGGTGTGAAAGGCTGTGATGTGGCAACTTACTCCTGAGTCGAGAAGGCACCAGATGTATGATGAGATGTGTACAGATGTTATGTGTGACGGTGCAATGTGTGCCAGGCATGCCCTTGACTCCTTTGACATGTGTGCATGTCGTACTGCACACTTGGGATGAGCGTCACTGGCATGGCACGGTCAACAACACACGCAAGTGTCCCCTGATGCCCGCTACTGGGGTTACCACACCAGACAGGTCACTACCTACGGTGCGCCATGTGACTATGTCAGTTCAGTTCAAAAAAATGCTTTATTCGGCATGTTAAAACAGCCACATAGCAAACATGAAATAACATACAACATCATACAATAAAAACTTTAAAATAACAAGATATAGGCCAGTTACATAGATAGGTACAAGATAGAAATAATTGATATGTTGACCCCAAAAATTGTTTAGGTTACCATCCCCGTATAAAGTGCCAGTGCATGATAGGATGAACAATATAAAACAGATAAAATTATTCCAGTAGACTTTAAATTTATATGACCAAAGAACAAACATGGCAGTAAGGGTGCCAAAAAATGCCAAGTAAAGTGCAAATCACGATTCTGGACATGTGCAAAAAGTCGCTTGTATTGCTCACTCGCTAAAGTGACAATGCAACTTATGGAAGGCCAAGAGAATTACATGATAATAGATTTCCTGGCACACATACATTTCAAAATATAAGTAGCTGTATAAAAACATATATCTGCACTCTCCAGATTAAACAATAACTGCATTGCACTCTTTGTAGTCCGGACATTGTATTTTAAAAAGATAGGTTTTAAAAAGTGACGTCTTAAAAATACATAAAATTTGCAGAAAAGCATAAATTGGCAACAACTCTGTTTGGATGAATCATCGCATGGGCATAAAATATTACTATGCTGCCTGGTGATAGGAAAGGACACAAGATGGTGTACTATTCCAAGCCTTAGGCGGGTAAGAACAAAGCGGTGAGATCTTCTTGTGACTTCGGTCAGATATGGCTGAAAACCTTCGTTTAAATTATTTTCACCATAGAAGACATAAGTACACTGTTTAAGACGGACAGAATCTCTAGATTGTCTTGTATAACGTAAAAAAGACACCTTGAGATCTAATTTAGATATACTGGCAGCTTCCTCAGGAATTAAAAAGGGATCTTGATTAAAAAGGAGCTTGAACCAGTAATAGATATGTCTGAGCCAAGGTATATACAGACAATAGTCCAGCCTTAGACAGTCTCTGATAACTCTTTGTGTAAATATGGTTTCGGTTTTAGACCAGATGGAACGCCATAAAGTCAGGGGGCGAAGGGCTGCAAGATCTTCAATATAGTCTAGACCCACCTCTCTGTGAATTAATTCCGTGGAAGCTGATGCGGGGGTACACAGTAGACGTCTCAAAAATGAGTTCTCATCGAGTTGGATATGATTACCACAAAGGGTATGGTGCCCCCATACACCAGCACCATATAAAGCGGAAGAAATACATCTGGCTTTATAAATCGAAATCATATCATTAATTCTACTATTCCCAAGCTTGGAGGCAAATCTAAACACTCCGTTAATGTTCTTTACCATTTTAAGGCGCACATTATCACATTCGTTATCCCATTTCCCATCACCAGAAAATGTGACACCGAGGTAGCAAAAACTGGTCACGGATTGAATTTTATTCTCGTCCAGGAAGAAGGTCTTTTTAGCACCTTTATTGCTCCCGCAAGTCATTACATACGTTTTTTCTTTGTTAATTAACAGTTTCCTATCATCAATAAATCTACAGAAGCAGTTAATTAAACGTTGAAGGCCTATTTGAGTACGTGACAAGAGGACGGCGTCGTCCGCATATAACAGTATTGGAATGGGGTCGCCATCTACTCGGGGTGCATCGGCAGGGACTTGCCTAAGAATTGAATCAATTTGATTAACAAATAAAGAAAAAAGCAATGGGGCCAGAACACAGCCCTGCCTGATGCCTCGAGTCACTCTAAAAAAGGGAGTAGATTCCCCGTCAGGTCCAAAACGAACTTTGCAGGAGAGCCTTTCGTATAATCTGGCCAGAAAATGCACAATATCTGTTGGGGCGCCCATTTCCAATAGTATTGGCCACAAAATAGAGTGTTCGACCAGATCGAAGGCACTACTAAGATCGGCAAAACATAAAAACATGACTATGTCATGTATGTGTGGGGGGTTCACATTGGGTTGATGTTGGTGCTCCCTCAAAAGCATCAGCTGTTGCAGCAACCAACATGTGTCTGTGTGTAGATTGACATGGCACACTGTTCCGCACACCAGGCCACATGTGGTATCCGATGTGAGGTGCGTATGTATGCATGGGACACAGAGTAGCGTAACCAGGACATGTCTGCATCCTCTCTATGAATGTGTGGTGAGTCATCACATGTACACCTTCATGGCAAGGTGTGTGGGCTGTCCTAGTGTAATGTCATGTGACCTGTGGCTCTAGTGTTCCGCTATCAGTCTCTGCAATCGACATCCTACTTCTGCTGATGTGTGGATGTATGTCACTCCTGTGTTGCGTCTGGCTGTTCACTTACACTGGGACACAGCTAATCCCATGCCATGGCATGTGGAGGTTCACAATCTCCGTGTGTAGCTGGGTCTTGGTAGGAGTGTCACCTGCCAGCCATACGTGTCCAGGGCATGTGGCACATACCTGACTCCGTGTGTCGCATATGTGTATTGACAGATTGACATGTGCTCAGTACATATGAATTGTTGTTGTAGTGCACTCACTCTTCCTTGTCACTTCCAAATTACTGCAGAGTGCCGCCTCTTCCCCGACCAATTCCGGACTTGGCTGCCATGCGGGAGAATGACTGTATCCGGTGCTACCGCTTCCCCCAACCGTTGATTCTGGAGTTGACGGCGAGACTGGCACCACACCTGCAACCGCTGCACAGGTATCCTACGGCACTGACACCCAAGCTGAAGGTAATGGCAGCCCTACATTTTCTGGCCACGGGTACCCTTCAAAATACCATAGCTCATGTTGGTGGCATGTCCCAGAGCATGTTCTGCCGTGTGCTGCATGATTTCTTAGAGGCCATGTTGCTTCACCTGGATGAGTTCATCCATTTCCCAACCCCTGAAATGTTGACTGGGGTCAAACGTGGATTCTATGCCCTGGGAGGGATGCCCCATGTCATTGGGTCCATAGATGGGACACATGTGGCTTTGGTACCACCACAGGCACAGGAGGTAGCGTACAGGAATCACAAGCACTACCACTCCATCAATGCCCTTGTGGTGTGTCTGTCCAACATGGTGATTTCACATGTCTGTGCTCGTTTTCCAGGATCAGCACACGATGCCTCCATCATGAGGCGTAGCAGGGTGCCTGAAATGATGACGCAGCTGCGCAACGAACGAGCATGTGTTGTTGGTGGGTACACTCTGTCTGTCCTGTATTTTGCGCAGACTTCCAGCATGACCGCTTCTCCTGTCCTACTTATGTCCATGTGCTTTCCATGTAGGGGATGCTGGCTATCCCAACATGCCATGGCTGATCACACCTCTCCGCAACCCCATCATGCCGGCCCAGCTCCGCTACAACACCGCCCATGGCCGGACAAGGCGAGTGATAGAGAGGACATTTGGCCTCCTGAAGAGCCGATTCCGATGCCTCCACAAGACCGGCGGCGCCCTCCTATATGCCCCGGCGAAGGTCTGCAAAATCTTCATGGTCTGCTGCATGCTGCACAACATGGCAGTTGGGAAAGCTGTGCCACTCATCCTGGATCAAGATGATCAGGACCATCCACCCATGGAGGACGAAGGGCTTGGCAATGGGGCTAGTGATGTGGAGGATGTGGAGCCGCAAGAGGACATCCGGACTCGGCTCATACGCAACTTCTTTGCTTAGTGGTGAGTACCAGTGTCTGTGTGTGCACGCATTGGTCCCCGTGTGGCATGTGTTGCGATGTGTGTGTCCATCTGCATGTATGCCACGTGGGTCAGAGGTGTGTGTGTGGATGTGGATGGTGGGTCTTCTCGGCTGAGAGCCAAGGCTGGATAAGTAAGAAAGAAGCCAATTTTCTGATAAAAAAGAACCCACGCACCCCTTACTTTTACATCCTCCCAAAAATCCATAAAGGCACTTTCCCTGTACCTGGGAGACCCATTGTATCAGGCATTGGCTCAGTGTTGGAACCCTTGTCACAATTTTGTGATTTCTTTTTTCAACCACTTGTACACAAGACAAAATCATACATACAAGACACTTCAGATCTCTTGAGACTTCTATCGTCTCTACCCCCTACAGATGAAATCACCTTACTGTTGAGTTTAGACGTGCAGGCCCTCTATACCAACATACCCCAGAGAGCCACACTCGAAGTGGTGGAGAACACCCTTCAACTTGAACCTTGGCAACACAACACCCCCATAAGCTTTATTATGGACTGTGCTACCCTAGCCATGACAGAGAATTTTTTTGAATTCAGAGGACAGGTCTACAGACAGACTCAAGGCACTTGTATGGGTAGCACCTTCGCGCCCAGTCTGGCCTGTCTGTATATGTCCGATTTCGAGTCCCGCTACATTTTCAACCAAACCAACCCCTTTAAAACCGATGTTTACCTCTGGAAGAGGTTCATTGATGATATTTTGATACTGTGGAAAGGAGACATGTCAACTTGTCTAGAATTTTGCCACTGGGTCAATTCTTTGGATCCACACCTTAAATTCACACACACAGTGTCAGACAGGAGCATCCCTTTCCTAGACCTGAACATCAATCTCCAGGGAGGTACACTCTCTACTTCACTATATAAAAAACCAACGGATCGTAACAGTTTGTTACTGTATTCCAGCCATCACCCGCGGAGTTTGAGAGATAACCTTCCCGTGGGACAGTTCTTAAGGATAAGACGTAATTGTAGCAATCTAACTGACTACAAGACTGAAGCTGAAAAACTAACTAGGAATCTGAAAGCGCGTGAATATCCAGCGAAACAGATTGCCCAAGCCAACAAAAGAGCTCGCAATAACCCTAGAGAGGCCCTGCTAGAACCTAGAACCAAGAGCCAAACAGAGAACATCACGCGTGTCACTTCGTTCACCCCGGTATCTAACCAGATCACCAAGGTGATCAAAAAACACTGGAAGATACTTAACACGGGCTCATTGACCCTAGAAACACCTAGGTTCTCTTTCAAACGCACCAGGAACCTGAGGGACTCTATAATACACACTCGTCCACAAACACAGAGCCAGATAACACAAAGAACACTATGGGAGCTGCCTCCTGTGACCGGGCATTACCCGTGTGGCTCCTGTTCTGTATGTCACCTCACTGACATACACAAGACAGTTGATATCAACGACAATTTCAAGTGGGAAATACGACGCCACACCAATTGCAACACCACCAACTGTGTTTATATGATTACATGCCCATGCACACTCCAATACATAGGTATGACAACACGCTCTGCTAAGACACGCATCATAGAACATCGCAGCAATTTTCGCTGCAAAAGAACGAACACTAAAATGTGCACGCACTTTCTAGAGAAAGGACACCCCCCCGATTCCTTTAGTTGGCTTATTCTGGAAACATTTCCAAACATAACCAAAGAAGCCTTACTAATCAAAGAACAACGGTGGGTGTATGAAAGTGGCACAGATACCACAGGACTCAATGATGCCATTCCATGGTGTTCCTTAAAACCCCCTTGAGAGCTAGGATACACCAAGCTTCTGAGCCACCACTCTAGCCTCCTCACATACAGAGGTAGCTCTGCCACTGTACTGGATGATACCACCCTTTAGGCCACACATACCACCTTAAGACATAGCTTAGACTATGCTCTGTAATCACCACCCTGATTTCTGATTAGCTCAATTGTATAGCGATCTCCACACTTGCAATATTAAGCTTTAACATTCAGGCAGCATATGGAGACAGCAACCTACTCATTCAATGCACGTGTGGTTTATGCATTGGACACATATGACTTTTTAAGACCCAGTCACCATGGTTTATTTGTTTATTTATTTGTAGTATGTTAACCTACAACCTTCTACTGACTAGATCTGGTAACCTCCATGAAACTCTAGTACTATTTCCGGTTACCTCAACACCAAGAATAGACAATGCTTACTAAACCGGAACGATGTACATTACAGCCAACTCTTGGTTTATCGACCACTCCTTTACTCGTATTACACCCAACATGGCGGCCAACTCTAGCCACTTTCTCGAATGAATATCACATTCTAGACCAACATGGACCGTGACGCATAGTCGTTTTAAACACACACGAGATCGTAGAACCCCACCCCCCGGTCCTGGTAGTGCGGGGTAGGTCTACGAGCGACACGGACTCGGCGTGTCAGTAAGTAAAAAACCCCCATGTCTTTTACTGGTTCTATTTTATATATCGCTAACTCTACTATGCATACTAACAACTACATGGCTAATTCACGCCTAGGTACTAGTTCTTCGTCTTCATTTAGTTTGAGACCGGCCCACACATACGGGAACCAACAGAGTAACACAATAAGCATGTATGTGAGATACGCTCCTATTTTCCGTTTGGCGGGTGATTTTCATATAACGCGTTTTTTCTGACTAATCTCACTTAAAACAGACTTCACCTATAGCCATTGATCCCCATTACAACTGTAATATTTGATTGATATGGATCCAAGAGAAGGGGTGTCAATGACCCTGGAGTTTTGTATTTATTTCAACCTTTTACTTTCACTTGGTTATGAATAACGTGATATCCAAGAGAAGGGGTGTTAATGACCCTGGAGTATTGTGTTTACCTAACCTTTTTAATACTGCCCCTATACACCAATACAGAATGCAAGGAACTCCTTGCGCAAGCCTACCAGGGACTGCTGTGGTTTATCCTATGGAGTAGATAGGGTAAGTCCAACTAGTGCTGTTGTAACTCTCTCTAGAGTGATCACTTCAAGTGGTTTTGTGTGTTTTTAATTCCCCTTCCCCTCCCTACACAGAATGTGCACTTTGAATGTAAATGCACGTTCCACCCGCACCATGTACGATAACTGTTTTGCGAATGAGCGTTCTTTAACGTTTTTGGTCTCCAACTTTCCATACAGGTAGACCGAGGCGCAGGTAACAATACCAGTTTTACATATTAACGCTTGTTGTCTATCACTTAATCTTCCTGGATAGACCTGTAGATAGAATTTCAAGGTCCTGACGAATCACTTGAGTACAGCTCAGCTATAGTGAGAAACATGTTGACCATGACGAGGCAGTGTAGATAACCCAGAACATAGACCTGAGTTACTATCACTTCACCTCATGTTTTTAATCAGGTGAGGAGACATCGTGATAAAACTGTTGAGATAGTACTCCCTCCCCTTTTAACATTCATCTACACTATCACCAAGCCCCACACTTTTTTCAGTTGAACAACCGGCTATCGTGGATATAGAAGATCTCCATAAGAGTGCTCTCTAAACAAGAGCCCGTCGGGTATTGCACCAGCCGACTCGACGTAGGAGCAGCCCGATGATGTTACATTACATCCTGAAGGGTATGTGATTCACAATATCCCGATGGCTGTGTGAGGGCTCCAATATCCATAACAGATATCTTCTTACATGGGACATCCTTTCCCATTCCCTTTAGGAACAGCTTTGTCACTTGTTGTTTACATACTTTGGGCACACTTAGCTGGACCTTACCAAAAGCCCTTTTGGCCCCCCTCCCTTCTTGTTGACTGGAGTGATGGTGCCAGTGATGTGTATTTCCCCAGTCATAATTGTGACCTAGCATGTTGTCATCCTTACATGTGTCGAGTACATGCACATGCAAGTGGCTGTGCTTTTTGTGGCTGACTTCTTGTGTGTCTCTCTTTCCCAGGTACTTGCGCATGCTGTCTGCTGCTTGCATTGTTGTGGCACTGCTGTGTGCTGACTCAGCGTTACACGCACGGAGAAGTTTGGAAGTCTCCTTAGGGTAAGGGATGCATCAGGGGTGTATTGGGTGTGGCAGTTGTTTACGATGTATGCACACTGCCCCTGTCGATGTTTGGTTCCTCTGCAGACATGTCGCATCACCATGGTACACATGACATGCAGCTGGGTACACCTGAATAGATGGTCAGACTTGTTGACAGTCATCAGTGATGGGATTGTGGAATGTGATGATGGCATCAATGTGTGTTACACTGCCCTTGGACACATACGGTTTGCATTGGCTTGACATGGTGTGGGACTTCCACATCAGCGGATCTATGGTGTATGGCAGGCTCTCCGTGAGCAGCAGGGGGTGTTTAGCTGTTAGCCGACACTTGTGTGCCAGTTCCATGGCTATCACGCATTTGTGCTGCAGAAGGGGGGTGCCAGTGTTGGACCCACATGTTACTCCACATGACCTGTTCATGTGTACCCCGAGTTGGCTCTGCAATCCCAAATACATGACTAATAAAGGTGTCCCTATGCCTCCAAGGTGCCTCTTCTCAGTCAATGCTGGTGTGTTGCCATGGGGCATACGGCATGTCTGGCATGGTATACCGTGATGGTGGCTATGTGTCTATGCGTAGAGTAGCAAGATGCAAGCTGTTTGTGTGGGATTAGACTGTGTATTGTGCATGATGTCCATGACTGTGTGGTATTGTGACATGTGCCATCCCCATGCATCCAACGTTGGCCAGGCCACCATTCTCTGCATCCACCTGACTCAAGCTTGCAGGACATGGTTCTGCCACCTGTCCACACATACCTGGGTGCCCCCCAGGACACTCCACATGATCCCTGACCTCTGCGCATGGCTGTCGCTGTACTCAATATGTCTGTCGGCACGGTTGTGCGGCCCCCCCCCTCAGCTGGTTGGGCCCATCACGGGTGTGTATGGTGCTCCATGTCTGTCTTGCCTAATACAATGTGACCCATGTGTGTCCGGTGCCAGACTCAGGCCCCAGGGTGTGGATGGTTGAAGTCAAATGAGAACTCAGGCATGGTTAGACTTTACAAGACACATGTAAGGTAATAATGCAACCAGTAGGCATCTTCTCTTCATGGTGTGACTTTTTATTTTGGTTGGGGTGGGGGGGGGGGGGGTTGACATGAGGGGCTTTCCGGGTGTGTGGAATCCAAAGTTCACTAGGGGAGTTGGTGTCCTTGCCATTTGAAATCCTCAGAGTCCATGCCACAGTCTTTGTCAACATTGGTCAGACAGTGACCAGCAAGTCCATGTGGCAAAGAATGTCTTTTGATGCTGTGCTACTGTTGCTCCTGTGGGCCAGGTGCCAGGCCAGGTGTCCTGGGAGATGGTGCTGTTGCGCCGACCCTCACGGTCTTTTCTGTGGACGACTCGCCCTCCTGCGGGGACCCTCAGAAGCAGGCCGTGACGATGTTTGGGATGCTCCATCGGATGTTTCCTCCTCCTCCTCCTGATCCCTCCCTGTGGGTGGTGATGTTCTACGCCTGCTGGCACAGGGAGGGTTGCCCATGTTGTCGGCCATCCGACGGAGTGTACTGTGAATTCCCGTGAACACCGTCACGAGCTCAGCCTGTCTGTCCTCCATCCGCCGTTGGTGTTGCAGTAGACAGGCATGTTGCTCCGCATGTTGCTGGGCCTGCTGGGTCTTGATCTCCTCGAGGATGGACACAACTTGGGCCATGCCCGTGGTGTCCTGCCGGTATGTGTCCAGGATGTTTCGGACATGGGAATATACCGGTTCCCCAGCCAACTGGTCAGGCTCGCTCCTCTGCCGTCCTCGACTCCCACCACCCCTGCCCACTTGCACCTGGCCTGCCCTTGTGGGCACATCGGGTCTCCGGGACCCCTGAAGGGTGGCATTGGCGTTGTTGCCTGCCTCCTCCTGGGTGCCCGGGACACCGTGTCCCTCCTGGCCAGCCTGGCTGCATTGTGGTGGTGGGGCAGGGATCCTGGGTGTCTCCTGGGATGTGGCAGGAGTGGGGGTGGTGGTTGGCCCAGTTGTACCTGATGCAGGTGCTGCAGGTTGTTGGACACCAGAGGGGCCAGGTTGGTCGGGGTCGGGTTCGTCCACAGAGTGGTGAGAGTCGTCGCTGCCGGTGGCTCCGTCATCCCGCCGAGCCGGGTCCTGTGAGTCTTCCCCCCCAGTGTTGGGGGGTGATCCATGACGTTGACCTGTGTGTGAGAGAGACAAGGTTAATTTTGTTCCATGCAACATCCATGTTTCATTGGTTTCAAAGTTGGCACATTTCCTCTGGAAATTTGGATATGTCTTGCATTCCACTCACAGTGCACTTGTGCATGGGTATGTCCCTTGGGCACAGCTTTTGCGACTTTACCTATGTGTGGCACAGTCTTACTTGCTGCGTCAAGTGTGACTGCAGTCAGCAGTGGAGTGGGCAGGTGTGGCGAGCCATGCATTGGCGCCTTCCGTGTAGCACTGTACGTGTGCACATGGAGTTGTTCCACACACTTATATGATGCAGGTAGCTGGCGTTGTGTTTGTGCACAGGTTGTGACATGGCCCTGTGTTTTGCCATGGAGAAGAGGGGGGGTTCTGGCACTGGCCACCCTTGTCTACTTGCACGCAGTCCACCTGCTGACGAGCAGACATTCCCACACACCACAAGGCTGATTTGCTCTCCCTGTGTGTCCCTTTCTCGCTCCCTCTCTGTCCCCCTCTCCCTCCCTCTGTGTGTCAGCCTCCTCCCTCTGTCCGTCTCCCTGTGTCTCCCTCCCTCTCTGTCCCCCTCTCCCTCCCTCTGTGTGTCAGCCTCCTCCCTCTGTCCGTCTCCCTGTGTCTCCCTCCCTCTCTGTCCCCCTCTCCCTCCCTCTGTGTGTCAGCCTCCTCCCTCTGTCCGTCTCCCTGTGTCTCCCTCCCTCTCTGTCCCCCTCTCCCTCCCTCTGTGTGTCAGCCTCCTCCCTCTGTCTATCTCCCTGAGTCTCCCTCCCTCTCTGTCCCCCTCTCCCTCCCTCTGTGTGTCAGCCTCCTCCCTCTGTCCGTCTCCCTGTGTCTCCCTCCCTCTCTGTCCCCCTCTCCCTCCCTCTGTGTGTCAGCCTCCTCCCTCTGTCTGTCTCCCTGTGTCTCCCTCCCTCTATGTCCCCCTCTCCCTCCCTCTGTGTGTCAGCCTCCTCCCTCTGTCCGTCTCCCTGTGTCTCCCTCCCTCTCTGTCCCCCTCTCCCTCCCTCTGTGTGTCAGCCTCCTCCCTCTGTCCGTCTCCCTGTGTCTCCCTCCCTCTCTGTCCCCCTCTCCCTCCCTCTGTGTGTCACCCTCTGTCACCTCAGCCCAGCTTCCTGGGCACACACTGTTAGCAGATCTTTGAATGGCCCTTGGATTGTTGATGTGAGTTTGTTTCTGATCTCCAGGCACCCATTGGGTGTAGTGTCTGTGTCTGCACTGCTGCTGTGGTGGTGTGTGCTGCCACTCTTTCACAGTGTTGGCTGTTCATTAGCTGCTGTCATTTGCAAGAACGTGCCGTCACCCCCATGTGTTGATGCAAGGCGTCCGCCATTTGCTGGCAAGTCATTCCTGTGTTGGGACACACTGTTTGTCTGGCTGTGACCTAGCGCATATGGGCAGGGGGCATTGTTGTCTGCTTCTGAGTTGCACTATGTGATTTTCTGGGCCCACCCTCCCGCCATCCAGCTTACCGTGTCATGTGTTGGTGTTTTCTGTGGCCTGTGACTTGACATTGTCCAGCTGGGTGCATGGGGCATGGTGGCGCCAGTGGCATGTGCGTGTTCATGGAGTGTGGTTGAGTCATGCGATAGCTTGGGGTGGTTGCGTGCCTGTTTGTGAGTTTGGTTGTGGATGACGTTCCCCCCCCATGTGAGGTGAGTTGTTTGTGTACTCACCCGGCTCTCGGAGTCCATCTACTCCGTCGACTGCCACCACCGGCAGTATGGCCATCACCCTCTCCTCCCAGGGATGGTATTCTACGCGTCTGCGGGCAGCCCTCCTCCAGTGACGTTGGCCTGGTTGTTTTCGTCAGTCATTTTGGCTCGGACCCTCCTCCGCAGATCGTACCACCTGGCTTGGCATTCATGCTTGGTCCTTCTGGTGTCCACAACAGCATTCACAGCATCGACGATCGTCTGCCACATGGCTGTTTTTGCTGAAATGCTGGTCTGTCTGACCAATGTTCCAAAGAGCTGTGGCTCGACTCTGAGGATTTCATCGACAAGGACCTCCAACTCTCGGCTAGTGAACTTTGGATTCTTGTTAGTGGGCATGGTGAGGGGTGTGGGTGTGGATGGGTGGGGGGGGTGTGTGGATGGTTGTGGGTGTGTGGGTGTGGTTGTGCAGGTGTGTGTGTGAATGTGATGAGGGGTTGTTTGTGAAGGTGTGTGTGTGAAGGTGTGCAAGTGTAAGGTGTAGTAAAGGTTCTAGTATGGTGCTGTAGGTTGTCTGTGGGGTCTGGCAGCAGTGAGTCTGTTGCAAAGGCTCATTGTTTGTGTGTGTGGGCCCTTTTTATTGGTCCATTGGTGGGTGTGGCTGTGTTTGAACTTTGGGTGGGTGTGTTATAAGGAGTGGTTGTGTTTTGGGCCTCTGTTTTGGTTTTTGGCAGTTGCAGGTCAGTGAATGTGTTGTTTTAGTGGTTGTTGGACATGTTTTGTGGCTTTGTGCCATTCGAATGGTGTATTCTTGTGTTGTTTTGTTTGTCCTGGTTGTGTACGTGCGTTTTTAGCGTGTGTACGGTGTGTACATGGGCCATTTTGTTGAACAGTCCTGTCCTTGTGTGTGGCTTGGTGCGACTCGTACATGCGCGATGTTGTGTGAAGGTGGTGATGTTGGGGCCTGGGGTGCGCTCCGTACTTAAAATGTTGGGGTGGGGGTACGCTCCAGGTAAAAACGCGGGTGGGGGTACGACTCGAACGTACACGGGTGTACATACACGGGGGGGTACGACACGTACACGGGTGTACATACACGGGGGTACGACACGTACACGGGTGTACATACACGGGGGGGTTACGACTCGAACGTACACGGGTGTACATACACGGGGGGTACGACACGTACACGGGTGTACATACACGGGGGTACGACACGTACACGGGTGTACATACACGGGGGGTGCGACACGTACACGGGTGTACATACACGGGGGTACGATTCGAACGTACACGGGTGTACATACACGGGGGGTACGACACGTACACAGGTGTACATACACGGGGGGTACGACACGTACACGGGTGTACATACACGGGGGTACGACACGTACACGGGTGTACATACACGGGGGTACGACTCGAACGTACACGGGTGTACATACATGGGGGGTACGACACGAACGTACACGGGTGTACATACAGGGGGGTACGACTCCAACGTACACGGGTGTACATACACGGGGGTACGACTCCAACGTACACGGGTGTACATACACGGGGGTATGACACGTACACGGATGTACATACACGGGTGGGGGTACAACTCGAACGTACACGGGTGTACATACACGGGGGTATGACACGTACACGGGTGTACATACACGGGGGGGTACGACACGTACACGGGTGTACATACAGGGGAGTACGACTCCAACGTACACGGGTGTACATACACGGGGGTACGACACGTACATACACGGGTGTACATACACGGGGGTACGACACATACACGGGTGTACATACACGGGGGGGTAAGACTCGAACGTACACGGGTGTACATACACGGGGGGGTACAACACGAACGTACAGGGGTGTACATACACGGGTGGGGGTGTACATACACGGGGGGTACGACTCGAACGTACGGGGGCTGGGGGGGTGTTGGGCACGTATGCGGGCACATGTCTCCATGTTTGCTATGGGTGTTCGGTGCGGACGGTGTTTTTTCCATACGGTTGTAACATCGGACGCACGGGATGGATCGTGATTCCGCGGTCGGACTTCACTTTTCACATTTGTACGGTAAATCGTCCGGGGACGTGTCGGACACATTTTCCGACCCGAGGACGTGTGGGGAATGATTCCCAATGCGATTCGTATGGTCTTTTTCCCATGCGAATCGTGATTGGCAGTTTGTACGGCACTTGTACGGTTCGTACGGTAAAAAGACCGGATACGAGTCGTACGGGGACATTTTTTACCGGATCGTGATCGGCACCCTAGTCTTGAAACCATGCACCCAGTGAATCACCCACTCACACATCTATGCACAGAGTCACACACATCCCACACACACAAACACTTAGGCTGCCATACCGATACTCAGACAACCAATCAATAACTTATATAGACACTCATGTAGCTATTCACAAACCCATGCAGCCACTTACACACGAACAGACGCATACAGACATTCACACAGTTTAGTCACTAACCCATGCATTCAGTAAGATACGTTTAATCACTCACTTATACAGTCAGTCACGCACAAACTAATTCCTCCATACAGACACTTATACACCCACTCATTACCCAAAACAGCTTGGCATATATATAAAACAAAATTTAACTTTACAGAAACACACAGTCACTGGATGATGTAATCAGTGATGTCATGATGTCATCAGTGATGTCATTTGAGATGTCATCAGTGATGTCGTCAGTGATGTCACATGAGTGATGTAATATGTGACGTCATCAACAGTGCATTGCGGGGGCGCGAGTTATAGTTAGCTGAACTAACTATAACGGGGGAATTTCAATGGTTTTGTACGAGGGAAATGCCCAGCTAACTATAACGCCCCTGAAACCTATGTTTTATATTCTCCAACACTTTCCCCATTGTTTCTTAGTTTGGGGCAAGAATAGTAACTATTACCCCTCCATAGTGCAGCGCGTTACGTAGGCCGAAGTGGGAATAGTAAATCTCACCCCTCCGAAAGGCCAATTCTTTCATCAGTGCTGCTTAGGATGGATTGAGGATATTATATCTAATCCCACTAAAGTATAAATCTTTCACTACTGTTAGCTAGGTTGGAGTGGGAGAAGTAATTCTCACCCCACCAAAGTCCAACACTTGACTTTCTGTTGTCAGATTGGGGATGGTACATTTCATCCTTTCAAACTGAGATAATTTCCCTGCTTTTTAGGTTGAAGTGAGAGTGGTACAATTGTAACATTTGGAGTTCAATTGTTTGATACTTATTTCACACTTTTTATGATTAATAATTTGGGTGCAAAATGTAAAATATCGTTGCCTTTTTGTAGAAAATATATCTATTTTTATTAATGGCTGTGTTTTCTATATTGGACTTTTTTTATGTTGTCTTTGGTTTTATTTTATTTTTTGTTAGTTTTCATTTTAACTTTATTTTGACAGTATATTCTTAATTACAATTTAACATTTTTACTTTGCTTAATAATCTTTTTGAGTAATATACATTTTAACAATGTGTTTTTGAGAATATAACTATAATTATTTGGAAATTATATTGAATCAGTTTAATTGTTTTTATTTTAGTATAATAAATACATGATACAAATATTTGTTGTGTTTATATTTTGTTTTCAGTTACTAGGATTTTTTTAAATATAAATACATATTTATTTTTAATTTAGATTATTTTTGTAATAAAATGTATTTTGTAAAATAAAATACTACCAGTATTTTTACATTTGTACTCTATATATTTATTATGAAAATAAAAATTTTTTATTGAGTGAACTTTCATGCATTAATCAGGTACAGGCGTTATTAACAATGTGCAGAATGTTATTTTGCAGTTGATTTCACAGTTATATGTTAATATGATACTATTACTATTGAAATGATTTTGATACAACCTGATAAAGTGTGCTCAATTAATCAACCAGGGTTTTATATAGCGTGGGCACTACAGGTAAGGGTCTCAAGGCACTCACATTGTCTCACATTGTGCCTATATTGGCTTATGTTAACTAGCCATCAATTGGGTCTCTATGTCATGTTGCTCAGAATTGATGTTTCATGATGTTCATGCTGTGTTTATAATTCTGCTGCCCACAGCTCAGTAAGACATGTTTTCTTTATTTCTAAATTACACTGTTATCAAAGAAGGCTGTCTAGCATGGGCTCACTACCGTAACATTTTCCCAGGATCTTCTGCTTGCACACGTTATTACATTAATTCTTTAATGGTTCACTGTTGTTTATGGAACTAGTTGGTTCTGACACCGCTGGATAACATTTGATCACAGAAGCTGAATCAATATTCATATAGTGGGACAGTGCTTAGGCTGCTTTACTCTTTTAAAATCTGCATGCTGATTTGTTGCAATAAATTTCTTTTTTCTCACTGCAGTGATTTTGCAGTTTTCGTTCTGTTCTGTGGCGAGATTTGCTATATAAAACCTGAGATTTAGGGGTGAGCAAGAAATTTCGAAGACCGTTCATTTACTGCTAGGGATACTGTCTGATTTATTTTTGATTTAGCTACCCATTTGAGACTTAGCCTATTAAATGTTTTTTTCCATTATTCAAAATTTCACTGAGAACCTTCCCGTCAATAATTTTATACATTCAAATTAGATTTGCTGCATCCGTATGCTACTATTTTATATTGCACCCTTTTGAATTTTGTAATAAACCCCCATGTTTTTCTGCTCTAGAAGTCACTTATTGAGACAGTCTTTCCTTAATTTTCTGTATTTTAATCTGGTGGTTTGTACCTTCTCTCTGGGACTCATTGCCTCATGGAAAGGAGGCTAACAGCGTTCCTGGTCCACCCAACTAGTGGGTGTATTTTTTAGGTGTAGGGTATTAGGGGTAGAGCACACACAAATAACTTATTATACTTATTAATACTTTGAAATGCCCATACCTACATAATCACAGTATTTAGGGGACCATTAGGATCTCGGGCGATCGCCACCACCCGCATGGCGATGGCGATCCGCACGAGATCGTCCCCGCCAACCACCCATTTCCCCCCCACCATATTACAATGGTGGGGGGACCGCGGCGGACAGAAAGACCGTCCGCCGATTTTCTGCCCGGTCAACAAGTCGACCGGGCGGAAAAGAGTTTAATATGGTAGCGGTGTCTGTGAGACACCGCCAGCCATATTACTATGGTTGTGGAAACATGCCTTTCCGTGGCGGCATTGCAGCCACGGAAAGACATGCGGGAATTGCATGCGGGGGCCCGTTGCGGGCCCCCAGGGACTCTGGGGGTGGAGGATGCACATGGGGGGTACCTATGGTACCCCCCTGCATTTCAACAGACAATGTGGCATGCACCCTGTGGTGCCTGTCATGTTGTGCATTGGAATGTGCGACATGCATTTTTAGCATTGCGGCGGTCGGTGCTTTCAGCACCGCCCGCCGCAATGTTAAATATGCAGGATGTGCCCGTCACTGTGGCGGGCGGATCCTAATTGCCCCCACGGGACCCCCGCCCTTATGGCGGGCAGTCTATCTTCACGTCGGGATGGCAGGCAGACAAAGTCCGCCCACCATCCTAATGATGCCCCAAGTATCACAATATTTTGTAGATTATATTTTTGTAATTTAAATTGTAAATATGTAAACTCAATATTTTGTACCACAATATTTTTGCTGCAATATTTTTTATTACAATTTATTGCAATCGATATTATGTCATAGAAACACGTCTAGATCTCTCCCCTTCAATTTCCTTATGTGAATTAGTCACACTGTGTATAAAATGTACACCTGTAATTAGGTGCAATTTCACAGATGCAGATATACTACTGTTTTCAACAGTTCCCATTTTATTTACATCACGAATCAAGTTTGTGACAATTATTTCCTAACAATGAAATAAAATTGACTGGATTTTTTCAACATTAGCTAAATGAAAGGTTGCCAGGTGGATATCGTAATGCCTTATCTTCCAATGAATTAATTCTTGCCACATTTCAAAGTCATCCTTAATTGTTTACAGCATTATCAAAATCAGTGCGCTACACCCATGCAAATTTGTATTTAATATCCTTCCTTAATACAAAAATAGACAAAAGGTATGCTCTTGCATATTTACACAGAATTTTCTCAGTATGATGTTGCTGCAATACAGAGTAATGAAGAGTCACAAGGGTCTGTAGTTTTGGAAGTGAAAACATTAAGAGATCATAATAGAGAAACTGCTATTGATACTTGTTCTTCAGAAGGACTCAGAATAGAATCACATTTCTGTTATTAAAAAATAATGTGGTTATACCAACTGAGTAATGCATAAAATGTTCACATAGTTATGAGCCACACCTGTATCACCCAAACATACTAAAATGTATATGTTTAATTACAGTGTTACCAATGCTCGAAAATGTGATTTTATTTACCTTGATGTCTTTAATAAAAATATTCAAAACAAAAAAATATATATATATATATATTTTGGTGGGAGCACGCCATCTCACATCCCAGCATTCACTTCGCCACAATGCATCATTGTAACTATAATGCATGATAACACTTCAGTAAGAGTTTTTAGTGTTTCATCCCTATTGGTACAGCCATTGTTGTGCATCTCTAGACATGTGTTTCAGGATAGTTGTCCTTCTTTCTTAACCTCTTCGATGCCGATGACGGAACGGTTCCGTCATGCACGCCGGTTGGGCTGTGCTTATGACGGAACCGTTCCGTCATGGCCCCGCCCGCGCTCAGATCTTTCAGCACTGCGCGGGAATCCGCGCAGCGCTGAAGAGGTTAGAGAGCAACACGTTGTTTTAGGGGTGCTGGGAATGCTGCCTTAACCCTTTTGGTGCTAGGCCTTTTCCTGCCGTGCCAAGCCTTTTTTTATGCTATTTAGGGTTGTTTGCATTTAGGGGGGATAAAGTGCTGCAGAAGGAAGCATCCGTTGTTTTCCCTGCAAATGGTGTCAACAAAAATGTTATGGTTTCGAAATCAAAATCTTCCCAGCTTTCAGAAGCAGGCTGACGTTTGTCAGAAAACCAACATTTTCTACACAGTTTTGGCATTTTACTAGGACGTAGCCTATTTTTGCCATTTTTTGAGCTTTCCACCTCCTTCCAGTTAGTGGTAGAAAATGGTGTGAAACTAATAAGGGATACTGGAAAGCTATACATTTCTAAAACGTAGACCTAATTTTGAATTCAGAAAGGGATCATTTGTGTAAATCCTTTAAGGTTTTTTTTATAGAAACTAACAGTTAAAAGTAAGAAATATTAAACATTTATTAAAAACCAGCCATTTGTGCCAACGTTTTCACCTGTAACTTTTTCTAAAGTATGACAGAGTTTTGAAAGCAATATACTGTTACATCCGCTGGACCCTTCTGTATGTTGAGATATATAGGACTTGTAGGTTCACCAAGAAACCTGAGGAACTCAGAACCAATAACTGAGCTGTGTCTTGCAATGTTTTTTCATTGTGTACTGGGTATATAGCAATTCATTTGATAAAATATAAAGAGAGAACAACATTTATTTCCGAAATGGGAACAAAATGTAGAGTTTAGAAGCAGTAGTTATTTTCACATCTCTGAAATTGTGTGCACCCATACTAGCATGTAAATTGTATGACAATTTATGAAGTGACTTTTTTTTTACACATTGGTGCCGATCACGATCCGGCAAAAACCGGGTACGAACCGTCGGACGGAGCATAATCTCCGCCCGACGCGTACCCGGTCGTCAATTTTTACAAACAAGGAATTACGATTCGCACGGGTACACCATTACCGTACGAGTCGTAAAAAAGCCCGACCGAACAAAAAACACCTACCAATGCGATCCGGGAAAGCGCCGACCTGACGTCGGGACGCTCGCAGCCAGCCATTCACGACCCAGGAATCACGATTCGCACCGACGTCACCCCGCACGGTGAATATTTTGCGGCAGCCAAAAACTGCTGGGAAATCAGGACGACGCGAACAAGGACCACCAGTACGCGACGGACAGACGACGCCGCGAACAAGGAGGACCAGTACGTGACGGACACACAGGACGACGCCACCAAGGAGGACCCGTACGAGACAGGACGACGCGATCAAGGAGGACCCGTACGCGACAGGACGACGCGAGCAAGGAGTACCAGTACGCGACGGACAGACATGGACCCGAACCTACGAGTCATCCCTGCCCTCATAGCAGTACACCTCCTCTACAGGTTACGACGCAGACGCCGCAGAAGGTCAGAATAACTAAGGGAGGGGGGAAAGTGGGGTGGGGTGGGGGTGGCACGACCAGGGCAGGCCACAAAACAACCACATAAGTCACACACCACACATGGCCTGGACATACCTGACTCCCATGCCCTGGTCACCACGAGGGGGTGGGGGCGTGTCCTGATAAGCCAGCGACCGCCACAACGGAAGTCCGTCACCACGCGAACCGGCAACACAACCAGACAGGTACGTCCCGTACCCACGCCTGAAGAGCGTGGGTACGAGTCGGACCACGCCCACACACGTCACCCCAACAATGGCGGGACGGATCGCACCCACGTGGCAAAGGCCTGGGTACGGGCCGCACAAACATCACATAGCGTGGGGACGGATATGTACGGACCCTACCCCCACCCCGTATGCAAGGAGCGTACCCCCCAGCCCAACAGTGCAAGTACGACCCGTACCCCCACCCGCGTATGCATGGAGCGTACCCCCACCCCAACAGTGTAAGTTCGACCCGTACCCTCACCCGCGTATGCATGCAGCGTATCCCCCATGCCAACAGTGTAAGTACGACTCGAACCCCCACCCACGAATGCAAGGAGCGTACCCCCCAGCCCAACAGTGTAAGTACGACCCGTACCCCCACCCGCGTATGCAAGGAGCGTACCCCCATGCCAACAGTGTCAGTACGACCCGTACCCCCACCCGCGGACGGACGGAGCGTACCCCCACCCCAACAGTGTAAGTCCGACCCGTACCCTCACCCGCGTATGCATGGAGCGTACCCCCCATGCCAACAGTGTAAGTACGACTCGAACCCCCACCCACGAATGCAAGGAGCGTACCCCCCAGCCCAACAGTGTAAGTACGACCCGTACCCCCACCCGCGTATGCAAGGAGCGTACCCCCCATGCCAACAGTGTCAGTACGACCCGTACCCCCACCCGCGGACGGACGGAGCGTACCCCCACCCCAACAGTGTAAGTCTGACCCGTACCCTCACCCGCGTATGCATGGAGCGTACCCCCATGCCAACAGTGTAAGTACGACTCGAACCCCCACCCACGAATGCAAGGAGCGTACCCCCCAGCCCAACAGTGTAAGTACGACCCGTACCCCCACCCGCGTATGCAAGGAGCGTACCCCCCATGCCAACAGTGTCAGTACGATCCGTACCCCCACCCGCGGACGGACGGAGCGTACCCCCACACCAACAGTGTAAGTCCGACCCGTACCCTCACCCGCGTATGCATGGAGCGTACCCCCCATGCCAACAGTGTAAGTACGACTCGAACCCCCACCCACGAATGCAAGGAGCGTACCCCCCAGCCCAACAGTGTAAGTACGACCCGTACCCCCACCCGCGAATGCGAAGAGCGTACCCCCCAGCCCAACAGTGTAAGTACGACCCGTACCCCCACCCGCAAATGCAAGGAGCGTACCCCCCAGCCCAACAGTCTAAGTACGACCCGTACCCCCACCCGCGAATGCAAGGAGCGTACCCCCCAGCCCAACAGTGTAAGTACGACCCGTACCCCCACCCGCAAATGCAAGGAGCGTACCCCCCAGCCCAACAGTGTAAGTACGACCCGTACCCCCACCCGCAAATGCAAGGAGCGTACCCCCCAGCCCAACAGTGTAAGTACGACCCGTACCCCCACCCGCAAATGCAAGGAGCGTACCCCCCAGCCCAACAGTGTAAGTACGACCCGTACTCCCACCCGCAAATGCAAGGAGCGTACCCCCCAGCCCAACAGTGTAAGTACGACCCGTACCCCCACCCGCGAATGCAAGGAGCGTACCCCCCAGCCCAACAGTGTAAGTACGACCCGTACCCCCACCCGCGAATGCAAGGAGCGTACCCCCCATGCCAACAGTGTAAGTACGACCCGTACCCACACCCGCGGACGTACGGAGCGTACCCCCACCACACCAGTGTCAGTAGACTCGTACCCTCACCTCGAATGCATTGAGCGTACCCCCACCGTGTATGTGCCAAGCGCACATATCCTGAAATCGGAGGTGTGTGTGCAGAGTCCACCCAGCAGTGCCCTGAGACAGGAGGGGTGGGTGTGGAGTCCTCCCAGCAGTGCCCTGAGACAGGAGGGGTGGGTGCCTATCACTCCCAGCAGTGCCCTGAGACAGGAGGGGTGGGTGTGGAGTCCTCCCAGCAGTGCCCTGACACAGGAGGGGTGGGTGCAGAGTCCTCCCAGCAGTGCCCTGAGACAGGAGGGGTGGGTGTGGAGTCCTCCCAGCAGTGCCCTGACACAGGAGGGGTGGGTGTGGAGTCCTCCCAGCAGTGCCCTGAGACAGGAGGGGTGGGTGCAGAGTCCTCCCAGCAGTGCCCTGAGACAGGAGGGGTGGGTGCCTATCACTCCCAGCAGTGCCCTGAGACAGGAGGGGTGTGTGCAGAGTCCTCCCAGCAGTGCCCTGAGACAGGAGGGGTGTAACACATGTGTGTGAGGCCAGAATTATCCACATGCATACTGGCTACAAGGGAACATGTCCCCATGAACTCATGTCAACAGACTCCACACACAAGTACAGTGATCACCAAGGATGCCACGATTGTCGCAGGTGGAGACATGGCCCTGCATGCATGGCCAAAGTAGAAGGGCTCCGTCACACACACAGCTCATGTAGACACAGCTCTGCGCTAAACATTGGGAACACCCTGCAGGGAAGAAAGCTGGGTACACAGAGGAAGGAATACACCCTGGGACAAGTGCACCATGCAGTAACTGCTTACATGAACAAAGAAAGTTAGCCAACACCTTGTGATGGCACACAGATCCCAGGGTCCCACCAATGAGCAGTACACTACTACATATCCCACACACCCAAACCCTTACACACCACCCAAAACCATGTAGCAGCCCCACCAACACCAATACCAGCATAGCAGTAGTGTGATAATGAAAACAAAATTAAGCTTTATTCAGCATGAGAACAATGTCCGTGGATCGCAGGCAGTTCAATCTTCACAAAGCCCATAGGGCAGTCAATGATTCTCAGCTGGATGGGGGACACAGTGGGATGCGTGTCCCCTACCTTGCCTGCACAGTCAAATGGCATCGTCTTCCACACTGGTGAGGGCATCAGGGGGGGGGGGAAGCAACAGGCACCGCAGGGACATCAGGGCAAAGGGGCGGCGTTGTGGGTGCAGGGATGGAGGACTCCACCACAGGGGGTGGGTCAGTGCCAAAGGCGGAGGCCAGGATGGCACTACACACCTTTGCAAGGTCCTCCAGGGAGTCCCCTGCACCCGAAGGGACCTCAGGCCCCAAGGAGGGGGGGGGTCAGAGGGATGGGTCGCAGCGCCACCGGGGGAGGGTGTAGACAGGGGGGGAGACTCAACCACCCTGACCGGGGACCTCCTTGACCGCTTGCGTGGTGGTGTAACTGTGGGGCTCAGGGACAGAGCGGCCATGAAGGAGTCCTTGGGGGAGATGTGGCCAGGAGAGCTGAGGGGAGGGGATTTGGAGGGAGTGGACTGGGTGGAATGCGGACTCCCACTATGGCTGCGTGTCACACGTTTGCCCCCCGACCCAGTGGGTGTGCCTACCTCACCCTGTGTGTGCGTGTCAGGAGGAGTGCGGTGGACCTTCCCTGCTGGTGTGGTGCCCGTGTCCGTTGATGTGGGTGCATGCCGACGTCTGGGTGTACGTGTGACAGGCATGGGAGTGGGAAGTGTGGATGGGGCAGGGGTAGGTGGGGGGAGGTCGCGCTGCAGGAGACCCACTGCTGCAGTCAGTGTGGAGTCGATGGACCTCAGCAAGTTGCGTTGGTCAGCCTGCGATGAATGAATGCCCTCCAAGAAAGCCTCGATGTTGGTGAGGGTTTTGCCGTGGGCATGGAGGACATTAAGGATCGCAGCCTGACCAACCTGCAGTTGCCGCTGGATGTCCACAGACTCTGCATTGGCGGCAGCAGTGGAGACAGGGGCAGGGGGTGCGGTGCCTGGCAGGAAGGAGACATGCTGTGACCGGGCACGCTGGGAAGGGACACGAGCAAGTGGGAGGCGGCTGGTGGAAACTGAGGGGGCGGTGCGAGGTGTTGTTCCGCTGTCAGCTGCTGGTGCAGCCTCCGCCCACTCGGAGACATCGTCCCCGGACCTGTCAGCTTCGTAGTCTGATGTGCCAGTCGACAGGTCCTCGGCCACACTCTCCTCCGCCTCTGTCCCACTCGATGTGCCAGACCCGATGTCACGGCTGGCACTGGTGCTCGGTCCCTCCGCCTGGTCTGTGTCCATGTCTCCCTCTGTGTCCCCCGACGATGCTGTGGGCAGGGTGGAGAGACAGAAATTAATCAGACACCTGTACACATCTGTCACATGAGTCCAATCTACATAGGTAACATTGCATGGCCTGAAAAGGAAGATCCCTAACATCTACTGAACAGGGTACCGATGTAGGGCATGAAACACACAGTTGGTTGAGCCACCATGCCACTGAAATACCATGGAGAGCATGAGACAATAGCTAAACACAGGAAAAGGAGTCTGACATAGCACCCAGGCCCTGGGGACAATCCAGCACTGCATCTGCACCACACAGCGTTGGCGAAAATACCGATGACCAGGGACCATATCCATGAACTTGAGACACATGCTGCATAGGTAATGCTGAAAACATGCACAACATGACTCGGTCACTGCACATTGCGTGTGTGTCCAGACACATCACACACTGCCCAGACCCAGCAAGTGGTAATCAGGATTTAACACATAGGCATTGCCCGCCCCAACAAGACCCTACACGAGGCAAATTGTTGAGACACAGGTGGCACCAACATCTCATAGTCTGGGTGATACACACAGGGGCAGGCAAAAAGCAAGATTGGACGCCAAACAGCCAAGGTGCGCCTGTACAAATAATGAGGTACCAGTGCCCATCCTCAGATGAGTATAACAAGACACACAGGCACTGGCAACTGTGAGTATGAAGAAGGACAATCAGGTCAGGCTGCACAGTGGACACCTGTACAAAATAGCACGTCTATATACATGGTGACAGGGGACAATGGCACAGAGCACAACTTACGCTGTAGACACTGACAGTGGCCACGTTTATGATGACACATACACCACTGAGGAAAAGGTGCCCCAGGGGACAGTAGTGGGCACGCAACTACATGCTACTGAATGGTAATGACTGCAACACACGTCACCATCCCTGCACTATGTGTATCGCACACTCATGCACATCATGTCACAGGCCACTACATGGGACATTGTTAGAAAAGGTAGACGGACCGGGAGGGTCGGCCGGGGTCAGGAGGAGAGGTCTCCGGGGAGAGCCGTCTCCAGCGATCGTACAGACAAGTAACTTCCCCCCCACAGACAGATATCACACACGGATAAGGTTCAGCGTTCTTTATAAGCACTTATTTAAGGTACGGTTGAATGGTACAAGGAGGTCTGGACTCAGGGGTCCCCTCGATTAGAGTCTCGCAAGGTAGGGAAGGGGGTAGCGGGGCAGTCTATTTACCAATCAGGTAGTTCTGATGAGATGATGATGAGCTCACAATCCTCGAGCTTGGTGGTTAGGTGGTACGGGCCGCGGCAGCGCCAGCAGGTCCCGGTGTGGATGGTCGATACAACGGGCCGCGGCAGCGCCAGCAGGTCCCCGGAAGATATACGGTCCGCGGCAGCGCCAGCAGGTCCCGGTGAGGATGGTCGTTACAACGGGCCGCGGCAGCGCCAGCAGGTCCCCGGAAGATATACGGTCCGCGGCAGCGCCAGCAGGTCCCGGTGAGGATGGCCGTTACAACGGGCCGCGGCAGCGCCAGCAGGTCCCGGGAAGATGACTGTTGCAGAAGGCCGCGGCAGCGCCAGCAGGCAGGACGATGGTTCACAAGAGCGGGCTACGGCAGCGCCAGTAGACCGTCAAGGTTGAGTTCACTCGGTGTCTCTCGACTCCAGGATACAACTGCCTTCCTGCTCCGGAGCTGCCTCAGTTATAGGGCTGGTGCCCTTTGATGTCCGGACCCTCGCACTTGGAGGTCGGAGGGTCCGGGATGAAGGTGTCCAGACACCCAGCAGGGGGTGGAGCCAGTGCCTGGGGGAGCTGGGGGCGATCGGCACCTGGCGGGGGAGAGCCCTTGACAGTTCGTTCTCCCATTGACTTGCCAAGTGGTCCGCTCACCTCCTGGGTGGATGGTGGTGCCGGGATGTCGGGGCCGGCCAGGCCCGGGGTTAGGGTCGAGGGGAGGCCATGCGGCCGCGTGGTGCAGGGCCCCAGATGGCGGCTTGACCCGGCCGGGGAAGCCGGTGGGGCTGGACCCCGTGATGAGTAGGGGTCCGAGGGCAGAGGGTCCGTCGGGAGACGGAGTACAGGTGCTTGTCGTGGGGATATGCCAGGTGGGCCGGAGTTCGGGCCCTGTCGAGCGGGGAGGGAGCAAGCCGTCTGTGAGGCCTGTCCAACATGCGTCCCCCCCAGCTGAAGGCGGGGAGAGTCACCCATCTCCTTGGGGACTCTCTTCGTCGAGGCGGAAAAAGCGGGACAGGCCATCCGCGTTGGCGTGGTCTTGGCCTGGTCGGTGCTCCACGGTGAAGTCCATTCCCTGCAGGGAAATGGACCAGTGCAAGAGTTTTGGGTTTTCCCCCCGCATCTGCATCAGCCATTGCAGGGGTCGATGGTCGGTTTGTACCCGGAAGTGGGTACCGAAGAGATAGGGTCGGAGCTTTTTGAGGGCCCACACTACTGCAAATGCCTCCCTCTCGATGGTGCTCCAACGCTGTTCTCGGGCCAGGAGACGTCGACTGATGAAGGCCACCGGCTGGTCATGACCTTCGGGGTTCAACTGAGAGAGGACGGCTCCGATGCCGTGGTCGGAGGCGTCGGTCTGCACCACAAATTCCCGACTGTAATCGGGGGCCTGGAGCACCGGGGCGGTGCACAGGGCGGCCTTCAGCTCCTCGAAGGCCGCTTGACAATCAGGAGTCCAGTTGACCCGCTTCGGTTGGTTCTTGGATGTGAGACCCGTGAGGGGCCCCACGATGCTGCCGTAGTCCTTCACGAACCGCCGGTAGTAGCCGGTGAGCCCCAGGAAGGCTCGGACTTCGGTCTGGGTGACGGGGGGCTGCCAGGACTGGATGGCAGCAATCTTAAGTTGTAGTGGGGCCACCAGCCCGCTCCCCACTTGGTGCCCAAGGTAGGTCACAGACCCATGGCCAATCTGGCACTTGCCGGCCTTAATGGTGAGGCCGGCCCGCTGGAGGGCGTGTAGGACCTCCTGGAGGTGACGGAGGTGGTCGGACCAGTGGCGGCTGTATACAGCGATATCGTCCAGGTAGGCAGCGCTGAATTCTTCAAGTCCCGCCAAGACCTGGTTCACAAGGCGTTGGAACGTGGCGGGGGCATTCTTCATGCCAAAGGGCATGACCTTAAATTGATAGTGGCCATCGGGGGTAGAGAAGGCTGACCGTTCCTGAGCCCTGGGTGTGAGGCCGATCTGCCAGTAGCCCGCCGTTAGGTCGAAGATACTAAGGTAGCGGGCGGCACCCAGCCGGTCGATCAGCTCGTCTGCTCGGGGGATGGGATGAGCGTCGGTCCGGGTGACAGCGTTCAAGCCCCGGTAGTCGACGCAGAATCTCAGTTCAGGGGCGGAGCCGGGGGCAGCGGCCTTGGGAACTAATACGACCGGACTGGCCCAGGGACTGTCCGAGGGCTCGATGACCCCGATCGTGAGCATCTTGGCCACTTCCTCCTGTATGCAGGCCCGTACCCGATCTGGTACGCGGTAGGCCCGGCGCCGGACAGGGGGACTGTCCCCGGTGTCTACGTCGTGCAGACACCAGGGGGTGACCCCGGGGGTGAGGGAGAACAGGGCAGCGAACTGCAGCAGGAGGTCCCGGCAGTCCTGGCGTTGCTCCGAAGTGAGGGCGTCAGAGAGCCGGACCCCGTCCACGGAGCCGTCCTTCTCCTGAGTCTTCAGGAGATCCGGGAGGGGCTCGGAGTCTTCTTCCGTGCCACTGTCTGTAGCCATCAAGAGGCTTAGTTCGGATCGCACAAAGTGTGGTTTGAGCCGGTTGGTGTGGAGGACCCGAAGGGGGTTCCGGGAAGACCCCATGTCGATGAGGTAAGTGACGGGGCTTTTGCGCTCGACCACTTTGAAGGGCCCCGTCCACTTATCCTGCAAGGCACATGGTTCGGTGGGGGACATCACCCATACTTGCTGCCCAGGCTCGAATTCAACGGAGGAGGCATTGTGATCATACCACCTCTTCATGTCCTCCTGGCTGGCCTCGAGGTTCGCCTTGGCCATCTCCCTGAAGCGCCGGGTCTGGTTTCGTAAGGCCAGGATGTATTTGAAGACGTCTGGAGGGGTCGTGAGGGGGGCCATCTCCCAACCTTCCTTGACTAGGCTGAGGGGCCCTCGCACAGGGTGCCCGTAGAGGAGTTCAAAGGGGCTAAAACCGAGGGACTTCTGGGGAACTTCTCGGTAGGCGAAGAGGAGGCACGGGAGCAGTACATCCCACTGGCGACGGAGAGGCTCTTCCAATCCCCCAATCATCCCTTTGAGAGTGCGGTTAAAACGCTCCACTAGTCCGTTCCCTTGGGGGTGATAGGGGGTCGTGAATCTGTAGGTGACCCCGCATTGTTGCCAGAGGGACTTCATGTATTTGGATATGAAATTCGTACCTCGGTCGCTGACGACTTCTCGGGGGAAGCCTACCCGGGAGAAGATCCCCATCAGGGCCCGGCCAACCACCGGAGCGGTCACTGTCCGTAGGGGCACCGCCTCGGGGTAGCGGGTGGCATGGTCCACTAGTACCAAGATGAACCTGTGTCCTTGCGCCGTGCGGGGGTCCAGAGGTCCCACAATGTCTATCCCCACCCTCTCGAACGGGGTGGTGACCACAGGGAAGGGTTGCAGAGGGGCTTTCAGCTTCCGACCACTCTTCCCGCTGGCTTGGCACGTGGGGCAAGATCGGCAGTGGTTCAGGACGTCATTCCTCATTTTCGGCCAGAAAAAGTGGGTCACCAGGCGACTGTACGTTTTGTCCTGGCCCAGGTGTCCAGCCAGGGGGACGTCGTGGGCCAGGTTGAGCAGAAAGTCTCGGAAGCGGAGCGGTACCACCAGAACTCGACCGGCCCCCAGCTCGGCGATTCTTTGCTCGCTGTAGAGCAGGTCGTTATCCCAGTAGACCCAGTGGGTTCCGGTGGTGTCCCCGGCGTTTTGGGTGCTGGCTTGTTGGCGGAGTCCCTCGAGGGAGGGACAGGTCTTTTGTTCCTGGCGGAACTGTTCTTGGGTGGGCCCCCCTTCTTGCCGCCACTGAGCCAGATCCGGAAGGTCCTGGTGTTGCGCGTCTTCTTCGGTAGTCGGGTCCGGGAGGTCGGACTCGCCGTTGTCCTCTACGGGGGCAACCGGGGGCGGAGGTGCTGGCCATTCGGTTTCTTCTGATCGGGGGGCGGCACGGGCGGCCATGGATCGGGTGGTTACGCAGGCCCAGTCCGGGAGGCCCAGCATCCCCAAGTGCTCTCTTCTCTCGACGGTGGCCCACGGGGAACTCTCGAGGTCATTCCCCAGGAGGCAGTCCACGGGGGCATCGTCCCGGACCGTCACCTTCAGTAGGCCGGAGACCCCTCCCCATTCAAACGGGACGCAGGCCATCTTACACATGCTCTCAGAGTTATCCGCCGAGCGGACGGGGCAGAGAATGTTCGGCAGGATCTGCTCGGGCTTTACCAGGTGTTAGACCTGGCACCATTGGCGTGGGTCACCCTTCCATTTTTGTCTGTGCCTCAATGTGTTTTGTGTTGGTGTTAGCTGCTCAGGGCACTGTGCCACTGCCATCCAGTGCCACAGTGCAAGTGCTCCCTATGGTAAAATGTATTATGTGAATTGACTTCCACGTTTGGTTTATTTGGTTTACTATCAGTCCCTAGTAGAGTGCACCAGGGGTGCCAAGGGCTTGTATATCCAAATGCTGCTAGTGGGCTTGCAGCACTGGTTGTGCCACCCACCGAAGCAGCGGGGTAAAATGTGTCTAGGGTCTGCCACTGCAGACCCTGCGCGCGGTCTGGTACCGTCGCGCTGACTGAGCAAGTGTCCCCACTTACCAGTCCCTAAACCTTCCCTTAACTACATGTTAGTCACCCCTCTGGTAGGCCTGAGCGCAGGGTGCATTGTAGGTATAAGGTAGGACATGCCCTGATGGTGTGGCATGTCTTAATAGTGAATTACAGCCCTTTTCGTTTTTCACTATTGAAGGCTACCTGCTCTCCATAGGCCAGAATGGGCTGCTGGGATCGCTACACGCTGTGACCCCAGTGGACTCAGAGAGCATGGTAGAAAGTCATGTTTAGTATGCCTGAACTCAGGATAATAAAATACGTCTTTTAGTAAAGGTTATTTTAATATCCTGGGTTTGCAAATGCTACTTTTAGAAAGTTAGCCTTTGCGTGCCTAACCATCTCAGTCCGCCTCTGCTGTGTGTGTGTGTTCTGCCTAGCAACAGTACCGGAGCAGGGCTGGGGGGATTCCAGGAGACAGGTTGGCTGCCAGGTGGTGGGTAGAAAGATTACACCAGGATGGGTGGGAGGAGTGCACCCTGACTCTTGAATAGACCTGTGCTCTGCCACCACAAAGCCGGCGCCGCCCCCTGTGGAGCGGCTGATGTCTCTGCCCTGCTGCTGAAAGGAACAAGCCGAGTCACCACAACAGAGTGCTCCAAAACTGGACTGAGCCAGGCCCAGGCCCCCTGGCGCTAAAGAACAAAAGAATCCCTGTATAAAAGTAGGAGCCTGGCTCCTAAGAAATCAGATCCAGATTGAACCACGAAGGAACTCTGCCTGACTAGAAGGACCTGGAAGAAGCTGAAGGAGGAGTAACTTTCCCTGACCTGAGGGACTGGCCTGCAGTAGGTGCCTTGCTAAGAAAGGAGAGGAAAAAGACTGAAAGAGACTTTTGCACTTTGTTCTTCAACTATCTCCAAGGGCTTGGAAGAAGAGCTTGCCCCCTGAACTGAACCCCAGGACCAGTGGGTTCACCGTGTCTCCGCTCGTCTGAGAATTCGAGCCGTGTGCTTTCTCCCGCCGGAGTGCCCTGCGCACCTTCGCATCCCTCCTAGGGCCGTGACACCCAGAAGCCTGGCCGCCTCCACTCGCCGAGAGCCCCGCTCTACCTGAGTCGCTCTGGACCCACGAGTCTGGCCGTCCCGCTTCCCTGTCACCTGCCTGCTACTGGAGCGCGCTTGGTGCCCTTTCGCCCTCCCGCCGGATTTCTAGTGGGGAAGTGAAATCCAGCCTCGGACGGCCGCCCGTACGTCGTAACGTATCCGGCCGCCCCGCTTCACCTCCCAGCCTGAGTCTGACCGTGCCGCCCTCCGCAGTGACCTCCCGCACAGTCCGTGTCGGAGGCCCTGGGCCGCACCTGTCTACCGAGAGCCGCCCGCTGAATTCTTGATCCGGAAGACCCACGAGGTGCAGAACCTGCATCTCTCCTGAAGACTCGTCCAAGCACATCGCACGTTCCCAGGTACAGTGAACTCTCTATCGGACTCGGGGTCCGCAACGTTCTGATTTCCCCGTATCACTGTACCCTGGGTGCCCTGCGCATCATCGTGACTGGACCGACTCAACCGAGCCCTGTGAAGCGCTCGTGATCGAATAAGTTACCAAAGACAAGAACAGTGCCTAATTATCATCTTGTGGCTTCCATTTCGTAACCGTTATTGATGGTCTTGTACATGCCTGCGTAACAAAGAATCTTTTATATAAAGCATCCGTATTTTTGATACAACTTACGCCTGGTGTCCGTTTGTGGGGGATCATTGTGGTTTACTGTGTGTGATCATAAATGCTTAACTGACTAGCGCCCTGAGGTTTAGCCCTGACTGCTCGCGCCACACTACCTATAGGGTGAGCAGGGGTTGTTCTGAAGGGGTAATTCCCTCGCCCTGAATAGAAGAAGGGACCGCTGCTTGTCACAAGTACCTACCTGTGCCAACCAGAGGTTCCCCATTCTAACATTGGTGGCAGCGGTGGGATTTCGAATTTGCATTTATGATTTACATACAGTGAATTATTGATCACCACGTAGAGCAGACCTATAACGCAGCCACAGATTGAGTGACAGTTGTTGCTAAAGAAAAATCTCCACCTTAAGAAGCCATGCCTAGCTCAGTCAACGGAGGCGGAGCGCCCTCTGTATTCTCTGGAGTAGATGACATCGATTGGGAGCCCGAGGCACTGAGGAAGTGCACCAATGATGTCCTGAAGGGATATCTCTCCAAGTACAGAATAAAGCAAAGTGGACTAAGCACCAAGGATCAGTACGTGACCGCACTGAGAGCCTGGCACGAATCAAAGTTCCCAGAGAATGCCCGGGAGGTGATACCCCCCGAAGGTGTGTTTGAGCCTAGCAGAAGCCTGTCGCCAGAGGAGTTGGCCGACAGGAGTGCCGCACGAGCACACGAGGTGGAGATGGCAAAACTGCAAATGGAGAGAGAAAGGCAGAAACTGGCCATGGAGCATGAGGTAAAAATGAGGGAGTTGGATCTCAAGGCCAGGAGTTTAGACAACTCACCCTCTGGTGGCAGCAATTCAACAGAGTCAAGGGTGCACATTCCTAAAGATGTAGTCAAAGAATATTATAAGCAGGATGATATTGGGCAGTGGTTTAGGGCCTATGAAGTAGCCATGTCCTCCCACCGGGTCCCTGAGAAGGATTGGGGAGCGGGGTTGTGGGGAAGGTTCCTAAGTGAGGGGCGGGACACTCTGCTAGACCTCCCCTCTGATGTCCACACATCCTATCCACACATGAAGGAGGCTCTTATGACAAGGTATGGGTTAACTCCTGAACTGTACAGACAGAGATTTAGGGATTGCACCAAGAAACCTGGTACCACTTATGTAGAATATGTGACCTTTTTTTGCAGAGCGCTGGATGGTTGGGTGAAGGGTAGCAAAGTGAATGATTACCAAGGGCTGTTTGATTTAATTGCATGGGAGCACTTGTCGGATAATTGTTTTCCTGAACTACGCCAACACCTGATCGATAGCAAGCTGTCCAACCCGAGGAAGCTTGCTGAGGAGGCGGACCGCTGGATCAGCACCAGGGTCCACAAGGGTCCCGTGGGAGGCCCCGCCAAAGGTGGTCAGGGTCCCCAGCAGAAGAGTGGGGGGGACAAGGGTAAACAGAGGGAGTTCTACCAAGGGCCCCAACGTAATTCCCAAGGGAACCAAGGGAAAGGTTCTCAGCCACCCCCACCCCCGAAGCAGACCGGGGCCCCGACAGGTAACCCTGTTCAAAGAGGGCCCCTCAGATGTTACAAGTGTAACAACCTGGGGCACATTTCCGTGGATCCCAAGTGCCCCCTGTATGGTAAACCAGCACCCTCTGGTGCTCCACCCCCCAAGCAGGTGAATAGTGTAGCCTTGGGGAGGGAGATAGATGTCCAAGGGGCGGGGGATCCCGTACAGATGACCCTAGTCTCATTAGGAGACGGTGAGATGGTCGCTGAGGCCCAGCTGCCCCCCAATACTCAAAAGTATGGGCAGTGGGTGACCATAAATGGCAAGAGGGTGGGAGCTCTTAGAGATACTGGAGCCAGTGTGACTGCTGTCAAGCAACACCTGGTGTCTCAAGAGCAGGTTGTCCCGCACGCATTCTGCCGTGTTGTCAACGCTGACAACACAGAGAGTCAGTGTCCAATGGCTCAGGTTCCCTTTGAGTGGGGGGGGGTCTCTGGTACTCTGCAAGTGGCTGTGAGAGAGGCCATGCCTGTTGATTGTCTCCTAGGTAACGATTTGGAGAGCTCCCCTTGGGAAAAGGTGGAGAAGACAACTCACCTGCGGATGGTGGGCTTGCCTGATTGGGCGTGCGTGACCACCCGGTCGATGGCAGCCAGTAGGGGTGTTGAAGGAACCCTGGAGCCTGAGGGAGAGGCCCAGGAACCGGCCTTAGAGAGAGGGCAAGGGAGGCACGGGAATCCGGCTCCTGACGTTCCCACGGCCCAGGAGGAAGCAGACCTTGAGGGGGATGCCCTGGAGCCTACCGGGGAACAGATAGCCGAACTGGGGGACCTGCCTGAGCTGACCCATTGGCAGCAAGAAGGAGGCCCCACCAGGGAGGAATTCTGCAGGGAGCAGAAAGAGTGCCCCTCTCTAGAGGGTATGCGGCAGCAGGCTGCAGCCCAGGCCAATGGTGATCAGTCCGGAACTCACTTGATCTACTGGGAGAACGACCTCCTATACTCCGAGCCTAAGGTTGCTGAACCTGGGTCAGCCCGTGCGCTGGTGGTGCCCCAGAGGTTCAGAGCCTTCCTACTGGGGCTGGCTCACGACGTACCGTTAGCAGGACATTTGGGGCAGGACAAGACCTTTGAAAGGCTTGTCACCCACTTTTATTGGCCCCAAATGCGCAGGAGTTCTGACACTCACTGCAGGACATGCCAGACTTGCCAGGCAAGTGGCAAGAGTGGAAGGAAGCTGAGAGCTCCACTCCAACCTTTCCCTGTGGTCAGTACCCCATTCCAGCGGGTGGGGATTGACATTGTGGGGCCACTGGACCCCAAGACAGCCATGGGCAACAGGTTTATCCTGGTCTTGGTGGACCATGCCACCCGGTACCCTGAAGCCATCCCTCTGAGGACAGTGACGGCCCCCGTGGTGGGACGGGCACTGATGGGAATTTTCTCACGAGTAGGATTCCCTCTAGAGGTGGTGTCTGACAGGGGGACCAACTTCATATCGAAATATATGAAGTCCCTTTGGCAAGAGTGTGGTGTAACCTACAAGTTCACCACACCTTACCATCCCCAAGGAAACGGGTTGGTTGAGCGCTTCAACCGAACCCTGAAGGGCATGATTATGGGTCTCGAGGAACCCATGAGGCGTAAGTGGGACGTCCTCTTACCATGCCTTCTCTTTGCGTACCGCGAGGTGCCACAGAAGTCTCTAGGGTTCAGTCCCTTTGAGCTTTTGTACGGCCACCCAGTACGAGGACCTCTTAGTCTGGTCAAGGAAGGCTGGGAGCAATCTCCCAGGAAACCTCCCCAGAATGTATACAGTTACATGCTGGCCTTCCGGAACCAGACTAGGCGTTTCAGGCAACTTGCTGAGGCAAACCTGGAAGCCAGCCAGGAGGAAATGAAGCGGTGGTACGACCAGAATGCCACTCTGGTTGAGCTTCAACCTGGCCAAAAAGTGTGGGTCCTGGCCCCTGTGGAGCCTTGTGCACTCCAGGACAAGTGGACAGGACCCTTTGAGATTGTGGAGCGCAAGAGTTCTGTCACCTACTTGGTGGACTTGCGGTCTCCGAGGAACCCCTTAAGGGTCCTACATGTCAATCGACTGAAGCCCCACTTGGAGAGGTCCGAAGTGGGCATGCTCTTGGCCACCGATGATGGGACGGAAGAGGAGTCCGAGCCTCTTCCTGACCTCTTGGTAGCCTCAGAGCGAGACGGGTCAGTGGATGGGGTAAACCTCTCACCCACCCTGACCCCTGAGCAACAGGGTGACTGCCGCCAGCTGCTGGGGCAGTTTCCTGACCTGTTCTCCCTGGTTCCCGGTATCACAAATTGGTGCGTCCATGATGTGGATACGGGAGACAGCTTACCTGTGAAGCACAAGGCCTACCGGGTAACTGACAGGGTCAGAGCCTGCATCAAAGAGGAGGTCTCGAAGATGCTTGCTCTAGGGGTGGTTGAGTCCTCCAGCAGTCCTTGGGCCAGCCCAGTGGTCTTGGTCCCAAAGGCTGCAGCGCCGGGTGCCACGCCCGAACTCCGGTTCTGTGTGGACTACCGAGGACTCAACTCAGTCACGAAGACTGACGCGCACCCTATCCCCAGAGCTGATGAGCTCATCGATCGGTTAGGGGCTGCACGGTACCTCAGCACGTTTGATTTAACGTCTGGGTACTGGCAGATCGCCTTAACTGATGGGGCCAAAGAGAGGTCCGCATTCTCTACGCCAGATGGGCATTACCAGTTCCGGGTGATGCCCTTTGGGATGAAGAATGCCCCTGCCACCTTCCAGAGGTTGGTCAACCAGGTGTTGGCTGGGCTGACCGAGTTCAGCGCCGCCTACCTGGACGACATCGCAGTGTTCAGCGGCACATGGGAAGAACACCTGCAACATCTCTGGGAAGTGTTGATGGCGCTGCGCAAGGCAGGCCTCACGATCAAGGCAAGCAAGTGTCAGATCGGGCAGGGTTCAGTGGTGTACTTGGGACACCAAGTGGGGAGCGGCCAGGTGGCGCCCCTCCAACCCAAAGTTGAAACCATCCTGGCTTGGGAGCCCCCAAAGACCCAGACGGAGGTGAGGGCCTTTTTAGGACTCACCGGGTACTACAGGAGGTTTGTCAAGGGGTATGGCAGCATCGTTGCCCCCTTGACAGAGCTGACTTCGAAGAAGCAGCCCAGAAAAGTGATATGGACTGACACCTGTCAGAAAGCCTTCGACACCCTGAAAACTGCCATGTGCACGGCGCCCGTGCTCTTGGCTCCTGACTTCTCCAAAGAGTTCCTGGTGCAGACGGATGCATCAGAGCATGGTGTAGGGGCTGTTCTCTCACAGATCACTGAGGAGGGCTTTGACCAACCCGTAGCCTTTATTAGCAGGAGGCTACTTCCCCGGGAACAAAGGTGGAGTGCGATAGAACGAGAAGCATTTGCTGTGGTCTGGGCGCTGAAGAAGCTAAGACCCTACTTGTTTGGGTCTCACTTCCGGGTTCAGACCGACCACAGGCCCCTCAGATGGTTGATGCAGATGAGGGGTGAGAACCCAAAACTGTTGAGGTGGTCCATCTCCCTACAGGGTATGGACTTTACGGTGGAGCATCGCCCTGGCACAGATCACGCCAATGCTGACGGTCTGTCCAGGTTTTTCCGCCTTAGTGATGCAGAACTCCCTGGGGTAGGGTAGTTCTCCCCACTTTTCAGCTGGAGGGGACACGTGTTAGACCTGGCACCATTGGCGTGGGTCACCCTTCCATTTTTGTCTGTGCCTCAATGTGTTTTGTGTTGGTGTTAGCTGCTCAGGGCACTGTGCCACTGCCATCCAGTGCCACAGTGCAAGTGCTCCCTATGGTAAAATGTATTATGTGAATTGACTTCCACGTTTGGTTTATTTGGTTTACTATCAGTCCCTAGTAGAGTGCACCAGGGGTGCCAAGGGCTTGTATATCCAAATGCTGCTAGTGGGCTTGCAGCACTGGTTGTGCCACCCACCGAAGCAGCGGGGTAAAATGTGTCTAGGGTCTGCCACTGCAGACCCTGCGCGCGGTCTGGTACCGTCGCGCTGACTGAGCAAGTGTCCCCACTTACCAGTCCCTAAACCTTCCCTTAACTACATGTTAGTCACCCCTCTGGTAGGCCTGAGCGCAGGGTGCATTGTAGGTATAAGGTAGGACATGCCCTGATGGTGTGGCATGTCTTAATAGTGAATTACAGCCCTTTTCGTTTTTCACTATTGAAGGCTACCTGCTCTCCATAGGCCAGAATGGGCTGCTGGGATCGCTACACGCTGTGACCCCAGTGGACTCAGAGAGCATGGTAGAAAGTCATGTTTAGTATGCCTGAACTCAGGATAATAAAATACGTCTTTTAGTAAAGGTTATTTTAATATCCTGGGTTTGCAAATGCTACTTTTAGAAAGTTAGCCTTTGCGTGCCTAACCATCTCAGTCCGCCTCTGCTGTGTGTGTGTGTTCTGCCTAGCAACAGTACCGGAGCAGGGCTGGGGGGATTCCAGGAGACAGGTTGGCTGCCAGGTGGTGGGTAGAAAGATTACACCAGGATGGGTGGGAGGAGTGCACCCTGACTCTTGAATAGACCTGTGCTCTGCCACCACAAAGCCGGCGCCGCCCCCTGTGGAGCGGCTGATGTCTCTGCCCTGCTGCTGAAAGGAACAAGCCGAGTCACCACAACAGAGTGCTCCAAAACTGGACTGAGCCAGGCCCAGGCCCCCTGGCGCTAAAGAACAAAAGAATCCCTGTATAAAAGTAGGAGCCTGGCTCCTAAGAAATCAGATCCAGATTGAACCACGAAGGAACTCTGCCTGACTAGAAGGACCTGGAAGAAGCTGAAGGAGGAGTAACTTTCCCTGACCTGAGGGACTGGCCTGCAGTAGGTGCCTTGCTAAGAAAGGAGAGGAAAAAGACTGAAAGAGACTTTTGCACTTTGTTCTTCAACTATCTCCAAGGGCTTGGAAGAAGAGCTTGCCCCCTGAACTGAACCCCAGGACCAGTGGGTTCACCGTGTCTCCGCTCGTCTGAGAATTCGAGCCGTGTGCTTTCTCCCGCCGGAGTGCCCTGCGCACCTTCGCATCCCTCCTAGGGCCGTGACACCCAGAAGCCTGGCCGCCTCCACTCGCCGAGAGCCCCGCTCTACCTGAGTCGCTCTGGACCCACGAGTCTGGCCGTCCCGCTTCCCTGTCACCTGCCTGCTACTGGAGCGCGCTTGGTGCCCTTTCGCCCTCCCGCCGGATTTCTAGTGGGGAAGTGAAATCCAGCCTCGGACGGCCGCCCGTACGTCGTAACGTATCCGGCCGCCCCGCTTCACCTCCCAGCCTGAGTCTGACCGTGCCGCCCTCCGCAGTGACCTCCCGCACAGTCCGTGTCGGAGGCCCTGGGCCGCACCTGTCTACCGAGAGCCGCCCGCTGAATTCTTGATCCGGAAGACCCACGAGGTGCAGAACCTGCATCTCTCCTGAAGACTCGTCCAAGCACATCGCACGTTCCCAGGTACAGTGAACTCTCTATCGGACTCGGGGTCCGCAACGTTCTGATTTCCCCGTATCACTGTACCCTGGGTGCCCTGCGCATCATCGTGACTGGACCGACTCAACCGAGCCCTGTGAAGCGCTCGTGATCGAATAAGTTACCAAAGACAAGAACAGTGCCTAATTATCATCTTGTGGCTTCCATTTCGTAACCGTTATTGATGGTCTTGTACATGCCTGCGTAACAAAGAATCTTTTATATAAAGCATCCGTATTTTTGATACAACTTACGCCTGGTGTCCGTTTGTGGGGGATCATTGTGGTTTACTGTGTGTGATCATAAATGCTTAACTGACTAGCGCCCTGAGGTTTAGCCCTGACTGCTCGCGCCACACTACCTATAGGGTGAGCAGGGGTTGTTCTGAAGGGGTAATTCCCTCGCCCTGAATAGAAGAAGGGACCGCTGCTTGTCACAAGTACCTACCTGTGCCAACCAGAGGTTCCCCATTCTAACACCAGGTGACAGCGGACGGCCGTCACGCTGGTGCCGGTGTCACGCAAGGCCTCGGCTCTCTGTCCATTAATGGTCACCCACTGACCGTATTTTCTGGTGTTGGCGGGTAGGGGAGCCCGCGGAACCATGTCTCTTCCCCCTAAGCATGCCAGGACCATGGCGGCCGGTTCCCACCCTTGCTGGGCCGGCTCATACTCTTCGGGTCCCTCCGATGATTGCTCTTCCCCGAGGGCAGCGGCAGCTACCTGGCGGGGCTTGGGTGTTTGGTTCTGCGGGCAGCTCGGGTCATTGGCGTAGTGGCCGACTCGCTGGCATCGGTGGCACGTGACGTTGGCCCGGAACCCAGGACGCAACGGGGGGTTGCTCCGGCCGGCCGGAGGCGGGGTACTGGCCACGGGGGTTGCCGGCAAGGCGTCTCTCCCTCGCCCCTGGCCTCCTCCTCCACCCCGAGGACGGTGCTGGCTTTGGTTGCTTCGATTCTGCTCGTGTGGCCCTCTCCGGCCCACTCGGGTGCTTTCCCATCGGTCAGCTTCGGCGGCGAGCTGCCGGGGGTCAGTCAGCTTACTGTCGAGTAGGTGCTGCCTGAGCTCGACGAAACAGTTGTTTGACAGGTGCTCCCATACCATAAGGTTGAAGAGTTGTTCGTAGGTGGTGACCTGACTTCCCTTGATCCAACCCTCGAAGGCCCGGCTGAAATAGTTCACGTATTCTACCCAAGTTGTACCTGGGATCCGGGTGCAGTCTCGGAACCTCTGGCGGTACATCTCGGGCGTGAGGCCGTAGCGGGCGAGGAGGGCAGCCTTCATGTGGTCGTAGGACGACATTTGGTGATCGGGGAGCTGTAGTAGGGCATCGCGACCCTCGTTGATAAATCTCCCCCAAAGTCCGGCTCCCCAATCACTCCGGTCGATCCGGTGGGAGGTCATTGCGATCTCATAGGCTTTAAACCACTGTTGTATGTCGTCTTCTCGGACATACTCGCGGACCACATCCTTGGGGATGTGAACTTTTTTCTCAATTGGCCCCGGGGTGTGTGGTCGCTCAGGCACCCCCAGTTCCTTATTCTGTTTGCGCAGTTCTATTTCCGCCAGTCGGCGCTCGTGCTCGAGCGTTATTTTTTTCTCTTCCAGCTCTCTCTGTCTCTGCTTTTCTTCTCGTTCCTCTCGAAGCCGCATATGCTCGAGGTTGAGTTTCTGTTCAGCTAACTTGAGTTCCCCATCCATCTTGAGTCGTGCCATCTCTAATTCGTGTAATCTGACTCTGTCTCTTTCTCGTATCTCCTCCTGCGAGAGGCCCGTTCCCCGCTCCTCGGGAGCCGTGGCGTTCCCCTCTGGTGTGATGCTGTTTTGGTCTGGTGTGACGCTGCTTTGGTCGGAGGGTCCTGCGACCCCAGTTTCTGTCCATGACTCAAGAGCGCGCTTTAGATCATCCTTGGTACTCAGGCCGGTGGTAGCAATGCCAAGTTCTATGCAAAATTGTCTCAGTTCGCGGTGGTTGTATTCTTCTAATTTCTCCATTTGGAACTTCTCGGTGGAGCTGCTATCTTTGGTCGACATCGTGTTTTGTCGTGGGGTGAGCTACTCTCTGTACGATTACGCGTTGATTCGGATCGCGCCGCTGGCCACCAATGTTAGAAAAGGTAGACGGACCGGGAGGGTCGGCCGGGGTCAGGAGGAGAGGTCTCCGGGGAGAGCCGTCTCCAGCGATCGTACAGACAAGTAACTTCCCCCCCACAGACAGATATCACACACGGATAAGGTTCAGCGTTCTTTATAAGCACTTATTTAAGGTACGGTTGAATGGTACAAGGAGGTCTGGACTCAGGGGTCCCCTCGATTAGAGTCTCGCAAGGTAGGGAAGGGGGTAGCGGGGCAGTCTATTTACCAATCAGGTAGTTCTGATGAGATGATGATGAGCTCACAATCCTCGAGCTTGGTGGTTAGGTGGTACGGGCCGCGGCAGCGCCAGCAGGTCCCGGTGTGGATGGTCGATACAACGGGCCGCGGCAGCGCCAGCAGGTCCCCGGAAGATATACGGTCCGCGGCAGCGCCAGCAGGTCCCGGTGAGGATGGTCGTTACAACGGGCCGCGGCAGCGCCAGCAGGTCCCCGGAAGATATACGGTCCGCGGCAGCGCCAGCAGGTCCCGGTGAGTATGGCCGTTACAACGGGCCGCGGCAGCGCCAGCAGGTCCCGGGAAGATGACTGTTGCAGAAGGCCGCGGCAGCGCCAGCAGGCAGGACGATGGTTCACAAGAGCGGGCTACGGCAGCGCCAGTAGACCGTCAAGGTTGAGTTCACTCGGTGTCTCTCGACTCCAGGATACAACTGCCTTCCTGCTCCGGAGCTGCCTCAGTTATAGGGCTGGTGCCCTTTGATGTCCGGACCCTCGCACTTGGAGGTCGGAGGGTCCGGGATGAAGGTGTCCAGACACCCAGCAGGGGGTGGAGCCAGTGCCTGGGGGAGCTGGGGGCGATCGGCACCTGGCGGGGGAGAGCCCTTGACAGTTCGTTCTCCCATTGACTTGCCAAGTGGTCCGCTCACCTCCTGGGTGGATGGTGGTGCCGGGATGTCGGGGCCGGCCAGGCCCGGGGTTAGGGTCGAGGGGAGGCCATGCGGCCGCGTGGTGCAGGGCCCCAGATGGCGGCTTGACCCGGCCGGGGAAGCCGGTGGGGCTGGACCCCGTGATGAGTAGGGGTCCGAGGGCAGAGGGTCCGTCGGGAGACGGAGTACAGGTGCTTGTCGTGGGGATATGCCAGGTGGGCCGGAGTTCGGGCCCTGTCGAGCGGGGAGGGAGCAAGCCGTCTGTGAGGCCTGTCCAACAGACATGCGCGCTGTAAGGCATGACACATGAGAGACCAACTCCCATGTCTGGAGTCAGCATCAGTGCCAACTGACATGGAACCCACATGCAGTGAACTTGACAGTGCACAGGCAAGGTCCCACAACCTGTTACACACCACCCCCACACATGATGCTACAGTCATTGTTCCCGTGGACAAAGCGCCAGCCTACATTACCCTGTGAAGGAGTGACTACACACAGACCAGGGAACACATTGCAAGGAGGGGAAGTGTGGCAGGGGCACAGCGCTATACTGGGGCAAACAGGATCTGCACAGCACCTTTAAACCCTGCCAGTGAATTCATGCTACTGTGCCCTTACAAATGCCGGTGACACACAACAAACACACATGTACCTACCCCCTTCCGGCTGCTGCATCGCCTGTAAGCGCCGCTCCAGGTCTGGAAAGACCACCGGCAGCACACGCCTGTGGAGGTGGCTCAGACGGCGGCGGCCGCGGTTCTTGTGGCTCTCAGGTGAGTCCCCCAGCAGGAGCCGTGCAATCCTCCGCGTCCAGCACCGGATATCCTGCCAGTGTTTCCTCACCTGGGGCAGGCTCCGCCTCCGACCATCCACACCCCTCACGGCACTGACGGCGGTCAGCCAGATCTGCTCCTTGGCAGTGGCGCCTACCTGTGAGGAGGAACAAGTGACACCACATCAATACACCAGCCACATGTCACAGAGAGACATATGGGTACAAATTAGCTGGTTACAACAAGGCATGTCATGCAGCCAACGCATTGCACCTTTGTCATAGGGACATCATCCCCTGGTGAGGGAAAAAGCACTACGTGCCACAGTGGGTACACAGGTGGAATGATGGCAATGTCACAATCAATGATCAAGGCTCACACTGTGCATCACACCCACCCCTCCTGTCTCAGGGCACTGCTGTGAGTGATAGGCCCCCACCCCTCCTGTCTCAGGGCACTGCTGTGAGTGATAGGCCCCCACCCCTCCTGTCTCAGGGCACTGCTGTGAGTGATAGGCCCCCACCCCTCCTGTCTCAGGGCACTGCTGTGAGTGATAGTCCCCCACCCCTCCTGTCTCAGGGCACTGCTGGGAGGACTCTGCACCCACCCCTCCTGTCTCAGGGCACTGCTGGGAGGACTCTGCACCCACCCCTCCTGTCTCAGGGCACTGCTGGGAGTGATAGGCCCCCACCCCTCCTGTCTCAGGGCACTGCTGGGAGTGATAGGCCCCCACCCCTCCTGTCTCAGGGCACTGCTGGGAGTGATAGGCCCCCACCCCTCCTGTCTCAGGGCACTGCTAGGAGTGATAGGCCCCCACCCCTCCTGTCTCAGGGCACTGCTGGGAGTGATAGGCCCCCACCCCTGGGACCCCCCCGACAGTACATGGCATGTGTGTTACACCTGGACGCAATGGCAGAAGTCACAGTCACCACATAGGGACAGTCTGTGGCAGTGGCCTATGCACTCACCTGATACCCTGGTCGCCCATACAGCATGGAGTACTGTGGGAGGATCACATCCAGCAGAGCCATGTTCTCCTCCAGGGTGAATGGCTGTGTCCTCTCCACAGCCCTTGACATGGTTCCAGGGAATCAGTAGCAGCAGCTGGGTCGACGAATGCAAAGATGTGCAGGCAAGTGCTCCCTCATGGGACCTGGCTGCCTTATATGTGCCCTTCTGCCCAGTCTCATGCACAGGAGTACAGAGAGATTGGTCACTCACATTTGCATCCTATGTTTCCACCAATCCCTTCAAACCTAGCAGTCTGTGGGTTCTCTATCTGTTTCATTCTCCTGCATGATGTCAGCCCCACAAACACATTGCAACAAAGTAGACAAATTCCAACTGACTTCTGCTGTGCACCTTCCAGAACAATTTCGAATTTTGAACTTGGTCTCCATGACAACCAGCATGCATGTCGGCCTTAATACTTGTCCCCTATGTAATTTGGAGCATCACACACAGGTACGGTGCGTGTGGGGGCCCTAGGGCACCCCAAATGCATGGCAACGGCCCGTACATGCATGCCTACGCTCTCCATCACTATGGGTCTGCACGCGTATGCGTACCCGTAGTGGCACGGACCGTACACTCGCATCTACTCTTACTATCACTATGGGTCTGCACGCGTATGCGTACCCGTAGTGGTACGGACCGTACACTCGCATCTACGCTCTCTATCACTATGGGTCTGCACGCGTATGCGTACTCGTAGTGATAGTGAGCGTAGATGTGAGTGTACGGTCCGTACCACTACGGGTACGCATACGCGTGCAGACCCATAGTGATAGTGAGCGTAGATGCGTGTGTACGGCCCTATCACTATGGGTCTGCACACGTATGCGTACCCGTAGTGGTACGGACCGTACACTCGCATCTACGCTCTCTATCACTATGGGTCTGCACGCGTATGCGTACTCGTAGTGATAGTGAGCGTAGATGTGAGTGTACGGTCCGTACCACTACGGGTACGCATACACGTGCAGACCCATAGTGATAGGGCCGTACACACGCATCTACGCCCACTATCACTATGGGTCTGCACGCGTATGCGTACCCGTAGTGGTACGGACCGTACACTCGCATCTACGCTCTCCATCACTATGGGTCTGCACGCGTATGCGTACCCGTAGTGGCACGGACCGTACACTCGCATCTACTCTTACTATCACTATGGGTCTGCACGCGTATGCGTACCCGTAGTGGTACGGACCGTACACTCGCATCTACGCTCGCCATCACGATGGGTACACATACGGCAGCACTCCCACAGTGATTTGGGAACATGCACAGGCCCTCTCAGCAGCAGTACGGCGGATTTTACACATCACTGTGGTGATAGGCGACACACATGTAGGAATAGGGCGGACATACTTGTCCATGGATGGACATACTTGTCCAGGAATGGACATCAAGGCATCGTCTGTGCATTACCACATGTGTGGGGCACAGGTGTCACAGGCTGTGATGTGGAACATGCCTCCTGAGTGGAGAAGGCACCAGATGTATGATGAGATGTGTACATGTGTACTGTGTGAGGGTGCAATGTGTGCCAGGCATGCCCTTGACTCCTTTGACATGTGTGCATGTGGGACTGCGCACTTGGGGTGAGCGTCACTGGCATGGCACGGATACCAACACACGGAAGTGTCCCATGATGCCCGGTACAGGGGTCATGACACATGACTTGTCACTACCCACAGTGCACAATGTGACTATGCCATATATGTGTCCGGGATTTACATCAGGTTGATGTTGTAGCACCCTCAAAAGCTGCAGCCGTTGCAGCAACCAACATGTGGCTGTGTGTAGATTGTCATTGCACACTGTTCCCAACACCATGCCACATGTGTTATCGGATGTGAGGTGCACATGTATGCAAGGGACACGGAGTAGCGTGACAAGGCCATGTCAGCAAACTCACAAGGAATGTGTGGTGAGTCATGACATGTGCACCTTCATGGCAAGGTGTGTGGGCTGGACTAGTGTAATGTCATGTGACCTGTGGCTCAGGTGTTCCGCTGCCAGTCTCTGCAATCGGCATCACACTTCTGCTGATGTGTGGGTGTATGTCACTCCTGTCTTGCGTCGGGCAGTGCACTTGCACTGGGACACAGCTATTTCCATGGCGTGGCATGGGGAGGTTCTCAATCACCGTGTGTAGCTGGGTCTTGGAAGGAGTGTCACCTTGCATCCATACGTGTCCTGGGCATGTAGCACATGCCTGACTCCCTATGTGGCATGTGTGTATTGCCAGATTTACATGTGCTCAGTAGACATGAGTTGTTCTCGTAGTGCACTCACTCTTCCTTGTCACTTCCAAATTACTGCAGAGCGCCTCCTGTTGCCCGAAGAATTCCAGACTTGGCCACCATGCAGGAGAATGACAGGATCCGGCTCTACCGCTTCACCCAACCGTTGATTCTGGAGCTGACGGCGAGACTGGCACCACACCTGCAACCGCAGCACAGGTATCCTACGGCACTGACACCCCAGCTGAAGGTAATGGCTGCCCTACATTTCCTTGCCACGGGTACCTTCCAAAATACCATAGCTCATGTTGGTGGCATGTCCCAGAGCATGTTCAGCGGTGTGCTGCATGATTTCTTGGAGGCCATGTTGATTCACCTGGATGACTTCATCAAGTTCCCAACCCCTGAACAGATGACTGAGGTCAAGCGTGGTTTCTATGCCCTGGGAGGGATGCCCCATGTCATTGGGTCCATAGATGGGACACATGTAGGTTTGGTACCACCACACGCACGGGAGGTGGCGTACCGCAATCGGAAGCACTACCACTCCATCAATGCCCTTGTGGTGTGTCTGTCCAACATGGTGATTTCACATGTCTGTGCTCGTTTCCCAGGATCAGCACACGATGCCTACATCATGAGGCGTAGCGGGATGCCTGATATGATGATGCAGCTGCGCAACGAACGGGCATGTGTTGTTGGTGGGTACAGTCTGTCTGTCCTGTATTCTGTTTGGCCGAGCAGCACTACCGCTTCGCCAGTTCTAACGATATCCATGTGCTTTCCATTTAGGGGACGCTGGCTATCCCAACATGCCTTGGCTGCTGACACCTCTCCGCAACCCCATCACGCCGGCCCAGCTCCGCTACAACACCGCCCATGGCCGGACAAGGCGAGTGATAGAGAGGACGTTTGGCATGCTGAAGAGCCGATTCCGGTGCCTCCACAAGACCGGCGGCGCACTCCCATATGCCCCTGCAAAGGTTTGCAAGATCTTCATGGTCTGCTGCATGCTGCACAACATGGCAGTTGAAAGAGCTGTGCCACTCATCCTGAATCAACATGACGAGGACCATCCACCCGTGGAGGACGAAGGGCTTGGCAATGGGGCTAGTGATGTGGAGGATGTGGAGCCGCAAGAGGACATCCGGACTCGGCTCATACGCGACTTCTTTGCTTAGTGGTGAGTACCAGTGTCTGAGTGTGCACGCCTTGGTCCCCGTGTGGCATGTGTTGTGATGCGTGTCTCCACCTGCATGTATGGCACGTGAGTCAGAGGTGTGTGTGGGTGTGTCACTGGAGTGATGGTGGCAGTGATGGTAGTATTTCCCCACTCATAATTGTGACCTAGCATGTTGTCATCCATACATGTGTTGAGTCAATGCACATGCAAGTGGCTGTGCTTTTTGTGGCTGACTTCTTGTGTGTCTCTCTTCCCCAGGTACCTGCGCATGCCGTCTTCTGGTTGCATTGTTGTGGCACTGCTATTCCTCATGGACATGGCATCGTGGGCTGACTCAGCGTTACAGGCACGGACACGTTTGGAAGTCTCCATGGGGTAAGGGATGCATCTGGGGTGTATTGGGTGTGGCAGTTGTTCACGATGTGTGCACACTGCCCCGGTCGGGGTTTGGTTCCTCTGCAGACATGTGGCATCCCCATGGGACACGACATGCAGCTGGGTACACCTGAATAGATGGGCTGCCTGGTTGTCAGTCATCAGTGATGGGATAGTGGATTGTGATGAAGGCATCAATGTGTGTGACACTGCCCTCGGACACATACGGTTAACATTGTCTTGACATGGCGTGGGACTTCCACATCAGCGGATGTATGGTGTATGGCAGTCTCTCCGTGAGCAGCTGTGGGTATTTAGCTGTTAGCCGACACTTGTGTGCCAGTTCCATGGCTATCACGCATTTGTGCTGCAGAAGGGGGGTGCCAGTGTTGGAGCCACATTTTACTCCACATGATGGATGGTGTTCATGTGTACTTCAAGTTGCCTCTGCAATCCCAAAAACATGACTATTAAAGGTGTCCCTATGCCTCCAAGGTGCCTCTTCTCAGTCAATGCTGGTGTGTTGCCACGGTGCATCCTGCATGTCTGGCATGGTATTCCCTGATTGTGGCTATGTGTCAATGTGTCGAGTGGCAAGATGCAAGCTGTGTGTGTGTGCTGAGACTGTGTATTGGGCATGATGTCCATGACTGTGTGGGTATTGTGACATGTGCCATCCCCATGCATCCAACGTTGTCCATGACCCCATTCTCTGCATCCACCGGACTCAAGCTTGCAGGACATGGTTCTGCCACCTGTCTACACATACCTGGGTGCCCCCCAGGACACGGGCCAGGATCCCTGACCTCTGCGCATGACTGTTGCTGTACTCAATGTGTCTGTCAGCACGGTTGTTCGGCCACCCCCTCAGCTGGTTCTGACCATCACGGGTGTGTATAGTGCTCCATGTCTGTCTTGCCTAAAAAACTGTGACCCATGTGTCCTGTGCCAGACTCAGGCCCCAGGGTGTGGATGGTTGAAGTGAACAGATGACTCAGGCATGTTTAGACTGTACAAGACACATGTTAGGTAATAATGCTACCAGCAGGCATCTACTCTTAATAGTGTGATTTATTATTGGGGGGGGGGGGGGGGACAAAGTGAGGGGCTTTCCGGGATTAGGGAATCCAAAGTTCAGTAGGGGAGTTGGTGTCCTTGCCATTGGAAATCCTCAGAGTCCATGCCACAGTCTTTGTCAACATTGGTCAGCCAGTGACCAGCAGGGCCATGTGGCAGAGAATGTCTCTTGATGCTGTGATGCTGTTGCTCCAGTGGGCCAGGTGCCAGGCCAGGTGTCCTGGGAGATGGTGATGTAGCAGCCACCCTCACGGTCCTTTCCGTGGACGACCCGGCTTCCTGCGGGGAACCTCAGCAGCAGGCCGTGACGACGTCTGGGATGCTCCGTCGGATGTTTCCTCCTCCTCCTCATGATCCCTCCCTGTGGGTGGTGATGTTCTCCGCCTTCTGGCACAGGGAGGGTCAGCCATGGTGTCGGCCATCCGACGGAGTTCAGCGTGAATCCCCTGGGACGCCGTCACTTGCTCAGCCTGTCTGTCCTCCATCCTCCGTTGGTGTCCCTGTAGACAGGCTATTAGCTCCGCATGTTGCTGGGCCTGCTGGACCTTGATCCCCTCGAGGACGGACACAACCTGGGCCATGCCCGTGGTGTCCTGCCGGTATGAGTCCAGGATGTTACGGACATGGGAAAATACCGGATCCCCAGCCAACTGGTCAGGCTCGCGCCTCCGCCGTCCTCCACTCCCACCACCCCTGCCCACTTGCGTCTGGCCTGCACTTGTGGGCACATCGGGTCTCCGGGACCCCTGAGGGGTGGCATTGGCGTTGTCGCCTGCCTCCTCCTGGGTGCCCGGGACACCGTGTCCCTCCTGGCGAGCCTGGCTGCATTGTGGTGTTGGGGCAGGGATCCTGGGTGTCTCCTGGGATGTGGCAGGAGTGGGGGTGGTGGTTGGCACGGTTGTACCTGACGCAGGTGCTGCAGGTGGTTGGACACCAGAGGGGCCAGGTCGGTCGGGGTCGTCCGCAGAGTGGTGAGAGTGGTCGCTGCCGGTGGGATCGGTCTCCTGCAGATCCGGGTCCTGTGAGTGTTCCCCCCCAGTGTTGGGGGGTGCAGCACGACGTTGACCTGTGTGTGAGAGAGAAAATGTTAATTTGGATCCATGCAACATCCATGTTTCATCCGTTACAAAGTTGGCACATTTCCTCTTGGAATTAGGATCTGTCTTGCATTCCACTCACAGTGCACTTGTGCATGTGTGTGTCCCTTGGGCACCAATTTGGCCCCTTTAACTATGTGTGGCACAGTCTTACTTGCTGCGTCAAGTGTGACTGCAGTCAGCAGTGGAGTGTGCATGTGTGCCGAGCTATGCATTTGCGCCTTCCTTGTAGCACTGTGCATGTGCACATGGAGTGGATCCACACACTTATATGATGCAGGTGGCTGTCCTTGTGCTCGTGTACAGGTTGTGACATGGCCCTGCGTTTTGCCATGATGAAGAGGGGGGGTTCTGGCACTGGCCACCCTTGTCTACATGCACGCAGTCCACCTGCTGACGAGCAGACATTCCCACACACCAAAGGACTGATTTGCTCTCCCTGTGTCTCCCTCCTTCTCTGTCCCCCTCTCCCTCCCTCTCTGTCCCCCTCTCCCTCCCTCTGTGTGTCAGCCTCCTCCCTGTGTCCATCTTCCTGTGTCTCCCTCCCTCTCTGTCCCCCTCTCCCTCCCTCTCTGTCCCCCTCTCCCTCCCTCTGTGTGTCAGCCTCCTCCCTCAGTCCATCTTCCTGTGTCTCCCTCCCTCTCTGTCCCCCTCTCCCTCCCTCTCTGTCCCCCTCTCCCTCCCTCTGTGTGTCAGCCTCCTCCCTCTGTCCATCTTCCTGTGTCTCCCTCCCTCTCTGTCCCCCTCTCCCTCCCTCTCTGTCCCCCTCTCCCTCCCTCTGTGTGTCAGCCTCCTCCCTCTGTCCGTCTCCCTCCCTCTCAGTCCCCCTCTCCCTCCCTCTGTGTCCCCCTCTCCCTCCCTCCGTGTGTCACCCTCTGTCACCTTGGCCCAGCTTCCTGGGCACACACTGTTAGCAGATCTTTGAGTGGCCCTTGGCCTGTTGATGTGAGTTTGTTTCTGATCTCCAGGCACCCATTTTGTCTGCTGTGTGTCTGTGCGCTGCTGCTGTGGTGGTGTGTGCTGCCACTCTTTCACACTGTTGGCTGTTCATTAGCTGCTGGCATGTGCTAAACAGTGCCTTCACCCCCATGTGTTGATGCAAGGCGTCTGCCATTTGCTGGCAAGTCATTCCTGTGTTGGGACACAGTGTTTGTCTGGCTGTGACCTAGGCCATATGGGCAGAGGGCATTGTTGTCTGCTTTGGAGTCGCACTATGTGATTCTTGGTGCCCAGCCTCCCGCCATCCGGGTTACCGTGTCATGTGTTGTAGTCTTCAGTGGCCTGTGACTTGACATTGTCCAGCTGGGTGCATGGGGCATGGTGGCAGCAGTGGCATGTGCCTGCTCATGGAGTGTGGTTGAGTAATGCAATGGCTTGTGGTGGTTGCGTGGCTGTTATTAATTTTGGTTGTGGTTGCAGTTCCCCCCATGTGAGGTGCGTTGTTTGTGTACTCACCCGGGTCTCGGAGTCCTTCTACTCCTTCAACTGCCTCCACCGGCAGTATGGCCATCACCCTCTCCTCCCAGGGATGGTACTGTACGGCTCTGCGGGAGGGCCCTCCTCCGGTGGCGTTGGCCTGGTCGTGTTCCTCCTGTCTCTTGGCTCTGACCCTCCTCCGCAGATCGTACCACCTGTTCTGGCAATCCTGCTTGGTCCTCCTCGTGTCCGCAACAGCATTCACAGCATCGACGATGGTCTGCCACATGGCTGTTTTGGCTGCCTGGCTGGTGCTTCTGACCAATGTTCCAAAGATCTGTGGCTCGACTCTGAGGATTTGATCAACAAGGACCTCCAACTCTCGGTGACTGAACTTTGGATTCTTGGTAGTGGGCATGGTGAGGGGTGTGGGTGGGGATGGTGTGGGTGTGGGGGGGGTGTGGATGTTGGGGGGGGTGTGGATGGTTGTGTGTGTGTGTGAATGTGATGAGAGGGTGTTTGTGAGGGTGGTCGTGTGAAGGTGTGCAAGTGTAAGATGTGGTGTCGCTTGTAGTCTGGTTCTGTGGTGTCTGGCAGCAGTGGGTCTGTTGCAAAGGCTCATGGTTTGTGTGTGTGGGCCCTTTTCATTGGTCCATGGGTGGGTGTGGCAGTGTTTGAATTTTGGGTGGGTGTGTTATAAGGAGTGGTGGTGTATTGGGCCTCTGTTTGTTTTTGACAGTTGCAGGTCAGTGATTGTGTTATTTTAGTGGTTGTTGGCCATGTTTAGTGGCTGTGTGCCTTTCGAATGGTGTATTGTTGTGTTGTTTTGTTTTGTCCTTGTTGTGTACGTGCGTTTTGAGCGTGTGTACGGTGTGTACATGGGCCATTTGGTTGTACGATTATGTCCTTGTGTGTGGCTTTGTACGACTCGTACATGCGGTTGTGATGTTGGGGCATGGGGTGCGCTCCGTACTTAGGAGGTTGTGTTGGGGGTGCGCCAGGAACGTACTGGGGTGGGGGTAGACGGGGCTATGACACGTCCTGGGGTGGGGGTGTGGCTCGCACGTACTGGGGTGTAGGTACACGGGGGGTACGACACGTACAGGGGTGGGGGGGTGTACATGGACGATGGTACGACACGTACTGGGGTGGGGGGGTGTACATTGACGGTGGTACGACACGTACTGGGGTGGGGGTACGACTGGAACGTACTGGGGTGTGGGTGGACGGGGCTATGACACGTCCTGGGGTGGGGGTGTGGCTCGCACGTACTGGGGTGTAGGTACACGGGGGGTACGACACGTACTGGGGTGTAGGTACGCGGGGGGTACGACACGTACAGGGGTGGGGGGGTGTCCATGGACGATGGTACGACACGTACTGGGGTGGGGGGGTGTACATTGACGGTGGTACGACACGTACTGGGGTGGGGGTACGACTGGAACGTACTGGGGTGTGGGTAGACGGGGGGTACGACACGTACAGGGGTGGGGGGGTGTCCATGGACGATGGTACGACACGTACTGGGGTGGGGGGGTGTACATTGACGGTGGTACGACACGTACTGGGGTGGGGGTACGACTGGAACGTACTGGGGTGTAGGTACACGGGGGGTACGACACGTACAGGGGTGGGGGGGTGTACATGGACGATAGTACGACACGTACTGGGGTGGGGGGTGTACATTGACGGTGGTACGACACGTACTGGGGTGGGGGTACGACTGGAACGTACTGGGGTGTGGGTGGACGGGGCTATGACACGTCCTGGGGTGGGGGTGTGGCTCGCACGTACTGGGGTGTAGGTACACGGGGGGTACGACACGTACTGGGGTGTAGGTACACGGGGGGTACGACACGTACAGGGGTGGGGGGGTGTCCATGGACGATGGTACGACACGTACTGGGGTGGGGGGGTGTACATTGACGGTGGTACGACACGTACTGGGGTGGGGGTACGACTGGAACGTACTGGGGTGTGGGTAGACGGGGGTACGACACGTACAGGGGTGGGGGGGTGTCCATGGACGATGGTACGACACGTACTGGGGTGGGGGGGTGTACATTGACGGTGGTACGACACGTACTGGGGTGGGGGTACGACTGGAACGTACTGGGGTGTAGGTACACGGGGGGTACGACACGTACAGGGGTGGGGGGTGTACATGGACGATGGTACGACACGTACTGGGGTGGGGGGGTGTACATTGACGGTGGTACGACACGTACTGGGGTGTGGGTACGACTGGAACGTACTGGGGTGTGGGTGGACGGGGCTATGACACGTCCTGGGGTGGGGGTGTGGCTCGCACGTACTGGGGTGTAGGTACACGGGGGGTACGACACGTACTGGGGTGTAGGTACACGGGGGGTACGACACGTACAGGGGTGGGGGGGTATCCATGGACGATGGTACGACACGTACTGGGGTGGGGGGGTGTACATTGACGGTGGTACGACACGTACTGGGGTGGGGGTACGACTGGAACGTACTGGGGTGTGGGTAGACGGGGCTATGACACGTCCTGGGGTGGGGGTGTGGCTCGCACGTACTGGGGTGTAGGTACACGGGGGGTACGACACGTACTGGGGTGGGGGTACGACTGGAACGTACTGGGGTGTGGGTGGACGGGGCTATGACACGTCCTGGGGTGGGGGTGTGGCTCGCACGTACTGGGGTGTAGGTACACGGGGGTACGACACGTACTGGGGTGGGGGTACGACTGGAACGTACTGGGGTGTGGGTAGACGGGGCTATGACACGTCCTGGGGTGGGGGTGTGGCTCGCACATACTGGGGTGTAGGTACACGGGGGGTACGACACGTACTGGGGTGGGGGTACGACTGGAACGTACTGGGGTGTGGGTAGACGGGGCTATGACACGTCCTGGGGTGGGGGTGTGGCTCGCACGTACTGGGGTGTAGGTACACGGGGGGTACGACACATACTGGGGTGGGGGTACGACTGGAACGTACTGGGGTGTGGGTAGACGGGGCTATGACACGTCCTGGGGTGGGGGTGTGGCTCGCACGTACTGGGGTGTAGGTACACTGGGGGTACGACACTTACTGGGGTGGGGGTACGACTGGAACGTACTGGGGTGTGGGTAGACGGGGCTATGACACGTCCTGGGGTGGGGGTGTGGCTCGCACGTACTGGGGTGTAGGTACATGGGGGGTACGACACGTACTGGGGTGGGGGTACGACTGGAACGTACTGGGGTGTGGGTAGACGGGGCTATGACACGTCCTGGGGTGGGGGTTCGACTGGAACGTACTGGGGTGTACCTAGACGGGTGGGGGTATACATATACGGGGGGTACGTGTCGGACGTACGGGGGCTGGGGGGAGTGTTGGGCGCGTATGCGGGCACATGTCTCCATGGTTGCTGTAGGAGTTCGGTGCGGACGGTGTTTTTTCCATACGGTTGTAACCTCGGACGCACGGGATGGATCGTGATTCCTAGGTCGGACTTGGTTTTTCACGTTTGTAAGGTAAATCGTCCGAGGACGTGTCGGACACATTTTCCGACCCGGGGACGTGTGGGGAATGATTCCCAGTGCGGTTCGTATGGACTTTTTTTTTTACCATGCGAATCGTGATTGCCAGTTCGTACGGCACTTGTACGATTCGTACGGTAAAAAGACCCGATACGAGTCGCACGGGGGAATTTTTTACCGGATCGTGATCGGCACCATTGTCTTACATTTCGAAAGCAGAAATGCATAGAAAGCCAATAGGTAATAACATTTGCTCTACAATTCTGTGTTCCCCTAAGTCTCCCAATAAAAATGGTACCTCACTTGTGTGGGTAGGCCTAGTGCCCGCCACTGGAAATGGTCCAAAATGCAACGTGGAATCTAGAGTGGGGTGACTTGCTTGGCTCTCACAAGGATTTGTTACCCAGAATCCCTTGCAAACCTCTGTGATGGAAAGTTATGGAATCTGCATGGATCCATGAAATTCCACCCACCCCGTATTTCCCAAAGTATCCCAATAAAAATGGTTCCTCACTTGTGTATGTAGGCCTTGTGGCTGCGACAGGAAACGGGCCAAAATGCAACGTGCACACACCACATTTTTACAGCGAAAACTGACCCTATTTTTGCAAAGTGCCTAGCTTTGGATTTTGAACCCTAGCTCTGCCACAACCTAGAGAAACCTAGCAAACCAAAATATATTTAAAAACTAGAATCCCAGAGGAATCCAAGATCGGTTGACTTGTGTGGCTCTTGTTACCCAGAATCCCTTGCAAACCCAAACTTTGTAAAAAAAACACATTTTCCTCACATTATCTGACAAAAAGTTCTGGAATCTGCGTGGATCCACAAACTTCCACCAACTCCGCATTCTTCAAAGTCTCCCAATAAAAATGGTACCTCACTTGTGTGGGTAGGCCTAGTGCATGTGTCAGGAAACAGGCCAAAACTTAACATGGACACACCACACTTTTACAGTGAAAACGGACACTTTTTTTGCAAAGTTCCTCGCTGTGGAGTTTGAACCTCAGCTATGCCGGCACCTAGGGAAACCTAGCAAACGTATACATTGTTGAAGACTAGACACCCAGGGGAATCCAGGATGGAGTGACTTGTGTGGCTCTTACTAGGTTCTGTTACCCTGAATCCCTTGCAAACCTCAAACTTTGTAAAATAAAACACATTTTCCTCACATTTCTCTGACTGAAAATCCTGGCATCTGCGTGGATCAACACAATTCCACCCACCCACCCCGCATTCTCGCAAGTCTCTCAATAGAAATGGTACTGTGTGGGTAGGCCTAGTGCCCTTGACAGGAAATGGGCCACCATGCAACATGGACACACCATATTTTTACAGTGAAAACAGACGCTTTTTTTTGTAAAATGCCTAGCTGTGGATTTTGAACCCCAGCTCAGCCGGCACCTAGGGAAACATAACAAACCTAAACATTTGCTAAAACTATACACCTAGGGAATTTCAGGACGGGCAACATGTGTGTCTTTAACCGGGTTCTGTTACCCAGAATCCCTTGCAAACCTCAAACGTTCTAAAAAAAATAACAACACATTTTCCTACATTTCTGTGATGGAAAGTTCTGGAATTTAGTAGTAGTAAAGTTAGGACTCCTAGCTTTACTACTACTTTTGTGAATAACGAAAGCCAGAAAGTTAGGATTTTACTACTACTAAATGCCTACTGTGAATACCAAAATTAGCAATTTTAGGATTTTATCTCAGATTAGTTCTGTGGATCATCCCCAACAATTTATTTTTGCAAGTCGCTAATATGTACTTGTTTTACGCTTAAAATTCGACATTTATGAAAGATGGAAAGAAACAGAAGATGCTAGACGTGTATAAGTACAGTTCATTTTCAACTGTGTTATGAGGAGATGAGTCATTATGCAGCCAGATGGTAATTTTTCGAACAGCAGTTCCAGTTTTCCAACTTTCCTTCCCATCAAGTTTATACTTAAACTTAAAATACTTAATCCTTCCTAAAAGCATAGTAATGTATATCAGTCATTACTATATTCCCTTTTTTCGCCATACTTTTCTGTAAAGGTCTATGTTATCTATTTTGAGATCAGAGTTATTCTAACGTGTTGCAAAGTATGCAACAAAAAGTTTGGTTTAATTTCTCTTGTTTAACTTCTCCAACTCTTAGTTGTGCAAGAAATATTTGTCAAATTTATATCAGCATCTACGTTCCATTGTTAACGGAGTTTCCAAACCCACTGGTATTGTGGCCTATTCCTCAATTTTGTAGCTTATTAGACAATTCTCTTCTTTGTCACTGCCTGTGAGAAATCAGGTTATTAGTTAAAGGGGGTGGAAAACACAACACAAGAAGAATCTCAAACCAATTTAAACAAATTGAGAAGATTTTAATAAATAAATTGACACTGAAACAAATTAAATCCAATCAGCAGGATCAGAGTTATGTATTTTTACAGTTTTCAGTGAAAATGGCACCTAAAAGATCAGTGCGCAAACTTTGGATGCCTGTTCAAGCGATACATGGGCAAAGTCAGAAGTTAAGATTGATGCGATGGAGTGCGGTTTGGCTACACAAGGTGCACTGGGCCAGCTCTCGACTTTTAGAAGTTTGTGAGAAGGAAAAGTTCAACTGAGCAAGGCAGCTAGTATCCGAGGAGAAGGCGTCATCATCGGGGAGCTGCTGGACAGAGTCACTGTGAAGATTTCTAATTTCAGACATTGTCAACATTTTTTGCTGCTGGGTGCTACTGCAGAGCCAGAAGGACTGGTGATGCACCTTGGACGGATTGGTGAGCATGTTGGTCCCTGGTTGTAGTGAAAACATTTCTAAGTACCAACTTTTAAATTTAGTTAGGAGCAGCACTTTCAGCACCACCACCAAGACAGTTGGAGCACTACTTGGGGGGCGGGTCAAGACTCACTCCAGGAGAGGCCAGGTGAAGAGTCTAAGGTGAAGCTTGTTTTGTCCCTGTAGCTCAGACAGGAGTCCAGCCAACAAGCCCTTGGAGTCACTCTGGTAGTCTTGAGTTTAACCAGTAAGGCAGGCTTCAAGCAGTGAGAGTACAAGGCAAGTCTCAAGCAGCAGACAGTCCTCTGGGGGTCCATGGAAGTTCTTCTGGTGTCCTATGCAGGTCCCGGAGAGTACTAAAGAGTTGGTCTGATGGTCCAATATGTATACCTGGTGCCAGCCTCTGAAGTAGGGGAATTTTCTAGGCTACCCTTACATCTGATTCTGGAAAGTTCTTCACTTCCTTTGCCAAGCTCAAAGAAGTCTTTGTCACAAAAGACTAGTGTTAGAATATTTGTGTGTGCTGGAGGCAATCCCTTCAAAATATAAGTGGGGCTGGAACAGCTCCACCCTCGAGCACCGTGGTAAGATGGCCCACTCCAGCTGCACCCAGGTCCTATTATTCACTGTCTGGGCCCAATGCACATTCTTAATGGAGGAACTATTAACAGGCCCAGGCGGCTGGAAACTCCTAGAAGGCCGTAGGACCCTTTGGACAGGAAAATGCCACCTTTTGTAAAAATTCAATTTGAAAAATGATAATCTAAAATCAGACTTTGCTAAAGAGGATTGTAAATTGCAATTCATTTTAGACACAACTTGATATTTCTTCCTGTTTCCAGTCAAAAGTTAGCACTTATTAAATGTATTAAGGTTACCCAATGTTATCCAGTGGGAGAAGTGGGCTTTACAGTAGTACAAAACTACCAGGAAATGTAAAACATGTAAAAAGTAAACATATATGTCCAACAATGCAGCCTGACCCCTGGGGTGGGTATTGTCTACCTTAGGGGTGGCACATATGAATGTAAAACGAAGGTTCTAGCCTTGCAAAAGATTTATTTATCCAGGTCGAAATGTCAATGTAAAACTGCACTACAGGCTGCAGTGGCCAGCCTGGGACATATTTGAAAAGGTTACTTCAGTGGGTGGCACAATGAGTGTCTCAATCCTACTAGTAGCATTTAAATTACAGATCCTGGGTAAATGTAGTTGCATATTGTAGTGACTTATAAGTAAATCAAATACAGCAATCAGGTGAAGGCCAATTGTACCATGTTTTATGACGAGAGCACAAGCACTTTAGCACTGATTAGTAGTGGGAGATGGGAGAGTGCACAGAATCCTAAAAGCCAACAAAAGCGGGTTAAGCAAAAGAAGGGAGTGAAGACAAAAAGTAGGGGCAGCCCTCCAACATTCAAAAATAGCAAAAAAGCATATATTGTCTTCAAATCAGGTAACATCAGTGGCGTAACAAAGGCCCCTGCAGTGCAAGGGGCCCGAGGTTGATGGAACCCCCTCAGCACAATACCCTGGCCTGAGAGCTTTTGAGTAAGTACAGAGGGGGCCCCTCCATGTTCTTTGCAGGGGGGACTCCTCAAGTTTCATTATGCCAGTGGGTCACATAGAACTACCTATCTCAGAACCTCTGCTAAAATAGACCAATAACGCTCGAATTTAGATTTCCTCTTTTTCAGAAAAGTTGTCAAAATCCCTTAGAAAATTTCGGATCATAATTACAGAATACAAAGCCAGTAACATCTAAAGACGTAAGGGCTTTCCTATTTTCATTGTTCCTTTTTGGGGATTCTGGCAGCGTTATTCCAGCATTTCCCCACTTTTTTTAAAATCCGTGTTTAACAAGCATAAACCAGAACAGTGTTTATCCAGGGGTTACGAAAACAACTTCTTTACAAAATTCTCAAGATTTTCCAATGCTTGTGTGAGCAATTTTTCCAGTCCTGTGTTTAGTGTATGCATCCTTTTATTTGTGTGTCCCAAATGTTTATATTCGAAGGTAAATGTCCCAAAAAGCTAAAGGAAAAACAGACTGGATGATAAAATCACACCTGACACTGAAGAAGATGGGATTCCAGATTTTATTGATGCACAGGGAATGCATCCCTATCATCCCTCACTTTTTCAATAAGCAATGAAGGCAGTCCCTGCAATCCAAAGCCATGATGGCTACTTTGAACAACAAAGGCACATACATCTTTTGATGTGTAAACAGAGGGAGCGCAAGACACTTCAAGTTGTTTCGTGCTTGTTACATTTTTTATTCTCACTGCCCAAACCTCTTTACATACGATGTCGTAAACCCAGTAGGGCAACATCCATATTTTTCAACAAAAGATTATCCACCAGAGTACCCTGTTAATGCATGCTAGTCATCTGTTGATGCTGTGTGAGAGTGGGAGCAACTTCTACAAATGTTTAATGGGTCACTGTTGAGTGTACATGTGGAGGCTAGATGAAAGGTTTGAGGTGTGCACAGCTGATTTGCCACTATTGAACATTGCATGGCTGTCACGTTTTCCTGTACTCAAACTGCAGTTTTCTACACAAAGGCAATGCATTGCACGTTTTCTAATAGAGCTTAAAAATGTCTAAAGGTCTTGCTGGGATTGAATAACTTAGGGGCATATCAACAAGGGCTTTATCTCTGCTTTTTTGGCTTTAAAAGCCAAAAAAGGAGAGATAAAACTAGCGCCCTATCAACAACAGGGTGCTAACATGCAAATTTGCATGTTAGCACCCTTTTACTCTACGCTTCCCCTTGCATCTCTAATGACATGCAAAGGGGGCGTTCCAGAGTAAAATAATAGGAGAAATGTCGCTAAGCGACATTTCTCCTATTATCAAGAATGTCGCTAACCCTGTTAGAGACAAAAAAAGCAGCGCTAACCGCGGTTAACGCTGCTTTTTTACGTCTGGTATTTTTCTGACTTACACCTACATGACGCACAGCAATCGCACTCCGGAGAGTTTTCAAAAGGTAGTATGCAATTTTAATCAACCAATATTACAAAATAACATGATTGTTTGATATTCTAATACATGATGTGAATCAAAAGCGTATTATTAAGCATACGTTATGAATAAATGAAGACATAATTCATGATTGAAATACTTGACAAACAAAATGAATCTGCTGAACAATGTGATTCCTTAAAATTCAAAATATATCAGTATTTTCAACATTTATCCCAATGCATTTCGGGTTATTAACCCTTCTTCAGGGGTATCAGTTCATGTGCTTCAGAAAGCAGTTCCACGTTTACAACACTACAAAAAAATGAAACAGTCGTGCTTAATTGACATCGGTAATACTAGGATTTGCACTCATGGTCAGAAGTGTGTAAATGAGCAAAAAGTTGCATTATATAGCCCGGTGTTGTTCAGAAACGAAGAGAGTGTTCGTAGCCAAAGAAAAGTTTTAGTGAATATCGTGCAGGAAACGGGTGATAGAATCAACGCAACCTGTGTCCAAAGGAAAACTCAAGTAAATATCGTGCAAGAAACAACCGAAAAAAAGGGAGAGAACCAAAGTCGAATCGCACTAATGTAAAAACCATGAAAGGTAGTGTGTCGTACTCACATTCAGAGGTCCAAACAAGAATATAGGGACCGTAATCTTGTAGCAGTATCAGGCTATTGAAAAGGTACGAGAATCTTATTAGTGCGCGAACGACTTTCTGAAAATAGTGACTATCAAGAGAAAGCATTAAAATCTTACCCTTCCGTATTCTAAATGTAATCCTATTCAAGTGTTGGACAAGTCTATGGGGATAAAATAAGCTTAATTGAGTACGGTGTATGACCGGCACAGAACTAATGGGTTAACGAAAGTTCAAAAGGTAGCAAAGGTTCAAAAGGTAGCGTAGCTTACCCGTAACCAGATCCGAGAAACGCGAGACGTGGGAATCCTGATGCGTTCGTAACAGCGACGCGTCATCATTGTGAGTCGTGAAAAAAGGCTTTTTTTTATAGGCAACCTGGGTTGTATGAAAAACTTTATTGAGCCCTCGGTTGAAACTCGGGTAGCTGTGAACAATCCTATGTGGCTAATGAGTGTCATATGAAGATATATCATCATACTAATTACGGATACTAGGGTGATACCAGTTATAACAAACCCACTTGTTCTTATATCATTGATTCTTACTCAAGAATAGGTGTGCAGGTACAACACATCTTTATTTTTCTGACTTAGCCATGATATCCTATGGAAGGAGGATATCATGGCTAAGTTTGCCTGTCCCTATCAACAAGGTAACGTGAGATTATCGCTGGGTTTCCAGCGATAATCTCACGTTAGCCTGTTAGCGTGAGGATTTTTATCGCTATTGAGATAAGCGTTGCTAATAGCACGCTATCTCAGCAATAAAAATTCACGCTAGCCGGCGATAATTATCCTAGCGCTAAGTGCGCTTAGAGATAATTATCGCCGGTTGTTGTTGATATGCCCCTTAGTTTTTAAGGAGGCAACGGTTTGTCCAAAAGCATCCAGGTTCCTCAATAAATGAATCTGTCCATGAAACCACTATTCATAAGCAATACAAATATTCAAAAGATGTTTTTGGTTGCCTGTTGTCTGACGTAGAGAGGGTAAGGGATTTTTGTTGTTGTTGAAGTTTTATAGGGCAAGCTCGACCCTTAGCTAGCAGAATGCTTTACATGAGCACCAGTTGTGTTGCAGACCTACACTTTCATATTTTTTTGGGCATGGGGAGATTAAGGGATTTTGCCCAGAATCACGGAATGTTTGAGCCTCCTGCCAGACTCTGGTTCCCCAGCCTCAAACTCGGCCGCTCTAGCCTTTAAGCCACATCCTCTACAACACTTCATAGAAGAGTTTGGATTGTCCAGTGTGTGATCCTTAACTGAAGTGATAAGATCAGCAGTCATCTGAACCTCTTGTTCTGAATGACTAATGTTACAAGTGAAGCTTTTTCTGCTTGCGGCATGGAGCATACCATGTGCACTCAATTGAGCCGTCCAGCACTCATTTCACATTGTGTGGCTCTTCTGCATTATTTGGTGGCACTTGGGGTCGGTGTGAAACTTCGACAACGGAGCTAGAAGACCTGCAAGCCATATTCAGTTTTGGAAAATCTTTTATTACCTGACACAAAAACAGCTCAAAATCATCTGCTGGATCATAGAAGCTTCACTTTAGAAGTTGACATGCCTCCGCATCAGCAACTCTCATACTAAAGAGTTACTCTTAATATACATTTAGCAGGACATCTTCTGTTCTCCTGCTCACTCATCTCAATTACATACAGGCAAACAGCATTATATTATTATCATTATTCATTTGTAAAGTGCAGCGTTCACCTAGCGGGCATCTTGGCGCTATCAGAATTCATCCCAAAAGATCAAGGCTGGCAGAACCGTTTCTATTCTATTGAGTAGTGCATACTCTGCCCTAGATTTATTTAGGAGAGAGACAAGTTTTTAGATCCTTCCTGAAACTAAGTTGATCTCTATTTGTTCTAAGGGAGATGGGCAGCTTATTCCAGGCCTGTGCTTCCTTGACTTGAAAAGAGTCCCCTCCTACCCTAGTTTTCCTGAACCTGGGTACATGTACAAGGTTAGCTGACAACAAACTCAGCCTCCTTGCCAGTTTGTAATAGGTGAGTTTATCCTGTAAGAGTCTGAGTCCTGATTCATTTAACCCCTTGCATGCCCGCCCCTTTCCCCGCCCAGTGCCGCGCTTAACATTAGCGGGCGGAGTTCATGACGAGCTGGACTCGTCATGGGCACAGCGCCACCGCAGCCCATGACGAGTCCAGCTCGTCATGGGCACTGAAGGGGTTAAGGCTTTATGGACTATGCACTTCACTTCAAAAGTGCCTCTCTCTTTCACTGGTAGCCAGTGGAGTTCTCTTAATGTATATTTTAGCGAGTCAAACCATGATTTATTGAGGGCTAATTTTACCACCATTACCTGTGTTCTGTGGAGTCTTTTAGGCAGATAATCAGGGATTCCCAATAGGAGGGCATTACAATAATCCTGTTTAAAATTATACTCTGCACCACCAGGTTTCTGGCTGGCTGTGGAAGCAAGGGAACACATAACCTCAAGTTTCTCATAAGACCATGGCAGTTAGCCACTGTCTTATTAACCTGAGTTTCCATGGAATGTTTTGTATCTATCTGAACTCCTAAATTCCGCACCAATTTAGCCGTAATCAGATCCACATCTTTTGTCCATGGCCAGACGTTATCTGGAAGTTGGCGGGGATCTTTATTGGGGAGCAGCACAAGAACTCTGTTTTGCTTCCATTAAATTTTAATGTGTTGTTACTGAGCCTGTTTGCCATTTCTGGGATATAATTAGGCCTGGGCTAAAAATCCGTTCCGCTCGCTGAAATTGCGATGATTTGACATTTTCGCATTGCACGAAGAGCGCGAAAATGTCAAAATTTCCGCAATCCGCATTTTACCTGAACTTTTTTGCTTGCTCGCGCTGTAAAATAATACATTCTTGCGTGCGCGCGATCGCCTTACCTGAATCCCCGCGTTCGCCGACAAGTTTTCCCGATCCGGTCGCGTTCTCCACGAGATGTTGGATTGTTGGTAGCCATTTGCGCTGTCTCGCGACAGTTTGCGCCCACAGTAACATCATTCGTCGCATGCGATCATGCACCGCGAGACAAGTGAAAACAAGATGGCCGCGCCCAAGAGCAACCGCATGGGTAAGTTAGCGAGCCGTGACCACGCAGAACATACCGCGAATGGGCAGGAAAAAAACTTCTGCATCTTCGCGATATTTTCGAGTGTTTGCGGAGATTTTTAACATTTTCGCGATAATTTGCGAAAGTGAATTTTGCAAATTCCGCCCATCTCTAGATATAATTAACTGGGTGTTGTCTGCATAATTATTTATGAAAGACAGCCCAAAAGATTTGGTTAGGGTTAGTAGGGGGCATAGATACACATTAAATAGAATAGGGCTTTGCGCAGACCCTTGTGGAACTCCAAGCGATAGCTCTTTGAAACACTGATCTAAACAGGGAAGACAGATAGCTTGCCATCTCTCTAATAGATAGATAGGATTCAGTCCACGTTAGGAAGGTGTCGTCATCCCCTATCGCTAATAATCTGTTGAGTAAGATTCAGTGGTTGGTGGTGTCAAACACCGCTGACAGATCTAGTAAAATTAAGACTTCAGACTTTCCCCATCAACTCGCCTCGTCAATTCATCTGTTGCCATAATTAGCATTGACTCCATGCCATGGGCTGGTCTGAACCCCATCTGTTCTGGTTAAAGTAATTGCTAAGATTCTAAAAAACTTACCAGTATTTTGCTAGTGTGCTTTTCTACACTCTTAACTGGGTAGGGGAGCTGCTAGATTGGTCGAAAGTAACTACTATCTTGTACAACCGCTTGAGGTTTCTTCAATAAGGGGGTGCCTAATGCCTTTTCCAGACTGCTGGAATCGACCATGTCGCTACTGATTGGTTACACATTTTTCCTAAGACAGGGTATAATTGATTCCCCTCTCTCACCAGATTTTGTGTGGTATAGGGTCTATGTGGATGCAGAAAGACTTACATCATTTGCACCCTGAAATCTTACTCATTTAACAGGTCTGTTTTGGCAAACTTCATACCAGGCTCTGCTTGCTGTAAAGTTATCTTGGAGCTGTTGGGGAGCTCGCAGGTAGATCCATGGTTTTAGGATGTCCCCCATGCTCCGGTGGATTCTCTTAGCTGATGTTCTTTATGATTAGGTCCACTTTGTTATGAAAGAAACCTGAAAGTTTATCACATAGTTCTTGTGTCGGTTCTAATATTTGTTTTGTACAGTCTGGCTGAGCGAGTTCTTCAACAATCTCAACACCTTTTTTGTTTCCTAACTGCATTGGTAATGGTATTGGTGTAATTGTTTTCTTTTGCTTTTCTGATTTCAATTTTATAACTTTTTAACGCAGGTTTAAGTCGTAACCTATCTTTATCAGTGTATGTTCTTCGCCATTTTGTTTGTGCTTTCTACACTCAGTCTTTCTTTCTTTCTGGGCTTCTGTTTACCGAGGAGCTGACAGTTTTTGTTTTGGTGTCATAATTTTAATTGGAATACATTCATTTAGTGTTGTTGTAATTTCATTCTGTAAATAATCATAGTTTGTATCTACTGTCGCTTCTTTATAAAAGCAATGTTTAGTATTGAACATTTTTCTTCCTTGCAAATTCCTTAATTTCACCCAGGCTATTCCTTCTAGAAACTAGAAACGGTGGAACGAATACCGCTACCTCGGGATGTGGTTTGACAGGTCTCTAAAGTGGCACACTCATATAGAGGCCCAGAAGGCGAAGGCCTTTACATCGATCTGTGGCTTGAAAAAATTTAACCGAGATTATGGAAACATGTCGCACAGACCGCTGCTAAAGGCCTTCAGCGCAATGATACCCCCACAAGTACTCTATGGAGCGGAAGTTCTCCATCTGAGTGGTAAATGTGATTGGGATTTAGAGGAAGGGAAATGCCTAAAAACATTAATGTCATTACCACATTCGGCAATGATCCAAGCAATAAGAACCGAGTTAGGTACAACTGCTTGGAGGGTACAGGCACAAATGGCTTTAATTAGATTCTGGAAACGCCTGGATATAGAGATAGGCCAGAAAGTATCCCAATGGTGTAGAAAAGAAATTCAAAATAGTAATCTAAAATGGGCTAAAGAGAACAGGAAGAAAATACGATTGGCCTGTAAGAACTTAAAAGTGAAAATCTGTCAAGAATCCCTGTATGTAGAATTCATTAAAAGTGATCTTAGTAAGTATGGACAGGAAGTCTCTCGATGTGCAGATATGGAATATCTGGCAAAGAAAAAATCTGTGCAATTTATGAGAGATTCATGGTTAAATAAAAATTGGTTCCCTTACCTGGATATTCTACCAAACCATTGATACAGACAGGAAATCCTAAGACTGAGAATTGGTATAAATCCCTGGTTGATAAATGAAGAATTAAAAATAAAAATGTTAGGCCATGAAGGTTATTGTAAATGTACTTTGGGAACAAAAGGTGATATATTACATATTTTTTGTTAGATTGTGCAACATTACTAGAGCAGCGTAAATTATGTCTCCGCCCATTGTTTCTAAAATATGGCATAAAGTTACGGACACAGGCGGTGGAGCTAATCACAGAAATGCCTAACCTCGAGATCGCGATTGCATTAGGGAACTATATGAATGTAATTAAAAGTTATCTAAAAGAGATGTAGCTGTAAATTCCAGAAATTTTAAACTGTTTTAAAATCTAAATAAGGCTAATATTAATCTTTTCAAAAATGGATGAATTGCACAATATTTTAAATTGAGTTTTAAATTATGTATAATTTTTATAAATGCTCCAGCTGATTTGTATAGATAAGTTACTATTGCACTCCACTCCGAAAATGTATTAAGTCTTAACGCTGAGAAGGTATACATCTGTATTGTTGAACTGTCACTTTTAACTGTCAATTTTAACTGGTTATTACTGTTTAAAGACCAAGGTCTAAATAAACATTGTATTTATCGTAATCGTACATAGTTCTTGTGTCGGTTCTAATATTTGTTTTGTACAGTCTGGCTGAGCGAGTTCTCCAACAATCTCAACACCTTTTTTGTTTCCTAACTGCATTGGTAATGGTATTGGTGTAATTGTTTTCTTTTGCTTTTCTGATTTCAATTTTATAACTTTTTAACGCAGGTTTAAGTCGTAACCTATCTTTATCAGTGTATGTTCTTCGCCATTTTGTTTGTGCTTTCTACACTCAGTCTTTCTTTCTTTCTGGGCTTCTGTTTACCGAGGAGCTGACAGTTTTTGTTTTGGTGTCATAATTTTAATTGGAATACATTCATTTAGTGTTGTTGTAATTTCATTCTGTAAATAATTATAGTTTGTATCTACTGTCGCTTCTTTATAAAAGCAATGTTTAGTATTGAACATTTTTCTTCCTTGCAAATTCCTTAATTTCACCCAGGCTATTCCTTCTACCTTCACTCTAGTATTTTTTGAGTATTGTTTTCGGTTAAGCCCAGTTAATTTACACGTGATCAGATGACTGTCTAGTAAACATGGGCCACAACCTCTATTATGATTGTATTATAAGGGGCAAATACTAAATCCAAGGTGTGTCCTCCTTGGTGCGTGAGTCCTTTAACCGATTGCTTTATTCCTGGAATTTCACATGATGTGAGAACATCGCTAATTTGGGTATGAGCTTTAATTTCCGGACAGATGTTAAAGTCACCAGCACTAATAGCTTGGAGTGGGTCAGGGTTCAATTTGCGATCAGGTTTAAGAGGGTTTGAAGGTCATTTAGTGAGTTATCTAGGGCCTATAGCAAAGAATCCCTGATATTACAATTTCCCCAAATTTCCATCCCCTTAATGTCCTCAACTGGGAGCAGAAGCAGCCCGTGCAGGTAAGAGTAGTGGGGCCTGGTTGGGGGGGGGGATCCGACAGACGGCCGCGACGGAAAAATAAATAAATAATGAATTTCCCCTTGTCATTCACCGGTTTTACCTGCATGGGCCACTGCTGACCAGGAGTATTTACATTTCCCACTTTTGTTTGAAAATGATTGCTATTCCCCCTCCTCTCTTGTAGGCTCTGGGCTGATTTATTACTTTGTATCTAGTGGGCAGTTAAGTCCTGAGTCTACCTCTGTGACTTCGGGAATCCTATTGTGTTGGGCTTACTAGTGGTAACAGGAGGACTACTGTGCCCCCAAGAACCCTCAGCATACATGAGGACTTTATCCCCCAACCAGTGATGTGCCAGGAGAGTTGCTTGCATAGTAATGGAGAAATGGGGTGTGGCCTCTGAACACTGCTGAGCAGTTTTACTGTGTGGGACTTACTACAGGTGACAGGAGGGCGTGTTGGACCCCAAGGACCTTCTGGAGCCAAGGGGAGTTAAAGCCCCAACCAGCAGTGCGCCAGGATGCATGTTTGCTAAGTGGTGGTAAAATGGACGGGGCCTCCGGTGACTTGCTGTGCATTTTTTAAAATAATTTTTTCATTTATTAGGGGAGTGGGGCTGAGTGCCCCCGTTCCAGGGTTGCAAGCGCGCTCCAACATTAATTCAACCTTTGTTCTGGTGAGGTGGCAGTCCCCAAGCCACAGTGGTTGCTGAGCAGGCAACCACAGCATAAAATGTAAACAATGTCCCGGGGAGGTGGCAGTCTTCAGGGCTTTGAGCCATAGGAGGGGGTCCTGACGTGCCCTCTCCTCCATATATTGCATATGCTTCCAGAACCTGGCCCACCCGGGGGCTCAAGATTACAGAAGTGCGTGAGACCTGTATCTTTTTAAAAAACAAATTGCAGTGGGATTTGCAGATCCAGTGTTACTCCCGCTGATTTGTTTTATAAATGCTTTTTTGGCCCCGGATCTGTGGGACCCCCCTCCCAAGAGGCCCAGGGGGTCAGGGTGTTTTACCCTGCCCTTGTTTATTTTTTTATATTTTTTACTGTGACTTGGTTCAAACTGAGTCACAAGATGGCTGCCAACGCTTTCTGTTTTGAAGTGTAGAAAACAAATCAGATCTCAGTACGAGATCAGAAGTGTTCACAAACCCTTCTGGCCCCAGTTTTATAGCTGAAAAGCTTTTAAATAACTCCACAACTACTGAATGGATTTACACAAATTCAAAAAAAGGTCACTTTTTGCATCAACAGCTACCTTTCTGCCAAATGTGTTGTAAATCTGTTAACCATTTCGAGCTGTAGCCTTGTCTAAAGTTCCTATCGAAATTAACATGGGGAAAACTTGTTTTGGACCCCTCCTTTTTCTCTGGCCGCGCCTGATGGATCATCCCGAAACTTTTCCAGAGAGCATCCAAAGTGAGCGCCAAACTAGTTTTGAAAATTTCTTGAGGATTCGCCAAACGACACTAAATTTTGGCAAATGGAAAAAAACGCTCTTCCTATGGAAACTATATCCTAACTAGAACTACCTACTGGCAACTGCCAGTAGGTAAAATATACATATATATATTTGAAAATAAATAGACATTTAGAAAAGCACACATGAAGCACGTTTTTCCTAATTGTGAAGTGCAATGGAAGCACAAATTTTAATAGGATTAAAACAAATCAATACACTTTACTTTGTGATGCACAAATGGCAAACATTTACAGTTGGCCATTTTCCACACATTATCATTTGCGGTCTATATCACTTTATAAGTAAGACTGTATATTTGTGCAAGTCTTCATTTCAATGGGAAATATGTTGTTTGTTAATGACTAGAACTACTTACCACACCATGCTTTAGTGATATATTTGTGACAGTGTGCTCTTGAATCTAACACCAGATACATACTACACCCTCTCCTGATGAATAGACATGGCTCGATTGTAACACATGTTCTTTGTGTGATGCTTGAATTTTCAGAATCCCTGTGATCAGTGATGTAATATTGATGCCGCAGCACCAATCTGAAACCTGAACTTTTTTCCAGCACCACTTCCTACTAGAGGCGCAGGAGCTCTTACAGCAATGGGAGTTTTCTGTTAGCTCCATACAGTTACCTCAGCTGTAGAAATCAGACTCTAAGTAGCAGAATCTTCTGAAACACCTCCGGTGATACTGCGAAGGCATCATTGTGTGCACACTGAATGGCTGAGCAGTACTCATGCTCAATTCTGGAAATGGAGAGTGTGCCATTTGGCCCTGGCTACCTGATGCCAGCAGAGGTAAAAAAAAGCTGTGCCCTTGCTGCTGTATGGCTTTTGTAGACTAGACAGTGAAACTAATCATTGTGTTCCGCCTGACGAGCAGTACACACTGTCAATTAGTAAAAGAACACAGACTTAATACAAAGTACTGGAATTGTGAAAATGAATGATATGAGCATTTTGTATTTCATATTAAGCTAAAAATAAATGCACACGTAACTTGCAAACAGCTTCTTGGTGTCTCTACTGCACAACTCTTCCTTAGTAAAACCAGACATAGGAAGAGCATGTACCGGCAGTGAAGCAAGATGGCCACCCGTTAGTTTCCACTGCGGGAGCCGAGGAGATTTTCTCATCATGGTCGGGCGGTGTCCTGCTCATCAGTTTGATTATTCATCGGAGGAAGTGTCAGACGGAGTGGGGAGCGGCAACGTAAGCTTTTTAGACCTTAATTTGGTCTTTATCTTGTTTTTCAGGCTTTTTGCCTGCCGCTTGCTCCTCGTCAGGAAATGTTGCCACCATTTTTGGCAATTTGCTTACTATTTTGACTGGTGGATCTTGAGAGTACCTTTTCCCCTAAGAAATATATTTTCCTGTCTTCATTGACCCACACTGTTCTCTGCTGAGGGGTACCTCGTCATTCACCCCATTGCACTCTACCCTCCATTCCTGGGTGCACCTCTTGCTGCATAATTGCTGTCACTCTTTTTAGGAGGTCCACCATCACTAACTGTGATTTAAGATGAACACTGCACATTCTTCGAAGTCTTAGTCTTCCTCTGTCTCTAATGGTGCTGCACAAAAGGAATCAGGAAGTGGGGCTAATAAAAGAGTTAAAAAAGACCCTTCCTCACCTACCAAATCCCCACTACTCTTGACCTTGGAAGACATTATGGGAGAACTAAGAAATAGGAGACCCTTCATAGTGGATTCAAGTGCATCCATACAGCAGATTGAAGGAAATTTGTCCAGTCTTGGTTCAAGAATCACTGAGGTGGAAAAGAGGGTTAGAGATGCAGAGGATATTGTTGCGAAAGTCTCATATCTGACCAAAGAAGTTACGCAGCTTAAAGGACTGGCTGAAGATTTGAAAAATAGTAACTATTACAAGAATTTGCATATTTATGGTATTCCGGAGGGGTCAGAAGGTCAGGATATGATTAAATTTCTTAAGTTGCACATTCCAAAAATGGTTCGTCTGAAATCTTCAGTTGAATTCAATATCGAGAGGGCTCATCGGATTGGTCCCTCCCCTTCTGCATCATCCACTAGACTTAGAAGGATCATTGCTCTGTTTCTACAATATTCTGATCTTATGGAAGTCCTTACTACAGACAAACAAGGTAAACAGATGCTCTGGGCTGGACATAAAGTGTTCTTTAATCTGGATGGTTCCACGGACACTGATACGAGGCGCAAACAGTTTTTGGACTTGAGACCGGCATTAAGATCCATGAATGATATGTATGGGCTCCTTCACCCTTACTTTTTTAAGGTCACCTAAAAAGACAAGATGGCCACCTTCAAAGATCCAAAGGAACTCAAGTTGTTCATCCAAGAGCATAAAGGAGAAGGTATGGAACTTAGTAAAACTTGCTTTGATTTATCATTTTCTTATGATCTTATTGATTTCGATGTTTTCTTTTCAGGTTCAGCTTTTCCTGGGTAAATTGGAATTGCTATAGTGTCCTTTGATGTCTATTTGCTCTCAGTCTCCACTTTATGTATTATTGTATCAGGTTTTCATGTATGGTAAGTTTGTTTGATGTAATTTGTATTCCCTCTCTGTCTATTTGGACGTAGCACTTCTATGTTACATGTTACCTGTGGGTGTCTCGGTGCTACGGACAGCGAGCATGAACCAAGATCTTTAGACTATTGGCTGAAAAGCCATGTTTTTATCATTTTCCTGAAGGCAAGTAGTGTCGGACTGGACTTGATGTGGATGGGGAGAGAATTCCACAGTTTGGCGGTGGTGACGGTAAACCATCTGTCACCCCATGAAGCTGTCTTAGTGCGGGGGACCCTCAACAAATTCACTGCAGATGACCGCAGAGATCTGATGGGGGTGTTAGCACCAAGAGCTTCCTTCAGGAATGTAGGTCCAGTATCGCGCGTGGCTTTATAAGCGATGCAGAGGGCCTAGAATTTAATACGGCTTCTTATAGGAAGCCAATGAAACTGTCGCAGCACTTTTGAGATGGATTTGTATTTAGGGGTACCTGATAGAATTCTGGCAGCTGAGTTCTGGACCAGCTGTAAGTTGTAGAGGAGTTTGCTCTGGGCGTTCATGAAGAGACCATTACAATAGTCAGTTTTTTACATTACTAAGGTGCTGACTAGGGTCTTTCCAGCACTGAGTGGGAGGAATGGTAAGAGTTTTTTAATCATTCTCAGCGTGTAAAATGATGATGAAACAACAGTGTTGACATGAGGTGCGGACCTTGGATACAGGGAGTGGAGGAGGTCCCAGTTTGGTAGGCCACCGGGATGGGGACCAACCCGGAGATAGTTTGCCAAAAGTAATTACCTCTGTTTTTTCAGAGTTTAGCTTTAGACAATTGTTAGCCATCCATTTACTGATGGCTATCATTCCATCCTGAAAATTGGCTGTGACTGCTTCTCCATCCACAGCCAGCACCAATTGTGTATCATCAGCGTAGGAGGTGAGACCCATCCCGCGTGTTTAGATGACTCTTGCCAAGTCTGACACATAGATATTAAATAGTGTCAGACTCAACGATGATACTTGCGGCATGCCACATGGGAGGGCAAATGACGGAGAATTAAAAGTGCCAAGACTCACTAATTGGGTGCGGTTAGAAAGAAAAGAGGCTAAGAGGGCTCTGGCTCTGTGTCTGATACCGATGGTTGTGACACGGTCGATCAGGGTAGCATGGTCGACCGTGTCAAATGCCTCTGACAAGTCCAAAAGTACCAGGACAGCGGCACCACCTTGATCTAGTATTGTCCTGATTTCCTCTGATGCCTTAATGAGGGCTGTTTCGGTTCCATGGCCCTTACGGAAACCAAATTGCGTGTCATCCAGTAAGTTATTATCTTCAATGTATTTTGACAGCTGGGAGTTAATAGTTTTTGCACATTTTTTTGCTGGGAATGGGAGGCTAGTGATGGGCCTAAAAATGTTTGTATCTGTTGGGTCAAGATTGTGTTTTTTATCACTTAGAGTTTTTGCTATTTTACTTGTATATTGTATCAAACGTATTCATGGTTTATAAGGTTTTAAGTCATTGTTTCTATTCTTTATGGTTAATTTACGTGTTGTTTACAGGAATGGAAAAGGTCTCTGTAACCCTGTTAAACGACAGAGGGTGCTCACGCATTTGTCCAAACTGAAATGTCAGATTGCCTTCTTGCAGGAATTGTATCTTAAAGACAATCAGATTGAAAGGATGCACAGACAATAGGTGGGTTCTGTATTTAGTCCCTCTGCTGTTAACAATAAGAATGGTGCTCTAATTCTGTTACATAAATCTTTGCAGCTTCAGTTGCTCAATGGAACTATGACGATGCCGGTAGATGGTTATGTTTAAATATAAAAATTAATGATGCTCCTCTCTCACTATGTAATGTCTGTAGGCAGACAGGAGTTGACTTCCAATTATGGGACCATTTTTCCTCAGCCTTATCTGCTTGTCCCTCAGATAATTTCTTAGTAGGAGGTTTGATTTGTATATTTATAAAGTGAGGGCTGTCACTCCGGAAGGAGCATCCTGGTGCTGGAAGGAGGATAGTCAAGGCTGAGCAGGGGGGAACCCTATATTAGGGATAGGCAGAATTTGTCTGAAATCCAAAAATCCAGGTCTTCAGTGCCTTCCTGAATGGTGTTTCGGTTTTCAAGAGCCTCAGTTGTGTTGGCATGAGATTCCAGGCTTTGGTTCCTAAAGCGGCTACAGTTTTTCCTCCCTTGGTTTTATATCTAAAACATTGGGGTTTGAGGAGGTGGGTGATGAGGATCTGAGAGTCTTTGCCGTGGTGTACGGGGTGAATCTAGCTGAGAGGTTCATTAGGCCTAGGTTTAAAGCTGATCTGAAGATAATTAAGAGTATCTTGAATAAGATTGTCTTATGAAGTGGAAGCCAATGGAGGGTTTTAAGAGCTGCCGATGCGGAGGACCTACAAGGTAATTTCAGGACTAGGCGTGCTGCTGCGTGTTGGACCACCTGCAGTCTCTTTAAGAGGCTAATACAGTAGTCTAGGTGCGAAAGGATCAACGCCACGGCAACTGTCTTCCTTGCAGGAAGGGGGATTAAGTGGAAGTTACTGTAGTCAATTTATAGACCCCTTTTTAGACCGCTGTTTCCTGGTCAGATATATCCCTAATAAAATGCAAAATTCCTTTCAGAGGGTTATCTCCTCCAGAGGCTTCTTTGATGCGTGGAGAATTGCGCATCCTGATGTGTCAGAATTCACATATTTATCTCCCGTACATGCCTCACACTCTAGAATAGATTATTCATTTGTCAAACAAAATTTTCTCCAGTCAGTATCTCATGTTAAGATAGGATCCATTTTAATTTCCGACCATGCTCCTGCCATTTAGATTTAGTGACCCCTGAAGACATTTCCAGCACTAATAGATTGAGATTCAACAAGGCATTACTGCTGGATAAACATTTCACTGATGCATTTACACACTTCACCTATGATTTTATTGCTATTAACCTTACTGTTGATTCACAATGTAACTATATATGGGATGCCTTCAAACTGCTGGGGGTTTTATCATAGATTTTGTTGCTAAAAAGAAAAAAAACTACTTAAGGACTCCACTTATCAGTTAAAACAAATTTAAGAGCTAGAACACAAGTTTTTCTCTTCCAACAATTGTGATACCTAATCCAAATTCATTCAAGCCAAATTACAGCCTGAAAAACAATCTTGGCCAGATGCCTGCGGTTCTTTCCTTAAAATGAACACAAACATGTATGATGGTCACAGTAAAGCTGGGAAAGCATTAGCTAATTATTTAAAAATAAAGAAACAGAAATCTAAAATACAAGTCATTACCAATACATATGGGAATGTTCATACTAACGACACTGAAATATTAGATTGTTTTCTACAATATTATACTAAACTATACTCTTTAGAACTCTTTCCTACACCTGTTTAACTAGACACTTTTTTCACTCAATCCCCAATTCATCAGATCATACATCTGACATTTCTGCCCTAGATACCAAGATAACAGTGAAAGAATTTAAACAGGCGCTACTTCAACTTCCTAAGGATACGGCTGCAGGTCCCGATGGGTTTTCTGTCCAGTTTTATGCACATTTTTCACATCTTTTGATTCCAAAACTTTTACTTTTAATTTCGCATTTTACCACACAACAATGCACACAAGGAACTTTTTCTCAAGCTATGCTTTGCTTACTTCCCAAAAAAGGTAAAGATCTATCAAAGTGTGGGAATTATAGGCCTATTTTTCACATTAAAATTGACTGCAAGATATTCTCTAAGGCTCCAGCTTTACGTATTAAGCTGGTGGTTCCAGACTTGATTGACATTCATTAATCAAGATTTATGAAAGGTCATTTTCTCTCTGACAATTCCAGAACCTTTCTCAATATAATTCATATGGCGTCCATATCTAATATTGCATATGCTGCTATAATTTAGACGCTGAAAAAGCCTTTGATCGGGTTAACTGGGATTACATGTCTAGCACCTTGAAATGGTATGGGTTTGGCGGTCGTATTATAAGTTACATTCATCTTTTATACTCTTTACCTTCTACTTCTAATTTCGTGAATGGCAAACAGTCCTCTTATTTTCCCCTTTTTAGAGGAACTAGACAAGGATGCCCTTTATCCCCCCTTCTTTTCATTCTAGCCTCAGAGCCTTTTTTTTAGAGAAAATCCATAGGGTGTCTGCCTTTTCTGGATCTAAATACAAGGACATTGAAGTGAAACTCACTGCTTATGCGGATGATATTTTGCTTTACGTATCTAACACACAAACCACGCTTCCAGCCCTTTTCTCTCTCTTTGATGAATATTCTTTAGTCTCAGGATATAAACTCAATATAGAGAAATTAGATGTATTGCCATTAAATAAGTATTGCCTTCCTGCCATGTTTCATAGTACAGGGTATGCCTGGAATTCCAAGCCCATCTAATGCTTGGGCATTCTCTATTCTAATACAATAAAAGGAACTATCCAATCCAATTTCGATCAGGTCAAGGAGAAAACTACTAGTCTGTCCCTTATTGGTCTCCTCTTTATCTGTCCTGGTGGGGGAGATGTCCTACTATTACAATGATGATGTTACCAATCATACATGTGTACTTGTCCATGCTTCCAGTCAAGCTTCCTCTTAGCTTTTTTAAGTCCATTAATCGTTTGCTTATTTTTTTAATTGAAATAAACACAAAGCCAGAATCTCTTTATTAAGGCTCCAACAGCCTAAGAAAAATGGAGGGGTTAATTTACCCCATATTAGATATCATCATTCAGCTTTCTCCCTTAAGCATGTTTGGACCTTTCTTCACATTTTAGGAATGATCTCACTTTCTAGGGTCTTCTAGAAAAAACCCAAACCTCCCCGTTCTCATTTGAGGATTCGATTCACATCTCTCAAGCCCCCAGAGCTATTTTTACTCCTCTCATTTTTCATTCTTTTTCTATTGTCACTCCCTTACTGCTCCAATCCAATTCCCCACTTAAAATATTTTTACAAACTCCGTCATGGTATAATAAACAGATTAAAATAAATAGTCATGCTCTTTGTTGGAAGGAATGCATTAATAAAGGAATAATAGTTATTGATCATATTTTTTCCAATGATTTTGTGCTAGAATTCAAAGACATTCAATCTAAATATGGTGTTTCAACCTATTTTGCAGTCCACTATCAGTGCCTTGGGCCTATTCTTCTACGGTTTTTCTCGCAGGTATCCTCTACATCACTTCATCTTTCTCCTACTTCTTCTACCTTTGATTTCTCCAGACACGTGAAGGCGTTTATGTCTCCCTCAGGATGACTGACTTAAATCCAAAACAGAACTCCAATGGGAGCTTGAGCTCCATCAAGAATTTTCACAACGTACATGGGACGCAATTTGGGCCAAGATACACACCACTTCTCGTTCTGCTGCTACTACTCAAACATTATATTTCTTCTACAATAGATTGTATTATACTCCCACACACCTTTATAGGTCTCACCTTACACACACTAATTGCTGGTCTTCTGCTCAAGAGAATAGCGATTTTCATCGCATGTTTTTTGGGCGCCCTCGAGTTTAAAGGATTTGGTCTCTCATTTGGGATATAATTAATACTGTTTTATCTTCAGACAGTACATTTAACACTGTACATCTTTTTTTGGGTGGTTCTCCCCTCTTTGGCAATTTCAAAGGGCAATAGGGAAATGTATTGATTTACTGATAGCTCTGGCCTTACAAGTTATTACGTCAAATTGGAAGGATTCTTCCAAAATCGCTTTTATTGCTTGGTGGAATTTACTATATCATCACCATAGGTTAGATAGAGCTTATGCCACCACACTGCCCATGCTGATTAAAAAAGTTTTGATTAGGCTGCCCCTTACATCTTACTTAGCTAGAACTGCTACCTCTTCCAGTCCTGTTAGCACAGCCAATGTTTTTCCATGAGGTAATTATCATTATATTTAGTTGTATAGATACTAAGAGATGGTTGTAACGTATGGTATTATATATCTTGTGATTGATCACTTCTTTTCCTTTCTTCTTTTCCTGTCATTCTCCCTTTTCTACTTTACTTCTAAGAAAGAAAAAAAAATGTTTGAATTCTTTAAATTGTTTTGACTATTTTGATAATACGAATTACAGCTTTCAATCGTTCTGCTTAAGAATCTATAATACTTTGTTTTTTTGCTGTTTTACTGTTCTATATATGATGGTCTTGTTATGCTTAGGTGATATATAGCATTATATTTTTGTACTGTTTCTTGATTCTCTTCAATAAAGCATCCTAAACTTAAAAAAACATAAGTGGGAATAGTTATCCTTCTGAGTCCCATGGAATGCCAGAATCTCAGAAACCAAGATGTTGCTTCCCAGACTGAGTTATTAAGAGAGGTGGGAGCTCGAGTAACTGTTATACACAGCAGTGTAATAGAGATGTGAAAGCTAACAAGTTAACAGGGAGAGCCGAGCCAAGGGGTCGTCTTGGCTTTAAGAGCCTGTCTTGGCTCTATGAACACAGGAATAAGCTGAACCATGGGATATTTTGTATGGAAATGATGCCACAGATATCATGTAAAAATATGATATAGTGTCTTCAGCATAAAACAAAAAGAATAGTTCATTAACAAATGGTTCAACTTAGTACATCAGATCATATCGGTGTATTGATAGGCATTTACTAAACATTGTTCCAGATGAACTTACAAACATTCATGCCCCCAACCCCCCCACCAACGATAATACCATTAGTGAACTAAGAGGCAATCGGCAGAATAATGCATTCCAGAGCAACAGGGCCTGATGGCATCCCGGGGGACCTATTTTATCAGATTTCTCTCAAAAGCTGAGCTCGTTATATCTTACTCCTGTCAAATGCTGTAGCCAGCGGAGGCTCAGTCCCAGAGTCATGGAAGGGGGCAGAGGTGGTTCCAATACATAAAAAGAAGATAGAGAGGATCCCTCCAACTATAGGCCCATCAGCCTGATTGATGCCCTCCAAAAGGTTTTTTGCAGGGCCCTTCTGCAGAAGATCCAATCATGGGCAGACGACAATGTAATTTTATCTCAATACCAAGCTGGCTTCAGGGAAAAGATGAGGAGAATCGACCAGGCATTCTGCCTCCTACTTCTTTACTGGAAAGTTGTAGTGATTGGCAAGGGTAGCCTTTACCTAGCTTTCGTTGACCTGAAGACAGCCTTTGATTTAGTGCTCAGGTTTAAACTTTGGCAAGTAATTGAAGGTATGGGCATTCTGCTGCCTATACTCAGCTCAGTAGTTCATCTGCACAAAGGCAATTATGCTCAGATCAGATGGGTCTCGCAGGGGCAACTCACCAAGCGCATTCCAGTCAGCAGGGGAGTCCGCCAAGGCTGCGTTCTGGCTCCCACTCTGTTCTCTCTGTATATGAATGGAGTAGTAAGCTTTTTGCAGAAAGAACTTGCCGATGCACCCACGGTGGGGAGAGACAAGGTACCAACCCTCTTGTTTGCGGATGACACCCTGCTTGTGTCGAAGACACCGGCAGGGCTGCAGCTTTCACTAAATAGATTCTAGGAATTCTGTGGCATTTGGGGGTTGGTCATTAACACCACAAAGACCAAATTCATGGTCTTTAACCCAATAAGTCCTACAAAGGAAATCTAACGCTAGGTGGGACACCCCTGGAAAGAGTCAGTACTTTCGACTACCTAGGCGTTCATTTCTCGGACAAAATTACATGGAAGCCCTACCTGACGAAGCTGCTATTGGGGCACAAGCGAGTTACGGGGACTCTGGAAAAGTAACACCCCTCCTCACGTAGCAGACCCATAGCTGCTGCTCTACAGGTCTATGACTCGAAAGCAGTCAGCACAGCACTGTATTGTGTAGAGCTGTGGGTATTTGAGAAGACTCACAAGCTCAGTAGATCTGAGCATAAATTACTCAGGAACCTGGTGAGGCTGCACCAAAGAATCCCTCTCACCCCCCTAATGCTCAATATCGTCAGGCGCTATATCGGCGACATAGCGAGGCTCTGCCCGTTGCTTTTCTGGGCACACATTAGGAGGACCCCGGAACTTCTGACTTGTGCAGAAGCCCTATCCGACGTCATCCATTTAGACACATGCAACAGGGTAGGGTGGATCAGTATTCTTAGGAAACTGGTGTCAGATGTAGGGCTTCAGGCCCTTTGGGATAACTGAGATCCACTCTTGTCCCGAAAAGAGGTCGTAAAGCAACAGTATTTGGAATGGGTTGAGTACAAAGAACTCTCTAAACCCAACCAGGGGAAACTGACAACAGAATTTTATTTCCACAAACACGCCAGGATACTGAAACGCTACTCAGACTTATTCCAGGCCCCCCAGGATAGGATGCTATATATCAAATGTAAGTTTGGCACTCTCCCTGTGGGTGAGTTAATAGCTAAGTGACATCAAGTCCTAGTACCTGTCCAGGATGCAAGGTACCAGTGGAGTCCGTGGCCCATGCACTGTTTGCATGTCCAGCATACGCGCACCCCAGATCCAAATGGCTAAAACCGCTCTGCTGACAATTGGGCAAACGGAACCATCAGGAAGCATTGCATATCTTAAAATCGGATCCTAGAGCACTCTTTGTCTGTGGAGTGGCAAATTTTCTTAGACATATGTGGGGCATCAGGAGGAAGACATTAATGAAAGAACCCCATGGGTAAATATCAGGCCATCTCCCGGAGCAAGATGTCCTATGGATTACCAGCTTCCCCTCCTATGTAATCTGGGATATTCTTAGACACAATGCACAAGCACTTTAATAAAAATAACTACTGTTCAGTTTCCTCATTAGAGGACCCAAAAGTCAAATAAAATAATATGACAGTAGGGCATGAAAAGGAGACTACTGTTTTAACATTCTGATGGACCCTTATTCTCATATGAGACCGTTTTAAGCATATTTTATCTTTTGAACCAACCTGTTTGCTGTTTTTAAAAATCTTGTTTTTATCTGTGCTTTTATCGTTATACATGTTGCATTTTCAAACTAAATGAATTTTATTATAGCTTGTAAAAATGAGTCTGGATGGCGATCTGCTACCCAACCATCTCTTAATGAAAGAGCATGGCACATTTTCATAAGCCTATACTCTGAGATGCTATATGTAGTTGCATTGCATGTCCAAATCACTGCACACCATCTGCTATGAGGTCCCATTATAGGAAGAACAATGGCAAATAACATTGTTGTGGAATTACGAAAGTTGCATGCTCCTTGTAATGCCTGTTGCATGTATAGCTCATTCTCACTTTTTAACCTGTATTTAACTGTCTTTTTAGGTTTTATGACACCTGTGTCAAACATTAAGCTTATACAACAATAACTAAGAGGCAACTTAATTTTGCATGTACACCCATTATGTGCTCCATATTCTTATTTTACACAGAGAAACATTATAGTCCATTAAGCTAAATACAAGAGAGATTTTTGTACAACACACATCCTCACATATTCATAAGTTTTCAC